>NC_142873.1:62612500-63237500 GCF_051225735.1 Oryctolagus cuniculus | reverse complement strand
TCATTCTGGCTCAGATAATCAGCCTGTCATCCCTTGCACACCTATTACAAATGCCAGAGATAGGGAATCATCTTTCAGTTATCCTCGTGTCTGATATTTGTTCTGGGAGTCTCTCAACATCTTCAAGGTCAGCCTGAAAACATTCTCCTTCATACTCAAGTGTCATCTAATATACCATATGTGCTATCTTTATATGCATTTATTCTGCAGGGCGTCTCTGTACTGTGTGATGGAGCTTTTGTAAAACTAATAGTACAGGATGGGCCATTTTTATAAAAATACTGTTTTTGGAAAGTACCTGAGAAAATGGGCTATGGGTTGCAAATAATAATGAGAAAAGATGTGCCTTTATAATTTTCATTAATTAGAACACAGAAAATTATAATTCATAAAATAATGTTGCTTCTCCTGAAAAGCAAATAGCTTCCTGTAGGAAAACATATCAAACTAAAATTATTGACAATTTTTTCTGAAATTCTTTACCATCATAAATATAAATGCACTATTAAGTATGTATTTATTCCTAAATGACTTCAAGTTTTAATTAAACCTCATTTTTCTTCAAGAAAAATCCACCACGAATTGTAATAAATTTAAAGTACTTTAGAAACTACTTCTGCAGAGGAAAACATTGATGTATGCCAGGAAGGCAGAGCTAAAACTGCATTTTTAAATCCAAAAGACAAGGATTGCTTAAAATGACAGAAGTATCCTCCAAAAATCTTAATCGTAAATTGCTTGGCACCTAACTTTGTAAAAAGGAGGAAGAATTGCTTTAAGAAAAATACAGTGTCTCTTCCCTGTGGCTCATTTATCCCCTTAATACTACCTGGATTGGAGCTTTAATGCACTCCTGGAATCACACTGAACAATTTGAAACAGATGTGGAATGCTGACTGTAAAAGGGACAGATTAATGGTTATTCATGAAAGATTGGAAAGTCTTCCAAGTTACAATGCCCTAAACACTCTCAACATATGCAGGATGGTGCCGTGGGGATTACTAAGCAATTTGTTATGCGTGGGTAACGGCCAGGGTGACTGTCACCCTGCCCAGTCACTTTGCCTCTGTCAACAACACACCGCTTAAGTGGAGGGGAAGAAAGAAACACACAGAATGATCACGGATTGAGGGAATACAGGTGAGTATACATACGACATAGGTTACAGACTGGATGGGCAGATGGAAGGATGAATAGAGACAGAAGCACTGGATTATGCTGAACTGGCCTGTGAAGACATACAATGGAAAAGGGGAGACGATCAGGAAAAGACCAAGTCTGAACCAGCCTCTGGTAAGCAGTGGTTTGTGTTCTCAACTGCAGCCACGTTTGTAACCACCATCGTCACTCAGGGAGATGTCAGAGCAGGTTCTTAGAAAACACAGACAGGCAGGAGCATAGGGATGTGGCATCAGAAGAGCCTGTTCTATTCCTAGCTCTGCTATAAAAAGCTGTGTAACCTTAGGCAAGTCTCAATGGTAAAACAGGAATGAAGATAAGACCTACCACACACACCTTAGCAGGCTGTTACAAGGATCACAGAATTAATATGTGTGAGAGCACTTTGTGAATGTCCCATACTTATTTTCTATTTCACCCATAATATTGCTGTTTGATTATTCTCAATCAGTTCTTTTATTTCTGAATTTTCACTTTTGTCTCAATCATGTTGATGCAACAGAAATGCTTAATCTTGCACATAATCCCAGCAGTCTCCTTACATTTAAGCAAACTTGTTAAACCATAAATAATGTAGACTCCCGTATCACTTTCACCTGAATAAGATGTATTGTATTTCAGATAGTTTATTTTTTAACTGAAAACCTTTATTGCAAGTACACATATTCCTTCATTGTTAATTATCTACTAAGTGGAGGACAAGATATATGTTTCTTACTAGTGAACCTTGAAAACTCGCCAGGCATAAATGTATGTGGTTGTACTGAATGACTATCATAATAATTTCCAAAATATTCTGAACACAATGCCACAAAAGCATAGTCCATATACTTTTGATATTCCTTAGGCAAAAGAGCATAGGATCTTTTTATTTAACTTTTATCCCATATATAAATGTTAAAATTCAAGTTTCAAAAGACCATGGAATTTACATTTCTGGTATAGTTCATATGTAGTTAAGTGGCTTTCATAGGCTTAGAATTCTGAATAACTAAACAAGTTGCATGCACCCTGGTCTAGGATCTTTGAGATAAATTTATTTTCAATTTGTATGCGTTTATCCTTGCACCAAGTTATCAAAATAGATTTCAAAAGCTTCGATTTTATATTTGATGATTTCTTCAATTCTTAACAAAATTGTTTGTGTTTACTATATCTCTGAAATTTTGGCAGATGGAAGTGTCCAAAAAAAAAGACTTAAGAAATTTTAAAAATATTCTAAAAAGCCATAAGCTGTGTTTCTACACTTACTAGATGTGAGATGAATATAGCAGTGAATAAGGCTTTGTGGAATATTTTTACTATTATTTTAAAAAATGTACTTGGTGGGGTTCCTGTATTTCTCCAGCAAGAGAGAGGATGCTGATCATGAATGTCTTTAGAATTTTTCTGTAGTTTCAGTGGGCAAGACCTTATTGTACATGATGCCATGCTGAACTGTAATAATATAAATGTATTTTTCTTGTGAAAGAAACAAGAGAATGCTTTGACAATGGTTAAAGAAACTCAGCAAGCAAAACCCAGTCTGCATGTAAGGTAAGCCAAATCTCAAGTGGGCCCTCCACACAAAATCTGCACAGAACAAGGCACTATCATATCTTTGGTGAAGTCCTGGAAGGGAAGAAGCCATATAACAAAATAAGCTAAGCTGGAAAAGTCCAAAGAAATTTGTTTCCCTAACTCTGGCAGACAATAAATATTTATCCTTACTGATTTTAATCATCACTAACCACAAGGAAATATCTTGAACAGCACTTTATATATTAAATGCTTACGGTAGCATTAGCAATTTTAAAGAATGTTACTTTTCTACTAAGACTAGAATCAGTGCTTTAAAATGTATTGGTTTCATCTGCAAAGAGGGATAGTTTGACTTCTTCCTTCCCAATTTGTATCCCTTTAATTTCTTTTTCTTGCCTAATGGCTCTGGCTAAAACTTCCAGAACTATATTGAAGAGCAGTGGTAACAGTGGGCATCCCTGTCTGGTACCAGATCTCAGTGGAAATGCTTCCAACTTTTTCCCATTCAATAGGATGATGGCCATGGGTTTTTCATAAATTGCTTTGATTGTATTGAGGAATGTTCCTGCTATACCCAATTTGCTTAGAGTTTTCATCATGAAAGGGTGTTTTGTATTTTATCGAATGCTTTCTCTGCATCTATTGAGATAATCATATGTTTTCTCTCCTGCAGTTTGTTAATGTGGTATACAGTTAGAAACGTGCCAGGGGATTCCAATTCAATCCCATCAAGGTGGCATGTACCAATGCCATCTCACTAGTCAAAGTGATCAATTTCAGTTCACAATTGATCATAATGATAGGTCTAAGAGTCAAAGGGATCACACAAACAAGCCTAGTGTCTGCTAATACTAGCTGATAGAATAAAAAAGGGAGAGAACAATCCAACATGGGAAGTGAGATACACAGCAGACTCATAGAATGGCAGATGTCCTAAACAGCACTCTGGCCTCAGAATCAGCCCTTAAGGCATTCGGATCTGGCTGAAGAGCCCATGAGAGTATTTTAGGCATGGAAAACCAAGACACTCTGGAAAAAAAAAAAAAAAAAAAAAAAAAAAAAAAAAAAAACCAAACCTAAATGAAAGATCTCTGCAAGTGAGATCCCAGTGGAAAGAACAGGCCATCAAAGAAGGAGGTATCTTTCTCTGAAAGGAGGAAAGAACTTCCAGTTTGACTATGACCTTGTCTAAATAAGATCGGAGTTGGCGAACTCAAAAGGCTTCCATAGCCTTGGGAACTCATGACTACAGCCTAGGGAGATTACTGACGCCATAAACAAGAGTGTCAATTTGTTAAGCCAACAACAGGAGTCACTGTGCACTTACTCCTCATGTAGGATCTCTGTCCTAAATGTGTTGTACAATGTGAATTAACACTACAACTAGTACTCAAACAGTATTTTACACTTCGTGTTTTGGTTTGGATGCAAACTGTTGAAATCTTTAATTAATATATACTAAATTGATCTTCTGTATATAAAGATAATTGAAAATGAATCTTGATGTGAATGGAATGGGAGAGGGAGTGGGAGATGGGAGGTTTGCGGGTGGGAGGGAAGTTATGGGTGGGGAAGCCATTGTAATCCATAAGCTGTACTTTGGAAATTAATATTTATTTTAAAAAATTAAAAAAATAAAATGTATTGGTTTTACAATATATACAAGGCACTGTGCTATGTGCTAGGTGACTAAAATTCAATAAATGCAACCACCATCTTCAAGAATCTCATTCAGATAATGTCATTTCCTCAATTTGCTTTTACTTTACTTTTGATTTATTTTTGTAAAGTTTTTTTGAATTTTATGTCATAAATAAACCTTATAAGGTATTATTAGAAAGTTGAGAATATGATGATGAATTCCTGGCCTTCTAATCTTCGGTAAGTCATTTAAAATTTCTTGCTTTCAATATCCTCATCTCTGAGATGAGAGCTTCACCCAAGGATCCCCAATGGTGTCTTCACCACCACAATTCTTTATTTACGTATACTTTTCCCAAGGATCTTCAATTCTCTGGTCACTTACTACTGGCCATTATTTATTTAATCCACAAATTCTTTATTATGGATAATTTTTGCAGTAATTTAACCTAGTTGCTTTTATTTACAGAAGAGGACATGTTAATGTATAGGAGTCTTTTTTAAACTTTTATTTAATAAATACAAATTTCCAAAGTACAACTTTTGGATTATAGTGGCTTTTTCCCCCCATAACCACCCTCCCACCTGCAACCATCCCATCTCCCACTCCCTCTCCCATCTCGGAGTCTTAATGATCTTCATTTTAACTCCATGTGAAGACATCTACTTGCCAAAGTGTATACAGGACAGACCTCTTAGAAATTACATTCATTCATTCATTCATTCAGGAATTGGGATTATCATGAGTAAATTCACTATATAATCTGTTGAATTATTTGGCTCACAGTCTAAACAGCAGGTGCACATTTAAACCCCTTTTGGTATCAAGTCAATAGTCCAGATTGACAAACCACCAAAAATATTCAGTGACTGACACAAACTTCTAGTAATTATAATAGAATGTAAATTATATGGTAAAATAACAGAAGAGTTTCTCAGAACTGTCCCCATAAAATGTTACTCTTTCACTTTCCAGAAAAGAAGAGATAGTATGTCTCTATGTGAATTTCTGCTTAGGTGACATTATAATCTACATTATCCCCTGCATTAAACATTGGAAAAATACAAGATTTAGTAACCAAAAATGCCATCTTGAAAGTTAACAATTAGGTCCTCACCCACTTTGTCAGGAGGTTTGCCAACTCCCAGAATACAGTCTGTACACTTGGAAGCATTCCTGCAAACTCAGTTTATAATCTATTCAATCAAAGCCAGTTGGCAATCACCCAGGGAAAACGTTTCTCACAGGCCTTTACTAATGTCTATTATCTTCTATCCTCATGTCTCTCAAGGCCTTCGTCTCCTACTGCAGTCACATGCTGCCTTTTTCTCCTTTCCTGTAATTAGGGATCCTGATACCCTCAGGGTCAAAAAATCCAATAAAAACAAAGGCTTCAAATTAAAGGCTATACAAGCGTACTTCAAAAGGTTCGTGGAAAATGGAACTGAAAGATAACTTTATGTTGGTGCAAAAAAATTTGAAATCCAGGCTAAGGGGAATCTTCCAAAAGTTCATGAAAATGTATTATTACCAAAAAAAAAAAAATAAACAAATAAAAACAAAAACAAAAAACAAAACCCTATACATTGATTTCAAAATTTTGCTGCACCAACATGAACTGATTTTTTATTCCATTTTCCCACAACATTTTTAAAGTGCTTCCATGCTAACCAAGTAAGCCTTTACACTTTCCTCTTGGTTTTTAACCCCCACATCCACGATCTCAAGTCTGCCTTGACGTCTCCTGATGGACAGGCTAATACACCAGCCAGTGGTGAGCAGCAGTGTAGAAGAAAAGCCCAGGTGAACTGAGGAGCACCCTGGAGCTGTACTCCATCACTGCTAAAAAGGTGTAACTGCCACAACAGCACTGAATTTGGAACTTCACAAAGAAATACCCGCCGGTAAGAATCTGAATTGGGAAAAACATATCAGTTGCACAGATGCTGATTCCGGTCCATAAGCCCAAAGCAGTGAGTCTTTTGGTAATGATGTCTGTTTTAAAAGGAGATTAGGTTATCTGTTTTATATATATATATATATATATATATATATAATGTTCTTATTTGTCTTTGATTATCATGCAGCCTGAATCTTGAATTTTAGATCAAGAGGGGAAAATAAACACTTTCATAAAATTTACTGGACCTAATATTCTTGTGTGATCTAGATAGATTAGAGAAGTCTCCTTGTAAACTGGAGCAGAGTAAAAGAATGTTTCAAAGTGACTGACTTCTAAGGCTGCAGGGAGAGGTGTGGGGAGGAAGGACCTACTAATTCCTCCCGGCCACACCTCCCTTCTCCAGCCCTCAGATGCTGGAGCCAGGCTACGAGTCATGGCACAGATCACACAGGTTCTCACTCACATGCCCTTGGCAAGGGTTGTTTTCTGTAAACCCACCTGCTTCCCTCCACCTCTCCTTGAGGTATCTGAGGCCTTCCTCATCCAAAGGGCTCTGAAAAAAGGGCTCACAGGTTTCAGCTTGATATGTATATAAATCAGTCCTTCCAGTGGGAATCATCACTTGCACTTTTATGTAGAATTATGAAGTGACAAGTTTTATCTCTGATTAAAGAAATTAAGCACTGAGTGTAAGAATTATGGGGGCACAATAGTCTTCTACGAGCCCTATATGTCAGTGGGACTCTTGGCATTAAATAAAATTAAATAACAAGCAAAATACCAGATAATCGTTTTCCCACTTCTGAAAAATGAAACTTAGCTTCTACAATCATTATTATACAGAAGTACATTTTCTTCCTTTTCAATTTTCTTTCCCATTTCTTTCTTATAATTCTCACACCTCTGTAAGTCATTTAAGTACTAATATTCCCATTTTATAGATGAGGGATCAAGGTGAGGATGAAACTTTAATTCACCTTAAGACTATTCTGGGAGAACAAAGATAAATCTAAATCAGACCAGATGAACATTTCACCATCTTTCAAACCACTTCATACAGTAAGACTTGAGTTAATAAACAATGAACTTGAAACCTTGTAAATAACATATTATGGAACTAGTATTGTGGAATATTCATTCTACACCTGCAGCCTAAATGTCTATTTTCTTCTAGGCACTGGAGACAAACAGATGGAAGTCATAGTCTTATCTTTGTGGAGTGCTCAACCAGGCAGGAAGCAGGATGAAGGCTGGGGGGGGGGGGGGGTTCTTGGTTCCAAGAAGATCCAAAAGAAGGTGAATATAGTACTGTGCCTTGATGGTAAGGGTTTAGCTGAGACAATGAGAGTAGAAAGGAACATCCAGGTAGAGGGTAAAATACACATACATGGTGGAGATTTGAGAAAACCCATTCCTTGTGAAAAAGATCTCCCTAATCCAACTCTTCAATTTTTTTCCAGCTCAAAGTGAGTAAAATACACCTCTCTCTATTTATTTAAATCTCCTGGGTCATATCTGTTTGAACAGTAAATAGAACAGTATTTTGAAGAGGCAGGAGTTGTGGTGTAGGCAAGCAAAGCCATTGCCTGTGATGCTAGCATTTCTTATGGGCACCAATTCGTGTCCTGGCTGCTCCATCTCCAATCCAATTCCCTGCTAATGGTCTGATAAAAATTAGCAGAAGATGGTCCAATTGCCTGGGCCCCTGCCATTTATGAAGGAGATCCAGAAGAAACTTCTAGCTCCTGGATTTGGCCTGGCCTACCATTGGCCATTATAGCCATCTGGGAAATGAACAAGTGGACAATCTTAAAAAACAGAGAGGAAAAAAGAAGAAGATTTCTGCGGAAAGTAAAAATTCTTGACAAAGTAAACTAAGACTAGGACCACTCACTGTTCACTCACTACCAGTGTCCCAATTGCTGGGATGAGGGAAATGGAGAATGAACAGCTTGCTGTTCATGGCCACGTCCTGAACTACATGTCCACCAAGTTCTTCTCAGGACTCGCTGTGACCAGGAATGCTTTTCTCCCGAGAATGTATGAGTTCCTGTCAAGCTCACATCATTTCCTGACTTTTCATTGTTTCTTGTATGACTCTTCCCCTGAAGCAAAAACTCAAAAGAACTTTAAAAAGCAAAAATTATCGCATAGAGCAATGTTTTGTTTCCTGGTTTTTCTACCCAAAAAGAACTAACTGGCCATCAAAATGTGTTTTCTTTAGATGTGTTAAAAAAATAAAACAACTCTTCTGAAACAAAGGTAGAGTGATCTAACATACAGAAATAAAGTAAGAGACAAAAGTCTGGAAGAGGCTCTAATTTTAATTCTGTAACTGCCATGCTATGGATAGGGGATGAATCTGGCCCTTTAAGCCCACAGAACTAAATGAGGGTGACAAGATTTTTCCATTTATCCTCTTTATGGAGATCTCTGTAAATTAATCAGAATGTGTGTAAAAACATTTTCACTCCTTAGACTAAAGATCATGTAGATGCATGATTTGGAACTGTGAAGTATCACAACTGTTTTCTAGGTTATTTAACTTTCATTGTAGATAAAAATACATATATTTTTGGCACGGATTACAGTTCTACTGCTTATAATTGCCTCTTGGTTCCAATTAGCTTACAAAATTCTCCCAGTGGAGTATCTGGAGATTCATAAATGACAATGGAGAAAAATAAAGTCCTGTGATATAGGATATGGAATCATAATCGTTTCCTAAACTTTATTCTAAGAAGGAAATATACAAAGCATGCTATTGTAAAAGAAATCTTTGATGGCATGGCTTGAGTTGACATTTACCGTTTTCTTTCTATTGCTCTCCCTTCTCTGGTAAGTATAATCTGTTATCTTTCTTGAGAAAACAAAGTTCCTAATACAATCTCTTCCAGCATGAAGGATGTTCTCTGCTGTTATTAAGCCTTTATTATCATGTATTTTAACAAAGACCTATAAGCAACAGGTTTACCCCTAAGCAGTCAATGACACTGTTATACTCAGTGAAAACTATGGCTTACACCTGCACTAAGAAATGTACCCTAAATGGCCAATTTCCTATTTTATATTCATTTCAGTTGAAGACAATTTTATAGAGCTTTCAAGGAAAGGAAAAGAGAAAAAGAAGACAAAGAAAAAGCTGCCAGAATGAATTCCTTCAATGCAAAGACTGAACAGAGCACATTTTTACAGCTCAATTGACAATTCATTGTTTGAAAGAAGTTATAATGAAAATGCAGAGCCCATTCACTTCAATAGCATTAGAAATTACTGTTGTTATAATAATAATAATATAGACTAGACTAATAGCTATTCAAAGAAAGAAAGTTCCTGAAAGATAGTAGAGGCTAATTTGTATTCTCTGGACATAGAATATATAGAAAACATGACAGTCTATAACAAAATCTGACTTTCCACATTAATGAGTGAAGTGATACACTTGGGAAAAAAAACAGGATATAAAGTTTAGAAAGCACAAGTTGTTGAAAATTTCCAAAGAAGACAAAGCACTTAGCTAGTACAAAAGATATTTCTGAAATGCAAATGAAGGCCATAGTAACATCACAGTAAGTATTCTAGATTTTTACCTACAGGCTTAATACTAGATTTATTTGACATATGATTTTAAAAACTCTTAATATAAAACTCAAACTAGAGACCAAGTGCATCCCCTATCCTGAACTTTAATATTTCAATAGGTCATTAATGCTATGAGGTTGGTACCTGGTTGTCTGTTTCCTGGTCCTAACAATATGAATCACAGCCAGGCACTCAGTAGGTACTTTCTAAGTATTTGGATGGTAGGTGGAAGGATGAATAAGAGTTACAGCTTAATGCTCACTATGCTAGAATTCCTCCTTATATTTTTATTTTATATGCTGTGATTATAATTACTTCCACTTTACAGATGATAGATGTAAAACTGAGGCCAACAGAGTGTTTAAGGTCATGCTGCTAGCAGATGGCAGAATCAATAACTACTACTCAACAAAATGTACTATGATTTTCCAAATTCTAGTGCAGGAAAGAAAAAACACTCTATCTTGCTTCTCTGGTACTAATTATGTGCAATCTCAAATAAGATTGGATAAGGATCAAAAAGAAGTGCTGAAAAGCTATGTTCTCACATGCAATTTAAAAAAAATTCCCAGTTGAACAGTCACATAATTTAGGGTGTAAACCATAAAGTACATGCCTTCTTTTGACTTGTACTCTTCAGCAAATTATCATACATGGAACCACTGTGAACACATCTACAGACCATATGACTCTGAAGTATCAACCAGTACATTTCTTCATACACTTACACCCAACATGGAGAAAAGATTTTTGCTCAGGATTTTTAAAAGCATGCCACTCAAGATCATGTCATTTTGTAAGTGCAGTCTCAAGCTAGTTTCTTACATGTATCTTCCCCAAGTCCACTCTGAAACAAAAGCTAATTTTATTAAGACAGCATTGAGACATTATAAGAAATGGAATACTTTTTAAATCAAAGAGAATAAGTTCAGTAGGAAGTTTGTGGCAAATACATTTTTATTGTACACTAATTCTTTGGAAATATATCCTTTGTGTAGCACCTATCATAAAGTATTGAGTTCATTGTATTATTTTGTTTTGTAGCTATGCTTAATAAATTAGTTTACTCTCTATGACCAAATAGTGAGCATGGGATAATGCCCATAACTACAATGGAGTCTTATTAACTGAATCATCTAATTAACGGCTCACGTTAGATTTATCTTGGGTTTAGTACAAATTACTCATGCTTGGGTTCAACCCAAGTCATCTGTATATTGATCTTCAAAAGTCAGTGTGCACTGACATAATTACAAAGGCCCCCCTAAGTGATTCAGTGAGGATTCTGTACATTGGTCTGGTCCAGCCCCCTTCATGTAACATATAAAAAACTAAGCTACGGAGTGAGTGAACGACTTGACCCATGACATCTTGCTCTCTTGCTGCAAATGAATGACCTGAATCCAGTATTTCTCACTCTGTCACTGTTTCTTTTATTAAGGCTAGAGTTTGTTAACTAAAAACCCTTTGATTGGCTTAAAGGTATTCATAAGACAATCCTAACTTAAGTTACATGCATGTTACAAACACCAGATGAACTTTTAACACGTCTGAAATGTCAAACATACCACAAGCTGCCAGCATGCATGAATGTTTCTCCTGAAGACAGGAGACCTAATGTCAAACCACTGACTGGAGCTGATAATTGAAGTGTGAGCAGTGTCTGAGCAGTGAATACAGAGTTGGCACCTGATACATACTTGCTGATCTGAAATAAATGTGCTAATTGTTTTTCTCTGTTCTAAACACTAACCTTATTTTTCCCTAACCATTACACACCCCCGGCTCCCCCTATAAAGACACATACACACTATCACTCGAGAACTCTCATTCTCCCTACAATTCTCCAGAGTATTTCCAAAGCTATTCTACCATCACACCAGAAAATCTTCATGTTTCCAGGCAGCTAAGAGGAAATAACAACTAATAATGTCTTTCTTTTTGTCTAGAAAGAATAGAAGACAGCACAATTTAGTAAAAGGAGTACTTAGGGTGGTTGTCACAGAGCTTGAATTATAATCTGTATGCTGTGAGGACTAAATGAAATAATGAATCTGAAAACACCACTAAAAAATTGAAAGCACTATCTAAACCTAATGTGATAAAAAAAAACAAATGAGGAAAATGAAAAAAGGATACTACACAATTTTTTACAATTTTTTTACAAGTCTAAGTTATTGGTAAAAAAATCTCTGTACCTATTTCAAAATCAATAAGTAAATATTTTTTTAAAAAAGAAAGGAACAGGGACTGAAAAATAAGAGGCCCCCCAAATTCTCTCTTAAAATAAACGCCTCTAAGCACATACTGTGCATGTTTCCAAGATTCCTGCTGACCTAATTCTACAACTTTCAGAATGATCTCAAGGATATTATAGTATCTTATACACTTATATCACCAAAATCTTCAACACTTAGTGCTTGGCTTGACTACTTCAGTGCCTTTCTCTACAACAAGAGATTGGAACTGATTGGTTTTCAATATCATGGGGAACTGCTTAAAAATCAGCTTATTCTTAGAACTGCTAGACAGCTTCAGAAATGTGTTTTGGCTGTGGTACATTGTTACTCTGCAAGTATTCAATTGGCAAAGTCCACATTCTTTGTACCTGGGCTGGTGCATGTTATTTTAAGATTTATTTATTTATTTGAAAGGCAGACTTGTACACACATACACACATACACACACACACACAGAGAAAGAGAGAGACAGAGAGAGAGAGATCTTCCATCTGCTGTTTTGCCCCCACTCCCCAAATGGTCACAAGGGCTAGGGCTGGGCTAATCTGAAGCCAAGAACTAGGAGCTTCTTTAGAGTCTTCCACATGGGTACAGAGGCCCGTGTACTTGGGCCATTTTCCGTTGCTTTCTCAGGCACATTAGCAGGGACCTGGATAGGTAGTGGAGCAGTTGGGATTCGAACTGGTACCTATAAGGGATGCCCACATGGCAGTCAGTTTCATCTGCTACACCACAGCGCCAGCCCTGCAGGTCATATTTTTAACCAACAGCAGAAGTAATTTGGCACCAGGTCTATATGTAACACTTAAGAAGGTCTGGCACCTTCTGCTTTTATACCACCCATTACATAAATCTAAATAATAAATTATGGAAAATAACAAACTGTTGTATAATAAACACAAAGTGAGATGCTGTCACAAACTTGATGGTAGTAAAATAAGCCCAAGAAACTGGTTTCTTTAGAATCAGAGACAGCTATCTTCTTATCTTACAGAGCACATAAGCCTCACTCACCTCCCTTAAGAAGTTTAATCACGGATAACATGATTAACGAGGATGCAGCAGTTTGTGGTAGGGAAGAATTCTTGAATTCTAGGGCAAGAGTTCCTAGGTTTGAACCCAGCTCTGCCAAGTTACTGTCATGTGATTTTGGGCAAGTCACCTAACTTACAGTGCCTCAGCTGGCTCATCTATAGAATGAGTATAATAACACTAACACATTTTTATAGAATTTTCATTAGTATTACATGAGTTAATATATGTAAAATACACTTAGAACTCTGTTTTGTACATGAAAATATATGATGAATATTAATTGTTGGAGCTGTTGTTGCCACTATTATTGCAAGAAATGAAAAAAAATAAGCGGGGGGAGGATGCTGTGGTATAGTGGGTAAAGCCATTGCTTGCAGTGCTGGCATACCATATAGGCACCAGTTTGAGTTCCAGCCGCTCCACTTCTGATCCAGCTCTCTGCTATGGCCTGGGAAAGCACTGGAAGGTGGTCCAAGTCCTTGGGCCCCTGCACCCATGTGGGAGACTTGGAAGAAGCTCCTGGTTCCTGGCTTCAGATCAGCAAAGCTCTGATCATTGCAGCCATCTGGGAAGTGAACCAACAGATGGAACTCCCCCCTTCCTCCACCCCGTAACTGCCATTCAAATAAATAAATCTTTAAAAAAATAAAAGGGAATTCTGCCCAATTATGTCCAAATTAAGGTAGGAGTAAAAGAGTAGATAAGATAAGACAGATTTCACAGTATAACTCCAAGTGAAATGCCAAGGAGTGGGAGGTAGCGGTGTGTGAGAGTGATGATGAAAACGTAATTAGTGGGAGAATGATAAGATCTGAAGTCAGAGAAGAAGGCAGGGACTGCAGCACGAATCCTCTAGGTCACAAATTCATTCATGCTAAGGTGTGAATTATGTACGGTTACAAAGGAGATGCTGAAAGACTTTAGCAAGAAGTATGTAGTTGCATTAGGATTTTACAGGGGTTGCTGGTGAGTGTTGCAGGCAAATTTTGGAGGTGAGGAGATCAGTTAGAAAATGGCAATTGCAGAGATCATGCGAAAACTGATTAGAGGGGAGATGGAGAAGAAATTCATTGGGAGTGATTTAGAACATAAAATGAGGAAGACTTCATGACAGAAGAGAGTGAGTAGAAAGAATAGACTTTATGAAGATTTCAGACCTGCATGCAAGAGGATAGATGGACCGGATGGTTTTGCCATCAATCGCTAAGGAGATGGAGTACTTGAACAACACTATCAATTACTTTGACCTAACTGACATTTGTAGAACTTTTTACTCCCAAAAGCAGAATACATGTTCTGTTCAAATGCACACAAAAAGTTCATCAAGATAGACCACATTCTGGGCCATAAAACAATTCTTAATAAATTTTAAATTATTCAAGTCACACAAGCTATGTTCTTTTATGATAAGGAATTAAGTTAGAAATTGGGAATAGAACTATGTCTGAGGAATTGCTAAATTTTTTGGAAACTAAAGAATGTATTTATTAATAACCCATAAGACGTAAATGAACAGGTAATTAGAAAATATTTCCAATTGACCGGAAATGAAGATCTATCATTTTAAAATTTTTGAGTGGTAGCAAAAACAGAACTTAGAAATTTAGAGAACTAACTGCCTATAATGGAAAGAGAAAGGAGAGTGTTCAAATCAATAAGCAAACACTCTACCTTAAGAAACTGGAAAAAAGGAGTGAATTAAGCACAAAGCAAGGAGAAGAAAAAATAATAAAGATCAGAGTAGAAATCAATGATATAAGAAAAGAAAAACAATAGAAGAACCAATGAAATGAAAATCTGGTTCTATGAGAAAAATCAATAAAATCCATAACCATGTAATCAGACTGAAGAGGAAAAAAGGACATTACCAATCTCAGAAATGAGAGAAATAACACCACTACAAACTCTACAGACATTCAAAGGATAAAGAAAGAACACTGCAAACATCTTCATGCCATTACATTTGACAACTTGGACAAAATGGACAAATTCCCTGAAAAAATCAAACTATCAAATCTCATGAAAAAAAAAAAAAAAAACAAACAGATGACCTGAATAGCCCTATATTACAGAAACTGAATTGTGGTTTAAGAAGATCTTCCTACTAAGGAAACTTAAGGCCTAGATAACATTCCTGACAAATTCTATAAAGCACTTCAGGAAGAAATAATGCCATTTCTAGAAAACCTGTTACAGAAAATTGAAGAGAATAGTTCCAATTCTTTCCTTGAGCATTACATGTTATCCAAAACAGACAAAAACAATTCAAGAAAATAAAAAATATATAAAAGGATAATCTATCATTGCCAACTGAGGTTTACTGAAGGAAAGCAAGCTGGGTTTAATAAGTGAAAAAAATCAATGAAATCCACCTTATTAGTAAACTGGAAAAAGGGAAAAATGATATAAACATTTCATTTGATGCAGAAAGCATTCAACCAAATCTAACATCCATCACTGTTTAAAAACTCTCAGCAAACTAGGATTAGAAGGACATATCCTCAATCTGATAAAGGGTATTAATGAAAAACTAAAGATAGCATCATACTTGCTGGTGAAGAACTAAATATTTCCCTCTAAATTGAGGAATAAGGCAAGGATGTGCACTCTTACTATTTGTATTTAACATTTTATTGGATGTTCTAGGCATTGCCACAAGGCAAGAAAATGAAAGGTTGGGGGCCAGCATTGTAGCACATGGGTAAGCTGTCTCTTGCAACACCAGCATCCCGTATCAGAGTGCTGGTACCAGGTCTGACTACTCAGCTTCCAATTCAGCTTCCCGCTAACGTACATGGGAAAGCATCAGAGGATGGCCCAAGTACTCAGACCCATGCCAACCATGTAGGAGACCTGGATAGAGTTGCTGGCTCTTGCTCTTGCCCTGGCCCACCCTTGGCTGTTATAGCCATTTGGGGAGTTAATCAGCAGATTAAAGATCTCTCTCTCTCTCTCTCTCTCTCTCTCTCTCTCACACACACACACACACACACACACTGCCTTTCAAATAAATAAACACATTTTTTAAAAAGTAAAAGCATCCAGATTGCAAAGGAAAAAGTAAAATTGTTTATTCACTGACAACATGATTATCTATATAAAAATCCTGCTGGAATCAGGAAGAAAATCTACAAGAACAAATGAATTTAACCAGACTTACAAGAGAAAATTCAACATGCAAAAGTCAACTGCATTTCAATATACTTGCCATAAACAGCAGACATTGAAATTAAAACTATCACTGACAATAGCATCAAAAGGAAATAAGAAATAATTACAATAAATTTCACAAAAGACTGCATGACTTTAATTTTGACAATTACAAAACATGGCTGAGAAATTGAATATCTAAATAAACAGAAAGTATACCTAATTCAGTGATCAGAAGACTCAATGTTGTAAATTTTCCAATATTGATCTACAACTGAATATAACCCCAATCAAAATTCCAGCCGGCTTTCACTAGTGAATTGAAAAGATGATTTTAAAATTCATATAGAATGCAAAGAATTAAGAATAGCCAAGGGGCTGGCACTGTGGCATAGTGGGTAAAGCTGCTGCCTGCAGTACCGGCATCGCATAAGGGTGCCGGTTCGAGTCCCAGCTGTTCTACTTCCCATCCAGCTCTCTGCTATGGCCTGGGAAAGCAGTAGAAGATGGCCCAAGTCCTTGGGCCCCTGTACCCACGTGGGAGACCTGGAGGAAGCTCCTGGCTCCTGGCTTCAGATTGGCACAGCTCTGGCCATTGCGGCCAATTGGGAAGTGAACCAGCAGATGGAAGACTCTCTCTCTCTCCCTCTCTCTCTGTGTAACTTTGACTTTCAATAAATAAATAAATCTTTTAAAAATAGTTAAAACAGTTTTGAAAAAAAATAAACAAATTTGGAAGGCAAACACTATTGATTTCAAGACTTCTTATTTGCTGCAATTAATCAAGCATCATATTTGTACACAGATGGACAAAGAGATCAAGGGTCAAGAATAGAGAGTCTAGAAACAGACCTATACTCATAACTAAGGATAACTCTTTATCTACAAAAGTTTAAAGACAACCAAGTTGATCAAAAACTCTCAGCTCAACAAATGCTGGTTTAACACCTGAGTTTCCATGTGCCAAAAAATGTACACCTCTCATGCAATACACAAAAAAGACTCACAATGATCAATAAACCTAAATGCAAAACTGAAAACCACAAACATTCTAAAAGAAAACATAGGAAAATATCCTTGCAATTTGGGGATAGGCAAAGATTTCTCAGATGGGATACATACAGCTGATCCATAAAATAAAATGGCAAACTGACTATATCAAAAGTAAACTTCTGCTGTGTCTACAAAATTATTAATAGAAGAAAAAGATAAGCTACAGATCAAGAGAAAACTTACAGATCAGCAAATTTTATTAAGTACTTTTATCCAAAAGTAGAAAGGGAACTCTCAAAAATCTATACTAAGAAAACCCACAAACTCATTTAAAAAACTTGATGAAATATTTGAACAAGTACTTCAGCAGTGATGGCATATGGTTGGTAAACAAGCCCAAGAAAACATACCTAACATTATTAGTCATTAAAAAAAAGTAAATTCAAACCACAGTGGTAAAAAGACTAATCACACACAATGTTGTAAAGGAAATAGGGCACCTAGCACTCTCACTTGTACAGCGGATTGAAATATAGCACTGGTATGGTGACTTTGAAAAAAGTTTTGTAATTTCTGAAAACAATTAATCATATATATACCTCTGACCTGCTCATTCCTCTTGATATTTTTCCATAAAAATGAAAGCATAGTTCATATAAAACTTATTCTTGAATGTTCATAGAAGCTCTAAACAAATGATAACTTTAAAAGTCCAAGAACACATGACAAACAAGTCATGCTGTATCCATGAAATCATAATCAGCAATAAACTGTTTTTAAACACAGAAACATGGTTGGATCTCAAGATATTCATGCCGAGTGACAGAGATACAAAGAAAGAATACATATTATGTGATGTGCCATAACACTATAAAAAGTGTAACCTCATCTACTGTCTGAAGGCAGAGCAGTGGTCACCTGAGGACGGGGACAGGGTGGAATGGAGGGGACAGCCAGAGGGGCATGATGACTACAAATGGGCACAAAAATTTGGGGAGGGAGCTGACAGATACATTTATTATCTTGATAATTAGTGATAATTTCATTTATATATACATTTCTCAAACATAATAAGCTGTATACTTTAAATATGTACAGTCAGCATATCACAAAAGTAAATTTTGTTTTGGTTTGTTAAGTGGCATAAGAAATCCAAGTTGCAGCAGTTCTTGTAGGAGCTGTAGGAGTCTGAATTATGAGTAAGACACAGAAGGATAGATAACGAGTATAGTCTGCTATCTCAACAAGTTTAGCTTTAGGTATGGAAGAGAAAGAGGGTGGGAAGAGCATGAGAGGATAAGACAGCCTCACATAACCAGAAAAAAGTTTGAGTTATATGTGTTCTATAGTAGAGTCTGAGCATATTCACACTCTATAGAAAAGGTGGCAGTTGAGAGAAGGAAGTTGAAAATTTAGGGACAAGAACCAACTGACAGAATACAAGATGGAAAATCCAAGGTGAAAGATAAGCGTTGCATAAATGGAATCCTATGAGTACAAATGCAGGTATGTTTTGTGGTTAGCCTCAACAATGCAGGAGTGGACTGACAGGGAGTAGAACTGGGGAGGATGAGCTTTGAGAACAATAGGATACTTAAGAATGGTAGAACGTTGGAAAAGGCACTGGCCACAGCAGTGGAAATGGTGGTTGCACATAAATGCTCCATCCAGCGGCATTCTTACCTAACAAGAGGGTGGACAACAGCCTAGTTTTAAATAAACAGAACAGCTATCACATACATGTGAGTACAACAGAATGTTATCCCACACTCTTCCTGTTTGCTCTCTCTTTACCCCAACCAAATTTCACTCATGCATTAATCTATTGATCATCATCCCCAGTTCCTCAAAATAGATTTTTAACATTTGTTAACTTTTTGGGGAAGCATCTTTAACATGCACAAGGAGACACAGAGTAATTTAATGAACAATAGAGTTCTATTATTCAGCTTCATCAGATCTTAACATGATACCGTATTTAGCCCAATTAACAAAATCCTTGAACCAAATACAGGCATACTAGCTAGAAAAGATCTCACCACCAGCAAACATCAACATGCTCATTTACTTTCCAGGTTTTGTATGTTTCGTGAGTGATGCACTAAGTACCTCTTAGAACTTCATGTACTGTGGGCAGGCAAAAACCAAATATGGCCACAAATGGCCACTAGCAAGCTAACTAGTTGGTTTCCCTGAAGTTAACTGCTAATGTATGAAAGCCATGCAAATGAAATCATGCCCACAGGTACTAGGTTTGGAAAAATAATGCTCTGGCAAAGTATGAATTTTAATAAAAATATTAATTATGACTCACAGCACTGGCACTATTTTTCTTCAATACATGAACGCTCATTGCTACTTTGGCATTGGTAAATATGGGGAAGGTTAAGAATTATTTTTCTTTCACATCATGTAAAATCTCTGAAGCTGGAAGTATGTAATCAGTTTCTAAAGAGAAGAGCTTTATTCCATAAGCAGCAATAAATCATCCATTAAGCCTTTTAAAAAGATTGTAATTTGGACAAATACCTGCCAAAACAGACTGTGTGCATCTCCTCTGAGAAGTTCAACAGTATCCCCTGCCTGGATATGTAAGGGGGGTCCTTCATGAAGGCCGGGGGGTGGTGTTCCCATATAGTTCCTAATGACCTGCATCTTTGGTAAACCTGAAAACAAGCAACACACATTTTAGAACTCAGAAAGCAATAGTGTGTGAAGTCTAACTGTACTTTTTAAAAAATACTATTATTAACAATAAAAAAAATTTAATACCACTAAATCCAAGTAAACATTTGAAGTCATTCAATGCAATGCTTCTCAACTTTCTCATTATTTGAGATGGTGATGGAATAAGACACATATTTATACACTGATTTCTTACATACTTTTCCTCTCCCTTAGCATCAATCTCTTTTTCATTGAAAAAATATTTCTTTTGGCGGATGCCTGCTTCATAAAAAACACATCACGTAGGGTTTAATGGAAAAGAATCAATTTTTTCATCAACTCTATCCTTTCTGCCTATTACTTTCCTCTTGGGCCTTGGCTGATTTCATCACCATGGAGGCTCACCCCTTCTGTGTATGGATAACATTGCCCAGTATAAGGCTCATATCTTAAGGTTATCTTTGTAATTCAAAAGCAAAAAGGTGATGGATGTGCCACTGCAATACTTAAGACATTTATATGGAGAAACTCTTCAGGCTCAAATTTAGGCTTGCAAAACAGACCCAATAAAAGGGAACATGTCTAAACCAATAGCATCAACAATATTTGAAATACAGATCCATCCCTTCTCTTTGTATTTCTTTGAATGTGCAATGAAGGCCTCAGTTCAATATTTCATTTTTTGAGAACAGCAGCTTCAACTGCACACAGGTCTAATTGCACCAATATTGGTCATAAATGGACAACATCACAGCCATTTTTTCATTTAAGGGTGAAGCTGCTCTTTTCTAGAGAGAAATATCACTCATAAACTTATGTGTTGCACATTTGGGGACTTGAGCCATTGCTTATTACATATCCGGAATTTTAATTCTAATGACTGCCCATGCGGAAGCCGTAACTTGCTGAAAATGCTGCATGAAATAAAGAAGAGTGGATGGGGATGGCGCTGCGGCTCACTAGGCTAATCCTCTGCCTGTGGCACCGGCACCCCAAGTTCTAGTCCCGGTTGGGGTGCCGGGTACTAGTCCCGGTTGCTCCTCTTCCAGTCCAGCTCTCTGCTGTGGCCTGGGAGGGCAGCGGAGGATGGCCCAGGTGCTTGGGTCCCTGCACCCGCATGGGAGACCGGGAGGCAGCACCCGGCTCCTGGCTTCGGATCCGCGCAGCGCCAGCCATAGAGGCCATTAGGGGAGTGAACCAACGGAAGGAAGACCTTTCTTTCTCTCTCTCACTGTCTATAACTCTACCTGTCAAATATAAATAAATAAATAAATAAATAAATAAATAAATAAATAAATAAAGGGTGGATGACTGCTATTCGGTCCTGAAGGTCCAAATCCCCTAGAAAAGACCTCAAAAGCAACATGAAATGTTCCAGCAAATAGTTAAATTTTTCAACATCAACATTCGTTCCAAAGGGGAGAAAACAAATTAAACAGAATTGCAAAGTTTAAGTCAACATTGTTTTATCAATGCAGGCAATCAGAAGGCAGAAGACTGGAAAACACTGTGCCCTTAACCCCAATTCAGCCGCTGTGTTTGTTCAGGCATGTTACGTGTTGCTCCATCTCCCCTTCACTTCAGTTCTTGTGCCATGAACCCCTGGAGGTCTGGCTTTCATCCTGCATCTTTCATGGACTCTTTCCCCACCAGATGTTGTAACGTAGTGCCCCAACACAACCTGCACACTTTATTGCCTTTCCCAAAAGCATCACCCAGCAAGAGAACTCTTCTGGGTGAAGTGTTTATCAGACTTGTTCTTCATATGCTGTTAACGCCCTAAGTAGTTACCATTGCTAACTTAAACTATACCTAAATATCCTAAACACACGACAAGTGACATAATGATCGATCAATAGGCAGCAGACGATGTAGGATCAAGCAGAATTTTGAAATATGGACTGTTGCAATTGACAGTTAATCCACGTTTGGGGAGAGTTACAGTTAGCCTCTATTTTACTGAGCATTTCCAGGGCCAGAAAAGTATTTCATTTGGTAGACTCCCTGGGTAATCTCACTTTTATGCCAATTTTTAAATAGAGGCTGGAGGTAAGAAAGAAGAGTTTTAAAACCTGAAATGGCTCATGGACATCAAATACTGAGGCTGTCAAGAGCCCTGGCCTTCTCTGCAGTTGTCTCTTGCCAAGACCCATAAAGGGAGAAAAGCAGCAGTGCCAAGTGACAAATGATGGACACAGCAGCTTTTTTATTGTCCACATGCACAAATGAGTCATTCTTGAAAAAAAGATTAAAAATTCATAGAATTTTTAGAAAAAAATTAACTTTGATGACATTTCAACATTCATGTATATACATATGGAATTAAAACCACTAACATGTCAAAATGTCATGTATCACAGTACCTAGGTTCAAAATCCAGCTCTGGCTCCTGATTCCAGCTTCTTGCTAACGCAGACACTGGGAGTCAACAATGATGACTCAAGTAATTGGGTTCATGCCACTCCCATGGGAGACTTGCACTGCGTTACTGGCTTCCAAGCTCGGCCTGGCCCAGCCCTGATCACTGGAGCATTTAGGGATGATAGCTTGCTCTCTCTGTGTCTCATTTTTAGACATGGGGTGGGCATTTAGCATTGGGGTCAGACACTGGTTGGGACACTGGCATCTAATCTCAGAATGTCTGGGTTTGAGTCTGGCTTTGCTTCTGATTCTAGCTTCCTGCTACCGCATATCCTGGGAGGCAGCAGGAATTGCTGAAGTATTTGGATTTCTATCATGCACATAGGAGAGGCAAAATAAATTCCAGTCTCCTGGCTGTGGCCTGGTCCAATCCAGGTTGTCGCAGGCATTTAGGGAGTAAACCAGTAGATGTTGTAAGCTCTCTGTCTCTCTTATCCTTTCAGAAAAAAAAATGAAATAAAAATTTAAAAATATACACATACTCAGGTTACATAGATGCTGAGATGTGAAGCATGCAGCAGTGCTGCCTCATGTATCTTTTTAGATGGGCCAGAATGCAGCACATGGCCTGGTAAAATCATAATATTCTAAATAGACAACAACACAGATATTAACATAGTATAATCAAGAAATAAGACCTACCTATGAAAATCAGAATGATGTACTTTGTTTTTATAGCTCATTTATTCCTAATTTTTTTCATAGGCTATCTTTCTGGCTATTAATTTCTTCTTGGTTAGATATAAACTTCACTGGGAAAGTTAGTTAGTAGCATACCAGAATGAGTGTGTTGCTCACCTTATACCTAAAACAAAAAAATGTATAACTCTTGCCAAGAATAATAGTTGAGCCCATGTAATACCCAAAAGAAATGGTTGCTAGCCTCAATTCAGACATAAAGAACTCACAAAGCCCAGTGTTTGACTCATATGATCATTCTGTGGGATGAGTTACAAGTTTGTGAAATAAAGGAATTTATATTTTGGGCTATTTGTTAGGGTAGGGTAAGCTTTGGCTATTTATTCATAATTGGTCAACCTTTCAATCTCTCAACATGATCATGATCTGCTGTCAGGGCTGCAATGCTACAGAGATCAAAGGATCAGAGGAATAAGACAAAGACACAGTGATATGATGAATTCTGACACTTTCCCCTTGCTTATGACACTAGCATATAGAAGGCGTTGCACAATCCTTGGGGGGGGGGTGTAAATGGTTGCATTCCAAAAGGCCTCTTTATATTCTTCCTTCTCACAAAAAAGTCACAGTAACAGTGCTGTGAATATAATCATGTTAGCTGATAAATAATAAATGCAATTAAAATAAAAAGAGAGAATGAGTTAAACTTCACATCAGTGCTCAACCATCAATAGAATACTTAACACAATCTACTATCACAGCAGGCATCACACTTCATAAATGAGATCAAGAACAGAGAAGAAATTAGATTTACAGATGTTCACATTTCAAATAGCCATTTATTGTTGATTTAGTGTAGTTCTTCTCCCCTTACAAAATATGCCCAGCAGATTTTAACCTCTCTTTAAAAATGTGCAGGACAGAACATTCACTCCACATACCCATGACAACTCAGTCATTGTTGCATACAATTGATTAACAAGGTCTTCCCATAAACTTATTCAAAAATCTCTGTGTAATGTCTCTCCATTGACCTGCCTCCTTCCATCTGGAATTGTGCTGAGGAAGGCACATCTCCTTTTCACAGATTAGCCTTTTAAAACGTGTTCAGGCTTAAAATTCCTAGTCTCTTAAAAAAATCATTCATATCTTCCTATGGTTATCTATACTTCAAGGGATTCTGACATGCAAAACAGCATAAACTACAAAAGTAGTTCTCTAGTTTCCTTCATTGATACTGATTAAATGGAAAAACCTTCATTAAGAACTATTTTAAGAGTGGGGCATTCGGCAGAATGGTTAAGATGCCACTGACGACACCTGCATCCCACATCAGAGTGTCTCTGCTTGAATCCAGCTTCACTGCTCCTGATTCTAGCTTCCTGCTAATGCACACTTCGTGAAACAGACAATGATGGTTCAAGTAGGTAGGGGCCTGTCGTCCACAGCTGAGAACTGGATGGACTTCCAGGCTCTTGGCTTCGGCCTGGCCCAGCCTCGGGTGTGAGTGAATAAATGGATAAGAGATCTCTGTCTCTTAAATAAATTTCATTAATTTAAAAAAGTTATCCTAAAATAATGAAAAAATATACATTTCATTACACCATGAACTCACAACTTATCCTAGAAAGCTGCTTCTTTCTTCTTGGGAAAACACATACCCAGTACTTGCTTTAGTTCCTTTCTGCCCCAGACTTGCATTTACCATGTATACAAGTACAGTTACAATGCTACTCCCTAAAACATAAATGCTTATTCTACAACTGCAAAATAATATGCAATTTCAACACACATATTTGGGCAATCTTGAAAATTCCTTAAACTTTATATAATCAATAATCTAAGGAAATAAGATTAAAATGGCTCGGTCAAAACCTGATCTCCTAACAAATGTTTACTTACCTTAGCTTGTTTTATTCCCTACAATAATCGTGTGTTGTCCAGCTAACTATAGCTTTAGTACACATGTGGCTTCAGAATGCTCAGGGAAAATGTACATTATCTTTTAACTCCACATTCCCATGAATGTTTTGAAGCCCCCCATATAGCTTTTGGACAGTTTGTTCCTTTAATGTTTATTCATTCTATTACTTTCATCCTCAAGTCATCCTTCTGCATAAGCAATCAACACAGAGCAGCACTGGTTACATTAAAATGATGGTTTACTCCATTAACTGTTGTGGGGCCCTGGTCACATAACTCAAGCCATGTGGAAGCATGTAGAATGCTAGTCTCCCAAACATAGTGTTTATGAAAGAAAGACCTACAACAAGATTTCCTTTCAAATATGACTTCAATTCCTCTAAGTGTGACACATATCCACAAATAAAAAAATTTTTGATTTTTAAGATGTTAGTTCTAGGCAGAACCTCATCAGAATATCTGTCATATATAAACTACTTCACTGATACTTTTCACATAAACCTCAACCTTCAATGAATTTAACCAGTTAATTGTACCAGTATCAGCCATTGTGTCTTCTAAGCAGGGCAACAAGAGTGATTGCCATAATATAGATCAGTATCTATTCATGATGCTGACATCACTGGCCTAATGCAAAGGCCATCCCTGGGGCAATAACTACTAGGAGAGTGCTGCATGGGAGACAAATGGCCTGTCAGTAATATGCTGGCCTTTCACCTCTGAGGCCTCATTTAAAATCTAAACACAGCCACAGGAAAAAATAATTAGTTTTACAAGATGTCAGAGGATATAGTTGGTTTACCCTGGGAAACCGATCACAAGAATAACATATTCATTCATTCATTAAATGTGTCTGGTGTGCTCAAGTGCTGGGCTCGGCAGTTTCAGAACAGGGCAAGGGCAAGCTTCCTGTCCTCAAACAGCCAGTAGTCCACTGCACAGAAAGGTGAGCGCACACAACACAGCAGCACACGAGCTCCCACCCCAGGCGAATGTGTGGAAGATGCTCCTACCCATTAAAATGCTAGGAAATTTTAATATCTCGAGTAGGACCCTGAAATACACGTTTGAACTCGTCTGTACCTCTCATGGGTGTGGTTTCCAAACTCTGGCCAGGTTTGGGCATCACATTCTCGTGAATAAACATGCAAAGCACCATGACCCAAACCACTTTTTGAGAAAATTATAGTGAGGTATGTCTCTCATCTTATCAAATAAATGCGTTTTATAGTTTGAAAATAATTTTTCCTAATTTTGAGAATCTAACTTTTTTACATTTTTAAACTGATACGTAAAACTATACACGTTCATGGGGCTCCATGCAACATTCTGATACATGTATACACTGTGTAATGTTCCTTAAGGTAACTGCATCTATCACCTGAAATATTTACTACTTATTTATGGTAAAAACATGCAAAACCTCTTCTTCTGGATTTTAAAAAACAGGCAGTATATTACCATTTTCTATCATCACCCTCCTACTCTTGATACACATTCACAATCTAAGCGTCAGATGCTGATGACCAGGCTGAGCGGTCTGCGATGCTAGATGCTGGCCTTCACCTGCTTACCACACCCAGCAAGGCCCTTTCCAAGGAAGCACTGCTCCTTCCTTCACAGGTTGCACTTAACAGAGAAGCAATAGGAGCCCTGAAAGGAAACCATCTGCTTCAGCAGAAGCAGACAAGTTGGTGGAAAACAAACTAAAGAACTAATTGTTCACACAAAAAATACTTTCCATCAATGATTTTAAAAATCTGTACCCAAAGAAGCCTACTTTTACTTTTATAAACAATTATGAGTCACATGAAGGACATAATCACTGCTCATATAAAAACAAGGATCAGGCATAGAAGCTGATCCTCCAACTTTATAAACAGTGACAAGTGACCAGAGACTTCAGAGACTTCTATGCCTGAATTCTATGGGAGTATTAGTGAATCATGCATCAAGGGCGAAAGATATAATACCTTTTAGAAGTTACTTCCTTTATTAAAAAGAAGCTAGCCGGCGCCACAGCTCAATAGGCTAATCCTCCACCTAGCGGCGCCTGCACACCAGGTTCTAGTCCCGGTTGGGGCGCCGGATTCTGTCCCGGTTGCCCCTCTTCCAGGCCAGCTCTCTGCTGTGGCCAGGGAAGGCAGTGGAGGATGGCCCAAGTGCTTGGGCCCTGCACCCCATGGGAGACCAGGAGAAGCACCTGGCTCCTGCCTTCGGATCAGCGTGGTGCGCAGGCCACAGCGTGCCAGCCGTGGCGGCCATTGGAGGGTGAACCAACGGCAAAAGGAAGACCTTTCTGTCTCTCTCTCTCACTATCCACTCTGCCTGTCAAAAACAACAACAACAACAACAACAAAAAAAAGTAGTTCATCTAATTACATCTTCTCTTAGGAAACATTCTCCTTAGAATTAATTGGCTTAAGCTTCATTATTAAAAGATTTTGAACAAAATTAAAAAAAAAAAGAAGCTATAGACTACCAAATATGAGAACTGTAGAATCTCATGTTACTCTAAATTCATGCAAATTTAACATTCTGCTTTATCATATATGTGTACTTCAGTGGAAAAAAAACAAAGTTTCCCTAAAATCTTTAAATAAGATCAAAGTTCTGGGAGAATATTTGAAGTGTTTGGCATGCCGTGAAGTATCTTTCCTCAGGGTGTGATGAGTCCAGTCCAGGAGCACGGTCCTGAGCTAAGTCTCCTTACCTTCTTGGAAGACAGAAAAAGAATAAAATCACACAATTTCCAAGTAAGGGTATCATCATCTTATATGGTACATTATGAAATTAAGAACCAAATGGTATATAAATCAAGTAAACCCCAACAGCCAGACAGACACAGAAACAGAACTAGACCTCAATTTACCAACCCCAAGTCCAGGCCTCCCTGGTGCAGGCTGATCATTCTCTGCAACCTGAGGGAAGCCAGCAGTGGCAGGGACGTGGCTTCCTGACAGTGACCGATGGGCCCTCAGGACGATTTGATTCCCTGCTGGTCATGGATGCTAACCCAGGAAGCAAGAGGGGACGAGGTAGAACTTTCCTTCCAGGTGAAAGATTAAGAGCTCCTGCAAATTAGTTAAATTCTGGGAGAAAGGTAATAATTCCCACTGGTGTATTAGAAAGGCAGAGCTTCAAAAACCCTCAGCTTAAAAAAAGAAAAATCCCTGTGCTTGACAATCTGGTGAACTCAGTGCCTCACCCGTCCACATGCGGCTCTGTGGCTCCACGGGCAAGTGGTTGCACGCAGTTCTTTCTACACTAAGCTATAATCACTTAAGCCACATCATTCTTCCAACCACACCCAAGTGTCTCGGGATGGTGATTAGACAAGGACTGCACGTGAGACAGTAATGGTGCAGAAGGGAGTCTGTCCAAAGGCTCAGACCTCATGCAGGAGGATAAACTTGATCAACTTTTCTCTTAGAGAACACAGAATGTGGGAGGTGGAGTTTTAAGTCATTGAATGATAATTATTTCTCATTTCTGAGGAGAAAAGATAATTGGGAAGGGGTCAGCACTGTAAAGCAGCAGGAAAAGCCACCGCCTATGCTGCTGGCATCTGTATGGTCACCTGTTTATGTGCTGACTGCTCCACTTCCAATCCAGCCTCCTGCTAACTGCTAACAGCGTGGGAAAAACAGCAGAAGATGACCCAAATGTTTGGGTCCCTGCCACCCATGTGTCAAACTCAGATGAAGATTCTGGCTCCTCGCTGATCCTGGCTCAGCCACTGGGGAAATAAACCAGTGGATGGAAGTTATTCCTGTCTCTTCTTCTCTGTTAACACTTTAAAATAAATAAATAAGTCTTTAAAAAATGATTGGAATCAGGGCCAGCGCTGTGGCACAGTAGGTTAATCCTCCGCCTGCGGTGCTGGCATCCCATATGGGCGACGGGTTCTAGTCCCGACTGCTCCTCTTCCAATCCAGCTTTCTGCTGTGGCCTGGGAAAGCAGTAGAAGATGGCCCAAGTGCTTGGGCCCCTGCACCCACGTGGGAGAGACTGGGAAGAAAACCCTGGATCCTGGCTTCGGATCAGCGCAGCTCTGGCCATTGAGGCCATTTGGGGAGTGACGTTTCTCTCTGTCTCTCCTTCTGTCTGCAACTCTACCTCTCAAATAAATAAATAAAATCCTTTAAAAAAATGATTGGAATCAAAAATTTCCAAAACTATTGGTCCAGAAAGATCCACTGAAGCCTGCTGTGTAATCTTTCTTTCACGAAACGTACTGAGCTCCAGAATGACTGTGAACATGGTTTCCTGGGCTGGTTTCTGACCCTCCTATCATAGACCTCATCCACTCAAATTAACTAAGCATGTTTCTTTCCTTCAACCAACATGAACATTTAGCAATTCAGTCACAAAGGACATCTAAAGGACAAAAGAGAAAAAGTAAAAATGATTACGGCACTTTGTGCAACCGACCTTGCTTTCTTTGTTGTATGAGTTCATTCATTTATTCTACAAATATTTGCAGATCATTCAACTATAGATACTGGGATTACAGCTACAAAAACACTGACTAGGTCCTTCCCTCATACACCTTGTATTTTAGGGAAGACAAGCAAAAAAGGAAGCAGATAAATATAATAATATCAGATATAAATATTATAAACATGTATTTAGAAAAATATACTATTTAGAGGGTAACTCTTTAAGAGAAGGTGATCAGATCAGATTTAGACTCTGAGAAGACAGTCAGCATTTAGGTGGAAAAACCTGAACAGGCAAGCTAAACCACAAACTGAAGACTCAGAAATGCACCTGAGGCACTTAAGGGACATAAAAAAGGCAGTGGGGCGTGGGAGGGGAATCAGACACTGCATGAAGGCAGTGGCTACAATTTAAAATTGATAATATAAAATTCTGAGGACCTGTCTCACGTACACTAGTTCTGTTGAATTAATTGAGAAGTATTGAGCAGGTCAAGTTCTCGTTCTTTCTGGCACATACCAACTGTTGTCTGTACCCCCCCCCTTTTCCACCCAAGGTGAAAAATAGTCTTACCTAACTCCTCTCACTCTTCAAAGCTCATACACAACTTCTGCTAAGAAACCTTCTATACACTGAATTATATACCCTCCTCAAATTCCTATGTTTACCCTTAATCCCAGTGTGATAGAAGTGGGAACCTTTGGATGATTAGATAATGGGGAAGGAGTCTCCACAAAGAGACACTGGAAAACCTCTCACCCGCTCCAACCCACAGGCACACAGTGAACAAGTAGCAAGTTACGGACCCAGAGGAGGTCCCTCACCAGACTGAATCTGCTGGTGCCTTGATTTTGGATTTCTCAGCTTCTGGAGCTATCCAATTAACTGCTGATTACTGGCTGATCTGTCCATAGTATTCTGTTGTAGCAGTGTTACCAGAGAAGCAAAGGGTTCTTGTCTTCACGCAAGAAAGAATTCAAGCATGAGACAGAGAGCAGGGGAAAGCAATATAGCAAGGTTTATTAGGGTAGGGGCATCCGTAAGAACAGATGGGCACCTCTCCAGACAGGCCCTGAGAGAGAGTGTGCAGTTGACATTTAGGCTGGGGTGTTTAAGGGGATGGGTCTTGCCTTCCCGCCTCTTCTTCTCCTTCCCTCGAACAAAGGACTTGTTGGATATAAATACGAAAAATTCCTTTCTGAGTTTTTCCTCCGAGTTATCAGACAGGGGAAGCCTGACTGGCGTCGCCCTGCCTTAGAGGAACGATGTTTATCCGGTAGAAGGGGCAGGGCGTTTGAAATGCAGATACTGGGCTGCATCTGTTAGGTTACTGGGACGACTCTGAGATGCAGATGCTGGACCTAGATGTTAGCTCCTTAGGCCTTTGTCGCACACACATAAGCTCATTTCTGACTTCCTACCTAACAGCAGCACCACCCCTGTTCTCTACAGTGTAACTTCAATGCCTAAAATATGTACTCCCTTAGATTCTCATGCTTATTGCTTTAAAACCACTTATTACACAAAAATTAGTTAATTACTATAAAATATATCTACCAGGCCATAAACACCTTTCTATCTATAGTCTTCTTTAAAAAAAAAAAAAAGATTTATTTTTATTTGAAATACAGAGTGAGAGAGAGAACGTGTCTTCCATCCACTGGTTCACTTCTCATATGACCACAAGGGCCGGAGCTGGGCTGATCCTAACCCAGGAGCTTCCTCCAGGTCTCCCACATGGGTGCAAGAGCACAAGAGCTTGGACCATCCTCCACTGCTTTCCCAGGCACATTAGCAGGGAGCTGGATTGGAAGTGGAGCAGCCAGGAACCAGTGCCTATATGGGATGCTGGCGCTCTAGGCCAGGGCTTTAACCTGAGGTGCCACAGTGTGGGCCCCTGTCTATAGTATTCTAACAGTTTACATATATGTTTGACCATCTTGGCAACAAAGGTTATGTTCTTTATCCCAATAGATTGTTTTGGGAAGAAGGAAGGAAGATAGTGATCCTTCTCCCTCAAAGACCACACTTACAAATATGCAAATGTGCATATACACACATGTAGCTGTACCACTAAAATGTGTCTCTAATCAAACCACTTCTCCCCATCTTCATTTCCATCCCCCACTTCAAGCATTGCCATTCTAGCTGACCTTTCCTTGTCTATTCACATAATGCTTGATCACTCTACACAGAGCAGCCTGGATTTCTAAAAATATATTTAATGGCATTTCCTCTTTTAAAAAAAATCCCTTCCCATTGTACTTAAAATTAAATCTCAACCATCAGTCACCACTATAAGACCCTATATTTTCAAGCTCTGGTAAGTCTCCAGTCTCACCTTATCCAATCTCATAATCACTATTTGTAGTTATACTTACCACCTTCAGGTGCTTAAAACACCCAAGCAAATGGGTCCTACCAGGACAGTCTACATTAGGAATCTGTAATTTATACAGTGATTATCTATTATCCATCTCCTCTTTTTTCCTTTCGTATCTATCTATACTTCCTAAATTTATATGATAAACATCTATTATTTTAATTAGCTTTCAATAATAAAAAAAAGTCCAGACATATGGCCTAGCAGTTAAATGGCCATTAGCAGGTCCACGTCCCACGTGGGAGTGTTTGGGTTCGATTCCTGCCTCCAGCTTTCTGCTAATGTATACCCTGGGAGGCAACAGCGATGGCTCAAAGCAGTTGGGTTTCTGTAACCCATGCAGGAAATATGAACTGAGTTCCCAGCTCTGGGCTTTTACCTTTGGTCTCCCCAGCAATTGTTCTCATCTAAGAAGTGAACCAGAGGGGTATGGGGGCTTGCTCATTTTCACTTTCTGCCTTTCAAATAATTTTTTTTAGTTCAGTCTTTCCTGGTTACCAATACCATGATCATCACATGGAGTCTCCAAGAGAAAGTTTCTTTTTTTTTTTTTTTTAATGTTTATTGCTTTCATCTACTTGAAAGATAGTGTGAAAGACACATACATACACACACACCCTCCCTCCTTCTGTTGACTGGTTCATTCCTCAAATGCTCTCAGCAGCCAGGGTTGAGCCAGGCCAAAGCCAGGAGCCCAAGAGTCCATCTGAGTCTCCTGTGTGTGGCAGGTACCTGAGCACATGGGCTATCATCTGTTTCTTCCCCAGTGCATTAGCAGAAAGCTGGGTTGAAAGCAAAGTAGCTGGGACTTGAACCAAGAGCAGCTTTACCTGTACACCACAATGCCCAACCCTCAAGTCTATAAATTTAAAATAATTTCTAAATAAAAAATACTTAGTTTTATTGTTACTACAGAATCAAGCTCTCATCACTTATTATTAATTTTGACTTGATTTTAAACTGCATCAATACATTATCTGAAACTGAAATCTTACATGAAATAAAAATTATTGTAATGTGTAAAGTTGCTAATGTCTTTTTAAAAATCCTTAACGACTCTTATTAATTTATACTCATCCTGATTATGCTTTAAATTAGGAGACATGCATCATTTACGGTAAAAACAACCACAAACATTTTTATTCCTAGACACTCAATTGTTTCCAATTGTTTGCTTGCTCTTCCCTGGTTTTCTCTTGACCTCCCTCCTCCCTGTGATATACCTGCTTGAGTGGCAAAGGGCACATTCAGATTCGTTCCCCAAAGATTCAGATTTGTGCATAGTTTATTGATTTGTATGTTAAAATGAAGAGCACATAAAATTGGTATTCCTGACAAAAAGACTCCAGACTACCATTTTGATGTGATTTTAATTTTTTTTAAGTAGCTAGGGAACCTGGAGGTCAGAGACCAACCATCAACATACCTAAGTAAAAATATACATGGCTGGCGCCACGGCTCACTAGGCTAATCCTCCGCCTTGCAGCGCTGGCACACCGGGTTCTAGTTCCGGTCAGAGCACTGGATTCTGTCCCGGTTGCCCCTCTTCCAGGCCAGCTCTCTGCTGAGGCCCGGGAGTGCAGTGGAGGATGGCCCAAGTACTTGGCCCCTGCACCCGCATGGGAAACCAGGATAAGTACCTGGCTCCTGCCATCAGATCGGCACGGTGCGTCGGCCGCAGCGCGCCAGCCGTGGCGGCCATTGGAGGGTGAACCAACGGCAAAAAGGAAGACCTTTCTCTATGTCTCTCTCTCTCACTGTCCACTCTGCCTGTCCAAAAAAAAAAAAAACAAAAAACAAAAAAACAAAAAACATATATATATATATACACACACATGGATTGAAGAATCTCTTTATCCTTCTTGCAAAAATTCTTCTATAATGAATATAACTTCTGAAATATGATAAGGTAGAAGCAGAAGAAATGGTCTCCACTTTATAAAATGATCCTACACTGAAAATATTAAATTTGAAGATCTTCCAACCTGCTCAGTCTTCGCAAACTTTCATGAGCCCCTTATCAGACTCTGAAAATCTGTTGCCACCACAAAGCCTAAAAGCCAGCTCTAAAGTTTGGGTCACATCTATCTGTTTACCTAGAGCTTTCTGTTTTCCTTCTTGCACATTTTCCTAAAGTGAAAAAGGGAATTCAAGGTATATGGCTCCAGATGTGAGCAGAGTAAAAATTCTCAGTTTAAATCCAGTGAATGCATAACTGTGACTCAAGAACATAATGTTTCATAAGGGACACTGGATACATATCCACATTTTAACGTGGTAAAGTTTTGTTTAAATTCCTTTTCACAGGGACCAAAGATCAACAACCAAAGTATCTATGTAAGCATATATAAACTGAAAAGATTGCTCCCACCTCAGCAACACTCCTCCTGAAACTGTCTGTAATCTAGAGAGGAGGGGATAGCAGAAATCATGCCAAGTTGTGTATTCTTTTTTTTTTTTTTTTTTTTTTGGACAGGCAGAGTGGACAATGAGAGAGACAGAGAAAAAGGTCTTCCTTTTCCGTTGGTTCACCCCCCAGTGGCCACTACGGCCGGCGCACCGCGCTGATCCGAAGCCAGGAGCCAGGTGCTTCTCCTGACCTTCCATGCGGGTGCATGGTCCAAGCACTTGGGCCATCTTCCACTACACTCCCGGGCCACAGCAGAGAGCTGGACAGGAAGAGGAGTGACCGGGACAGAATCCGGCGCCCCAACCGGGACTAGAACCCGAGGTGCCGGCGCCAGAGGTGGAGGATTAGCCTAGTGAGCCGCCGTGCAGCCAGCCAATTTGTGTATTCTTTTGAATTAACACTCCTCTGGCAATGCAGACACCATACACTGGAATAATGTAGCAACTGCACAGAAGAAGGTTCCTAAGAGTATTTAGTCAAACATTGTCATTTACACATGAAACAATTTAGTGTAGCTGCACACAGCTAGCTTAAAACCAACTTGGTTTTTTAAATTTTCTTTTCCCTAACATTACTGTGGTACTCAGTAATGGTGGAATCCTGAGTTGATGTGGGGAGGAGGGGAGCGGGGAGAGGGAAGATTACAGACAGGTCACACACAATTATTTCAGATTTAATACTTAATGAATAATCATTACATTTTCCAAAGGAAATTGAGAAAAAAATCAGATTTAAATTTTCTAGTGAAAATGATAGTTTTGTAACCAACAATAGACTCTTAAGACTACTATAGAAAATTCAGATTTAATTCCAAAATCTCCATACCCCAGGATTATTACGTTGAGAATACATATTTGGCCTCTTCAAACTAGGAACAACAACAACTATATATATATATATATATATATATATATATATATATATATAGTATTACCATATAAGCTCTTCTCATCTACCCTTTTCCAATGACTAAGATTTCAAATGTAGAGAGGATATCGACTTTATGAATAGTATTAGGATTTCTTTGTCCTTCAAAATCTCAATCCCAGCTGCTCCCCACCTCACTACCCACAACCAATTCAAAAACTACTGCTTCTCTTGTTGACTTTCCTTTTTCTTCTCATCTTTATGACTAGTCTATTTCTTTCCCAAAATATTTCATTTCACATCATTTTTTTCTACATAAAGAGCCTCTTTCATTAACCTAAAATATCAAAATTATATTATGGTTTCAACTTGTTCAAATGTAACATAATAAGCTATTTAAATGGCTAGACATACAGTTCCAGTTCCTTCTAATCATCTGAAAAATAATAATGAAATGCTAGCTACATTCTAAGGATATAATAAAATATAAAAGCAATAATTAATAAAATGTAAACTGTAGGCTACAAAGAAAAATACAAATGTTAATAAGAAACTGTGCCAAGAAGTTATGAATCATCTGGAAGGCAGATACATTGGTAAAAGAGGGTTATGCCTAGAAAAGACATTGAAATGGGACTTTTAGTTCCGCCTCATTTCTAAATTGAAACACCAGTGACACTTAACATAAAGTTCACATGCAATTAGTTTACAAAAGTACTTGAATAGAAAACATAATATCTAATATGGAACATGATTTTAAACCAAACAACTGATTGCTCAGTAAATTTATTTGCCATGAAAAAGTATTGACCTTAACAATAACCTATTCCTGAATTATAAGTCTGGTCCTTTCAATTACGAGTTTCTTACTCATCAGTAAACATAAATCTTACAGGCAATTCTTTTTTTTTTTTATTTTTATTTATTTTTTTGACAGGCAGAGTGGACAGTGAGAGAGACAGAGAGAAAGGTCTTCCTTTGCTGTTGGTTCACCCTCCAATGGCCACCACGGCCAGCGCACCGTGGCCAGCACGCTGCGGCTGGCGCACCGCGCTGATCCGAAGCCAGGAGCCAGGTACTTATCCTGGTCTCCCATGGGGTGCAGGGCCCAAGCACTTGGGCCATCCTCCACTGCCTTCCCAGGCCACAGCAGAGAACTGGACAGGAAGAGGAGCGACCGGGACAGAATTTGGCGCCCCAACCGGGACTAGAACCCGGTGTGCCAGCGCTGCAAGGCGGAGGATTAGCCTAGTGAGCCGTGGCGCCGGCTAATCCTTACAGGCAATTAACAAATCTTGTCTTTTTCTTTTTTCATTGTCAATATACCATTGCTCATCCTTTGAAGTTGTGATATTTATACTGGGTTGAACAACAGGAGCCGATTGCCTTCGGCTACTTTTCAATTATCAAAAAGGCAACTTTGTATAGTTTAACCAATATGTACAAAAATAATCCTTCTAAGATATACAAATTAAGTATCTAATATGAATGAAGTCACAGGAAAAATGTCTGATTAAACTCAAGTAAGACAAAAAGCAGGTATAATTTTAGGCAGAAAAGAACATCTTATGCAAATCTGCACTCAGGTATTTGCTCTGTGGACCAACACTAATTAGTAACTCTCTGTCCAATAAATCCAATAAATATTGGTTCTTCAATCCAATCTACCTTGGGGGCTATGTGTTATTTTCAAAACCTAGCTACAGAATTTTCTCTAGGTTTCAACAGCAAGAATATTGCATTTTGGCCTTTAAAGCTGGGAAGTATAATATATGATGGTAGAATTTTTATGTTCTTTTTTGTAAACATTTTTCACCTCTGTATGGTGAAAAATATTTTTAGCTGCAGGCATTTAACCTAGCAGTTAAGAGACCTGCATCCCACATTGGAGTATGTGGGTTTGGCTTCTGCTTGTCAAGGCAGACCCTGAGAGGCAGCTGTGATGGCTCCAATAATTGGGTTCTAGATTGACCTGGATTGGTGGGGGAGCTGGATAGAGTTCTCACTTCTGGCTCCATCCCCAATTCAGCCTGGCTGTTGTGGAGCATTTGAGGGTGAACTAATGGATGGGGGTGCTCAGCTCTCTCTCTCTGCCTCTCCAATAAAAATTTAAAAAATGTTTTTAACCCACTGCAGAAACAAAAAATATTTTTCATCTGTAGAAAAAAGACTAATTCATTCATCTTTATTAACTCCTAGCACATGCTAGTACATGGTAAAAATCTGATGGCACTGAGTAATCTAATTTTCAGGAGACATTTTTAGTTTCTAAGAGTTAAATGTTAATTTTAAAGCATACACATGATAAAAACCAAGTTGATAGCTCTTTGTCCTATTATCTGCAAGGACTTAAGAATTTATGATATTTGTTCTTAAAATTCCCTTTGATTTAACCACTATGACCTAGGCAAAAGAGTGATTCAAATACTGGGCTACAGCAACTAAACTGAGCAGGCCAGGTGGGAATTGCAAGAGGAGGCTGATGGAAGCAAAGGCAGCAGAGAGCAAGGAACAGGAGGTCTCTAAACCTGCAGTAACAAAATGAGGTGTTATAGTTACTGTTTTAGGAAAGGCCCACCCCAAGGTATGGCTATGGGGATACATGGCTGAAACAGAAAAGGGACAGGGGTCACAGTAGGTAAAAATATCCATGGCAGGTGAAGTGAGGAGGCTCAGGCTTGGATGAGTGGCTTGCCATGTGCAGTCACCCAGATGGAAGGCAGTATTTCCTTTCTGAATATGCAGCAAATTAGAGAGGTGTGCACATGAGAGGACAGCACAGTGGTCAAGAATACAGGTTGTAGCGAGCACTCCTAAGGTTGACTCTCTCAAACAATTCATTTCCATGTGTGGAAAATAGGGTACTAATATTATCAATGATATTTGTGTGAAATAATTATGGAGCACTAAGAGCACTTGCCATGTGGTACAGATCAATGGATGTTGGACCCTTCACTGAGTCTACTTGTTTTTCTGTAGTAGGTTATTTATGTTTACCTAGGGTACATGATCCTATGCTTCAAAATACTGCAAGAAAATAATATGCATATACTTAGTTGTAATATCAATCTCAAAATTAAATAATTTTAACTTCAATATAATCATTATAAAGAATAATAATTAGAACTGTACTATATTAATGTATGGATAAATAGACCAACAAATCAGGAAAGCAAGACTAGAAACATGTCATTCATGTGTCCAGATGAAATAAAGAATGAAATATAAATTGCAAAACCATACAGCTTTGAGAAGTTAATATATTAAACCAGCATTATGATAGTAGGCAGAGAAGGATGACTTAGTCAAGGCACCAAAAGGATATCATAAAAGTACAGATGAATAAATTTGTCTCCATTAAAATTCACAACACTGAAAATAATTTAAAATTCATGCAATTAAAATCAGAAAATGATTAGTACCCCAAATACACAAAAATATTAGCAAAAGAAAAATGTAAAAAGCCTAATAAAAAAAAGAAAATATGAACAGGTAATTTATAGGTAAGAAAAACTGAATTAACCTTAAGCATGTAATAAAATGTTCATTGTCAGTTATGTACTATTAAAGGAAGAAATTAAAACAATAGAATGTCAACCTATATCCTTTATATTGGTAAAGTCTTACAAATCCAGTACACTAAAAATTATTGAAAATTTAAGGAAATAAGAACATTCTGACTAGGATCTAATAAAAGTTGAAAAGTTAGTATCTCTTTACCCTTAAAGGTTAAGTACACATACACCTATCATATCTGTTCTTATAAATGTGAAATGTTTTACAAGTATACCTTAATATTTCACTAGAGGCTCTTTAATAAATACTACCATTGGAAGTTTTATATTACCTTAAAAAGTTGTTTAGGCTATATTCACCATGAATACTGTAAGTAGCACATAGTATGAATAGTATTTGCAGTGAATAAAATTAGCAAACAATTTTCTAGGTACTGACACAGTGCCGTCACTACTTTATTTAAAGCTTTACCTTTTGATTTTGTCTGATTTATTAGATGAGATACAAGAGATGACAGAGAAAGTACTGAATTGTTCATGGATGTCTGTCCCCATAAATAGAAATTACGCCAGCTCACTGTGCTGGGTACAACATCCTGCTCCTTTCTGTGTCTCTGACCACCCGTGACAGTCTTCAACAATGCTCTCAGCAAGCATCCCCAAAGAATAGAAAATGAGTAAACATTACTGCTGCATACAAGCCTAACCTGTAACGTGTTTTTCAGGTAAGACAATCATTTATATTTCCTGAATAATTAAAGTAAGACCAGCTTATGAAGCAAAACAATCTAACAAAGGTTAGGCCTATATAGTACCAAGGTGACATTTATGAGCAAATTCCACCTCTGTGAAATCAAGGCCTAACAATAAGACTCCTAGTATTTTTTAAGCAGAATTTCAAACTTCATAGCCTATGTTCTCCTTACTTTCTTCTTTTTGGCTATCTCAGGTAATAATGAATGCTACAGAAGAGGATGGCCAAGACAGAATTGTTCAGCATAAGGACTTAATCCTTCCTGACACCTGCTGCAGAGAGGTGCCTCTGGGCATATATTCTCTAAGACACAACAGTGATTCATAGAACCTTGAAGCTATGACTTCTGATCTGCATTGCTGTAGAGGTCAACAGCAGTTCCACAGGGCCCCAGAAGGAAAAACACACGATTCAATGCAAAACGATACATTTCAGGAATTCACAGAACACACGGCATGATGTAAGTTCTATTAACTGTAACATGGAACACTGCTGAAAATTAAAACAGCATTTTCATACTTGTTATTCAGTGATATTTTCTGGTGCTTCACAGGTATTGTTAAAAATGTCCAACCACTTAAATCCTCAATCATTTTATGAGAACAGTCATACAAGAGAAAATTGCTAATTAACTGCAATTAGTTTAGCTACCCAGGAGAAATATAACTAGAAAATCTGCAGTTTAGGTCCTAGCTTTGATTTTGGCATAGAATTTATATGAGGATGTGAGCATTTCATTAAATGTCATTTTGCCTCAATTCCCCTACTGGCACAATTCTTCAATATCTTTTTAATAGAAAAATACTCTTGTTCAAATAAAAGGCCTCAAGAAAGTTACTAGCATATAAGTGTAGAACATACTATCATAAGACATATAGTTAGAGAAAAAAGGTTTGAGTTGTTGCTTCAAAGTTACAGGAAGTGAGCTTGAGAATTAGATAAATTCATCATGGAAACTCACTTGTGTAAATAAATATACAGATGTATATGTTTTAAAAATATTTATTATTTATTTAATTTATCTGAAAAGCAGAGTTGCAGAGAGACAGAGGCAGAGTCAGAGGCAGAGAGAGAGAGAGAAGTCTTCCATTTGCTGGTTCACTCCCCAAATGGCTGCAATGGTGGAGCTGTGCTGATCTGAAGCCAGGAGCTTTCTCTGGGTCTCCCACGTGGGTGCAGGGGCCCAAGGACTTTTTGCCATCTTCCATTACTTTCCTAGCCCATAACAGAGGGCTGGATTGGAAGTGGAGCAGCTGGGACTCAAATCGGTGCCCACATGGGATGCTGGTACTGCAGGCGACACTTTACCCACTAAGCCACAGCACCGGCCCCATTATGTACTCTTGTTAAAAAGACTCACTTGCACTTGTAAGGCTCCTATAGATTCCAGAACTTTACGATGTCCCAAAAGACAACCATCTGGGACTCCAAAGCTGCTTCTTTAGAGTACTGACAATATGACTGCTCTTTATATGGAGAAGCACTTTTATTTTTACATAACTATATATGTATGCAGAAATATATCATATTTTAACATAGCATTTTTTTTTGACAGGCAGACTTAGTGAGAGAGAGAGAGACAGAGAGAAAGGTCTTCCTTTTCCGTTGGTTCACCCCCCAAGTGGCCACTATGGACAGCGCGTTGCGCCCAGCACACTGTACCGATCCGAAGACAGGAGCCAGGTACTTCTCCCGGTCTCCCATGTGGGTGCAGGGCCCAAGCACTTGGGCCATCCTCCACTGCACTCCCGGGCCACAGCAGAGAGCTGGCCTGGAAGAGGGGCAACTGGGACAGAACTGGCGCCCCGACCAGGACTAGAATCTGGTGTGCCCACGCTGCAAGGCGGAGGATTAGCCTAGTGAGCCATGGCGCCAGCCCATATAGCATTCTTAAAATCTACAAAAATATATCCTAGGTTAGTCTTTTGTTGTTGTTGTTAAGGAAAAAACTGAGCTGTTATTATCTACTGGCTACCACATTGGGTCTCAGGTATGCACAATTACCTGCTCTTCTATGTTTTCCATTGAAAGCTTCTTTTCCATACATGAGGGTAAACATTCAGGGGTTTCCTGTGAGATCTGGATTACATCATGAAGCCCTCAGGGAAAACAAGGCAGAGCGGTGCCATCTGAAGTAACCAGTTCCCACCTGCCATTCCCACTACCTTCTTCCCTGGCGGCCGCCTTTACAGAAAGCTGCTCACAGGCCACGGCGCCCGCGGGAAAGCCCTCCCACAGCTGAGATGAAAATTCTCTGACATCTAAAAGAGGTCCCCACAGACAACCTGGACCCCGTGTAATTCACCCCCTCCTCTCCTCGTCCCAGACGGCTTCTTCCTCGGTGCCTCTCCAGAGCCCACTCAGGCTGTAAGGAGGGGGATTCCTTCCTCTTCAGGCCTTTCCCACACCGCTGTGACTCTCTGATGAATGGTGTCAATAGCAAACGCCACTTTCAAGGTGCCAAGCTTGAAGTTTTCTTTTCTGCTGCCCTGAATTATGTAATTGTTTTTTTTTTTTTTATCTTAATTATCTCGAGTGGGAAGGCATTTTGAGATTCAGCTCCCACAGCTTTAAAACAAGGTGACTAGAAAAGCCAGTTTCTGCAGTCATCCATCCATGCCTTCACAGAAAGAGAGAAATAGTCACCAGGCGTGACAGTGACCAGCCGCCTTACAGCTTCCCTCTCTCTCAGATTGAAGCTCTGACGTTACGTCCACTTCCCTTTCTAAGGAGCACATCACTCACCGTGGCTGCAAAATGGAGTCCCTGGGAGGAAATTTATTTGTTGGTATTTTAGCTCTGTGATTCTGCTTGTTCATCTTTTCCTAGCATCCATTCATCCCTGTGTCCATTAGTCTTAAAAAAAAAAGTCTACTTTGTGATTAGATTAGGAATAACATAAACAAGATAGGTTTGCTTTTACCCTCAACAAAGTCTGGAGTCTAACAGGGAAAAGGAAAATTACACAGGAAAATATTATAAAAACACTATTCTATGGCAGAAAAAGATTAAGTGTTATAGAAGCACAAGACAGGAGGGTCTAATCTCATCTAATCTCGTGAAGAGAAATCCTTTTCCCCAAGAGTACTTACCAATATGACGGTGATTTACATGAGATATGGATGAAATTTTTGTGTTTAAGAAAAAAAAGGCTTCAAAAGTACTTTTTTTTTTTTTTTTTTTTTTGACAGGCAGAATGGACAGTGAGAGAGAGAGACAGAGAAAAGGTCTTCCTTTTTGCCGTTGGTTCACCCTCCAATGGCCACCGCGGCTGGCGCGCTGCGGCCGGCACACCGTGTTGATCTGATGGCAGGAGCCAGGTACCTATCCTGGTCTCTCATGGGGTGCAGGGCCCAAGTACTTGGGCCATCCTCCACTGCACTCCCTGGCCACAGCAGAGGGCTGGCCTGGAAGAGGGGCAACCGGGACAGAATCCGGCGCCCCGACCGGGACTAGAACCCGGTGTGCCGGCGCCGCTAGGCGGAGGATTAGCCTAGTGAGCCGCGGCGCCGGCCAAAAGTACTCTTAAGAATAAAAATGTGGGCTGGTGTTGTGGCACAACAGGTTAAGCTTCCGCCTGCAACTCTGGCATTCCATATGATTGCAGGTTCAAGTGCCAGCGGAGCTGCTTCTGGTCTAGCTCCCTGCTAACACGCCTGGGAAAGCAGCCGAAGATGCTTTGGGCCCCTGCCACCCACTTGGGAAGCCCAGCTGGAACTCCTCGCTTCAGCTTGCTCCAGCCCCCGCTGATGTAGCCATTTGGGAAGTGAACCAGAGGATGGAAGATCGATCTCTCTCTCTCTCTCTCTCTCTCTCTCAAGTGAACCAGAGGATGGAAGATCTCTCTCTCTCTCTCTCTCTCTGTCCCTCTATAAGTCTGCCTTTCAAATAAATACATCCTCTTCTAAAAAATAAAGATTCATTAAATGTCAAAAAACACAAAAGCTAATTACTAAAACATCTCTCAAAGTTCACTGTAGTATTTTATGGTATAAAAAAGTTGGAAATAATCTAAATGAATAGCAATAGGAAACTGATTAAACAGAGGGTATAGCCTTATAATTCAATAACAAGCTAAAATACAGAAATTAAATCATAGAAGACAGTTAATGGTATGGGATTGTTCAAATAACTTGCTGAGGAATAGCAAAACAGGAATGTACATATTAAGACATTTCCACTTAAAAAAATAAAAGTATACAACAGCACTGAAAAACCTGTCAAGACACATGCCACAATGTTCATAATATTTATGAGATTTGAAAAATTTTGAAAACATTTTTATCTGTATTTTCTGAACTTTATATAGTTAACATCTGTTTCTAAAGTTTAAAATATTGACTGATTTGAGAGGCAAGCAAGTAGAAAGAGAATGATGGAGCGCTCTCACCCACTGGTTAACTCCCCAGAATACCCACAATGGCCATGACTAGGCCTGGAAGAAAAGAGGAATTCAACTTGAGTTTCTCATGTAGGTGACAGGGACCCAAAGGTTGAATAACCTGCTGCTTCCCAGGGTCTGTAACAGCAGGAAGCTGGGGTTGGGATCAGAGTCAGTACCACACCATTCAAGTTACCAACCACTGGGGACAAACCTAGTTAACAGAGTACCCTTCTGTGACTTCGAATGAGCATCCCTTCTGGGTAGGCCTGGCAAGCAGATGGTACATTCCTGCAAAGAAAAAGCTCTCCTTCCCTGGGGCAGACTCCTTCTCACGCCAGGACCTGCGAGGCCCTTAGGAATGCTGGCTGCAGTTCAGCCTCACTCCCCTTCACAGAGAAACTTGGTGACAGGCATACAATCTGTAGCCCCCATCTCGGCCCCTGGTGCACCCAAAGTGCACACCGCCTGCTCCTGCACAGTTGGCCCTGCACTTCCACAATACATGGCCTTGCTCCTAGTTCAGTGACCATTCCAGTCTCTCAGGCTGCTACCTCTGGAGCCTCTTCTCAGCCCTTATAAGCAGAAAGATTCCTTTGTCCCACTGTGTTTTGACAACTTTCTGAACTTCTTATTACACGAACTATTAGGCAGAACATAAATTATAGATTAATTTTGTTTCCTCCCCATTTGAATATAAGCTTCACAAGGTCAGGGACTATGAATTATTCAACTGTTTATCCTAAGTATAGTGTTTGGCTAACTGTCTCTCAATAAATATCTGTTGAATAAAAGAAATGCTGCATGAATGTTTATCATTAAAGAATAAATTATTAAAAATAAGTTTTATAAAAATTTTTACTTTATTTCTTGACTAATTTTGCTTATACAAATATAAGGTCTATTTTTTGTATATACCTGTGTGTGTAGTGAATTCTCAATTTTATGTTGCTTTGGCATTCATTTTGAATACAAGTTTAACTTTCTCTTAGCAAAAGCAGGGTTTGGTTACTCTTAACACCATTTCTAATTCTATGCCACATTCCAAATGGCTCAAACCAGTAGCTAGAAATGAAAACTGAAGGGTGTCTCTCCCATTTGGAACACAGGTCTTCCCTGTGTTGCACTGATTCAGGCATTTGCCAACAAGCTTAAAGTGACCTCTCCCTAATCCCTTATAAACGTGCCTGGTTGCCCTGCCTTCTTTTTCCATCTTTTTGCCTGCCTCTTCAGTCTTGCTTCATGTGACCATGGGATGGAGGCTGTCCATGTGACTCACACCGTCTGCCATCTACTCTCCTTGCCCAGGTTCTGACCTGTTTCCTACTGTGGTGCTGTACAGGGGTAGCCTCAGGCCAGTTTTCCCCACAGAGGCTGAGGCAAACACAAGGTCAGGCAGGCATAAACTAGACCCAGGTCAGACAGGTGCCATGAGCCCAGCTGCCAGTATCAACGAGTTTTCCCTGTGAGTGGCTCCTGGTACAGCTCCCCTCCATTTCCCGTTAGGGCAGGTTCGCTAGCCACTCTGAACCTGAAACACCAATTTAGCCGGGACTCGCAAAACATGCTGCCAGATTCTACTTCAAATGAAGCAAGGCTTTAAACCACAAGCCCTCAGAACAAAGGTACAACTGTGATTCTCTTCTACACGTGCCACACTCTAGGACTTGGTAAAACCCAATTTCTCCAACTCTGCCTCCCACCAACAATAAAGGTGGCACAAGAGACGCGCTGAGTGTTCTTCTCTCCCAAATGAACAATTATTACTTACATTTTTAACTCATAATATGCCTATAAGAACAACACTAAAAAGCTCCATAGGCAACTATTTTCACAGTATAGACCTGGAATCTCAAAACCAGAGTATTGTATTTAAAGAGACCGTATCATTAAAAGGAAAAAAAAAGAGTTACTACATTTGTTCAGCATGGAAAATACTTCACAAAATCAGTCTCTCAACAAATTTATACTCCAACACATCATCGATACACACGTCTAGTCCCTTCTCCAAATGATTAAAATTATATTAAAAACATGACAACCCGCTTAAGAAAAAATTATAGTTAAGGCTGAAACATCAGGAAAGCTCAAAACATATGCGTAAAGAACACTGTCTCCATTTTCACTGTGTCTAATCTGGATTTTTCTCAAAAGGATTTCTATAAGGGAAAAAAATACGTTCCTGAAGTGAGACGATCATGTCACGGGGGCAGAAGTTAGCTCACAAACACACAGAGCACTTCCAGGGCCAAATGCTGCTGCTCCTCCGTGCACCACGATTTTGGAGGCCCAATACTTAGCTTTCTTGTTTTATGAAAAGCTCTGAGAGTTGCATAGATTTTATTCAAGGCCACTGGTCTTAAAGCTTCTTATGCCCCCAATCCAACCAGACTGACAGGTTCTATGACAATGCTTTAGCAAGAACGTTTACTAAAGAAATGAAAGCTCTACAGAGCTCTACCATGTGTTAGAGAAAAAAATGCTAACAGAGGCACATTCTCTGTGTGCCTAATGGGTAGAAAGAGACATATTAGTCACAGGAGTAATGGGCAAGGAAATGAAGCTAAAAGTTTCTAACTCTATCCAACTACTCCTTTAAGTGCAGGCAGTTAAAAGCGCTTTCATAATGGGGGCAGATGTCAATCAGAAAGCAGTAATTCACCAATACCTGGGCCCTTGCTACTCACAGCAATGACCTGTAACTCTGCTTCCTGGGCTAAGGCTGGTCTCATCTTCCTGAAGTGCCCCTGACATTTCCATTTTAGTTCTTCGTGAATCTAAATATGCCGAAGCATTTAGGTCTTAAAGATATCTCTGTTAACTCTAAGTAAATTCTTGTAGAAACCCAGGAATGCATTGATAATTGGAACATGTGTTTCTCTAGTTCATCTAGTTAGTCAGAATTAAGTGGAGACCTCCAAGGTTGGTAACTGCCTAGTGTGAAATGTATTCAGTGATTTAAAAATACACTTTTTGTGAATATGCCAATGGAATTTAATATATGAACTTTTATCTTGTTAAACAAGGTTGTGGGAACTTGTGTTGTTAAAAAAAACTTTCATAATAGAAGCAAAATTGAGAAATGCACTGTCCTAAGTAAAGTATTTTGGTACAAAAATAACCTTAATCAAATAAGTACGGCTAATACCCAAATGGAAAGGCTTTGAAAATGTCTCTGAGTCTTCTGTACCATCCATAGCTAAAGCCTTCTCCAGATATTTGAATTCTAGAGAAATCTGGATTGAAAACAGAATAAATAAAAACTTTATAGACTCCTCTTTCACCAAACATATTAAAGCTACAGAAATGTAACAGGCAGTCCAACATACAACATGATTCAAAATAATTGCTGATCAAGTGGCTAGAACTTTAAAAAGAAATGCCAATTTACAAAAGAAAAAGTTTGCTGGTATTCTACCTCTGCTGAAAACCGTGACTACCCTGCCTTTCTGTACCAGCAAATTCCTCTTCATAGTCACAGCCAACAGTGCTATAACAGTGTTCCCGCTGCAGCTATCATGGGTCCTGAATGAGATTCCTGTTGTTCCAGTTTGGCTCTGAGTGGCTGGTATTAGAGACAAATTATTTTCATTTGAAGATTCATGCAAAACTTATCAAAATACCAGTTTCTTGATACATCTGTGTTCAATATTGCTGTGGGTTTGGAATATTTTATTCATTGTTCTTAGAAAGAAAAGTTAGCAGAATTAGTACAGACTCACCAATACTCAAATGTAAAGCTCTTCATGATTTAAATACTCATTTGAAAAGCAAACAGCTAACAAAATAAGTCTGCTCGTCTCATTAACAAATGGTTTGCTTAATTTTCAAAGTGTAAAAAGCAGCAATATATACCAGCTTTTCAAAGAGGTTAAAGAATTTTCATATCACAAGCTAGTGCTGCATTTTATAAAGTTGGGCTTGTAATTCAGTTCGGTGTATGTTTACTGATCACCTACTATGTTCCAGACACTATGGATACAAGTCTGAAGACATGAATTTCCAGCTATTGATGGGATCCTGAAAGCCTGTGGAAAGGAGCTGTCAATCCAGATGGTTCAAAAGCAATATTCAGGCAGTGCTGCCACAGGCGAGGGACCCACAGGGCAGAGCAGGCACGGATAACACAAGGAAGGCTTCTTGGAAGAGGGAGGGACTATCTTAATTCAGATTAGGTGAATGAATCATAGAAAAATATTACTTGGCCAGATACTGAAGGTTGTATTTTGGCCAGAAACAAGACCATGAGCCATAACAGCAGCAAGAAAGGATTCAGCATGTGTAAAGAATTACCGGGTCTCTGCTATGGCAGAAGCGATGAGGAGCAGAAGTTAGGTAAGAATCAGAACTCAGAGGCCGGTGCTGTGGCACAGTTAAGCCATGGCTTACGATACCATCATCCCAGATCAAAGCACTGGTTCCAGTCCAGGTTGCTCTGTTTCAGAATCAGCTCCCTGCTAATGCACATGGGAAAGCAGCAGCAGATGACCCAAGTATTTACGTTCTGGCCACCCACACAGGAGATCCAGATGGAATTCTGGGCTCTAGACTTCAGCCTGGCCCAGCCCTAGCCATTGTGGCCAGCTGGTGAGTGACTCAGCAGATAAAAGATCTTTGTCAGTCTGTATCTCTGCCTTTCAAATAAATAAAACCTTTAAAAGAAAGGAATCAGACCCTGGGAGCCTGGGAGCCTGTCCTGTGGATAGACCCTGAGAAAGGGCTAGAGTTGAAGCACCAGGTCATGGTCTCCGTCCTCCAGGTCTTTCTTCCCACGTCTGCAAGAAGGTGATAAAGGAACTTGCTACTGGAGGCGAGATGAACAGCTAAGACACTATTACAACAGCCAATGTATTGAGTATAATGAGAATTCCCTCAACACAAGCAGCATGGGATGAGGAGAGCTTAGGGAAAACCAGGGGACTGGGAATCATCCACACTGGGCCAGGCAAGAGGAGGTGCACTATGTGGGGACAGCTTACAATGATCAAATCCACTTATTTCTATTTTTATATATTTATTTTTAAATTGACATTTGGAGATCTGATTACTGTGTATAGCCCTTGTCTATACTCTTGAGAAACAGTGGTTTTTCTACTTACTACTTTTTGAATTCTTTATTTAGTGGAGGTTAAGCTTGTGATTATAAAGTAAATTGAAAGTATGTCACTGTAAAACTTAAAAGAAAAATAAGAGGAGGAGGAGGCAGTTAGGGAGGGGGGATAGGGTAGGAAGTATCACTATGCTCCTAACACTGTATATATGAAATACACGAAATTTATGCCCTTTGTATAGATAAGAGCTAACTTTTAAATCAAAGCCAGTTTGATTTTTCATTTGGGCTTGGGCCAGCAATTCTCAGCAATGTCAGTGCTGACATCTTCCTCCCCACTAGTGCCTGAACCTCTCCCACCACAACCGTCCTCCTTCATTAAACACTTCTGTGCACAGGTCCCTGTGCTGAAGCCCTCTGAAGACCAGGTGCTCGCCTTGCAAGGACATATCAACCTAGTGGGAGAGATAAGGCACATTCCTCAATAACCACAATTTGCAAATACACTTTGTACAAATCACTCCTTTGCCAGTCATGCGGCAAGATCAAGGGTGGGAGCCCAACTCATCTTACATACCCAGACTTACCAGCCACTCTGCCGAGAGCAGAGGTCAACACAGGGACCCGTCATCCCTCCCTGATCCACAGGATCCTCGTGATCCATTCACATCAAGTTTTGCTGTGTCCCTACTGCACTGTCTTCGCTGAAAAGCCACACAGCCAAAACATACATGGAAGCTCTATCTGCTTCATCCCCACACCAATGGGGACGGAAACACAGGACAATGGACCTGACCTGTGTAGGTGACAGTTCAAAGAGGCAGTACCTGGGAGCAGGGGACACAGCCCAGAAGCAAACCACAGAGAGGGAGCAGCAGAGCTGGGAAACATCCCCTGGTTCATTACGTTCAGAAGCAGCACCAGGGGCCCTGCAGAGTGCAGGTTTTGATGCCAGAACCTTCTCCATTCACCTTCCTCTTCCTGCTACCTTTTCACCTCACCCTTCCTCTGTACGACAGAAAGAATCTTAGATAGTGAGGACAGGTATTGAAAATCACCAAATCCAACCCCCCTTCCCAATTTTCAAGAGCAAAATCAAGCCCAGAAAGGGTCCATGACTTACCAAAGGCACTCATGAGGCTATCAGCAGCCATGAAAAATTAAGAAAATTCTTCGGCATGGGAGGAGAGCAGAGCTAAATGACTTCTCAAAGGTCAGGCCCTTGGCCAGGCCACAGCGATGCAAAGCAGGAGCGGCGGCTGCAGTCTGGAAAGGGCCGTGGGGGCTGCAGGACTCCGAGGGCCACTGCACGCGAGGCGGGGGAAATGCGTGGTGCTTGGACACGTGCCAGGATTTCCAGAAGCAGCACCTAACTTCCCACCCTTCACACTTCTGCAGCCAGAGCACGTCACTTGGTTTCCTGCCTTAAGGAGTCCTTTAGGGTAGAGAGCAAAGGTTTGCAGAAGGCGCCGGTGCTCTCTGCTAAGCCTGAAACCCCACAGTGATGGTGTCGGGTGTGTCTTGGCAAAGAGGGAGGCGGAGGGTGGGCCTCCAGCAGCACCTACACGGCAGAGAGGAGATGCCACAGATGGAGAAGCTGACAGAGGTTTGCAGGTCGAGGGGAGCCCAAGAACTGCTTACTGCTCCACGGCTTCTCCGTGGACACCGCAGCATTTCAAAGGTTTGGTAGGTGTCCACTAAGGCGGGGCCCTGGGCCTCAGGACACCCTCCTGGCCACACGCTGCCCTGCCCCATGCGTGAGACTGGGACGGACAGTCTTCAGAAAGCACAGGAAGCATAAGGGCCCAAGGCAGGAATTAATCTGATTTGAAGAAAACAGACGGCTTTATTTCATGTGCTGCTGAACGCAGGGACTGAAACTCCCGCTGGCGCCTTGTGAATGGAGTCGTTCTACAGACAGAGAAGTGCCCGCTGTCCTGCAGGCCAACCACACTGTGCCTGCCGCCATAGCCTGAAAATGCTGCACAAACCAGCCAGCGCGTTCTCTTTAAATATTAATTTAAATTAGCCTTTTAAATAATATAATGATCTATTTGTAGGACATATTTCTATCATTATCTCAAAATAACTGGAAATATTTTACTTTTAAATACGCTAGCTCACACTTTTAAAGCCAATCCCAGTTCTAAGAGCTTAACTCATTTAAACCTTGAAACAATTCTATGAAGTGGGTCTGATTATGAAGCAGAGTGATTAAGGAAGCAGGGTGAAGGCACAGAGTTTAAAAAGCCGGTTAACAGTGTAGACAAGATTCAAACGCAGGCAGCCCAGCTCTGGAATGTACAAATAGTCAATTTTGTTAAAACTATCACAGCAGCCTGTACTGCTACCTCTGCTTGTGGAACTGGATCACCTGAAGTAGAACTAAGATCACAACATGACTATGGCCTCAAGTGTCTGGGCCTCAGGTCCAGTCTCTACAGTTTTCAGTTCACGCACCTGTCCAGGACCCTGGAGATGGTGGTAATGACGGTGAGGACAACAGTGATAGCTTGTGAAATGCATGCAAAGAGTCAAGACTGTGCCAGTGTTCTACACGTACTTTCTCTCCGTCAATCCTCACACAGCCAGCTCTGGAAGGTGGTTCCAGCACTACCTGCAGTTACCAGAGGTCAGACTGAGGCAAAAGAGGTTGACTAGCTTCCCAAGCGGGTACTGCTAGGCTGCAGAGTGACACACTGAACCCACACAGTGCTGACTATAAAATCTGCTTTTATTTTCAGAACAAAAAAATTAAGATTTATTTATTTGAAAGGCAGTTAGAGAGAGAGAAAGCGAGAGAGTGAAGGAGGGGACAGAGAGAGATCTTCCAGCTAGTGGCTTACTCCCTAAACAGCCACAGTGACTGGGAGCGAGGCTGGTCCAAAGCCAGGAGCCAGGGGATTCTTCCAGGTCTCCCACATGGGTGGCCCATGGACTTGGACCATCCTCTGCTGCTTTCCCAGGCACATTAGCAGGGAGCTGGACTGGAAGTAGAGTAGCTGGGACTGGAACTGTTGCCTATATGGGATGCCAGTGCCACAAGTGGCAACCTTACCAGCTATACCATAGCGCTGGCCCCCAAATCTGATTTTTGTCCATTTATACTGTCTGACTCCTCATAGACAGGAGAGTATGCCCTATAATAGGGCCATAATGCTGGAAGTATAATCAAACAGTATCTCCCTATTTTCCCAGGACAAGAGATATAATCCTGTAAGCATTTTTATTATATGAAATACTGCCATAATAGAGTGATGACTGCTGACTGCTGATGTTTATGCCAGGATTATATACACACATACACATAACCAGCAATAACTCATAGGACAGTCAATCTCTATAAATCATTTAAAATAAAAAAGTGGGCCCTAAATCCTATTTACTACATACATTTTAATATAAGACATTAAGAGAAAAGATTATAAAGAACAAATAGCAGTTTTCAATTATTATATTGTTTGGGGTCACTTCCTGCATTTTGCTGGCTTTATTCTCTGGTTATGTTAAAATCAAAACCAAGGCACACTAACTGAAAGATCCAGAATGCTGTAGGGAGTCAGCTTCCTCCTGTGCTTGGAACTAAAGCACCCCAAGGTGGGCAGGGACCTCAGGACATCCACAGTGCCTACCAGCCCCCCCCCCCCCAACTGAGGACTTTGAGAAGCCCCTTCTCAAATTTTCACGTACCTCTGATTGCTCTCATCCCCATGGAACCCAGACACTCAGGTCCCAGCAGATTGCCACCAACTCCTGGAAAGCCCTGGCTTCAAAGTCACATTCTCCCGCCTTCTGGTATTAGCTGTGAAAGTGTGCATTCCTCCTCAACCTGACCAAGAAGATTTCTCTTTAGCCCACCTTGGTTCACTTCCTTCCTCATTTGAGTGTCTGACATGACCCATGGCAGAGGCCAGCCCCACTCCAAAATAAGTCTGAGAGAATACACTAACTTAGCAAGTGCTGGCCCTCCAAAAGACTCCTAAATTAGTTTAAAACATTCAATGCTTTTACTGGGTAGAGAAATATTACATATATAGTATAATAAAATATAATATTTGTATAAGGTTTTGGTTTAAAGCTGAGCTTCAGTGTTTCTTACTTATGTGAATCTGGACATGTCTTAGACTTTCCATGTTGCTTCCTCATCTGTAAAATAGGCATAATGTCTCCCTCACACTCTTCTGTGAGAATTAAACTTTGCTATACTTACAGTACACAAATGTCACTAATATTTCCTCCATAGTTACTCCACCAGCATGCAGGCAAAAATATATATCATACTAACATAGAACTTCAAAAAGCCCATGGAACACAGAATTAAAATGTAAAATTATTTAGGTACAAAAGTAATTTGAAATCTAGTATTTTCAGAATATGCATTTTTCCATACACTTTTTTTTTCAAGATACTTTGCATGCATGGATTTCAAAAACTGTTTTGCACAAAAATAAAATTCTTTTGTTTCTTTGTGGCATACAATGAAATTTGTAGAATAAGAGATCAGCAAATCACTAACTTTCTCCTCACTGTAGTAAGAAGAGAACAGAGGCCTGGCCCCAGAGACTACGTGAGTACAGTCTGAAAGGAAGAAGGTGGCAATTTCAGAAAAACTGATGGTCAAAGGAATACAAATGGTTCAGCAGGAATTTCTAATGCTTAGCATCAACTTTACTTTGTATTTTGAAGTGAAACCTACAATTTGGCCTGCCACACATTCAATGGTATTTTACTTTATTTTGGCTTTATAGCTGGCAGTGTCTTATTACAGAAGCATCCTGCAACAGTGAGTTCCCAAGCTACTTATCTCAACATGTTTATTTGAATTCTCTTCAACTCTTTTGCAATAAGGGTGTGAGGTTCAGGATTTCTAAGGGAGTCAGTGCTGACTATTCAGTAAAAATCCCCAGGGGAAAAAGTCAAGAGCTGATAAGAAGGTCAAAAAGAATGCAGGGGGAAAAAGAAAGAAAAACGAGTTAGGCTGGTGTTCTTTAACGGTGAAGACAGAAAAATTCTTGCCTGCGCTTTCATTGTATTTCACCTTACAAAAACCTCCTGCTATTCTGCTCTGCTCAATGTCTTTTTTCAAAACTATTTTGACTTAAAAATGAACTAAGCCTTACTACATGTCCCTATGATCTCATCTTTATCCTTTACTGTTTAAAGGGGGACAAAAAGAGCTACCCCCAGCTATTGTTGCTGGACACAAACCTTCCCTGTCTCCTGTGATTTCTGTGAAACCTTCAGGCTGCATCTTCAATCATGTCCTTAGAACTTCCTGTTCTTCTTTTGGCACGGTACAATCCTTCTGATAGACTCGGCCACTGAGATTCAGAAATAAACACTTGAAGGGCAAGTCTAATAAGGGACACGTGAGAAATCAACACATTTTGCAGGAGTGCCTTAAAATGTCACCCTAGACCTCTTTCTATCTCTGATCCTTGGTGACTGGTAGTCGTGGCCAGGTAGATTGCAGTACACCTCGGCTTGCACAATAGGCTCTTTTTCTATTGATAACTGTTCAAGTTGGCACATCTATTTTTCACACGAGATTGTGTTATTTATTTATTTATCTATGGCCATTTCTTTCATCTACTGGCAAGGCTTTGTGCCACTCATGAATTTTTCTTACCTATATTTTTTTAATCAGAAGATAGAAAAAAATAGAAGTATACAGTTACAAAGAACGAACAATAAAGTTTCTAGTAAATGTAAATCAAAAACCTACACAAGAGATGTAGTAACCACGTGGCTCACCCTAAAATACAACTAAAACTACTAGTTGGTAGCTTTGGGATTCACAAGGAGAGAAGGCCTACACTTCAGGGAATGGAGAGTCCCTACCCACACTTTCGGGGACAAAAAGTCCTTTTCAAGGTCCCCACGGGTGCCTAAAGGTCAACCAATGAGGATCAGACCTGCCTCAACTTTTAACCCCCACGCCCTGTATCTATAAAAGGAGCCCTCCCAATCTCTGAAGTGCGACTTCCTGAGCACCATCTCCCCCCTTTGGGACCTGGGAACCTCTCCCGGGAGCGGAGTCCCAATAAAAGCTTGTGAATTAATTGATTCATCTGCCTGGGAAGATTTGTTACGTGCCGGACACCTTCCACTGAGAAGCTGATATATATGGCAAAATAAAGAAGATTTCACAACTTGGAACTTTTAATTTTATCACACCAGTTTATATGCCATGGCTAGGTTCAATTATCCTTCTTGACTAACACATTTTCTCATTTGTGCCAATAGCTAATCCTGCAAGGTATGTAGAGAGAATATTTTCACTGCCATTTTACAGACGAAAAAATTGTGGGTTATTATTGTCCAGAGATCTGCACAGAAGTTTGGGTTGAAATCTGTGTTTTCAAACTCCAAGCCCATTCTGCCTCCAAACAAGGGTAGTGATTTCCCTCCTTCCGGGTACTGGTCACCGAGTGGCATGCACTGTCTCTGCCGTGCCCTGCATGTGTTATGATCGCACAGGCAGGGAGTAACACTGCCAAAGAGTGTGGATCTAACCCAAACTCTTAACCAATACATTCTACTGCTCTATATTATGCATGGACATTCTCAGAGCAAGCTGAATTTATATAACATTATCACAAGTTAAGTAACAGCCAAATTAAAACCTTTTTGAAATGAAGATTAAAAAAATAGGGAGATTTTTGCCTTTCAGAAATGTTATTAAAAATTGGCATGAGACATGAAGTATGTTTGTTCTTGTGCTTCGATGATGATTAATGAACTCCTTTTTGGAGAGGCAAGATCTGCACTTGGCATTAATATTATAAACTTTTCTTATCCCAGTAGCTTCTCTTTAGGTGGGGAAAGCAGTTACATAAGGCAGTGATTAATGAGATGCCACAAATGTTGATTTAGTCCCAGATATGGAGTTTTTTTCTTTCAAATCTAAATGCTTCACCAAAATTAATTTTAAGTCACACTACAAATATGAGTAAAGTGCCGATTCAAGTTGAGAATACATCATATGCTCAACCTGAGTCCATATGCTTTTTTCCCAATTTCTTCCTGTTTTGCTAGAAAAAAATATCCCTGAACAGTTTGAGATTCCAAGAAGGTGTTGTCACTTCTTTTTCTCAAAACCATTGGCCACATTTTGTTCTTGGATACTGCTTGAATTTAAATGGAAGTTGCACCAAGCACTTAAATATGGGATCCACAAAGCATGACACTATCTTTTTTAAAATGGCAAGTTTCTTCTTCTGGGAGTGAAAAGCTATATTAGCAGTATAATGGCAGGTGGTAGTGGAGAAATACATGAATATTTCCGTCTCTCATCTATTTAATCCTGTTGAAGAAGAAAACTTCTGCCCTAAACTGAAGGCATCACATGACTCCGTTGGGCCATTTAGAATGCTAGGGCGTTACAGGCACATCTGCTGATATCTGGACAACCAGCAGCACCTTCTCTGAGCAGACCATCAGGAGCAACATGCCAGGCAGGAAGTCAAAGGCACCATTCACCGGCTTAAAACCAACTTACCCAAGAAAGTCTATTAACTAAACACCTAACGCTTTCATGGCAACATACAGGAGGCCTCTCTCACGAGCTCCACTGGCTGCTCCACTGGTAGTAGTGAATCACAGATATCCTGTTTTTTCCCATGTGCCCCATAGTGGTGCCACATATTATTAGAGTCCTTCCATGTCCTTCCATGTGTTATGCCCTGTACCTCTTTTGCATCACTACTCTTGTACTTTGGGTCCATTTTTTAAATAAAATAAGAGTTAGTTGATCATAGGCACTACAATACTGTAGCAGTCCATCTGATAACCAAGATAGCTATAAGGTGTCTCTGGACAGAGTGTATTTATTTGAACATGCAGGACAAACAGATGATTCACAGTGTCAAAGGTGGGACGGGGCAATGTTTTAATATACTACTCAGAACAGCACACAAAACCTTGGGCTTCTTTATTTCTAGAAATTTCTATTTAATGTTTTTTGACAGCAGTTGACCAAGGATACTACAGCAAAGATGAGCAAAACCATGGATGGAGGGGAGAACAGGGAGGGGGAGGGAGAAGACTACAATACAAAACTTCCCAAATTAGAGCTCTGAAGCATAGAATTTCTACATTAATTTTGAAATGAGGACAAATCTGTTGCATATTTCAAGCAAAATAGAAATCGTAAATTTTGTAATTACATGAAAGACTATTACAACATTTTAAAAATAATAGATCTAGTTTCAGCCCTAGCAGCAACTGAGAAAATTAAGATGAGAAAGAGATGTAAAATTAAGAAAAATGTAGACACGGAAGGGGAAAGGAGCAATGGGAAGAGCTACTCTAGACTCAAAAGAAAGCTACAAAATACTTTTCTACTTACATAAAGGTTTAAGGGAGGTAATTATATGTCATCATATTTTATAAATAAGAAATGATTATCTCAAATTAAGTACTTCCATTTGTTCAAATTGTTATTTCCTTTTAGAGCACATATTGTGATTTTTGAAAAATTATTTAGAGACAGAGTACTCCCAACTACTGGTTCACTCCTGAAATGCCACCCAAGCCCAGCACTAGCCTGGGACCAAAGCCAGGAGCCAAGAACTCAGTCCAAGTTTCCCATGTAGATTGCAGATGCCCAATTACTTGAACCATTCCCACTGTCCCCCAGGGTATGCTTTAGGAGGAAGCTGGAAGCAGGATTCAGAGCTGTAAGCTAAAGCCAGACACGTTGATGTGGGATGTCAGTGTCCTAACTGGCAACTTAACTGCTGAGCCAAACACATACCCCTATTATATTTTTTTGCCTATTATATCTTACTATCTGAGCATACCATGTGTATCATAAAACACAAAATAAAATGCAACATGGTATTTAGCAACATATAAAAAGATAATTTTAATTTTATTCAGTGTTTTAACAGAAAGCCTAAGAAACTTTTTAATGTATATTTTGTATCTGCTGACAGAATTGTAATCCTGCATTGGAACCGCACCCCTTCTCAGAGTGAAAGTTCCTGTCCCTAGGACCCTGATCCAGCTTTCAGCTAATGCACTCTAGGCGGCAGCAGATGATGGCTGCCTCCCATATAGGAGACCTGGATGCAGATCTGGGCTCAGCCCTGGCTGTTGTTGCCATTTGAGGACTGGATCAGGGAAGGGTGGAGGGTGGAGGTGTGTGGAAAATCTCTGTGTTGCCTTGGAAATAAACATTTAAGAAATAAATACAATTTAAAAATGAGTTAAGTGATCAATGCTATAAATTTTAAACAAAATTAGTAACACATATTTAGAATTCAGAGGAGAAACTTTCTAAACATAAGAACAGTAAAATCACAAACATCAATGATTTTGACCACCTGCAGATTTAAAACTTTATGTAGAAACAAGCCAGAAAAAACATGAAAAATATTTTCAAAAAATTAGATTAATTTTATTTATATTCAGTTTTTATTATAAACAATTTACGAAAGCACTAAACCTTGTACAGTAAAATGGGTAAGGCATAAAGCACTAAAAACCAAGGACATTCACTTTATGGTATGAGTGAAGATAGTTCTTGACTTAAAATTTCTAACTTTATAATCCTGTAAAATTGATATGCATTCATTAGGAACTCTATGTTGAACACTGATCTTTTCCTGAGCTAGCCACATGTAGCACAATAGTTTATAACTTGATGCTGAACAAGATGCAATTCCCAGGCAGCCACACCATCACAGAGGTAAACACCAATACTATGTGGTGTACCATATGATGCGCAATGTGCTGTTTATGCTCAGTGGGATATCAGACCTATAGTATTTTCCATTTGCAATAGGTTTAATCAAGATGTGACCTCATCGTAAGTTGAGAAACATTAGTACTATGACATGAATAGCAAAATATTTTCTCATCCTGTCAAATGACTTAAAATAAAAAGAACAAAGCTGTTGAGTAAGCATAGGATGTAACATATTCTTGGGTTGATAATGGTGGGGAAATAAAGCAGGGCCATATTTCTAAAGGGCAAGTTGGCAGTCTAGTCATATACATCCAGTACCTATGCTTTGACCCAAAAACTCTACCTCTGACTCCAGTCATAACTAACAACCAGTCACACGGGCAGATGACCCTGGAAGTAGCACTCTTGACTGTGTAAACTAGAAAGACTCATGTCAAATACCACACTAGGCTGAAACCACTCTGCATGTGCTCCTTTGAGTCACTGTCTCCTGTATTTCCCGTCTTCACTATTACCTTTGCTCTGGGATGCTGCGTGCTGTGTAAGGGAAAACACATCTTGTTCACTCTTGTAAGTTTACCACCGAGTCTGTGTATTTGTCAAATGGTTGAATGGACAAATAAACAAATATGTTCATGAAACAGAGTTAGTGACAAAAGCAGAATACCACACTGAAAATGCAGACATTTCATAAACACAAAGGTACTAGGTAAAAGTGTTAAAGGGTGACAATCTGATGGGATTATAGGCAATTTGTCCAGGGAATTTTTCTATACTGACTTGTATTTTCTGAAATTTTTAGAGTAAATTTTATAATGCAAAATTCTAGTTTATCAAAGAAAATTGTTATTAAAATACATTGCATCACCTTTAAATACTTGGACAATATGTACCTATTATTTTTATTGCAACAATGCAAAACAATCTGAAACCAGTTTTTCAGAATAGCAAATATTTAAATACTGTACATTAGTTTACACAGTTAATTCCATAAAATGTTTTTTTTTTAAATTCAACTGCTTTCAACTTTAATACTTAGACTGCCAGAAAACCTTTCCATTTCAAAGCTGCTAAGCAGAGTGAGTTCTGCCGGGTGTCATCCACCCAGCATGTTTCAGTGCCAGTGTCTACAGTTGTTTGTCTCAGAACCTCTAATTAGCTGCCTTATCTTCTACTGGAATTCTTCTAGTGCTAAGTTTTAATCGTCCAAATTAATTGAAATACTGTAGCAATTTCAGATTAACATTTTCAAAATTAACAATGCATAAAATAAAATCACCCATAAATTTGCTTGGTTACAGCAGCCACTAAGGAATTCTTTAAAGCAGACAAGATCCCACTGCTAACTTGCATATGCTATACTGCTATACTGCTAGACCGCAGGAACAGGCTTTTCTCTATCCAAAGCATGGCACAAGTAGGGCACACTTTAGATCCCTGGGAGGATAAAGACTTTGGAGCCAAATACACTGCAATAAAGCTTAGGACTTGCTAGGAGCTGTGTGATCCTGGGAAAATTACTTAACCCTCCAGAGCTTTGGTTTCCCCTGCTGAGAAATCCCAAGATGTCTGCTTCCTGATCTTCATAGCCTCAGTTAATTCCCTTCCCTGCATGGAAGACCTGTCACATCCCTCTAACCAATAGAAGACGGCACAAATGATAGGACGGCACTTCCATGGCTGTGTTACAAAAGATTTTAAATTTTTTATTTGTTTTATTTATTTTGGGGCCAAAGTCAACAGCCAAGAACTCAGTCCAGCTCTCCTAAGTGGGGGGCAGGGCCCCAAGTACTTCACTTACTGCCTCCCAGGATGACATCAGCAGAAAGGCAGAGTCAGGAGCAGAGCCAGGACTCACACCCAGGCCCTCAGACATGGGACAAGGGTGTCCCAAGAACCATTTTAAGCACTGTGCCAAATGCCCATTCCCTGTGTTGAGATTTTAATTTCCATCTTGCTGCCACAGTGTGATGGAGCCTGCCCCCGTAGCTAAGAACGGAACACAGCCTCTGGTGAGCAGTGTGACGGGCACTGGGTCCTGATTTCTATAGTCCAAATGGAAGAGATCCCTGCAGCATCTATGCCAGTGAATTTGGAAGCAGACTCTGTTCAAGTCGAGCCTTCACATGAGCTCTAGCCCTGGCCAACACTTTAAGTGAGGTTTTATGAGAAACCTTGAAGTACAGAACCCAGCTAAGCCAGGCCAAGCTATCTGACACATAGGAAACAAGAGACAATAAATGTGGGTTATTTTAGGCTTTAAATGTATGGTAACATACTAAACAGAAAAAAACTAACACAGGTGTTTTGATTTGTTCTTGTATGTTTAATAGCAATCATTATCACCATCATTCACAGAGAACTTAGGATGTGCCAATGTTTGTTGATGAATGGCTTACCTGACATCTCAATCTTCATGAGGACATTACTGGTGGTGGCTACGAATACCCCCATTTTAGACATGAAAAGACATGTTTACTTGCCCGAGATTATACAACCAATAAGTAGAGGGGCAGGACACAAACCCAGGTCAACGTCACTGCAGAGCCCTTCCCAGGGGTGGGGAGCGTCTGGCCCATGGGCCTTATATGGCCTGCAAAATCATTTGGTCTGGCCACGCCAAGGCAACCGCGGCAGGACTCAAAACCAAGTACATCTATGGCAGGCTAATTTTTAAGTTGATAATTTTGTATGGCTCGTGAATGATGTTATAAATATCCACATGGCCCTTGGCAGAATAAAGAGAACAAAGGTTCCCCACCCCCGCCTTAGACTAAACTACTGTACGTGACTGCCCCTGGCCATGCACAGCACTGATGTTAAAGTGATTCACGTAGACAAAGCTAAGCCCTGTGCTCCTCTCTCTTTCCTCATGACTCCTTCATTGCACAGAGGCAGGCTGGGCCCATGTTGACGCCTGCAGGCTGCGCTTCAGGCTCTCCAGCATTCTCACACTGGCCCTGCAGCTGGGAGAACACTTTCCCTCCCTCCTGTCTCCACCAGATCTGCTGTGTGGGGTCCTGTTTGCTCAGCTCTCCAATGTGACGGGGACCAACACGCAGTAATGTGAATGAGAAATAGAACAAGGGAGTTCTCTCTTCCTAGAAACACAGCAGCTGCATTCAGAGCAGGCCATGAACTTCATGTTTTTGGTGCAACAACAGTTACAAGGAGATCAAATGTGTGGTAAGAAAACCGTTACTAGGTGGAGCGGGCCTTTGTTGGGAAGCTCCAGTCCCTGTTTTAGGTATATTACTCCAGCTTTACCTCTTCTGATACTAGAAAACAAACAGAAGAGCCTGCAAGCGGAAAAAAGACAAGATAGGAGAGGTGGAAAACACAGTCCCGGTGTGCTCAAGGATAAACAGCTGAAATGTCAAACCACACTCCTCTGTTGTCCTTCCCTATTCTGACAGAATTTACAGAAAATAAAGCCTGTGGGACAGGCTAGGTCAGCTTCATGCCCCATCTTGAAAGTGGGCACAGAAGCCAGGTTGACCAATCCTGGGATGCCCTGGCTGCAGCAACTGCTTCAGAGATGAGCACAGGGGCTATGCTGGGCTAATCAAAGCCCTCTTCGGGATTTTTGCTAGATTTACTTGGAAAAGGGTATTCTAATTTTCTATGGGTTCACTAGCTATGAAATCCATGCATATATGAGATAATGTGGAAAATGTGTATTTCAAAAAAACTATGCCTAGATTTCAAAAGTTTTTTGCATCCAAATAAACATCTTTTAATTCAGATTTTCCATGAAAGTTTTGAATTACCCTTGTACACTGAGAGTTACTAAAGGGCACCTTCGCCTCTAAATGTGACAAACTTGCCTGAGGTGCCTGCTGATAGGAAGTCAACAGAGAAAAAGGAAAACTGAGATATAGGGAAAACCCAAACTGTGATGGCATCAGTCAAGATCCTGTATCCATTCTGCTTGAAGCAAAAACACTTCAGACTTTCCAGTTACCTGAGTCACTAGACCCTTGATCTCCTTTCCCTCTTTAAAAAATAAACTAGTTTGGAATGTGTTTATGTCAACCTACTGGCTGATATACTAATTTAGAAGTGAATGGACTCGAATCTGGCAACAGACTGGCAACTTGTACACTTACAACGGTATACACTTATACATCTCTATTTCTTATAAACTGACATTTACTGGTGTATCCATTAGATATTCTGCCTCCTTGTCTTGTGTCATTCTTCAATCCACAATGAATTCTCCTTCATCTATCTTGATACTCAACTACACCATTCACAACCTACACAACATACTTGGTTGGTTCATCAGCTACTATAAATATTACCAATTTAACATGTTATGTTTGCATGTCTTATCTCTTCAACAGTTCCAAGCCCCTCAAAGACAGAGAAAAGATCCATGTATTTGTAACATCTACCTAGAAAAAGTCAGTCTCAAAAGAAAAATGGTCTGTAGAAACAATGAGGAGAAGGCTGGCATTAAAGTGGGTAAAGCCACTGCCTGTGATGCTAGCATCCTATATGGATGCCAGTTCAACTACCCGCTGCTCCACTTCCAATCCATTTGCCTGCTAATGGCTTGGGAAAAACAGTAGAAGAGGGCCCAACCACTTGGGCCCCTGCACCCACATGGGAGACCAGTAAAAAAAAAAAATACAAAAACAAAAAATTCCCGGCTCCTGGTCCAACACTGGCCATTGTGACAATTTGGGAGTGAACCAGCAGATGCAAGATCTCTCTCTGCTTCTCCCTATATCTCACTCTATATAACTCTGCCTTCCAGATATTAAATCTTTGAAAAAATGAGGAGAAAGTAATATGTTTTTTTTTCTCAAATTAAAATTTAAAAAGTCAACTTGATTTCAATATACTAAAAGATACTAATTGCCAATATGAGTCATCCTGACAGAATTCTACAAACTGCTCTCCAATGTTCTAATTAATTTGAGAACCATCTTCACCATTTGTATATGGATAAGAATATATATTATATATTAATAAGAATATGAACTGTTGCTATGGTTGGAATATTATTTACCCCACCACACACACATGCACGCACGCACGCACACACACACACACACACACAATCATGCAGGACTTTAAACTCCAAAGTCATAAGTTAATGGTACTAAGGGTGTGGAAACTTAAGTATGGTACGTAGATGTCCTTTGGTCATTGGAGGTGGGGGAAACTGCCAGGTAGTTCCAATGACAGGGTTGCTGTAAAAAGCCTGAGCCTGTGCCCAGCCACTCCTCGCTTGCCATGTGATCCTTTCTCCATATTGCTCTGCCACTACTATCTATTACCTTCATCAGAGGCCAAACTAATGGGGCCACCTGATATTGTGTACAAAATGAACTTTTTGTCTCTTCACAACTTAGCTACCTCAGGTATATTCTTAGAGTAACAGAAAACAGATCAATGTAACTATTTATGCTACTAAGGATTACTTTATCAATTTCTCTCTCCTTATATCAGTTGGATGTTACTTACATCAAATATTGTCATTGAAAGCCAATGTGTTTTGATCTAGCTGGTTTCTTTCATTTATGTTACCTTAAAACTAAGTCTGAAACAAGGTTACCTGACTCTCAAAGGTTGTTCATCATATAAGGCATACAAAATTTTTTAAGTTTCTATGTTACTTAGCATTACATGGCACATTCTTTTTCTTCTAAAATGGGCAAATTTACACTAGCATGGCTATAGAGATAGCAAGGGAAGTAGTCCAAGCTATATTTCACATTCTAAGGAAGGGCCATTTTTATCAATGATTTTTTTTTTGTTTTGTGTTTTTGACAGGCAGAGTGGACAGTGAGAGAGAGAGAGAGACAGAGTGAAAGGTCTTCCTTTTGCCGTTCGTTCACCCTCCAATGGCCGCCACAGATGGCGCACTATGGCAGGCGCACCGCACTGATCCGAAGGCAGGAGCCAGGCGCTTATCCTGGTCTCCCATGGGGTGCAGGGCCCAAGCACTTGGGCCATCCTCCACTGCTTTCCCTGGCCACAGCAGAGAGCTGGCCTGGAAGAGGGGCAACTGGGACAGAATCCGGTGCCCCGATCGGGACTAGAACCCGGTATGCCGGCGCCGCTAGGTGGAGGATTAGCCTAGTGAGCCGCGGTGCTGGCCTATCAATGATTAATGTTCAAAGTAACTCACTAGGTTTAAGACTTTCTTTTCAGAATGTTTTTCTAAATATTTAACAGATACACACTATCGTCTAAAGACATAATTACTATAATAACAGAAATTACGTTAGTGACCCAGAAGTAGTCTCTGTATATAACAATCCAAATGTTTTGTTATCTCAATAGTCACATTACTGATGCTATGTTTTCCACCTAAAAGCACCCCATCTACATTTTCAAATATTCGCCCCCCTTTCCTTTCTACTCCAAAGGTACCCGAGCAGTATTAGGAAAACACTGGCTTGGCACGGCGTGTACAGACCTGCCAGATGGCAGCAGTAGAGATCTTTTTGTGAACTCCAAATGAGCCCTGAAAGGGAGAAATAAATCCTCCTCAAACCAAAAAAGATGCGAGCCAGAGGCTGTGATGCTCATTTCAGAAATCTGCTATCATGGTAAAGGGAATTAGAACAGTAGCCCCAAAAATAACTACAAGGGGATCAACTGCCTTAGTGCAAAACTAGTCTTACTGTTCATAGCTTAATAGAAGCCAGGGGGAAAATCAGCTATTTTAAAATCCAGAGCATGCTCCCCAGCCTTCGTTCACAGCTTGCATTTCTCATTTCTCTGCAATGAATCTTAATCACTGGGTTCTACTGTCCCAGTTTCTATCAAGTTCATTTCTTTCAATGTGAAATACATTTTTACACATTTACAATTATGCTCCCAATATTTAGATTAGGATTTATATGTGATGAGAAATTAGTTTTGGAGGTGACAGAAAAGACAGAAATAGGTTTCACTGATTAATATGGAAATATTATAATCTATGGAACTTTATTACTTATCTATTATAGACAAAAGCTCATTTACTAAAACTTTCAAAAATATATGTTTGCTTCCCTCATACAAAAAAAGAAAAATGTATTTTTATACCAGTCTTTTAAATAAAATACTAGGTTGCTATTTTTCTTTTTTCTATTTGGAGACTAAATTATAAAATTCCTCTAAGGAGAAAATTGATATTCCATTTAAAAACAAATGTAAAAGAACCTAACAATTCTATTTAGACTGTATTAAATTATAATTTAATAAACCAACAAAATAATGTTATTTTTATTAATGAAAATATCTGTAAATAACTCAGCTTAAGAGCAATTTGAGCCCACAATTATCTTTTCTCAGTTCATTTTGCTTTTTTGTACTTAGTATGCATAGATCTTTTACATGTTTATCAGACTACTATTTTTTTTTTTTTTTGACAGGCAGAGTTAGACAGTGAGAGAGAGAGACAGAGACAAAGGTCTTCCTTCTGTTGGTTCACTCCCCAAATGGCCGCTATGGCCAGCGTGCTGCGCCAATCTGAAGCCAGGAGCCAGGTGCTTCCTCCTTGCAGGTGCAGGACCCAAGAACTTGGGCCATCCTCCACTGCCTTCCCAGGCCACAGCAGAGAGCCGGACTGGAAGAGGAGCAACCAGGACAGAATCCAGCGCCCCAAATGGGACTAGAACCCAGGGTGCTGGCACCGCAGGCGGAGGATTAGCCAAGTGAGCCGCGGCACCGGCCTTCAGACTACTATTTTTAAAACAATGTCATTTCACAACAGTTATATGAAACATAATATTAAATGTTTTATATTTGCATTTATACACATGCATATATGCAATTAAAACTTTGTACCTTTATCTATTCCTTTCATAGGCAGAACATAAATTCCTTGTGGAGAGGGGTCTTGTTTTAAAATCAATGACATCACTATGGTTAATGTCAAATAAGATATGAAGTTGGTCATGAAAGAAAGATTTCTTAAATGCCATTCTTCAGACAAGAACAGATAGGTATGGTGATATATATCAATCCTACCTACTTGAAAGGGGACAATCTTTCAGGATGTCACTACCAAGAAAAGGTTAAGGCATCTCCTCCTTAATGAACAAGACAGCATTTCTAAGCCACAAGTATCTCTTTGTAAACAAGAGTTTAACAATGAGCACATGGAAAGCACCAACTCTCAGAAAGAACTCATCAATTTAACTGTTATCTGTCCATTTACTATTCAAGGTTATCAGAAATCACATAAGAAACTTCAGATCAGAAAGGCAGTAATCTACCTAAAAATTTCTACTGTATCTAATCTTTAGGCAATACAGCACAGAACAATAGTTTGAATATTTTAAAAGCTAGTGGCTGTGGACTTAAATATAAGATTCTATGAGATCCACAAATAAAAGACAATTTTGCAATTGTCTAAAATTGAAAAAAATGACACATGCCTTGTTATATAGATCTGACACATGCAAACTGATATACATCTTGCATCTTCTAACACAGATAACAGGGAAATTTTAAAGCTCAGTATTAAAATTTAATTGGTAACTCTGACCTTGAGTGCTAAGATTTTCTTGAGATTTATGATCTCATGTTCTTGAAAAAGGCCTAGCACCTCCATGTTCCTGAAATAATTGATCTGTTACAAGTGCTATTTTCCTGATACCAACATCTGTCTCAGGAAGAAATGCACAAACTCATGAAAATACCTTGCTAAATTTAAGAAATACGAACGAGCCACCCAAATTTGCATCTAACACGTTACTATTTTTATAAAAGCAGTCAAGATTAAAAGTTGATAAATTTCTTAGCACACAGCACAAGAAAAACTACAGAGCAAAGCAATCTGCAACTATTGTGTATAAAGACTAATACCATTATTAATGAAAAGTTTTTCTCTTACCAAATGAATGTTCTTATTTTTATTTTTATTCATTCACTTCAGAGGCAAAGAGAGCGGCACACAGAATTCCCATCCACTGGTTCACTCTCCAAATGTCTGCAATGGCCAGGACTGGGGCAGGCTGAAGGCTGAAGTCAGAACCCAATCCAGGTCTCCCATGTGGGTGGCAGGGATTCAATTACTTGAGCCATCACCGGCTGCCTCCCATTGTGCACATTAGAAGGAAGCTGGAACCTAAGCACTAGGGCATTGTATGCAGGTGACCCAACTGGCATCTTAACTGCTATGCCAAAAATCAGGCCCAACAAAGGGAATGTTTTAAGTACATTAACAACCCAGAATGTAAGCCTACAGTTTACATCTTTCTTGAGTTTGAATAGAATTTCACAACATACACTTTCTGCCTTGGGAGTTTTTGTTTATTGCAACCACAATCTAATAATTTCACCAGAAAACTCCCAACCATCACCATTGGTTGTGCCTACTGGTAAGAGTAAGCAAAAGCTTACGGAAGCCTGCAAAGAAGAGAATAAGAGCAAATCTGAATATGACTGTGATTATATAACCTCAATGGAAATGCAACATAAAACTCAGGATTTATTTGCAAAGAAATAACTGGTAAACATCATTGATCTTAATATGATAAAATGTTCAGCATTAAACAACATGCTGCAACACACACTATAATAATTGCCACTACGTAGCATTCACTACCTACTGGACACTTTCAAAAGTGCTTTATATCTATTAACTCATGCAATGCTCACAACAACTTTTCAAGGCATATGCTGCTATGAAATTCCTTTTGCAAATGAGCAAACCACAGCAGAGAGAAAGGAGGCAAAGTGCCAAAGGCCAAACTGCAAGCAAACAGCTACATCTGGTCCCACGTCCAGCGAATGTGGATCAGAGCCATCCTACCATCAGCAGATTCCACCAGTGTTCCAGGAGGACACCAGCAGGATGGATTTAGAAAGCAAGAGAGACAATGCATACAACCATTAATCCACATGAAAAATTAAAAAAAAAAAAACCTCACACTTGTGTTATCTGAGAGAGAGAAAGACATACCAAGGCAGACACACAGAGAGGGTGCTCTCATCTGCTGTTTCACATCCCAAATGCCCAAAACAGCCAGGGCTGGACTAGGTTGGTTCTACAGGTAGAAAATCCAGTTCTCACAAATGCACGGCAGAGATTCAATTATTTTAGCCATCACTACTGCCTCTAAGGGCTGTATTAGCAGGAAGCTGGAGTCAACACACGGAGGCTGGCATCAAACCAAGGCACTCTGGTATGGAATGTAGACATCTTAATTACTGGGTCAAACACCCACTCTGCTATGTAACAGGATTAATTAAGCTCCTACTATCCACAAAACTGTGCCTCAAAGTCCTTTCTGACACAAAAGGTCTATGGAGAAGATATGTAGTTTATATTTGTCCATGGCTCTGAAATTCAGACCCTATGAAATGGTTATACCCAGCCTCTGAAATGGCTTAATTTTATTTTTCCTACAACCCACCCTGAGACTCTAGAAGACCATCAGCATATTCAGTCTTGGAAATGTCTACTAAGTAAGCTTTAGAGGAAAATCAAAACACTTCGACAGTGAGAGTACTACCAGCAATTAATACACCTTGGAGGCACTTTGTCCATGCAGCTTCAACTGCACTGATCCCTGTGTAAACACTGTGGGTGAAACATCTCCCACACAACTGTGATCATCTGTTACACAACAGTCGCATCAGCAGCAACACAAGATGGCCATCAAGCAATGGTTAACTGAGCAGAGAAACCCAGCAACTGGGCATCAGAAAAGCTTGAGGGGAAAGTCAACCAGCCCTAATCATATAATTTTAGCCTACATCAAAAATAGCGAAAGGAAGAAGAAGGTGTTACACCACCAGTCACTTCAAGAGGCAAGATCACCAACTATTGTTGACTTTTTGGCTTAGAAATGTGGAAAAACTAAAAATACATTGATAATATTTATTATACCTATTAAAACATAATATAGTCTAAGGACAAGACATATAGCAGTGTTTCTTTTTTATTTGTAACTTTATTCTTCATGAAGTTCTAAAATCTTTAGACAAACAGAAATATCAGGAGAGCTGTACTTATACAAAGCCATCACCTTTAGGATAACGGCATATAAATTTATTACTGGTCAGCTTTGTGTATTTAGAACATGAGTTCATTACAATTCCCTTTAAATAATCTACAGGATTCTAAAAAGCTTTGGCCATAAAATATATTGTTAAGAGTCAAATGTTTCAACTGACACTAAAAATATAGAAATGCATTTCCCTGGAGAGAAATGGACTAAATAAAAATGCCCATATTAGAAATAAAAGACACTTAAAATATAGCATCTATAGAGGTTAATTTTCTGAAACAAAAATACTACAAATCACACAAAATAAGAAAAATCCCTCATATTCATAGCCATGCACTCCTATTAAACAGAATAGAGGAAGTCTCTTCTAAATATTATTGCAAAGTCCTCCGCAGAGACTATTGTCTTGGGAGAGCTAGAACTATTAAAAACTAAACCAGACCCTTATTTTTTAATAGCCTTAATTTTGTTCTATAGTTAAAAGATTTAAACTGATCTCAGAACACAAGTGAGGCAATTTCTAGCCAGAGGCAACAAAGCTCCCATAAACCCCAGATAGCTCATAAACTGGCATGGTCACCATGGGTGTGGTTTCAGTTAGAAGCTATAATGCTTTGAAAACTAAACTTTACAACTAGGTGAACACTGCTTATGATGAGAAAACAAAACAAAAGACAGAATCCAGATTATTTCTCAGCAAGGGTACTCTGCGTCTCATCTTCCATTTACTTTGTTATCAAGTTCATACATTTAGAACCCTTTAGCTGGGAATACCTTTAACCCACAATAATAGGAACATATATATAACAAAATATTTGGTAATTAAACTATGGAAGGTGGCATTGCTCAATGGACAAAAACATAATTATACTAAAATAAGGGCAGGCCAAACCTCGCCATGTTAAATAAAAAACACTGAATATTTTCTGCAAATAATTGGTCTCCTGAGAAGGCACTTGTTCAGCATGCTTCTACTGTAAAACAGCACAGATACAGGATCAAGATATTTTCCCAAAGTTTATTCTTTCTCCTACTCCCCTAGAAAATGTTAACCTTGAAGTGCCAGCTTGCTAGTTGATTTTCTTACCAGACTTAGGATGGAGCAGGGAAGGGGTGCTGGGTATGTTAGCATTCACCAGGCACCCTGAGGCTGTTCAGAAAGCAAATAGCCAGCTGCTGATTGTAGAAAAGTGTGGTACTGTATGCAGCTTACTCATCCTGTGAATGATTTACACTTTAGACTGCAGCTTTCTGGTCTCACAGTACACACCAAACTGTAAGAACAAAGGTCAACAATATGCCTTCTGTAACACTTTCCATGTACTTTCAGGAACTAAATCACTTTAGCCATTACTACTGCCTGCAAGAGTCTGCACTAGCAGAAAGCTGGAGTCAAAAGCTGGAGGCTGGCATCAACCCAAGGCACTCAGGTATGGAATGTGGGCATAACTACAGTCATGATCATAGGGTATATAATCAGCAACACACCTGGATCCACCTGTCTGGAAGTTCTCCGGAGTCCATTGGTCCGTTTCTGTGAAAAAAAAAAAAAAAAGGTAATACAAAACAAAATAAAGACATATTAGTGATTGGGTAATACTAAATTTTATAACTTCTGATACTTTGGAAGGAATGCTGCACTTTTTCCAACTAAAAGCATGACTAAATTTGATCAAAATGGGTTTTTAATATTCATTTTCATAATTTAACTTTTTGTTTTTCTAATTGATCCTCCACATGAATGCCATTACATTTGATAAGTTGTTGATACAACACTAAGACAAAGAAATCTTTTTGTTTACCAACTCCAGATATCATGACTTCACTTTTTTAAGTACCTGTGACTACAGGAACAAACACAGCTCAGACCACTGTTCTTGGTTGGAAAACATTCCCAGCAATGATATACGAGCAACAGCCTTCAACTCGTCTCGAAAAACTCAAACTCAGCTATATGTGGGGCTAGATGGACCAGAGACTGAAAAAAGGATATGGCCTCAAAACTAACATCTGAAGCCCTGATTTTAGCCAACATTGAAATGATAATGGTGTTTTAATTATGAACCAGTTGTTTCTGAATACTTTGACAAAGCAAAACAGAAACACAGTTTGTGAACCATAGAAAAGTGAAACTTTAATACAGAAAAGAAGTCCATAAGAAAGAAACACTGTGCATTACAGAAGAATTACAAAAGAGATACAAGATACAAGAGACTTTAAATCTTTGGAAATGCATTGTTACACATTGGATTTCACACACATGAGGTTCATTCCCACCTCAGCACTCTGGTAATCTCACTAATTAAGGACTTGAATTTCACATTGTATAATACAAATGGATGAAAGGCTGACTCTATGACTATGATATAATTCAGATTTTTGCAAGAGTGTGTTTCTTTTTATGTGTAGGGGTCTGCACCTGTATATGGAGACTTGGTTTCATTCAGCACACTTGGCTTTGCCTAACACACGTTATCCACCCCACGTTATCCACAGATGGTTCTCAGGGACTCTGCTGCTGCAGCTTTCATACCCAGAGTAAATGGCTGAGCTGGAGGCTTTCGGCCTCCAATCATATCCTGCAGACTCTCAGGATCTCTGGTGAAAGCAAACTAGAGGAATTTTTGGAAACATGATTTTTGTTTTTTCCCCCAACTACTTCCAAACTGGATTTATAAAAAGATGAATAGGATTGTTAAAATGGCCATTGCAGCCATGTGGAGTGAGATGGATACCTGGACTGGAAACTATCAACAAGAGTTGCTGTGAGGGAGAGGGAAATGGTGCTTAGGGCTTCTTGGTGGCCAAGGCCTGGAGAGGGGAAGCGTGAGGAGCTGCAGGTTCAGGTCGGTTAACATGAAAGGAAACCACCTGCAGAGAAAAACTCTGGTCTCCCTGAAATTTTATAGAAAAATCCCAGAGCTTTTGATACAAAGGAGATCACACAACTGAGAATATTTTCAACAGGAAAATACCTGAGATGGGTACATGGATGCTACTCCCTACATCTCCCACCACCACCTTACCATACCATAGAAGCTGTCTCTCTGCTCATCTGACACCTTCCACTCTTAAAGTGCTTGGAAGGCAAGGAAAGCAGTCAGCCTTTTGGTCTGATTGCTAGAATCCCCTGACAAGCGTATGGAGACACTACTCATTTAAAACATGAAAAGGAGAACTGTGTTCAAGAACACCTCTATATTTTCTTTAATTTAGCATTAAGATAAGCACCAAAAATGTGATTATTGTAAGAACAGATTCTAGAACAAGACTAGCAAAGTTCAAATGCAAATACTACCACCTGGCATTGCTTGACTGTGAGCATCTCACACGTCTGTACCTCAGTTTTCTCATCTACAAATTGGGAATGATAATAATACTTCCTAGGGGTTTGTGATAAGAATTGAACCATTTATATGAAGTGCTTAGAAAAGTAGCTGCCACATGGGAAGCATTATTAAGCGACAGTTTATTATGATCATTAGTAACTTTATGCATTTTGAATGCTTAAATTCAAACAAAGGATAAATTCTTCTACTAAATCTATGTCTTGTTTTAGGTTCTTTCGTCTGAAAAAAATCACTGAAAATTAGTCACCTGAAAAAAGAAACTTTTCTACAGGATGGATAGGTTGGAAAATGAACTCTGATCTGGTGTACAGAATATATATATATATATATATTTTTTTTTAAATAACTTAGGTTACTTAGACAGTGTTCGTTTGGGTAGTTAGAGATTTACTATTGTTTAAAATAACCTAAGAAGTGTTTTATATTGCAAAAATTTGGAATATGTTTTAAACAATTTTAAAACATAAACTTCAATTGTCATTCTATCATCCCTGTTCCTACTCCCCTTGACAGCTACATGCTAAGGCCTACGACAGAGCTGAACAGGCCATTGGCCCAGCAGGGGGAAGGAGGAGGGGAGGACACATGTACGCCATCTCTGGAGCTCTGAACTACAACTCAGTGACCATGAGAATCCACGTTCAGGGCCTCTCAATTCCTTTGATCTAACTAGAAGGCAGGAAAACACCAAACCTAACTTTATAAGGAATTAATAGTTATTTCTTGCTTCATTATCTATTAACTTGTCTTTCTCTAAAAGAACAAAAAATACCTTTATCATCCACAAATCTCTGTCTCTCTTCTTGCCTCTTTGGGGATTAAGTGAATTCTCTGTTGATTTTCCCAACTAGACAAATAAGCCAGCTTTGCTCCTTCTACCTGCTCTAGCCTGTGTTAAGGAATGAATTCAAAGTTGCTAAAGAGATATAATACCCAAGGTATCATATACCTTGGGTGTGTTGATGGAGGCCCAGGACCTGTGGTTATGGACAGCTGAACCTACCTTGAGAATCAAACATACAACTAAAGATTAAAAAAAAAAATCACAATCATAGTTACTAAAAGGGAAATACCTGGGGACTATAAATCAGCTCCTGAAGAAAAAGACGGTGGTCAAGAGGGGAAAGAAGAAACTCACAGAGTTCACCAAGCTAACTCGCACATCACCTGAATGTCTGCCTTCAAGAGGGACACTTCTGGTATAGGCAGTGGACAGAGATGCTCCTTAATGTTCTCTTACTACACTTCCGCCTTCAACCGAACTAAAGTTTCCTTAGCATACTGGCCGTATAAGACTTTGCTATCTTTCTCCATCTAGTAGAGATTATTAGCACAGTCACATGTTAAATAAAAATTACACTTATTATACTTGAAAATTAAGCAAGTCATTAAAAAACCGATGCGGCATTTAAAAAATGTGAAAATTAATTCGTTTCATAAGAGATTTACATGCACTTTTTAAGCATAAAATGTGTGTGAACTATTTAATATCGTGAAAATTATTAGCCACTTCTTATTACCACCCTTTTCTGTAAATACACCCACTTCATGTTACTTGATTAAAATGAAATGAAGTAATCTTACTTAGAAAAAATAATATACACATCTAACTGGATAAATATTCAGTAACACTGAGTTAGAGTTCAGAGCTCGACAAGGTATCTGTCTCAATAACCAAGAAACAGTGCAGGAGAGCACACGAAAGCTGTTTTACAAGATCAAGGACACTGCTAAAAAACACTTTGATAGCTCTGACAAAAATTTATATATAAATGAAATACTAAAATATATTTTAGCCCTAAAAGAACCTGTAAGACCTATTTTTTTAAACAACAATAATGCTATGCATTCCTTGGTCACCATCTAGTTTCTATGATATTAGTCAATGGATTTACTGAATAGCTGAATGTAATATGAACTTCTTCATACAACACTCGTGATACCCTCCATACAACAACTGTATATCCGTGCAAAAAAAGGAGAAACAAGTGCTTCACATGACATTTTGTTATATTTTTCATTTTCAACCAACTATCTAAATGCTAGCTTACTAGAAACATTAACATGACACCACTTTTAAAGACACATAAATGTTACATACTAAATTATACTAAATTGGTAAACAGTTTTATCATTATTCTGAAATTCTCAGATTACTGTACTTTTGGTTCACATTACTAAGCACACACATTTCATATTTTAATTTTCTCTACTATGGTATTTTTTCATGTTCTCGCCATGGTATTAAGGGACTGGGGAGGTGGTTCAGGTATGAAATTTGTTATTTTTTGGTTGATAACCAGGGCAATGGTTGTTGGGAATTTGCCATCTTGTTCATTCTTTTGTATTTTTTAGGCTAATTTTATTCTAAGGTGGGTAACACTATTCACATATTTCTGAACCACTACAATTCAGATCCTGTATTAAACAAGGGGAAAGTTATCAGATGTTGACTTGATTAATAGGACATGATATTATTCTTTCTTGTGCTCAGGTAACTACTAGGAACATGAACCCATGTCCTTAGATGAGCAATGCTGGAATCTTTAGTACCGGCAAATGCTGTACAGCGACATAACATTTCATGACAGAAGACACGTCTACCAACTTCCTGGAGAGAAGCCACCCTTCCTACGCTCAATGTCCCACAGCACACACAGCCTTAGACTCCATATTCTCATTTTCTCTCTACCTGTGATCTCCTAACAGGAACTGTGAGAACTCCTCTGATTTAACTTGTGCATTTCATTAAAAAGTACTTGCTAGCTCCATTTCTGTCTCTATTCATTTTAAAAGGCACATTTAACATTGTAGAAGCTCGGACCTGCTTAAGCTAGCAAACAACCTGAAATGCAAAGGTTATATGAAAATTTTTAAATGTTAATCTTACCTCTGGTGGTTTGAGCGTCCCTTGTTCTGAAACAAATGTGAAAATTGGCATTGTCAGTGTAAAGTTATTTTGTTTGGTTAGCAACCTTAGCTTGTGCTCTGCAGTGTGGTAAAACACTACTGCTTTGTTTTCTTAACTGATACCTGTAATATATTTCCAGGGTCCCTCAGGCTGGGCTAGTAATTGTTTTGCAACCCAAGTTCTCTTACCTTATTGGCTTGTCAGGAAAGTGACTCATAGTTCTAAATGACTTCTCAGTTATGCTTAACTTTTTCAGTTGTTTATTAAGCAATGTCAATTCAACCGCATAAAGCTCCTTGAAACAGAGGCTTGCACTAAGTTTATATGCATGAGAGAAAGCTAAAGGCAAACCTTTCTGCACACCTCACTTTAAGAATCTAAACGCACTAATTTACAAAGGCAGTGCATTGATAGAACAATGGCAAATTTAACACAGTGCATTATACTCCATATGAATTTTTTTTCATTAAGAGGCTATAACTCTTGTTTTTAATTTTAGGAGGAATACAGTCTGATTTAAAGATGGAAATAAAACCCTGAGTCAGGATTCGATTTCAATGCTAATTTTCCTTTCATCCTTAGTTCACCTTTCTATAAATAGGGACAACAATCTTTCCCTACAATACAACTCTTGACATTCACTAACAGTTATAAAGAAGCCTGGGACCTTCAGGTAGAAGGAAGAGCAGAGCACAGGCCGCCCTTGGAAAGCCAGGGGACAGAGTTTCTGCTTCCTGTCCCCGTGCCAGGAGCACCAATACACATTACAGTTTCTCCAGACTGACCATCACCTTGCCTATACTTTTCCCATCCAAAGCGACCTCTCAGGAATGACCAGAGAGGGGAAGATGCAATGGAGGGGGCATCAGGAGAGCAGGGCAGGCCCAAGTGGGAGCTGGGTGGCGTGTTTCTCGCAGCGGCTCTAAGCCCCACTGCCAGAGCTGGCAGAGAAAACTCCTGCCACTGGACCAGCTGCTCCAGACGGGTTTACAGAGCAAGACTGCCTGGGGCATGGAACAGAGAGTTGCTTTACTGTTTGTTTTTTAAAGGACTACTTCTGATTGATGGAAACAGAAGATATATGAGCAAAAAGTCACCTTTCTGGAGAAAAGCTGAATTCTGTATCCTGTTGTCAATTTCAAGCCCCATGGCCCTGGTTTTCACAGATAACTGTGTCTTAAGAAAGCATCTTTGCTAGGCCTGAAATCAGTCTTAACAAAGAAGTAATCCTGGATAAAATGCTGGAAAGAGATTGCCTAAGAGAGGGCTGGTTTGGGAAGAAGGTCTATAAAGCAGCACTGGGCTGGCCCAGCCTCTGAACCCAGGTGAGGTGAACTTGGGTTCTCAGCAGGGCAGCTGTGGTACCTGTTTCTCTGGTTTCCCCAGAAAGACCTATTTGCTTGGATAGCCCTAAACTACTTGCTTCTCCTAGTGGAGAGGCAGAATGCGATCCTGAGCTGAGGATCAGAGACTGCAGGAGGCCTCCAAGTCCTCTATTCAAGGAGACAGAGGAAAGCTTTATAACACTTCCACAGGATTCTGAGGTGGGGAACCCTCAGATCTTCCATGTTTCAGTGCTCCCAACTCCATAAGCGTGCACCTTAATTTCACTTCAAATGCAGCATCTATTCTGATTATTCACATATAAGTATTTCATATCCTTGTGAAATAGGCCTTTCCCAACAAGTATTATTTGTGGCAGCCAGTGTTTGGGTGCGGTGGGTTAAGCTACTACTTGTAACCCCGGCATCCCATATTGGAGTGCTGGTTTGAGTCCTGGTTATTCCACTCCCAACCGGGCTCCCTGCTGAGGCACCTGGGAAGGCAGAGGAGGGTGGCCCAGGGGCTTGAGTTCATGCCACTCACGTGGGAAACCCAGATGGAGTTCCGGGCTCCTGGTGTCAGCCTGGTCCAGCTCCAGGTGTTACAGGCATATAGAAAGATATCTTCCTCTCCCTCCCTCCCTCTCTCTCTCTCTTTCTAGTAAAATAAATGTATTATTCATGGTATAAAACCTATGACAGCTCCATGTGACAGCAGTGTCAGATCAGGCCCCATGGAAGTCCTCTGGGCTCTCCTCGGGAAGAGGAAACAACAGTGTTTAGGGTGGCCATGCCACTGTGCAGACACCTGTGCCTTGTCACTTGGGGAACACATCTAGAAACAGAAGACCTTCCCTTACAGGCTCTTGATACCTTGTTGCTCAAGTCAGGGCTGCAAGCTGGCTAGCTCTCAACATGAAAGAGAGGTTATCACAGAACACACAGGGACCTGAGGCCCAGAGGACTGGCACCAAGTGAGGGACAGCCTAGCCAGGATGGAGCCCCTTCCTCTGCTCTCCCTCCTTTATTTCTCCACATCCTCATTGTCTCCTGCTTTCCTCTGTGGGAGTCTCACCAAGACTATGAGCTAATCCCATATTTCTGACTGGATGTCTGCACAAAGCCACCCCTGTGTAACCCACATGAGAAAATGGGAAAAGGGGCTTTTTGCTGGATGCATTTCTAAGCGGGACCACTCTCTCCGCTTTCCTGGCTTTACTCCTTCTTCCCATCCACCCCATTGCCCAGGACAGCCACTGAAAGCAGACTTGACACGAAGCAGTTAGCATCCTACTCTGCTCATGCTGACTCTGCTGTTTAAGGAGCAGCTCTCGTACATCTGGGCTTCTATGTAGTCACATCTCATGGAAGCATTCTAAGGATTCTGAGGGCAGGGCAAAAGCCAAAAGGGTGGCAAAAATTCTTAGGATTTGCTTTGAATGAAAACACCCTAAGCCAGGCTCCTTAACTTCTATTTCTGTACTTGGAATGAAGGTCATTCCACTAAATGGCTTCTTTTACAGACATAACCTACATTCTCATAACCACATTAATACAACAGCTTATTAGTTTTTAAGATTAATTTATTTATTTAAAAGGCAGAGTTTCAAAGAGAAGGAGGGACAAAGAGAAAGATCTTCCATGCACTGGTTCACTCCTTAAATGGGAACAACAGCAATGGTTGGGCCAGGCCAAAATTAGGAGCCTCATACTTGATCAAGCCTCCCATATGGGTGACAGGGTCCCCAAGCATGCCAGCCATCCCCTGCTGCTTTTCTAGGAACATTAGCAGGGAGCTGCATCAGAATTGAGGCAGGCAGAACTTGAACTGGTGGCATATGGCATGTTGGCATTGCAGGCAGCAGCTTAACCCAGTGCAACACAATGCCAGCCCCGATGCAGTAGCTTGTTAATGTACACTGATGGTAATGAGAGAGAGAGAGAGGGAGATAGTATTTCAGATTTTTAAAAAGTAAAAGATCATTCTGGCTTAAAAAAAAAAAAAAAAACAGAAAGAGATCCTTTTTCTATTAAGTATCCTATGGAAAAGTTGCTCTAATCATGAAATCTGTAACCCAATCCTTGACTGCCTCTTGGTATGTACCCAAACGTAGTATGGAATGAAGTAGAGCTCCAGAAAACTCCATGTGCCACAGTTCTGCATTAGGACTGGGATAATAAGAGCTGATATCATTAACACTTCTATGGTTGAATCTGACCTAGGAGAAGGGTTGCTGGGTGAGACCTGATGAAAATGTCTCTTTCTCTCTTTCCTTCTCTTTCTCTCCTGGGAGTCTTCTTAAGATAGTAATACAGTTCTTCAAGTTTCCAAAAGTTTTTAATCCTCAATTTGTCTTTATGCTGCCGCCTGCTTCTCAGGCTGCTATTGATCAAACTATAAAACGTTCTTACCCTTTCAAGACCCTTTCCAGATGGTGACTCGCAGGCCCTCAGGGGTTTATACCTCGCATTCTTTCATCATGTCCCAACGGGTTAAATGGGATTCAGGAAGTGGTGTGACTGAGGTGTGTGGAGCCCTTGCAGCACTACCTCTTCATGGCCTGCACACAGCTCCCTGTGCATGTTTGTGTACGAGAAATGACTTTCACTGAGGTTTAGACTCTCATACTACGATTCACTAGTTTAAATATAAAATTCTCTTCTGCTATATTTGTTTTTTCCAATGCAAGTGGCTCTTTGTTCACCCTTTACTACACAATTTTATCTGTCTCTTATCTGAAGTTTTATTACTTACGACTAAACAAATCAATGTTCAGTAAGTCCGTTTGTCTCAAAAGGGGCTACAGAAAAGTAAATACCAAGACAGTTTTGGAAGAGTCTCACCATCATGGTTTACAAGCTATTTTTGTGAAACACTAAAACTAAAAGACAGCTGAATTGATCCAGTTTGGGGGAAAGATGTACAAATTCCATGCTCACCACTCAGATCTAAAAAAGTTTTTAAAAGAAAAAAACCATACAGAAAAACACAAGCCATAAATAATACTGGGAAAGAAACTGATTTCAAGTCTTTTCAGAAGCTCTAACAGGAATCCAACCATATAATAGTTTCCAATTCATTTCAATAATTATTAATGTATCATTAAACTGACCCAAATAGTTAAATGGAAAGAAAATAACCACTCTTGAATATAAAATTGTCTTGATGAGTTAAAAAGTTCAATTTTTACAAAAGGTTTTAAGCAATATCAGGCAAAACCAAAGTCAATTTTTGGTTATGAAATCAATGATCAAGCCTCAATTCACAAAATAGTAATGTGCCAAAATGTCTAGTGGCAGAGGATGAAATAAAATTGTATTCTAAAAACCTGTCTCTTGTGCTAAAATAGGCAATACTACATATAAAAGAGTCCTTTCTAGAGGCAAATTTGGGGTGCAAATTCTACATAGCAATGCTGCAGGTTTAAACCACTAGGATTCCAATTAGGGGTGGCTATTGCAGCAGCAGGAGCAGCCGCTGGCCTAGATAAAAGAGCGATTAAACAGATAAGCAAATGGGGATCTGCCTCGGTTAAATATTAGAGCAGCTGAGGCTTGCATTCCCACTAAAACAAAAGATGCACAAACCAAGTCTGCCGCAGCAGTATTTGCCTTCCAAAGTTACTTTCTTTGTTCAAACTGAGAAGATGCAAAGCAAGCTATATTGATCAATGTCATGGTAACAAGGGGACTGGAAGGGCTTAGTCATCTATATTAGAGTGGGAAAAAAACCATAAACATCCCCAAAGTTTGCAGCCTAGGTTTAAATTTTAGGGTAGTGTACTCTGAGAAAGAAATGCCACCCTAGAGTTACACCAGCTTTGCAGTAACTTGTTGAGAGGGCCTAATATAACTGAGTTCATACTATTCATTATTAACATTAGAAACTTCTGGCATACACTTCAGAGCCCGTGTACATGTTGATCATTGAGGTTGCCATGGTGAATGTGAGTCAACTCAAGTTCAGTGAAAAAGAGTGGAACTGCCTGTCCTTTAAATCCAGGCAAATCCTCGAATGGTAAGACACAAGGACATCTCCTATCTTCACATTTTTGTTTTCAAGTTGCATTGTCTTTTAATAAACTTAGCACATCTTTCACTTAAGTTAATATGTCAGTCACCTATTAGAGTGAATGAATGACTTCACTCTGAAATGTGCTGCATTTTTGCCATGTAATTACCTTGTCCAGGATGAATGAAGACTACATAGATATAAGGGATATAGATCCTGAAATATAAAAGATTTCTGAACCTGAAAAGGATAACATCCAAAGGCTCTTCCATTAAAAAAAGGCCTAAGAGATATTTCAAATGCTTAATGATTAATATTTTGCCATATTCTAGAACATCACTAAAGATTGTATTTGGGTTCAAATATTCCTACTTTGGGAAAAAAAGTGATAACTGAAATGAAGTGTCCTTTCTTTTTCACAGTACTAAGGGATGGATACAAAAGATGAGAAACATGCTTTCCAAATTAAAGGTGCATATAACCTATGAGTAGAAATAAAGCTGGCAGAGACAGCAATGCCCACCAAACAGTCCACATGGTCCACTACATTGTCCAGCTTCCTTTATGACTGAAGCCATGTAATAAGTTTTAGCCAATGGCAGTGATCAAAAATGGCACTGTTTAATTTAGGCTATGATTCTAAATGTAGCAACCCTGGGAGCCTCATGTCAAGTCGGCAGAGTCACAAGATGGACATGACCTGGACCCCAAGATACCGTTTAGAAAGAGATGCGCCAGAGGACCACTGAACCCACAGCAAATAGGGCTCAGGAGAAAAACTTGTATGTGTTAAAAATCACTGGAGCTGGGGAACGCGTTAGTTACCACAACACAGCCTAACTTTAGCAAATAAACAAAACTACATCGAAGCTAATTAGAGAACAAGTTAATTCAGGTTACCATTGGGTGACCAAGGTGAGGTTAATGATTGGCAAAGAGCTTTTTTACTTACAGGAAGTTAAGTAAGCATAGGCCTTGAAATAGTGCAGAGAAGAGAAAGCATATTTCAGAGAGAAGAAATAGTAAAAGCTGAGCAAGAATTATGAAAATGGAATTGAATGGATCAGAGAGTAGATTTCTCCAGAAAGGAAAAACATTTTTGTCATCAGGTATTCTGTGAACTGGTTCACTTTCTTGCTACTTATTAACCTAACCCAGGAGTCCCTTGTCAAAGGCCTATTGATCAATGCTTAGGGCTTCAGCCTTTCCTTGCATAAACACTAGAAAGGAATATAAAAGGTCTAATCAGTTCTTTCTCTAACAAGTCCCCACCAGGAACTCAGAAAAGCCTTTTATTCTACTTGTCCACTTTCTAATTAATGGTGAAACCATAACCTATAAAACCTCCCAGACCCTGCTGCTTTTGATTCTAAGACCATAATAATCATTAGGGCCTGGAAATCCTGGCGAACCACACTCTACTCATTCATCCATCCATCCGTTTGGTGACCCAATCACTCATTCATTCATTCATTTACCATGTCTTCCTTGAGATCAAAACATCAATTAAGTATAGTTTTTATCACCAAGAGGCCCACATCTAATTGGGATGATCCATATTGCATCAGTTATAATAAATGGGTTCCATGCAATGAAAAAATAAATATAAGATGGTAGGAAACCACAGAGGACAGACAGACAAAAAAAGTCCAAGCACTGAGAGATCAGAAAAGGTTTTTCAAAGTCAGGACAACATTTGCATTGACTTTTAAAAAAGGAATATAAATTCTTCAGACAAGTGGAGGGAAGATATTTAAATAGAGAAATGGGAGACCAGCATTTGACCTGGTGAGTATGACACCGTTTGGGGATACCTGCATCCTATATCAGAGTCCCCATTTCTGAGTCCTAGCTCTGCTCTTCATGACAGCCTCTTGCTAACGTGGACTCTGGAAGGTGGCAGGGGATAGCTGAAGTAATTAGGCTCCTATCCATTACATGGGAGACCTGGATTACATTTCAGCTTCTGGCTTTGGCCTGGCCAAGCCCTGACTCTTGTGGTTATTTGGGGAGTGAACCAGCAGACGGGAGATCTCTGCCTTTCAAATACAAAATAAAAGTAGATTTTAAAAAATAGAGAAAATACACTTAGATACATAAACATGAGAAAAGTAGTTGGGGAACTGTGAGTAATTAAACAGAGTTGCACTGTGGGTTAGAAAGTGGCAAAAATAAGTGTGAAAGCATGACCTAGAGCTTCATATGCCATTTTGGGAAGTCTGAACATTATTCTATAAGAAATGGAAAGTATAGTAGGTAAAATTATGACATAATTAGTCTCAATGTTAATATGTAGATCATTTTAGAAATTATGTAGAAGGTATAGGATTAAGATTAAGGAGTTAAGAAACTCTTACAGCTGTCTGAATAAGAGACAAGGGCATTTTCTATCTATAGCAATATCACATTGGTGGATTACAGAGAAATTTAGGAGGAAAATTAAGAATAGGAAAGTGAATGAACATGGGGAGCAGAGGTAAGCCAATGCTGACACCAGGCTTGGGTGAGTGTATGGATGGCAGGCATTTAATTAAGGAGACAGAAGTTTGTGGTAGGATTAATGAGGCTGATGTTAAATGAAATCTGAGGTCACTGTAGAACATTTGGGAGGAGATATGTGAGGAGAAGATGGGAAATTTTTGGAAGATGAAAGTTTTTTAAGATTTATTTATTTGAAAGGCAGAATTACAGAAAGAGAAAGAGAAAGAGAAAGAGAAAGAGAAAGAGAAAGAGAAAGAGAAAGAGAAAGGGAGGGAGGGAGGGAGGGAGGGAGAGAGAGAGAGAGAGAGAGAGAGAGAGAGAGAATCGATCTTCCATCCTCTGATTCACTCCCCCAATGGCTGGGGCTGGGCCAGGCCAAAGTCAGGATCCAGAACTCCATCCAGGTCTCCCATGTGAGTGGCAGGGAGTCAAGTGCTTGAGTCATCACCTGCTGCCTTCCAGGAATATTAGCAGGAAGTTGGGTCAAAAGTGGAGTAGCTGACACTAGAACCAGGCACTCCAACAGGGGATGCACACATCTCAAGTGGAGGCTTAACCCACTGTACCACAATGCCTGCCCAGGAAGATGGCAATGTTTTATACACAAGTTCAGGAAAGCAGTGTTAGGCAGAGCTAGAACATTATATACCTAGGGTGTGGGCTGTAGCTAGAGCAAGAAAAATGGATCAGATCAGCAAAGGAAGGCAAAGGGGATGTGGTGGAAGGTGAAGATCGTCAAGGAAAATGGTTAACAGCATCAAATGACTGAGAATGGTCGAGGAAGGTAAGTCTGGAAAGTGACAACCCATGGATCTGGCAACTGAAAGGCAGAGTGGAAAATTCTCAAGTCTTCACGTAGCCCCTTGGTTTCCCCTGTCATTCTGCACAACCAGTGCCTCTTCTCCATTTGACCACTCCTCTCCACAAACACAGCCAGTGTGGAGTAAAGATGGTGTGCTAACCTTCCAACATTTATGACAACATAACCACTCCTACCAGCCACAGCTTCCTGGACCACAAGTGAACTCTGGACTCAGGGACTCACTGGGCCAGGGAGAGTCCCTTCTTGCCTCTTGAGAATACAGTTAGGCTGTGCTAGGATTGGATACATAAAGCTCTATAATGTTGGGGAGGATTTCAAGTCACCTCTGATCAAATGTTATGTGGGAATTTGCTTTATGTAAACATTTAAGTTTGTCTATGTCAGTCTTATTCTTTTGCTTTAAATTTGGCTATTGGGTAATTTTCCTCAAAGTACTCCTGAAATGATATCACACTCTCCTCCACACAAAAGCCCCATTCAGGTAACCGACTGTTCATCCTCTTGCTTTCCCTTACTTCCACATTTCTCCAAATACTATGCCAATGGCAGGAAACTGTATTGCTGAAATGCTGCAGACAAGTATTTCTGGATGCCAAAAACAAGTGCCTGTGCGAGACATAAACCCATGCTTGGATTCTCAACAGGCCAGGATCTCAAAATACTACCTATTTTATCACTCTCAACATCAGACCCACTAAGCTCAAACTCACACTCCATTCACAGAGCAGTGCAGGAAGGGAGTTTGCGGAAAGGACGCCATGACTTCGAACTTTGAGAGGGCACCTATTTGGGAGTGGGAGGGAGAAGGCTGCTGAAGGAACCATAACAGATTCCTCTTCCCACTGCAGACAAGGTCCCTGTTACTCTACTACAGGGCTCCCCAGCAAATCTCGATCTGAAGTCAAAAATAGAGACGCCCCTGGGCAGGTTTTTACTCTTTCCTGATGCCAAGTAACTATGAGCATCCAGTGTCATTGGTCTCTTCAAAATGTTGAGTAGGTGGCCAGTGCCGCAGCTCACTAGGCTAATCCTCCACCTGCGGTGCCAGCACACCGGGTTCTAGTCCCGGTCGGGGCACCGGATTCTGTCCCGGTTGCTCCTATTCCAGGCCAGCTCTCTGCTGTGGCCCAGGAGTGCAGTGGAGGATGGCCCAAGTGCTTGGGCCCTGCACCCCATGGGAGACCAGGAGAAGCACCTGGCTCCTGCCTTCGGATGAGCGCGATGTGCCGGCCACGGCGGCCATTGGAGGGTGAACCAACAGCAAAGGAAGACCTTTCTCTCTGTCTCTCTCTCACACTGTCCACTCTGCCTGTCAAATAAAAAAAAAATGTTGAGTAGGAAAGGGGGAGGGGAAAGAAGAAAAGGAGGAGGTGGAGGAGGAGGAGAAGAGGGAAGAGGAAGAGAGAAGGGAAGAAACAGGCAAAAAGCACAAATGTGAAAACAATAGGGGGATGGAGGTCAACACAAGAACAAATAAGAGAATCATGAAAGCAGGTAAATCAGTTCAACCCACCGCCCCCCAAACAAATTGAGTCAGAGCTATAGAAAAACTTTTCCCTGCTCCATAATGAATGATATAGCAAAGTTTAGAGAATGGTGCCAGTGTTGAATAGCTGACACTGTGCAAAAGAGCCTTTTCTACAATGTGCGGAGGACCAACAGTCTTATTCTTAGTTATATTGTTTTCATATTTTTATGACCTAGTTTTCTCACCCTAAAATAAGGGCCCTAGAGCTAAAGGTGTTTAAAGTCCTCCCAGTTCTGAGAGCCTCTGTGTAAAGAGGGCAGCTCAGAACCCAGGATGCCTCTTGCTTGCAGCACTTCAAAACATTCAGACCCCAAACCACTCGGTAGAGATACCAACTCAACTGAATTCCAAAGTGCTTCTGCCTAAGGAAGTGTAAGAAAATCTCTCCCTTTCAGCAAGCATGGGATTACCTACTGGGTTCAGGAATGGGTATTTGACACATTTGCCATGTTATCATCACAGATATTGTCACGTGACGGGTAGCACAGTCCACTGGTTAAGAATAAATTAAGAAGCAAGATTACCTGAATTTTAATCGTGGCTCTGTTGAATAAGCATTTTAAGCAAATGGCTTAATCTGTGCCTCAGTTTCTTATGTGTAAGATAAGCATAGCAACAAGGCCAACTTAACAGAATTTTTATAGGACTAAATGAGTCAAGAGTGGCAAAGTACTTAGAACAGTACCTGGTACTATATGAGTATTAGTTTAAAAAAAAATAAGGCTAGGTGCTATGACAATCACTATTTCATGAGGGAAGAAACAATAAATTACAAAGGTTAAGTAAATGTGGTCCAAAGTCCTCAAGGGTTAAAGAGTGGAGCCTGGATTCAAACAAGACCAAAGTCCAGGGCTTGGAAGTTTTATCACCATTGCATGCTGTCTCCCTATGCAACATGACTCACCTAGGGACACAGTATATTGATATAATGATCAAGGGACAGACACTAGAATATACTAGTCTTCGTCTGGCTAAACCAGGAATTCCCCGCTATTTCTGATGATTTTTTTAAACATAAAAATTAAAACTTTTCAGGTCATATTTTAGTTTCTGTCTTCTGTATCGTTTCAAAGTTTGGTGCTCATTAATTTTTCCATCCACATTTACTCCAGACCATAAACACATTCTTCAAGAAACTGACTTCTCACTCTAACAACTTGGATAAAAGCTGTTCTTACTGTATCCAGGCACTGGGTTAGGCACCAACACTGTCTCATTGGGTCCTCACAATAATCCTCTAAATTATATTTAAAGATAAACAAAAGCTCATGTTTAAGTAAACTCCCCAAACTCGCTTAGCTAGCAAATAGCACAGTTTGGATTGCAACCATCTGGGCTTGATTCTCAACCACCCTCCCACACAATCCCCTTTAGAACACAATCACCATGCTAACTCTGGGATGGCTTCAGGTTCTTGAGAGACTACAACTCATCCAGACAGGGCCACGGCATTTGTAAAACACTGCACTACCATGGGCAAGTAACATGTTCATCATTTTCGGAGAGAACACAGGATGGGACATGCAGGGATGGAAGAACAAAAATTTAAGTGACAAACTGCATCAGTCTGACAAAGAGTATCAGTAACTGCTAATGCTTCTATTCCATTGTTCAGCTTTGTAACCTGTGTCTGACTTTCAGATGGATGTGATAACCTGGTCTCTCTCACCTAACTGGCCATGAACAAGTTGCATAAGCACTCTGGCCCCTGTCAGAACGTGGGAAGGGCTATTCTGAAGACAACGAGCTCATGCAGGAAGACGCCTGGCAGAGAACCCCCAGGGCGGGCACAGTGATGTGCTTGGATCTTGCCAGAATCTTTTTCTTTGTAGCTGCCAGTGCCCAAAGCTGCCAACAGCATATGAGGCCTCTTAAAAATGTCTACCAGGGAACAAGGGTGCTATAATCTCAGTCCTCTCACAGGAGTCACCTTTTCCACAACTGCTCATTTTCTGAACTCAGCTCTGAAATGAACTATTCTCTGTTTCACTCTTCTTCACATTATCCAAAATAATTCAATGTCCACCTTTTCCTTTGGGAAAATCAAAGGTTGACACGGCTACCTTTTGAACTCAGCTGTTTAAGATCCTTTCTAGTGTTCAAAAAGTTTTACTGATTTTGAAAGGTCTTATTGATAAAACACAGAGAAACTCAGGGGAAAAGGACAAAGAGAAAGACGAAGAAAGAGAAAGAATAAAGAGGCCAGAAAAGAAAGAGAAGGACGAGAGCCCAAAAGGAGCAGAGAGAGGCAAAAGGCTACTGAATGCATAATCGCCAAGTCTTAAAAACTGGTTCATGTAACAAGCATGGAGCATTCTTTTTATAAACCAAGGAGAAAATATTTACATAAAATCCAAAGGGCATGTACTCTTTGTTAAAAGCTAGAAAATGACAATGTATTCAATTTATTAATTCATCAATTAGGCTGTGTGATGCTTCTGGAACCATCAGCAATTCTAAGCTAAATATCTAAGAGAAGAAAGAAGAAATCTACCTACTAAGGAAGGAAGTAAAGAATATTTTCTTTCTGTTTTGTGATTCCATTTATTCATGTTGCTTGCATTTGTACAGCTTTAGTGACATATTTAGGGGTTGAGATTAATGAAATAGGTGACAAGGAACAATCCAAGTCCCGCTTACAAACTTCTGCCTTCAAAATATCTGCATCAAAGTCATACAAATTTTAAATAATTTATAACAATAAGTCACTGGGGCAGACATTTGCTCTAGCAGTTAAGACACTTGGTTAAAACTCCTGCATCCCACATCAGAGTACCTGGGTTCAATACCCTGCTCCACACTAACACGAACCCTGTGGAGGCAGTGGTGCTGGTTCAGGTAATTGGGTTTCTGTCACCCATGCAAGACACCTGAATTGGGTTCCCAGCTCCTGGCTTCCTTGGCTTGGCCCAGCTATGTCCATTATGGGCCTTTGAGGAGTGAACCAGCAAATGGGAGCTTGCTTGCTCTGTTTTTCTCTCCTCAAACACATACACAGTGATGTAAAAAAAATCCTTATGAATTTTAAAGTGTTCTAATTATACGTATAGAATATAATTTTAATGGCCAGCAATGTGGCACAACTGGCTAAGCTCTGTCTGCAATGTCAGCAACTCATATGAGTATTGGCTGGAATCCAGGCTGCTCCACTTCTGATCCAGCTTCCCACTAACGTGCCTGATATAGTAGCAGAAGATGGCCCAAGTACTTAGACCCCTGATACTCATGTGGTAGACCCAGATGGAATTCCTGTCTCCTGGCTTTATTGTGGCTTGACCATTGTGGCCATATGGGGAATGAACCAATGAATGGAAGATTGATCTCTTGAGATCTCTCTCTACCTCCCCCACCCACCCTGTCTCTCTCTTCCTGTCATTCTGCTTTTCAAATAAGTAAGTCTTCACAAAATATATAGTTTTAAAAGCAGATATGCTGTAGTAAGCACTTATTAGAGGTAAATCAAGCCTTAGTTATGTTTAGCAAGTTTTAGGTCCTCATTAACAGAATCACAAGAGTAAACAGAACTTACCGCCACAGTTAACCCTGCCACAGTTGTCCACTCGTCCCAAACATTCTTTGTGTGCTCTTGCTCCACACTTAAAACACAAATAGCCTTGGTAAAATGTTCCTCTGAAAGGTAAAAAGTAAGAGTGACATATTAAAAGGTGCTAAGTTCTGCCTGTCTTACATCATTAGAGTAAGAAGGGGATAAAGTGCCAGAGTCCTACTCAAATACTCTCAGCAGAGACCTTCCGGGAGGCTCAACAGGGAGCTCCAGGAACAAGGCCTTAGCAAAGATCTGTGACGTCCAAACTTAGGACAATACCCCTACTTTAGAGTAGTTTGTCCACAAAGTAAAAAAAATTAAATGTCTCAGGTGGGGGTTCATATTGCAATGCTGCAGATTAAGCCACTGCTGCAAAGACGCCAACATCCCATATGAGCCCTAGTCCAAGTCCCGATCCAGCTCCCAGTTAATGGTGGGAAAACAACAGATGTCCCAAGTTCTTGGGATCCTTCCACCCATGTGGGAGATCCAGAGGGAATTCTGGGCCCGTGGCTTGTGGCAGTCATTTGGGGAGTGAACCAGAAGATGGACAATCTCTCTGTCTCCTCCTCTGTCACTGTAAATATTTAAAAAAAAAAAAAAAAAAAAAGGCAGCTGAAGTTGTTAGCAATGATTTTAGCTCCTTTAAACTAAGAAACAGGATGGCACACACTTACCTCAAGAGCATCTGGCAGACTTTGCAGGATGTCACCCGAGTAAAGGTGTGCATCTTGAAGTCATGGAAATTAGAGTCCGCATGGTCTGGCCTTATGTTAGATCTATAAAAAGGATAAAACGTCACTTCCCAAAGGCAGTTTCACAACAAAGCAGCAGACTAGTCATCTAAAACCTAAATTAATGAGAATGACATTGGGCAGGTATCTTATTCAAACCAAAAAGGCTATTACATATGCAATGCTTTCTAAGCTGGAAGTATGCTACCCATTAAAATACACATCAAAATCTGGTTGTATGGGAACCAGCAGCATAATCTTCCTCAGAATGGAGTGTTCCCAGAGAACTTTCCAGAAGGCACTTGGGTCAGCTTGTCTGGAAACCAACCAACCCTGCTGGAAATCAATGCTGTGTGACCATTTGCCTTTCCCAGTCATGGCGGACATGTCACTGAAATGTGAACTAGCAGGCCAGAGTGGGAGAGACGGGGCTTCTCTGCCCGAGTTAAGCTCGGCTAGACTCTGAAGTTGTCTACAAAAAGGAATAATTGTATAGAAAGTTTTGAAACAAAGTATCAGTCTGATCATAAAAACTTCTTCCTGCACAAAAAATTCACCTTCCTCACAATCCAGATAAAAACTAAAAACTCTTTCTCATCATTTATATTTTTGTTTCATTTATATTACACACATATACAACAAAAAATAATTGACATTCACACACTAATATTCATTGCACATATACTCTGTCATCTCGGGACAACCACGTGGTGCTCATTATTGCATTTAATTATGGCAAATGCTAATCATATTACAAGCAGGGAAACTGAGGCTTACTCTAATGTGAAGGAAATGGGAGCATCGGGGACACCTGCCAGGCCTGTACTCTTAGCCACGGAAGCCATACTAAATACAGGAAATCAGCAATATTCACGTTAAAAGAATTGGATTTTTGTGTTTAGTGGGTAGACTGGAAGCAGTTTAAATTAGTCAATTCTACTGGACTGGCATATATTATCCTTCATTTAGCAATATTACTGAAGAAAGCAGAAAAACTACAATAGGATACGTGAAAAATGACTACAAATCAGGGGTCCATCTAAAAAGCCAAGACAATGCACTTCAAGATGTTACACACAATTTGAGAGATTGTAGGAAAAGTTTGAGATAATGATGAGCTAGGATTTCCCCTCTTATAGAATACAGCAACTTGCAACCACACAGAGCCTCGGCGTAATGAAGCATAACGCAGGCGGGCAACCAGGCATCAATCTCCGAGGTACCAAGAGGAGCCTCATGAAAAAACATTCACAAAGGCAATTGGAGTAGCAGGCAGTGAAGCAGAAGTGTCAGAGGGGTCAGCCTTCCAATCCATCTGCTGAATATGAGCGTGCTAAAAATGAAACCAAATAGCAGCGCCATCTGGGATTTCTCTGCTCTGTGCTCCTGGTGACCTCGCTTTTGAGGAAAATGTCCCACGGTGTGCGGAAAAGGGTGGCCATTTCCACAGAAACGTGTTGCTGATTAAAAATTACAGGACTCTTCTTCGGGTACGGAGGAGTTGAGAGAAGAATCTATAAACAAAACTCTCTTCAGTTTTTTCAGAAAACATTTGATCCCTGAGCCCATAAGGCAGTGCATCGAAAAGAGCATCAAAATCCATTTCCTCCGTCGGGGAGGGCTGCTGCTCATTCTCCTCTCAGCAGCAGGGAGGTGCAGTCGTGGATGAATTGTCAAAAGCAGTTTCAGTCCCAGGAACTTGAAGGATGCATCAGCCTGAAGTTTTCAAATAAAGGTAGGTCTCCTTCAGGCAGAAACTTGCATGCATGGACCCCAAACAGGTAAGAATTTAATTAACTCCAGAAGCCAGCCTCAGACATAGGTGGAACACCCTTCTCGTGGGGTCAAACCAACCTATACATGGAGTTGTGTCTGGATCAATTAATCAACTCACTGGGAATAAACTGACTTTTCAGAAGACAAAAAGTTGAAAGGAGAATCAAAACACACTAGGAGGTTTTAAAGAAACCTGATGGGGGCTGGTGTGGCATAATAGATTAAGCCACCGTCTAGGATGCCTGCAACCCATATGGGTGACAGTTCTAACCTGGAAATGCCCATTGTCCTCCAGACCAGGAATCTGCATGTAACTATTCCAGCGCAATAAGAAGTGGTGTCACTCAGGAGGGAACATGCAAGAAAAACCCAGTAAATTAGCTGAAGTCATCAAGTGCTACCTGTTGAGAGATGTTGACACACACGGCCTGTAGCCTGTGAGGACGCAGAATTCAAAGACAGTAAATTGGATGGATAAGAATGGTTAGGAAGGTAGCCTGGAGCAGAAGCAGACAGAGAAACATCAGGATTATATACTAGGGAAAACACAGGCACAAAAAAGCAGAGCCAGTGTTGTGGTGTAGCGGGTAAAGCCACCACCTGTGATGCCCATGTCACATATGGTGCCGGTTTGTGTCCCAGTAGCTCCACTTCTGATCCAACTCTCTCCTAATGGGCCTGAGAAGAGTAGTGAAAGATGACCCAAGTGCTTGGGTCCCTGTCACCCATGTGGGAGACCCAGATGAAACTCCAGGCTCCAGGCTTCCGCCTGCCCCAGCCCTGGCTCTTGTGGCCATCTGGGGAATGAACCAGCAGATGGAAGACCTCTCTCTCTCTCTCTCTCTCTCTCTGCCTCTCCTTCTCTGTGTAACTCTTTCAAATAAATAAATAAATCTTAAAAAAAAACACACACAGAAACACACACACACAGCTGTGGTTCCTACACAGAGAAATCTCTTGTGAGGTAAGAGTTACCACAGTGAGACAATTATAGGTTGAGTTCTCTATAGAGGACAACTGAAGAATCATTCTCCACACCTGCATTTCCAAGTAGATATTCATTTTCTCTTAATCGTTGTTCTGGTCCAATCTCTCCTCCTCTGAAAATATGACCACTTTCTCTCTTTTCAGCCTTAAAAATACCTTCACCAAATCTCAGGTATCTGTCTCTCTTTCTCTCTGTCCCTCCCTCCTGCTCCATTCTATTTCTCAAGATAGCCCCAACACAGACACTCTACCATGTTGCATAGATTAGTGGACCAGTTCCCAGAGGAGGAGATCAGATGTGTCCTCCACTAACTCTGTCCAGTCCTGAAAGAAATCTTCACACACCATTAAAAGTGCATGTGTGTATGACCACCTCCATGTGCCTGTATGGTTAAGGACAGGGGCAGTGCCTTCTACTGAATTCATCACTTTGTTGTAGTTACCACTTTCCACCAGGAAAATTATCTGCTAGATATTTATGGCTGCTGGAAGTCAGAAAAATATTATATTGTAGCATTTTCTTCACTTGTTTTCCAAAGACTGACCTTTGCCACAGTATCAGGTGGAAAGATGGAGGAAGAACGAATAAAGATAGTTACTAGGTCAAAAACTTTTACCTCCCATAGGGAAGAAAAATGTAGAAAAACATAATGATTATCTGGAATACAACTAGATGTTATAAATTATATTTATTTACCTATATCCTCTCTTCTTTGTGAGAAAATATTTACTTTCATACAGGTACGATAATGCCACTCATAAAGATATTTTAGTAGTATGAGAGTGTAGCTGATTAGTAACACAGCCATGATTTTCACAGCCTGCTTTCAAAATCAACAGTTTTTCTATTTAACCATATACTTTAATTCCTGAAATCATTTTAATAATACAATTTAAGAATACAGGAATCAAATAATTGCAAGACAAAATGATCAATAATCATGATCCATTACAAAAGAAATAAGATAACTCATGACATCACAGTATTATTAACATTTCTATATAAGTATATAAAATAGTTTATTTCATCATATTGTATTGAAAGTGAAGATGAGAGACCTGGAAGCGGGTATAGATGCTTGGGAAAAAAAAAAATCTGTCTGTATGCAAGTCTTTTTTTGTGTGCCAAAAATACACAGATACAGATATACACCTACAATTATAAGTGTGGGTCACCAAAATTCAGAAAATAAACATTTTGGCCAAATAAATGTCAAATATATATCATTTCATTGTATGTATCTTTCAAGAAAATCTGAACAATCTTCATTTTTGTATTATTCTAAAGTATTTTCACACCTCACAATTTAACAAGATGAAAACATTTCTTCTTGCGTCTTTCTAGTAACACTATTTTAACTAGAAGTAAATTACTATAAGCTGGGGCCAGCACTGTGGTGCAGTAGGCTAAGACTCCACCTGCGGTGCTGGCATCCCATATAGGCATTGGTTCATGTCCTGGCTGCTCCTCTTCTGATACAGCTCTTTGCTCATGGCCTGGGCAAGCAGTGGAAGATGGCCCAAGTACTTTGTGGGAGACCTGGAAGAAGCTCATGGCTCCTGGCAGTTCCAGCTGTTGTGTCCATTTGGGGAGTAAACCAGTGGATGAAAGACCTTTATCTCTGTCTCTTTCTCTCTCTGTAACGTTACCTCTCAAATAAATAAATAAAATCTTTTTTAAAAATTACTGTAAGCAATAGTTCTTAAAATTTTCCCAAAGTAAGGTTTTAAAATTACTTAAAAGAATGTAGATTCTTTATTATTTTCAAGATTCTTAGGAATTAAAAGATGAATTTATTCTGAAAGAGCTTTGCAGCATATAGTATTCTGGGTTTACAGTTTTTTTTTTTTTCTTTTAAAACTTGACAATGTTTCTCCGTTGTTTTCCAGCCTGTCGGGTTTCTGATGAGAAATAAGCTGATAGTTTAATTGGCAATCTTCTGAACATAATCCAGTGTTTCTTTCATCTACATTTTAGAATATTTTATGTTTTACTGTTAAAAGTTTGAGTACAATGTGTGTTGATGAATATCTTTTCTCTCTTAGGAGCTCTATGTGCCTTGTGTACTTGCACATCCCATTCTTTCTCCAAATTAGGCAAGTTTCCTGTAACTATTTCAATGAATAGGCCTTCTAACCCATTCTTTTTCCAAATCTTCAGGAACTCTTAAGACCTGTTATGTTGTGTTGCTCGATAGTAGTTCATAAATCTAGAGCACTCTTAGGCCGGCGCCATGGCTCAACAGGCTAATCCTCCGCCTAGTGGCGCCAGCACACCGGGTTCTAGTCCTGGTCGGGGCGCTGGATTCTGTCCCGGTTGCCCCTCTTCCAGGCCAGCTCTCTGCTATGGCCAGGGAGTGCAGTGGAGGATGGCCCAAGTGTTTGGGCCCTGCACCCCATGGGAGACCAGGAGAAGCACCTGGCCCCCGCCATCGGATCAGCGCAACGCGCCAGCCGCAGTGGCCATTGGAGGGTGAACCAACGGCAAAAGGAAGACCTTTCTCTCTGTCTCTATCTCTCACTGTCCACTCTGCCTGTCAAAAAAAAAAAAAAAAATCTAGAGCACTCTTTTTAATTATTCTTATTTATTATTTGGTCTGACTGAAAATTTCCAAAGACTTGTCTTCCAGCTTGGATATTTTTTTCTTCTGCTGGAACAAGTCTGTTTTTAAGGCTTTCCACTGTATTTTTATTTGACATATTGAATTCCTTTCTAATATTTCAAAATCTCAATTTCAGGGGAATATTTTTCTGCCATGTCATGTATGAATTTCTTTTTTAAAAAGATTGATTTATTTTACTTGAACAGTGGAGTTACAGAGAGGGAGACAGGGTACAGAGGATCTGCTCCACCCTTCCATGGAGAGAGCAGACTTGTTCCCAGAACAAGCTGCCTGTGGGTGCTCTAAGGCCCGGGGCCTGTGATATGTTGAGATGCTGGGAGCAACTCACAGTCCTATGTGAGTGCCTAGCTCCCTGTTGATTACGCCAGCAAGACCCAAAGTATGTGGGTATGTGGTTTTTTTTTTTTTTTTTTTTTTTTTTTTTTTTTGACAGGCAGAGTGGATAGTGAGAGAGAGAGAGACAGAGAGAAAGGTCTTCCTTTTGCCCTTGGTTCACCCTCCAATGGCCGCCACGGCTGGTGCGCTGCAGCCGGCACACCACGCTGATCCCATGGCAGGAGCCAGGTGCTTCTCCTGGTCTCCCACGGGGTGCAGGGCCCAAGCACTTGGACCTTCCTCCACTGCCTTCCCGGGCCACAGCAGAGAGCTGGCCTGGAAGAGGGGCAACCGGGAAAGAATCCGGCGCCCCGACCAGGACTAGAACCCTGTGTGCCGGCGCCGCAAGGCGGAGGATTAGCCTAGTGAGCCGTGGCGCCGGCCAATGTATTTTTTTCCCTCTGGTAAAATCCCTGGATCACATGTACACACAAGAGCCACCATAGCTCAATTTGTGTCAAAATGGTCCCTTCTCTCTACACCTTTTTGACATAAGTCAAGGACATAAGACCACAGCCCTGCTCCGCAGAAGCAATTCAACAGGGGGCCTTCCAGGACCTATTCCATCTGTCTATCTTTACTTAAGTATGCGTCATACCCTAAAGTCAGGTACTAAGTTTTGGCCAAATATCTTTTAAATTTAAGAATCAATTCTTCTACAACTTATTAAAATTGCATGTAGATAAGGTGAACATTTTTGCCAAATCTTCAAATACTAGTTTTAAAGGTAGCAGGCCTTATAAATTAGAAGTCCTAAAACAAATAAAAGGCTATTTTTATCTTAATATATGCTAGCTTATGTAAATCATTTCTCCTTCAGGACTGAGTACAGATGAGATAAATACACAAGTCTGTGAGCCCAAAGAAGGCCAATATCATGGTTGGCAAGCACCATCCTCCGCATGGTCCCCAACATGTAGGGCTGACCACTGAGCTGGCTGGACCATGGGTCTAACTTACTACATTATTTCTCATACCTTTAGAATTACTAATTAAACATTCTAGACTCAGAATATCCTACCCAGGTTGTTTCTGACAACCCACAAGCTCTTCTAAAGTTTCCAGTTCTGATAAAGCATTCTTAAACCTAGTAAAATCTTAGCTAAAACCTCAAAATGAGATTGATCATTTTACATCCCAAATTTAGACTCTCCTGTAAGATACAGCTTTAATGGACTCATTTAAATGGTGTTTTTCCATTTTGTTAACATGAAAATTTCCAGAATAGAATCCAAATATTTATTTTTAAAATATTCTATATCATTAAATTAAATCCATTAAATAGAGATTGAATAAGTACAGAAATATATTCACCTAATCTTTCAGTAAGTGATCCCAAATCCTTACTTATTTTTCACAATTTGTTCCCATAACACTACAGCATACTAATTATACTGCTGGTTATTTGAAAGTAGAAAGAAAATGAAATAAAGGTCCTGCAAAAACTAAGCTAAAACAAACGAACAAACCAGTTCAAAGGAACATTCTTCATCTATTCCTAAGGATTCATAAAAGGAATACAAACAACAAAAAGGATTTATAAATCACAATCAAATCTTGTTCCTTATATTTGATATCACGTAGTGTTTTAGCCAGGAAAATGAATAAAAACTTTCAAAAAACCTCTAAAAATAACATAATCTTGACTCTGGAAAACAGTATTTTCTTATATATCATATACCTCTTTATTTCATTCAACATTCACATGTTAGTAATTTTAAATATACATCCATCACTGTATTTTGATGAGATATGGCAAGGAAATTATTAAATGAAAAGTAAAATCTGCTAATTCTACAGCAAATTTAAAGTGGAAAAAAAAGTCACTCTCTGTAATTTGGGTATATATCTTTTTAAACTTGATGTATGGCTTTGGCATGTAACTTTTTTTTTTAAGATTTATTTATTTATTTATTTGAAAGGCATAGGTAGAAAGAGAGGTCTTCCATACACTGGTTCACTCCCCCAAATGGTCTCAATGGCTGGAGCTGGGCCAATCCGAAGCCAGGAGATTCTTCCAGGTTTCCCACACAGGTGCAGGAGTCCAAGGACTTGGGCCATCTTCCACTGCTTTCCCAGGACATAGCAGAGAGCTAGATTGGAAGTGGAGCAGCTGGGACTTGAATGGGTTTGGCATATAACTTACTATCTATATTTTAGTTTCTTCAGCAATAAAATAATTCTGTCACTCCTGTTATAGAAGGTGACATCCAAAAAAAACCCAAAAAGTGACATCCAGGAATGACATAAAAATAAGTGGCTCTGTTTGTTGTTACCTGTTCTACCTACTATTCAAATTTATCATGAAGTGAGGACATATACATGTACAATTGTATAATTAAATTTCATTGCTCCCACAACAAAAATCATATCTATTATTGTTTCTGCAACCAGAGAGACAAACATTCTCTAGAACATCCAGAGATGTAGAGTGATGTAAGTGAGGACACAGCCATCACCATATTTTGAATCAATGGGAATAAATGCTTTTCTTGTATAGAACACATAATAAACATGTTACGATTTCTCTTTGCTTATAAAACAGTTTATCCTATCACCCATTCAACAAGCCAAATGCTTACTATGTGCCAGTCTATTTTTTAACACTGGAATTACACTAGTGAATTTATGTGGCCCAAACAATCACAGAACTCTGGTTAATCCTGACAATATTGCTTTGTCTCAATTATTCCATTAAGATACACTGTTCACCCTCTTCAGAGAAGGAGACACAGAAACATGAGAGGGTAGAGAGACTACACAAGTAAGCACACATGTGAGAAAGGAGAAAAAGGTGTGTCAAAGTTCAGGCTTTAAAAAAAAAAAAACAAAAAACTTACATTGGATTAGCCACTCCAGATAAGCAACAGGTTCTACAGAATTTGGATTTTTTTATCCTCTGGTCCAATAAATCTGTACCATAATTCAAACACTGAAGATAATATGAATTAGGAATGCTGAGCTGGCATAGTGGATTTAGGTTGCTGCAGCACATTTTAAATTATATCCAGTAATATGAAGTTGGCTGTTGAATTAATGTGTTTTAGAAGCACATGGAGACTGAGACGATACTGTTACAAGGCAATATTAAGGAACAAAAGCAGGAAATCTGATAGGTAATCTGACAAGTCTGGAAGGCTTTCCCTTTCAAATTCTTTAAGGATTATGTTTCCAAACATAATCCTTTAAAAAAAAGTTTAATCAACATCCCATCCCTTGCATACAAAGTCTGTTTTACACTAAACCCTGTGTACGCAAGTTCAGTATGCACTGAACAGGATTCTTTTATCTCTCCCCCACCAGAGAGAAAGAGAGGGAGAGGGAGAGAGGGAGACAGGGAGGGAAGGAGAGAGGGGGAGAGGGGGAGAGGGGGAGAGGGGGAGAGGGGGAGAGGGGGAGAGAGGGAGAGAGGGAGAGGGGGAGAGAGGAAGAGGGGGAGAGAATATGTATTTTAACAGAATTGAGGACAAGCAATACTGTCCAAATTAAATATAGATCTATGACTGCTGGAGCTAGATAAATTTGATACAAATTGAGGCTACCATCATCTGTGAAAACCAAAAATCACTCTTCAGGAAAACCAAAAACTTTAAAATTTTAAATATATTCCTTAAAAGAAAAGGCATATTTGTTATGAACATGATTGTGGCTAGTAAAAATGTTTTAAAAAGTGGTTTGTTAACAGTCTAGGCCCAATGGGACTTGGAGGCTATGAAGGCTAAGAAGATAACTGTCCTCTACCAACTTGCCATAAATTTGCAGAGACGAGACAAATATACATCAATTTGTGCAAAAGCTGAGAACTTTAATGAGACTTCAACAGCCATGTGGCAAGCTATGCACAAGAGCTGTTTTTGGTTAGTGGGGAGAAAAACACACAACAACCAGTGAATCCAGGAGGTAAGGTATAAAGGGATAGGTATCTATCCCATATTGAAAGCAACCAGGCAAGGTATTGTATTTGAGTTTTAGAGTGAGACAGAAGGGACCAATACAGTGAGAGTACTGGGTGGGGCCTACACTGTGGCGTAGCAGGTAGAGCTGCAATCTGTGGTGCCGGTCTGTGTCCCGGCTGCTCCACTTCCAATCCAGCTCCCTGCTAATGGCCTGGGAAAAGCAGCAGAAGATGGGCCTAGGCACTTGTACCCTGCCACCCATGTGGGAGACCCTGATGAAGCTCCTGGCTTCGGCCTGGGTCAGTGCTAGCTGTTGTGGCCCTCTGCAGCAGTGAACCAGTGGATGGAAGATCTTTCCCTCTCTCTAACTCTTTAAAAGTAAATTAATTGGCTGGTGTCATGGCTCACTAGGCTAATCCTCTGCCTGTGGCGCTGGCACCCCGGGTTCTAGTCCCAGTTGGGGCACCAGATTCTGTCCCGGTTGCTCCTCTTCCAGTCCAGCTCTCTGCTGTGGCCCGGAAAGGCAGTGGAGGATGGCCCAAGTGCTTGGGCCCTGCACCCACATGGGGGACCAGGAGGAAGCACCTGGCTCCTGGCTTGGGATTGGCACAGTGCACCGGCCGTAGTGACCATTTGGGGGGTGAAGCAATGGAAGGAAGACCTTTCCCTCTGTCTCTCTCACTGTCTAACTCTGCCTGTCAAAGCAAAAATAATTAATATAACACCATAATTATGTCATGATTTTAAAAAGAGTGAGAGGGGCCGGCACTGTTGTGCAGCAGGTTAACAGCCTGGCCTAAAGCGCCGGCATCCCATATGGGCGCCGGTTCAAGACCCAGCTGTTCCACTTCTGATCCAGCTCTCTGCTATGGCCTGGGAAAGCAGTGGAAAATGCCCAAGTCCTTGGGCCCCTGCACCCGCATGGGAGACCTGGAAGAAGCTCCTGGCTCCGGATAGGTGCAGCTCTGGCCGCTGCAGCCAATTGGGTAGTCAGCCATCAGATGGAAGGCCTCTCTCTCTCTCTCTCTCTGCATCTCCTCTCTCTGTGTAACTCTGACTTTCAAATAAATAAATCTTTAAAAAAAATATAAAAGAGTGAGCATATTAGGGTGAGAAAGAAGGGATCAGAGTCTAAATGTGTCAGCAGGACACAGCAGAGGCTTATTCACGCTCAACAGGTTGAGTGCTGATAGCCAGAGTTCTAAGGTGGACAAACAAAGCATCAGGGGGCCATGCTTGAAGACTAGGTTTAGACATAGAATTAGATCAGGGAAAACAGGAAGTTAACAATAGTCAAACTTGGACGTGTGGCAGGGGAAGTGGAGGAATGTCTGTCAACAGAATAATTAGGTTAGGGTGTTTGACCACATGATATGGCTAATACTGTCTGTCTTTCTTAGTATTACAGAATTTCTTAGAGCAGGGATGGGATGCTAAGGGTGGACAGAGAGGAGCCAGTAACTCTTACTAGGGTGTAGAACCACTGGGAAGTTTTACATGTGGACTGCAAGGAATGGATAAAAAGCACCAAGAAAGCAATGCATCCTCATGTACAGAACCAGTACATAGAACCTAGCAGACACAAGGTGCCACAGGGCTGGATAAGGAAGAAATCGGGGCTTAAAGCAGCAGAGAAACATGTCTCACCTTTAAGAAGGAGAGAAACATGGTGAAAGCTCAGCTTTCTGCTGCACAGAGGTGAGCAGAAACAGATACAGATGCACATCTCTCCCCATAAAGAAGAGCACAACTACTCCCATCACGATGTCAAGATTGCCTCAGAGGGGCTGGTGCTGTGGCGTAGGCATGTGGGTAAAGCTGCCGCCTGTGGTGCCGGCACCCCATACGGAGGCCAGTTCGTGTCTGGAGTGCTCCACTTCCGATCCTATAGCTCTCTGCTATGGCCTGGGAAAACAGTGGAGGATGTCCCAAGTCCTTGGGCCCCTGCACCCACATGTAAGACCAGAAGGCTGCTCCTGGCTCCTGGTTTCGGATTGGCACAGCTCCGGCCGTTGCAGCCATCTGGGAGTGAACCAGCAGATGGAAGACCTCTCTCTACCTCTCTTTCTCTCTGTCTCTGCCTCTCTGTAACTCTGCCTTTCAAATAAATAAATAAATCTTAAAAAAAAAAAAAAAGATAGTGGAGAATGGCCCAAGTGCTTGGACCCCTGCACCCGCATGGGAGACCAGGAAAAGGCACCTGGCTCCTGGCTTTGGATTGGCATAGTTCTGGGGGGGTGAACCAACGGATGGAAGACCTTTCTCTCTGTCTCTCTCTCTCACTGTCTAACTCTATCTGTCAAATAAATAAAAAATAAATAAATAAAAAAGATTACCTTAGAATACAGGAACTCAAAGCTTCTAAATGCTATTCCAACCCTGAAGAAAATCTGACATCAAAATACATATGCTAGCACAGGGATCTCAAACCAAGCTATAGTTTCTTTCAGCACCAGAATGACTGTGGGCCACAGCTCATTCCACCTGTTGCTTTATGTCTACATCAACAGAGAAGGAATATCTTGGAAATATTACTCCAATGCTGAATACAAACCTGAGATGGATTCATGACTGCAGGGCCAGCATTGTGGTGTAGTGATGCCGGCATCCCTTATGGGCACAGGTTTGAGTGCTGGCAAATCCACTTCCAAGCCAGCTCCCTGCTAATGCACCTGGGGAAGTGGCACCTGCACGCACATGGGAGACCCAGAGAAAGCTCCTGACTCCAGGCTTTGGTCTGGCCCGGCTCTGGCCATTGAGGCCATTTGGAGAGCGAAACAGAAGATGGAAGATTTCTTTCTGTCTCTCCCTCTCTCTAACTCTGCCTTTCAAATAAACAAAAATAAATCTTCAAAAATAAAAAATAAAATGTCTTCCCAACAGATGAAGGGAAGTACTAGTTTTATTAACCAGTATCACAGACCAGACGCTTTGGGACTAGAAATGAACTTAAAACATTCTGGTAAGTTACTACGCAGAAGTCCAAAAAAAAAAAAAAACAACTGATGGCAAAAGGAGGTTTTCATACAGCTGTTTTCTGCAGAGTCAGTCATATTTAAGAATTTCAGAATATGCAGATGGTCTAAGCACAGGCTCATTCTCCACCGTGAAGTATCAGATTGATCCTCTATTCCTGCTTTTCTGCTGAATGTTGGTTTTTTCCCCCCTCAAAACTAATTACATTAGAGAAACTCAGAGTAAAATATTCTGCAAAGCATACTTTCCACACAATCCTTGTCAATGAACTTCAAATTGTCTTGTGATTTGGGATTCTCTATTCTATAGTCTCTACCCATTTTGAAATAATTTAAACTCCCAAATGAGGCAAAAGCATACAGAACAGTAAAACTCAAGTGGCTATTCCTAAAACAAAAATTGGAACAGTCTCACTGGCTTGAAATAGACACATGTGCCAGTCTATCAAAAAAAAAAAAAAAGAAGAAGAAGAAAGAAAAAAAAGACAATATCATCCTCAAAAAATATTCTCCAGGTACTCTAGCCAATGAACTTCAAAATAAAAAAGGAGTGCCTACTATGCTATCTCCAGACAATGTACAATAAAAATACCACTTTGCCCCTGACCTTGAAGTGCTATTCCCTGAATTAAAGAGGATTTGCTTGAGTCCACATAGCCTTCCAAGCCCCAACATCAGGGAAGACTTAGTGATGACCAGGAGCACCATCGAGAAGCTGTTGCTTCCTCAGAGAGCTCCCTTCTGAGCTTGCATCTCCTCTGCCACAAGCATCATCCAACCACATTATGCCGCAGGCCCCATGCTCAGGCCCCTGCGTGTGCCTGTGCTGCCTCGGTGCTCTGCAGGGCTCTCTCATCGCACAACTCGTGCACACCCTGTAATAAATGCTGCAGCCACCTGCACAGCTCTGGTGTAAGTTATCCACTGGCTGCCACTGCCCTCCACATGCACCTCTTGTCTTTCCCAACTTACACTTGGATACTCCTTCTGAGCCTGGCACCTTTCAGACTGCCAGCTCAGTGAAATAGTAGTGAAATAATAAGAAATATGTACATTTCTCTCCCCACCAATTCCTAATATAGAGCTCTTAAAACCCTTGTAGATGGAGTTGCAAGGAAATCTCTTCTTCTAGCAGCTGGTCTTTGACCCTGTGTCAGACAAAGCACACCTAAGACCTTTGTAATTTCCAGGATGATAGAAGTATCTTTGTTCTTACAAGAAAACTTATGGTGGGCTCTGGATAGCCTCAGGATGGGGCCCAGTTGGAGGGGAACCAAACATGTGATTGATTAGAGGTTTGGAACCTTCAGCACCTCTGACCTCCTGGGTCAATGATTTAATCACTCATGCATATTTATGGAGGCCCCCATAGAAACCCAGAAGGACTGGGTTTAGGGAGCTTCCAAGTTGCTTAACACAATGAGGTTCCCAAAGGAAAGTTCTGCTGGAAAGGCAGTGGAAGAGGCCATGGAAACCCCATGCCCTGTTCCACATACCCTACCCTATGCATCTCTTCCCTCTGGCTGTTCAACTGGGTCTTTTATAATACCCTTTACCATAAACTGGGGTCCATGAATCCTTCAGTTCTGTAAACCATCCTAGAACCTGAGGATGGGGTCATGAGAACCTCACTTTACAGTAGAATTAAGAAGTACAGGCGAAAATCTTATTACTTGCAACTGGCTTCCAAAGTGTGTGTGTGGGGGGGTGTCTTGTGAGACTGAGCCCTTATCCTATTGGCTTTGAGGCCAACTCCAAGCATAGAGTACTCAAAGTGAATTGAATTATAGGTAGCCCAGTTAGGGTTTGCTAGCACACTGCTACACCACACTTTGGTACCAGAGGTGAAGTATTCTGTGTTGAGTAGTGTGTAAAAGTCAGAAACAAAGCTTTGGTTTATTTCCTGTCCTCTACAGAATTGTTAACTTACTTTGATTTCTTGTTCTTCCTAAGAGACTATCTTTTGGCCTTGTGCATTAGGACCTATAGGATACAACCAAAGAAACCCTCAGCCTCGTACATCAGCCCTGGACAGAACCCTGGGCCTGAATTTGTCTGGGAGCAGACACTGAAACTCAACATCAGCAATTTCTAAGTGCTCAGGACCTCCGGAGTATGCTGACATACTCTGAGCATCTTCTCCTGTAACTCCACAATGACTCTACAAAATATGTCATCATTTCTATTTGCTGATTGTGATACTGTGGCTCAGAGAGCTGAAATGATTTTTCAAGCATTGCGAGACTGGAAAATCTCAGCATGATGATTCGAATGTTTGTTACCTGTTGAACTGCAAAGTAAACATGTTCAACCTCTATACTTTAAGACCTTGAATTTAATCAGGGGAGAACTTTTAGGGGTCTTGGTTCCTGGGAATTTTCACCTGGCACATCCCTGTGATCATGCCCAAAAAAGCCCTAACCCAGAAGAATATTCCCTAAGAGGCTATGATCTTTGCTTCGGCTTTATAGTCACACTAAATGCACTGAGCTGAGAGCCCACACTGTAGGGTGTCTTCATTCTTACTACCCATCCATTCCAATTCCCAGAAGGAGGAATTCAGTGCAACAAGGGGGTCTCAGGATGACGCTTTCAGTTTCTGAGGATTCCAAACAGCTTCATGGCTCAGTCCGCAAATTAGCAGACCCAACTCTCCTGGAACCTCAAAGAAGCAGCGGTACAATTAAAAATGGCGACCAGTCTTCACATGGAAGGAGGCTTGTTCCTTCCCAGCGTGCAAAACAACTTGGGATCACGTCTCTACATAGTGGTACCAACACTATTCCAGTGTTGTAAAATGAAAACAAACAACTATCTAATCAACGTGGGGCTGAAGGGAACGTCAACTCAGTTACCACCCACAAGTATAATGGGCCCCATATTGTGGTGAAAACAAAACAAACATCCAATAGTCTTATTTTGTTTGAATGTTACCACAAACACTGTGAGGTAGAAATTCTCTTGCCATTTCATGATTTCCAAATTAAGGCTCCGAAAAGTCAAGCAACTTGCCAAGCTCACAGAGCAATTATTAGATTGGACTCTGACTTGATTCTTCTGCACTCTACAGTACTAACGAGTTTAGAAATAATTATGTGGGTCACAAAGGGCAACAAAAACGTTTTAAATAGGCAAATTATATCTACAAAATAAACTTATCTTTTAATTCCATTTGTGTATTTGCATACTAGATAAAATTCTGCCAACCATGCTGGGGAGGGGTGAAACCACAGACAGGGGTACTGACCACAGCAGCCTGGGTGGGAGGGTCTGAAGAACTAAGAAAGTGACATAGGGAATGAAAAAAGGAGTCAGAAATGAAAGACAGGCTGGCGCCGTGACTCACTTGGCTAATCCTCCACCTGCAGCGCCAGCACCCCAGGTTCTAGTTCCGGTTGGGGCATGCCGGGTACTAGTCCTGGTTGCTCCTCTTCCTGTCCAGCTCTCTGCTGTGCCCCAGGAAGGCAGTGGGGGATGGCCCAAGTGCCTGGGCCCTGCACCCGCATGGGAGACCAGGAGGAAGCACCTGGCTCCTGGCTTCAGACTGGTGCAGCGCACCGGCCATAGCAGCCATTTGAGGGGGGAAGGAAGACCTTTCTCTTTGTCTAACTCTGCCTGTCAAAAAAAAAAAAAAAAAAAAAAAAAAACAAACCAACACGAGAGCGGTGTGCCAGATTAGAAATAAGCATTTTTTAGAGGTCAGCCTCGCAATAGTCAGTTGCGAGGCTGCAGGTGGCTAGCCTGACAACAGGGAGACCAGTTAAGAAGCTAGCAGTAACCCATGAAGAAATTATAAAACCTTCCTCATATTTTCCCTCTCCTTAATTGTTTGAGCATGACTGGTACCGTCACAGGCAGGGCTGGAACTTCATGAATGGACTTGGAAAGAGTACTGATCCTGAACTGAGTTTTCTTTAAAATGTGGTGCCCTTAAACAGAAGCACGCAACATAAAGCAAAGAGAATGCAGGAGGCACACTGCAGCAGGTACGCAAGATGCTCAGGGTTCACCTGCTTTTGACCAAACCTTTAAGAAACCGGTCACACCAGACACATTTCAATAGCTAATCAGAAGCAATTCATGGTTTTCCTGAGTGACTGGCCATCACAAAAGAAGGTTTTAAGTCAATAGCAATATTTACTGACATGTTATTCCTTTTACTGATGGCAACAAGGTAACCCTACCATCTTAGGAAGTATATATTTTTAAGTAGAAATTCTGACATGTAAAATTTATGTTATTACCAAACAAAAGAAAGAAAAACAACAGACAAAATAAAAAAAATCCGTAATAAAAGATTTTAATATTATGCTATCAGTTTGTCTATATCAAAAATAAATGATGTTGTGTGACAGTCTACCTTCAGGGATGTTGAAAAAATCAATGACCTTTTTGAAATTTGAGCTCTAATATTCGCAAAGTGCTTTTGGGTCAGTTAAAGAAAAACTCTTAAAGGAGCACACAAACAGATTAACAAATCAATCTATAAAAAGAAATAAAAAAGATACTGCTCACAGAAGATAAACAAATTACTCCAAAGCAAAATGTTCTTAAACTCCACCTGAGCCACCAGAAGTGCTCCAGAAAGGCTCTCTGGGCCCTGCTGCACGTGCTCCGGGGACACCTGAGGTGGAGTGGTGCTGACCACTACTGGCCACTTGGGTCCTTTCAGTTTTCCTAGTCACGTTACAATTGTGTGTGAAAATGCCATTGATTAATCAATTCTCTACATAATAAAGCTTTGGCTTCTTGTGTTTTCATTATCAAAAGGCTTTCTTACTAAAATCTAGTAAGTTTTCTGGATCACACATCATCTATATTTTTTCAACAAGGGTTCACAGTTAATTTCTTTGGTTCACTATGATGATGCTTTTTATCGAATTAGCCCTGATTATTAGCCTTATTTCCTTTATTCAGATGTTGAAAGTAAGCCATATCTTCATTTATAATAAAATGAACTGAACTAGTTTTGATTTTATTGTCATTACCTTTCCACAGATGGAATTGGCCTGCTGACTGAACTTCCCTCCTGCTTTACAGAATGGGTACTCAAAGTTTAAAGCACAGCGTCACCATCAGGGCACGAAAGCCTTAATCTTCTCCAGTGTGCATAACCACACACATACATGTAAACCCACATAAGTATGAAGGTACTTTGGAAAGCTTACAGAAAAATGTAACTAAAAAAAGTATTTGGGTGTTAATTTTTTTCATGAAACATGTTTTCCACAGACTTTCGGAAGATCCCCATGTGCACTGATTTCAATTTTTTTTTTGCACCAAAACAAACATCTTTTCATTTTTCATGAACTTTCTAAAGTGCCCTTGTATATACACACACTTATACAATTGGTTTAAAAAAACCTGTTGAATGTATCTTTTTGTTTGTTTTTTGACAGGCAGAGTAGACAGTGAGAGAGAGAGAGACAGAGAGAAAGGTCTTCCTTTTGCCATTGTTCACCCCCCAATGGCTGCTGCGGCCAGTGCACTGTGCTGATCCGTAGCCAGGAACCAGGTGCTTCTCCTGGTCTCCCTTGTGGGTGCAGGGCCCAAGCACTTGGGCCATCCTCCACTGCACTCCTGGGCCACAGCAGAGAGCTGGAATGGAAGAGGGGCAACTGGGACAGAATCCGGCACCCCGACCTGGACTAGAACCTGGGGTGCAGGTGCCACAGACGGAGGAATGTATCTTTGAGGACCAAGAGAGATCAGAAAAAAAATTAACTTTTGAGCAGAAATAAATGATGATTAGATTATAATGTTGGGAGGGGGGGTGTGTGTCACATTTAACTTTCACACTTTATCTTTTGCCATACAGGACAAAAGAGACCTCAAATATTTCCCAATTTCCTCTTCAATTGATGAATGAAGTTCCAAAGAGAAAAAGAGGCTCGCCTGGGAACCAAAGCAAGGGTGGGATGCGGGTCCTTTCTTGCTATCTTCCTCCTTGCCCAGCACTCTTTGAACTCCCCTAAAATGTCTTTTTCCATTCAGTTTCCTATTCTGTTTTTAGGATGTTGGGATATGATCTCCATAATTAAAGCTTGAAATCTTTAAGCCTTCATTACTATTCATCATTAACAGTGTCCTCAGCTGCCTTGTATTTCATCCAAAATATTAAAAATATTTTAAGCATAAATTAATCATTAGGCATTTAACCTTCAAGTACATTTATGAAATCAGGTTTATTGGCAATTTTACATGAATGTGAATTCTCACTTTCCAAATGAATTTAAAAACCAATTGCAAATAGTCTACTAATAAACACTTAAAATTAATATTTGACTATTTCCCCAACCAGCCAGGTTCATATTGTCAACCTACCTAGTATATTCAAAATCGCCAGCTAGCCATATTTTAAATTAAACATAAGCCCATGAGATTTAGCTTCTGTGGACCTGGCACATTTAGACTTGTGTCAATATCAAGAGTCAATGCAAACCTAATACTAAGACACTCAATCTCTTACTTTGAAATTTCATAAAACCAAAGATTCCCTTAAAGCATCAATACCTTTTAGAGTCATTTTAAACCCCCCAAACAAACTCAATCTAAGGAGAGTTTCATTATAATTGAATATGGAATTGCATGTTGGACTGTGCAAGACATTAAACAATTAAACAAGCAAGAAATTTAATTAAATTTCTAATTCACTTTGGATTTCACTGTATCCTGCAATTAGAAGGTTTCATGCTAGTATCAAATATTCAGGAGTCAGGAATGCCCTGATGAAAGTAATCTGCAAAGTCAATAGCAGGCAGTATGTTAATGTCAAACAGATGGCAGAACAACAGGCCCTACTGCTAATATCTGGTTGGATTTTACTCCTCTATTCCAAATCCACTGGCCCTTGGATAGAGGTTGGCAGAATTTCATGACAGGGATATAGGGAAATGAAGCAGATCCCATTACATGGGAAAGATACTCAGTAATAAAAATTTTGCTTTGAGGGAAGAGTAATCACCAGGAAGCAAAGGACCTAGAGCATAGCCTCACTTCCACTACTTGCTACCCCATGGCTGTGGGCAAGTGATTGTGTATATAAAGTTACCCAGGGTCTGAATGGGTATGAAGTCTGAGATCTACCACATAGGCTTCCGGAATTGATCTATTTATAAGATAATGGAGGCAAGAAGCAGTGGTATTGCTCTTGACCTCAGTGACGCCTAATCTGGGACCCTTTTTTTATACTGCCCTAAAGAAAAATCTTCATGTGAATTATCTCCTGTGTACATATTATACAAAAATATGTGCATGTATAAATGTGTGTAACAGAACATGTCCTCAGATCAACTCTACTGTGTAAAAGGCCAAACACAGACTTCTTAGCCACTTAAATAGTCAAGTGCCACAGCAGAAAAACACCTAGCTAATGTAACCAGATAGATACAAGTGTTTTAAGTCAAGAAACAATACAAGCCGAGATCTCAACTACAGAGGCTCAGAGTTGTCACCAGCTTCGATTTAATCTTCATACCCTCCTAACTTGAAGGACTCAAAGTTGTTTCTTATTCCTTATTCCTAGCCCTTACGTTATGTGGGAAATCCCTTAGGTTGCTTTATGGCGTTTCTTCTAGTAAATCAAAGCCCGGCAAACAGTGTAATTTTTTCTCAGTCTGAAAGATGTCTAGGTCAGGATAATTGGAAAACTCAATTCAAACTCCTACCACAATTAAACAGGCAAGGCACAGTTTTGCCTTAGTAAACTACATGTGACCTCGGGTCTATTTTGTTATGTATGAAACACTACATCCAAGCTATCTAGTTTTTAAAATGCACTGACAGCAACAGCTTTAATTTAAAATGCCAGTGTTCAATATGTCAAAGCTCAAATATTCTCTGGGAAGAAACTTCAGTGCATATATATTATTAATGTACTATCAGAGAACAGATCCCTGAGTTGATTCTGACCACCGAGTCATTAGTCAAAGACGATATAAAGCAAATCTGGTGTACGATAATAGATGGGAGGATTTTGTTGCTGGTTGCTCTTGCTATCCAAAGGAGAAGACACAACGGAAAAAAATGTTAGAAGACTGCAGTTTGGGGTTAGGAGATAGGAAACCTAAGCTTAATAAAACATCAGTTTTATTCCTCACCAGCCATCTGAGCAAGAAAGTCCTTGTAGAAAAGAATGGGAGCCGCAAGTCCCACACGCAGTGACTGAGGGGACATCAGTGCATCTCTGTCACAGGATGAGCTCTGTGGCTTCGGCGGCTTGCTCCCACTTCTGGCCCTTAGTTTTTTTATTTGCAAAAACAGAGATAAACTGGAACAATTATAGAGTTTGTGAGGATTTAATGAGACAATATCAAAAGTATAGCATTTTGCTCATAAAATAACATTAATGTCAGCAAATGTTAATTCTCTCAATGAATGGATGCAAGGAAGAACTGGAAGAATATTTTTTGTTTGTTTGCTATAACTAACATCAACAAATAATGTTTTTAGTAAAAATATATCAGTTTAGGACATTTGTGACTTTTGAAATCACTCTGATTTATTCAAAGAGCTGGCTTCTTTGCATAGACAGCAATGGTCCATGATAAATACAAAGCTATGGAAAAGACAGAGCAATCAAGAACCACCAGCTACTGGACTATCCGACCCAACTCTGGGACAGCTGATCCCAACTTTCTTAGAGAAAAATGTTCAGACGGAAGTCTGCCATTCTAGTAAGTGAAAACAGGTCAGACACACGGTGCCGACACCCACTTCAAATCTGGCTCCCCAGGAAGCAGCAGCTATTCAGCACTCAGTCCGGTTTATCCCAAAGGAGGATGAGGACAGCGTTATCACACTGTGGTCATACCTTCAGTGTCTTCTGTAATAAACACCCAACGCTACCTACATGCGGGATGCAAACAAACCCAAGTATTTATTTAGGACTCATCTTAATCCACCCTGATAACTGGCCAGGGCTTAGTCTCAGACAATGAGGATTTTTCTCTGCAATTTTTTACTTCTATAAAGAGAGCCTAAAAGGACTAAAATCTCATTCTCTAAACGATGGATGAAAGAAAACACCAAGCCAAGAAAAATCAAAAGTTTGAATAAATCAAACCAAGTTCAGTCTTCTGATAAGATAAAGGGACTGGAAACCAGATATAAATTAACATGGAAATGAGCACTTAATTTGCTTTAAAAAAAATCCTTGAAGCTCAAATCACTCTGACAAACTGTTGTTAGTAATATGCACAATGCTGTCTATTTGATTTGGTAAAAATACCAACTCCTTGGAATCACTAAAACACATGTGGAAAATATTTATTTAAATTCAAAATATATTCTCATCTTGGACATGAATGTACCACACAAGAATATTTCTTATTTATAAAACAAACTGAGGGACACTTTCATCTTTTGAAAGCCACCATAGGTATTCTTGCCATAAATGAGGCAGCATGGTGTGAAGGAAAAAGTCCTACATTGATATTCAAGTTCAGACTCTGCCACTTTGAACTGAAAAAATGCACACAAAATACTTAGTTTCTCTTCTCTTTTCTGATTTGTTTTTCAAGGGATAATGCCCTGCTGAATCAAATGAAGTATTATCCAAAAACAGGAAATGGTACAATATTATAGAAGAATAAGAAATTATTGTTATATGCTACTAGGCTCTAAACATTAAAACATGAAGGAATTAAAATCAGGAACTTTTCTTCAAACACTTAGAATATTAAAGACTATGTACAGGGGCCAGTGCTATGCCTTAGCAGGTAAAGCCATTACCTGCAGTGCCAGCATCCCATTCAAGTCTCGGCGGTTCAACTTTTGATCCAGCTCTCTGCTCTGGCCTGGGAAAGCAGTGGAGGATGGCCCAAGTCCTTGGGCCCCTGTTTCCAGGTGGGAGACCCAAAGGAAGCTCCTGGCTCCTGGCTTCGTATCAGCTCAGCTTTGGCCCTTGCGGCCAGTTGGGGAGCGAGCCAGCAGATGGAAGACTTCTCTCTCTCTCTGCTTCTCCTTCTCTGTATAACTTTGACTTTCAAAAAAGAAATAAATCTAAAAAAAAAAGACTGTACAATCCAACCAAAAATTCAAAAATTGATTTCTAAACATGTCAAAAACATATGAAGCCTTATTTGATTTTTGTGGGGACAACAGTATGTAGAACTCATTGTATACCACCCATAATTTTGAATTAAAAATGAACATCTAATTTATCCACACCATCACCTGATTCTGATCAACATTCATAAACTAGTGGTGAAAGAATCTTCCTAAACTAAGTTTCTTTTCATTTTTTTTCACCAACAGAAATTATATTTTAAGCAATTTTAAATATGGACATGGAGGAATAACTATCTTCAAATATCTGAAAGGGGTCACACAGGGAATATGGTCAGACATGTCCTTTTGGGTCCAAGAAGTGGCATTAGCCAAGTTTTGCTTGAACTTTTAGCCTTCAACTCATGATAAGTTTTCTACCGTGAAAATTAACCAAAGTTCCAGAGGCTACTCTCAGAAAAAAGCTATAAGAAAGACTCAGACAGTGAGCAGCTGGAATAAAGGAACTTCAAATAGCTTATAAATTTGTCAAATAGTATATTTTGTGAACATTTTGATCATTATGAAATGCTATGCAGAATCTACAGGAAAAACACAAAACAAATTAACTTTTCTAAATTACAAATCAGTGACATATATATTTTCCCTAATCTTTGAAGCAAAAGGCATATATTCTTTTTTTTCCTAAGATTTATTGATATAATGTGAAAGACAGAGCCATAGAGAGAGGGAGACCGAGCGAGAGAGAGAGACAGAGAGAGAGACAGAGACAGAGAGATATCTTCCATCTGCTGGCTCACTCCCTAAATGGTTCCTACCACCGGGGCTGGGACAGGCTGAAGCCAAGAGCTTCATTCAGGTGTCCATGTGTGTGCAGGGGCCCAGGAACTTGGGCAATCTTCTATTGCTTTCCTAGCTATATCAGCAGAGAGATGGATGGGAAGTGGAGCAACCAGGGCACAAACGAGTGCCCGCATGGAATGCTGGTGTTGTAGGTGGTGGCTTAACCTGCTAGGCCACAATGCTGGCCCCAAGACATATATTTCTTTCTTTCTTTTTTTTTTTTTTTTTTTTTTTTTTTTTTTTTTTTTTTTGACAGGCAGAGTGGACAGTGAGAGAGAGAGACAGAAAGAAAGACAGAAAGAGAGACAGAGAGAAAGGTCTTCCTTTTCCGTTGGTTCACCCTCCAATGGCCACTGCGGCAGGTGCGCTGCGGCCGGTGCACGGCGCTGATCCGAAGCCAGGAGCCAGGTGCTTCTCCTGGTCTCCCATGCAGGTGCAGGGCTCAAGGACTTGGGCCATCCTCCACTGCACTCCCGGGCCACAGCAGAGAGCTGGCCTGGAAGAGGGGCAACTGGGACAGAATCCGGCGCCCCGACCGGGACTAGAACCCGGTGTGCCGGCGCCGCAAGGTGGAGGATTAGCCTATTGAGCTGCGGCGCCAGCCAAGACATATATTTCTAATAACAAATTCCCTTTTCTAAAGGAAGAAAAAAAGTCATCAGCTAAAATGTCTTTCTTTGATCCTTAAGGGCCAATAACTGAACATCTGTCCACCGGTACAGTACTTTCCTAGGTTGGAACTTCCAGTTCCACTTTCCTCACCTCAAAATAATATGTGGTATAAACCATTTCACTGCATCTTCCAACTTTTTACTGCTTTGCATTAACATTATGCTGACTTGAAAATATAAGCCGGTGCCACAGCTCACTAGGCTAATCCTCCGCTTTGCAGCACTGGCACACCGAGTTCTAGTCCCGGTCGGGGCGCCGGATTCTGTCCCGGTTGTCCCTCTTCCAGGCCAGCTCTCTGCTGTGGCCAAGGAGTGCAGTGGAGGATGGCCCAAGTGCATGGGCCCTGCACCCTATGGGAGACCAGGATAAGTACCTTGCTCCTGCCATTGGATCAGCGCGGTGCGCCGGCCGCAGCGCACCAGCCGTGGCGGCCATTGGAGGGTGAACCAACGGCAAAGGAAGACCTTTCTCTCTGTCTCTCTCTCTCACTGTCCACTCTGCCTGTCAAAAAAAAAAAAAAAAAAAAAAAAGAAAAAAAAGAAAAAAGAAAAAGAAAGAAAGAAAATATAAGCCTTATTAAAATGTAAACTCCATATGAGAAGAGAACTTGTCTCATCATTACAGCAGGAGTCTTCAGAATGTTTACATATCCTTTAATCCATTTTCCACAAACTTTATCAAGGACCCTCATACATCCTTGGTGCTTAGAATACTTCTTGATCATATAGGAGATGTTCAGTAAATACAGAAATGAAGCCAGACAGATGATATATACTCTTATTCAAAATTCTTTCAAGTATGACTTTATGACTTATTTAGTTGAAAGAGTGCATATGTGTATGTGTATGTGTGTATGTGTGTGTGTGAGAGAGAGAGAGAGACAGAGACAGAGAGACAGAGAGGAAGAGAATGAGATCTTCCATCCACTGACTTACTCCCCAAATGACCACAATAGGCAGAGCTGGGCCAAGCTAAAGCCAGGAACCAGAAACTTAATCCAGGTCTCCAACATGGGTGGTAGAGGCCCCCAAACTAGAACCATCATCCATTGCTTTCCCAGGTATATTAGAAGGGAGCTGGATTGGAAGCAGAGTAGCTAGGACTTGAATGGGTACCCATATGGAATGCAGGCATCGTTCACCACAGCTTAACCCAGTGTACCACATTAGCCCTTCAAGTACGACTTTATCATTTCTTCAACTAGAATTCTCTTGTCTACTGCCCTGTGATGAGGAAAAGCACATTTGTTCCATTGTTTCCATTGTAAGGATTGTCAATTCTAATTCCAGCTTGCTTTGTGTTATATAACAGAAAGCAGCATTTCTATGACTAAATAATTTCCTATCAATAAACATCCTGAAAGTAGTACATATGACATCAACTACTAGGCTTAGACCTACAGGGTTAACCGTGTTTCCTAATCATTGAATTCACTGTTTTATATGTGTGTGTGTGTGTGTGTGTATTTTTTTTAATTTGGAACAAACCATACCCTAAGTTGACTCAGTATAACAAAAAACTCCAAAGCAAGCATTCTCTTTGTGTTAATCTCTACACTACCCATACAAGCTAGATACACCATGCTGATCTTCACTGCCAGGTTAAAATCCACTAGTTGCACTATTATTATGTTCATTTCTTTAAAAAGGAAAAAATTCATAGATCAAGGCTCTACTATAGAGTCTCACTGAAATAAATCCTAACTTAACTGAATAATTTTGTTTGCATTTAGTTTAAACCAGAGTAATGCTTTTACGTTAGTACAAATTTGGTTGTCTATCATTCACTCTTCTAGTCCTGTGAATTTTCCTTCCTTATAAGCATGTTCAAGAATGCCAGAAAAATGTCAAATAAATATGAAATATAACCAGAAAAAAAGGAAAGAGGTTGATCCCCACTAGGCAATAACAAAACAAGAACACTATTTAATATTTACTAATGCTTTGTCATGCATGAAATGCTTTCGGATGTTTCTGGATCAAACAGGCTACTAAGAGACTGCACTCCATGACAGCTGTGATTTTTCTGAGCACTGTCCCGTGTCCTACTTCCTTTTATTGCTGCCAGTAGAGCTCTCCATACTGACTTAACTGCCAATTTTGAAAGGTTATAGACAATACATTAGATTCAGGGAGGGTTGAGCTGGCTTCAACTTGGGAGATTAATGCGAATAGGTCAGCACCACGGGACTCAGCTGAGCCCACAAGCAAAGGATTGCGTCAGCATGGATCACAACACCCGAAAACAACTTCTTCATATTAAAAACTGGTCATGTAAGCCTTTTCAGGAGAAAGAATAAAAGCCTGTTTCCACAGAAAATAATTTCTCAGAAAAACCCAATAATGCGTAAGGGCAAACACAGACACGGTCTGTGGACTGATATTTCGATCATTATGCCATTCAGGCTATCAGTTTCCAAGCAGGCTCTGGACACCCAGAAGATACCACAGTCAAAATGTCACACCCACAAACAGCTCACCTAGAAAGGCTCGTCCCCTGGCCAACTCGGCACTGTGACAGACTGTGTGTGTACCTCACAGTTTTCCTTACAGTGCACTCCAGGGAGGAAATTTCAGAATAAATATCAGGCACAAATGGCATTCTGCTGGAAAGAAAATGCTTCAAGAGCACAAAAAGCATCACTGATTAAAGCCGTTCCTTGTTGATGTGGCTGCCTACTGAGTAGAGAAAAGCTTCCCTCACTGCAGCTCCTGGCCTGCACTCACTGTCCTTTCCAATGAAGCCCGTAATAAAACTTAATGAAACCAGAGACCTCAAGTCACAGAGAATCAGCATTGTGGACACACAGAGAAATGCAAGGAAGTAGGTAGGCTTTGAGCACCTCAGTCTCCATGGAATTTGGGCCAAGCTTTGCCTGTACCTCTTTGGTGCAAGGAGGCCCCAAACAGTATATGACTTGTATATTTTTCTGCCATTTTTCTTACACACATGGTTGAAATCAATGCTACCTAAAAGAGTCTAAGAAATGTGAAAATGACCCAACCTTCTGGGTTCCATAAGTTTGATCCCAAGCATCAAGTCAGCCTGCCAGGGGGACACACACACACAGAAGTCCCAGCATTAGACGTCTACAAAATGCCTTAGAAAATCATACTCTTATTTTTGAAGGCTAATATAGAAAAGAGATAACTACATATAATACCAACTTCAAGAATTTTGAAAAATCTAATGCAGCCAGCAGAGGACATGAGTTTCTCTGCGTCTCCTACTAGGACTCCACCTTACACAGCTTCTTCTTGTGATACTAGAAGAAGTCTCTCTCCCCTAAGATCTCTTGAAATATTTTGTCAGACAGTAAGAACTCCACAATTCGTTAAATATTTGTTTCTTTTCAGGTCTTGGTTGTCAGAAACATAAGCATAAAATTTTAAATTTACAGAGAAGATGTTTGGCCTAAATATTAAGCCACTGGCTGGGACACCTACATCCCACTATTGGAGTAGCCTGGGTTTATGAACCAATTCCACTTCTGATTTCGGCTAAGGCACACTCTGGGAGGCAGCAGTGATGGCGCAAGTAGCTGAGTCCTTGAAAGCCACGTTGGCAACCAAGATTGGGTTCCCTGCTCCTGAATTTGGCCCAGCCCCAACATTTGCAGAAACTTGGGAAATAAACCAATGAGAGAATGGGAGTCTACTTTGTGTCTCTTCTGCCTCTCAAATATAGAAAAATTTCATATATACAAAAAATGTGGTTGTCAATTATGTGTCAGGTATTGTGGTAGGACAGATTATGCAACAACAGGATCTCTGCCTTCCTGCTATCTATAGCCTGTTGGGAAACAGACATTAAACAAACACATGGATGGACCTAATGGTAATCCCATCAGTCTATCAGCCCAGGCAGTTCACCCTGGAACTGTAAAGGTACACATGAAGCAACCAAACTATCCAAAGAACTAATTTTAAGCAGACAAAAAAAAAAATTCATTGATCAGCAGACTTACATGCATGTTTTGGTATGTATACTGTATTTTAATAAAATCTTTTTGAAAAAAGTAACTTTAGGGTGCCAGTATGTGGCACGCTGGGTTAAGCCATTGTTTGTGATGTTGGCATCTTGATTCAGAGTGCCAGTTCCAGTCCCAGTCACTCTGCTTCTGATTCAGGTACCTGTTAATGCACCTGGTAAGGCAGTGGAAGATGACTCAAGTAGTTGGGCTCCTGTGACCACTTTGGGAGACTGGGATGGAGTTCCAAATTCCTAGCTTAGGCCTGGCCCAGCCCTAGTCATTGTGGATATCTGGAGAGCGTACCAACAGATAGAAGCTCCATCTCTTCCTTATCTCCCTCTCCCAATCCCAACACTTTAATTAATAATTATTTTAACTTAATTAATAAATAATAAAAAAGTAATTCCCCTTCATTAAGCATCTCAAAGAATATAAAAGGGAATACAACCCAGAGTCCACAGACACACATCTCAAAAGACCCTTGCTTCCTTCCCAAATGTCAGATCCCAGAGCTCTTCCACAGTCTCCAGCACATTGAAACCCACAAGTTTCTTTCTATGCACAGACACAGGAGGCTTTCTTTTACCAAATTCCCAGCTCTCACCATGTAGCTCAGTTGAGTTTCTCCCTAATATGCAATAAAGAATCTTTCATCTTTAGGAGAAGAAAAGATGGCTAAAACAGAGCAGGGTACTGATGGAAGGAAGCCTGCAATGCTACTCTCAGAGTAATGGGGAGGGGAGGGGACAAAATAAGGCAGGGCCTTCTTCAGTCCTGGTAGAATTTTGATATCATACAAAGTACAATAAATAGCCAACAAAGCATTGAAAGTAGGGAAGAACATGAACAGATCGCTCTGGGTGTTTTGTGGAGACTGGACCAGGTAGCAGGAGAAAGGGTATGTGGAAGCAAATTCGAGACACAGAAGGCTTAAAAGGGGGAGGGGCAAATGGTCAGATTCAATCTGCAGAGGCTGTTGAGACAGGGAACCTGTGGCAGGAGAGGACTGTGCCAAGGGCAACTCTTGGGCCTCCACCTACTGATACTTCAGTAAATGAGGATGGAAGAAGAGATGATTTTGACAGAAATATTTAGACTTCAGTCTTAAAATTTAATCCATTATACATTAAGTAAACATTATTCAATTTAGAAGTAGTATTTAAATTCAATTGCAAAAGCTCCCTCATTGTTAAATGCCCAGGGCTTCCAGTAGCGTCTGGCAACAAGGCAAGAGCTCGATAAATATTTGCAGAATGAACAAAATTTCCTTTGGTAATTACCTCTCTGGTATTCAGAATATCTGAGCAATAACTTTGGATTAAAACAAATTATGTTTGATGAAACATAATTCTATTTTCAAAATGTGAAAAATATGCTTATTGTTTTTGTCACACGAACAACAGAAAGTAAATTTCAAGAAAATGTTCTTGCCTAGTGGGGCTGAGTTTGAAGATGATGCTTGGAAACACTGTTCTATTTGACCTCTGATTACTTAAAGTTTTCTTTTTAATTCCACGGCATCTATACTCTTAATTGTGAGTGACTTCAAATTCCTCCTGGAAGTAGATGGAGAATAAATTAGAAAGATTCACTGTCCTTCAGATTAACTGCAATTTGTGGGGCTTGATGGCTTGATACTTGCCGCCACTCACCCCTTCCCATTCTGGCAGCTAGCTCTCTTTCTGAGGTTGTGGGTGAGTACACAGAGCTCAGGGATGCCCCTCCCACCCTGTGACTAATAAGACAGTGCAGCCTGGCTCCAACCCTCCCCAGCGCTGGAATTTCCAACCCCCATCCTCATTCTCTTCTCCCGGATAGCATTCACCGTAGTGTTTAACTGGTAACTATCCTAGGTTGATATTTCAGCAAACAGGATGACTTCGGCACTATTCTACTAGGCTAACTCATTACTTATTAGTTGATCCATCCAGCACTGTGATTAGCATACAATACACAGTCACGAAATCTTAAACCGCAGCATAATAAAGCTATATGCACTGACAAAGGGGCTTTTCTGTTCAAAGGAGGAAATGTGAATGCTTAGAATCTCAAGAACTGAGTCAGGCCAGTCAGCAGAAACTCCACATAAGAGAACTTTTCATTCCTCTTCAATGAACTCTGAGAGGCTGCTTCTGAAACTACCACTATCTACCCTAGGCAATGCTTTATCTTCCTCTCCTCGTTAACCTTTCTCTAACCCTCCTTCTAAGAAGCTGTCCTAATCTATTGTTTCATTTCTTCATCTCATATTTTACCTAGTTTTGACTCATTTCTGAGATGCTATTCACAGTAGTAAAGCAAACACAAAAACCCTCATTCTGGCTGTAGACAGCAAGATCTGCATCCTCATAGACAAAGAAAATCCCCATGAACTGAGATCCTCAATGTTGTTGGAAATGATACAACTTTATACAACCGAGCTGAAATGCTCCTGTGACTGCCAGTTTCCTGAGTTATAAAAGGGTACAAACAGGTTTATCAAGTTAAATCTAACAGAATTCATAAAACACACTGGTTAGAAGGGATATGGGGAAAACATATCTATGGTTTCCCATAAAAATTTTAACACTGCTACAGGACCTGTATCCACATTTTACAACATTATTCTGAAAACCAGTTTACCCCAATAAAATATTTGCCATCCTATTTCACAGATGAGTAAATGCAATTGTGAGAGACAGTGACCAAAAGCCCTTTGGGAATAAATAAAACTCAGCAACACATATCAATCATCCTCTTAAAGATTTAAATATATTCTTCAGAGTAGGGTCCCCAGAATGACAGCCCTGGAACATTATTTGGCTCAACAATCACTACAAGGACCTCAAGAATAACCAGTCCTCCTGCCACTTCTCATGGGAAAAAAAGGAGAAAAAAAAATCCTTCTTCCTACCCTCTCCAAGTGGGTCACTGCTGCTTTTCTTTGTAGAGCCCTTCCTGGAGAGGTTTGCCAAGTTCAGACGGGGTTCACTGCATATTTTAAATGCTGGACGTGGCAATGGCCAAAGAAGGTCAGAGAACAAGACTGCTGAGCAAGGATGGGATGCACTGGGAGAAGACAGAGAGGCTGAGATGTAGGTCACCTCTGGGGAGATGATTTGTGTTCACCAGATACTTACTGTTTATTGGTGCTCATGCTTTTCTTTGGTCTTTGTTTTGAAGTTCTAAAGTAAGAGTGGTATTTTATGTGCCTTACAGGTGATTCACAATTATTTTAAATAAAGATGATCCAATCATCCTATAAACAGAATTGCCATCTTCTGTAAATAGTTCTGGCAAACATTTCATCATTCTCAAAAATATCAACTCCCTTGACTTCCCAGCATCCTCTCTGCCGATGCCTCCAGTTCCGTCTCAGAGTTCCTTAAAGCTGAAGTTCAGAGTCCCTGAGAACTAAGCGACTGTTATAAATGCTAAAGACACAGGGAGGGGCTGTCCTATGGCGCTACACAGGGCTTGCAGTTTTTCACATATTTTCATGAATGCTGCAGGTTTTATTAGCTTTCTTTTATTCTCCATGACTTATATAGTAAGTACTAGAACTTTAGATAATGGCTAAAACAGAAAAAAAAAGAATCATAGGCAAAATCTTAAGCTTTAGGATTTACCTAGGTTATTCTATTTTTCTGAGCACAAGACAGGCAAGAGCTATCTTACAAAGCTGAGAAAGAATATCAGGGCTTTTCTACATAATGAGCTTCAAAAAGAGAAGAGGAAATAATGGGATAGTCTGATGCCTGATTAAAATCTTGATTTTTATTTTATCATCCATGGCATAATCCCTGCTTATAGAAGAGCTCAACTTCAAGTCTGAGCAATTCTCCAAAAAGGTTTCCGTCCTCTCGTGAGCTGCACGGACAGTCACTGGAACCCTTAAATACAAAGCCACTTCTGATGTTTTACCCATGTTGTTGAGACGCTTGGGAAATAATCACAGATTAGCAATCCTGGGTTCCCACTGTGCTGCAGTCATCCTCACTGTGGTAAAGCAACTGCAATCCATCTGCGTTCTTGAATGCACACACCTGGAAGGCAGTGACTGTTATCTGCCTGTAACAACCCATTCCTTCCTTCTCTCAGCTAGAGAACCTCAGTTCTTAACCAGGTACTGATTCGACATCTAGATTATATTTCCCAGCCTCCTCTGTCAGGTGTGGCTACATGTCTAAGTTCTAGAAAGTACTATACAACAGAAGCTTGAAGCATTTCTGCAAAGGATCCTAAAAAGTGAGGGATTACCGTCTGCTACCTGAAATGGAGATTTTATACCTGGAGTTCTGATAACTATCTTAGACCACAAGGTAACCAGACTTGGGGTAGAAGCTAAATGCTGACAATGGCAGAATAAAAAGACATAAGCCTGAGTTCCTCGTGCTCTGGAAGCCACCCTACCACGCCCCATCTACCAACTCCAGATGCTTTTATGCAAAAGAACTACATTTAAGCATCTATCTCATCAAGTCTCTTATACCCAGGGATTGATTTGATTTCCAAAAACTGAAGAAAACAGTAACCGATATGTCTATTATACAGTGAAAGGAGGATGACTGCTCTGGGCTGAGAAATTCAGCTTTCCTCCTCTGCAGAAATTCCTCCACCCATCAGAAAATATTAGACTACCAATCCTCCCCACAGGAGCCAAGGCTTGTGATCAGCTGTGCCTTTGCACATTACTACTAACCTCAGCATGCTACCACTCCAATTGCAGCTGCTCAACCCCAGGTGCCTCACTAAAAAAAGAATACTAGCTTTATGATATAGCTGACTGTTGGTCAGAAACTGGACAGAGCACCTTTTCACTTGTGCCCCAAACCACATGGATCCCCACAGTATAGTCAAAGGCACTAATGTATGAAACTACTAACCTCTAATACTTAATTATTGTAATCAACACCAATAAATCACAAAGACCACCATGGAATACGATGTTCTCTGGTTTTATAAGTATCCATAAATGGATTAGAGTCCTAAACACATACCCGTAGTAATGATAGCAATAACAGTAGGTATCGCTTTATGGTTCAATACCATATTATTGTTATTGTACCATTTGGCTGTACATAGTACAATATGATGCCAAATACTTCCTGGAATTTTGAATAATTATTGCCCTTAATTTGCAGATGAGGAAACTGAAGCTCCGGCAGGGGTGAGGGACGTCTGGCCTGTAGACTGTGTAAGGCCTGCAAAACCATTTGGCCTGGCCCTTCTGAGGCAAACACAGGCAGGACTCAAGATTTAATAAACCTGCAGCAGGCTAATTTTTAAGCTGAACATTTTATATGGCCCACGAATGATGTTACAAATATCCAAATGGCCCTTGGCAGAAAAAAGGTTCCCCACCCCTGCATAGGTTAAACAGCTAAGGCCATGTAGTCAGATCATAGCAGTAATTACAGCAGAACCAAGAATTGTCTATAAGCCTAAAAATATTTTGGCTATACAATCCTGCCTTTCAAGATATTAAATAAAACAATCATATCAGAATGTTTATCTTCCTCCCCTCAGAACTACAATAAATCACTGTAATCCTACCTCAATTTTTTTATTACATAAGTACTTCCTAAAACAAAACAAAACAAAATTACAGGATATTTCAGAAAATGGTAAACAATGCTGGAACACAAATAAAATCACGGAAGTGTTTTTCTTTTCAATCTCACTTTTTGTTAACAGTTTCACTTCATGGTTACCTGTATATTTCCACAAGAGTCACTGCACACTTTTTGATCCATAAATACCAAAAATGAAAAGAAACACCCAGAACAATATGTTCCTTGGTAATTACTTCTCTGTATGCCACCCTTTTTGAATCAAGTCTGATTAATTTTCTACTCTTTGTTGAACTTCCTCTTCGGTACAAGAACACTAAAAGAAATCAAGTCCTTAAAGCATTCACTGAATACATTAAACAATTTAGCAAAGATTCAAATAGTAAATGATTTTAAAACAGAGGGGAGGAATTGATGTATTAAAAATAAGATGTGTGCACATATGTATATTTAGTGTGTGTATGTGGAGATATCTGTATTGAATTTAGAGGTTGGTATACTAAAACAAAGCAATTCCATTAAAACTTTCACATTATAATAATTATTAATATTTTCTTAAACTGCTAAAAGCTGGTCCTTTTCGTGGTCCTATGAGAAGAAAATCAAACAGAAGGTTGGAGCTCCCTCTTGCTTCCTTTTGAAGAAATTCACCAAAACTCTTCTAGGAGACAGAGGTTATCCAGCAGGCAGCTTGGCAGCACGCGACAGTGTCACGTGTTCCACCATCATCTGTATTCAGCAGGGGTGGGGAACGTCTGGCCTGCAGGCCGTGTAAGGCCCACAAAATCTTCTGGTCTGGCCCTGCCAGGGCAAATGCAGACAGGACTGGAAATCCCATAACTCTCTAATAGCAGGCTAATTTTTAAGCTGATAATTTTGAATGGCCCATGAGTGATGTTATAAATACTCAAAGGCCACTGGCAGAAAAAAGTGCCCCACCCCTCATACATGCTAGAAACATTAGGCTACATTGATTGTTATTCACTCCTCATGATTGACTTAATAGGAAAAGACACTTTTAAAAGTAGAAATACTCACAAAGCCATTTCAAACTGTTCCAGCCATTTTTTCTTTAAATCTTTTGTTTTGCAATAAAATTCCAACCCATTTTGTCCTTGGGTATGAATGAGGTAGAAGCCATAAGACCACTGTTAAAATTAATATTCCTTGGGTTAATACAAAGCACTTCTTAATAGCATGTTTCCAAATTCACTAAAACACCACCTTGAGCATCCAAAATCTCAAAGCATTATCAAAACAGAAACTGTAAACAGTTAAGTGTGTTAATAAGATATAGGCAACTTCATCTCTCTAACAACATCTATGCCAAATGCATCTTGCTGCCTTGATCATTAGAATATTTAGAGATAATTAAACTTGGCATTGCCCAGTTCCTACTCTCACAGGTATGTAACTATTCAATCTCTAGAAACAAAACACTTAGAACAATAAGTCATATCTTGCATTAATGTATTAACACACTTTCCTGGATATTCAAAGTTATGAGTAAATTAGTTATTAGTTTCCCCAGAGTCACCTTTTTATTTTCTTTATCAGTTGTAGGATTGTTGGCTATCTTGTACTGCTGAAGATCTATTATTTCCTTCATTTCATAGTTATCACCTTTCCTTTTACATACAATCACTGCCAAATCAAACAAGAAGATATGCCTGTGAAAGAGAGGAGAGAAGGGAGGGAGGGAGGGAGGGAAGGAGAGAGGAGGAGGAGGAGGGGCAGGGGGAAGCAGGTGGGGGACAGGGGAAGGAGGGAGAGGGAAAGAGAGAGGAAAAAAAAGGGATTTAGGAAAACCAACCAAACTTTTTTCCTTTGCATTAAAGATAAGAAGGCAAGAGGCAGTGTAGCACGTTGGAAGGAATGCAAGCTCTGACACCATCAGAGCTGCCTGTATCCTGGCACCACCCTCTTCCATGGGAACATAACTGCTCTTCGGTCCCTCATTGTAAAAATGGGCAAAATTGGGGCCGGCACTGTGGCGCAGTGGGTTAATCCTCCACCTGCGGCACCAGCATCCCATATTGGTGCCAGTTCTAGTCTTGGCTGCTCCACTTCTGATCCAGCTCTCTGCTGTGGCCTGGGGAAGCAGTAGAAGATGGCCAAAGTCCCTGGGCCCCTGCACCTGCATGGGAGACCAGGAAGAAGCACCTGGTTCCTCGCTTCAGATTGGCGCAGTTCTAGCTGTTGCAGCCATCTGGGGAGTGAACCAACGGAAGGAAGACCTTTCTCTCTGTATCTCCCTCTCACTGTCTGTAACTCTACCTCTCAAATAAATAAATAAAAATCTTTTTAAAAAATGGGCAAAATCTAATACAAGCAACGTGCACACTGCAGGATTATTGAAAAGACCAACTGAGATAAGCCATAAAGTTTATTCCTAAGCACTTATTATTTAGTGAAAATGTTAAAACCTCTAAAGAATACTATTAATGACTAGAGAGACAACCTTCTCCTGAAGTCACTAGGAGCCCGCCAGAATGCCTTGGAAGTGTTGTCTGTCCCTCTCACAAAGGTGTCTCACTCATTTCAAGTCCCCAGGCCCACCTGCTGGGCAGGTGTTCTCCTCATCCTCCTTGCACTGGGAAGGAGACTGCCAGTGGAGATCATCTGCTCCAGGCCACACTGCTGCTGAGGAGCAGAGCAGGATTTCCGGGCAGCTCTAAGCTTCCAACCTGTGCCCTCACCCTCTAAGCTGCTCCCCGTGAGTTCAGGGACCACCGACAACACGAACTGAGTGGTGAATGGACAAACTGTTAAACAGAAGTGATGGCAAAATCTGCATGTTACTACTTTTTTCTATAAAAACAATGTTAAGTCGGGCAAAAAAACAAACCTTATAATGCTATCATTCAACCTCCAAACTTGTGTATTTTCATAAACTCTCAATGATTAATACAAATACTTCTCTTTACACAATGATGATAAGTTCACAGAGCTCTAATACTTGCATCTCTTTGGCAAAGTCTGAAGTTTAAGGATATGCAACTCCTGGGAGCTACTGTGGAGACAAGGTAATGATGTAGAAGCAAGAGCTGATGCTGCCCCCTGCTGGCTGACCTGTTTTCCAAAGATTCTAAAAAATGGCCAAATAAGCCACAAAAGCATCAGTCTGACAATCACATACAATTAAAAGACTGTAGGCCAATGTCACTAATTCAGGTTCATCCATAAATTTCCCTCTAGAAAAATATCACTAGATGCCCTCACTTAGTCTTCTTTCTTAAGACATTTTCTGTGAGTTATTTTTAAATGTTTACCAAAAAAAAAAAACTTCGTTTTTTTATGGTCATTGTATTTATTTTAACCTTAGCTGACTATATAGAGAGTCATACATGTATGTATGTGTATATATGTGAGTATATATATATATATTATTTTCTTCTTAAGAACTTAGAAAAATCAACAAATATCAGAATAGAAATGGAGATATCTAAGATAGCTCTACCAGAACATTTTAGAAACCCAGTTGGTCTATTCTCTTGTTTTCCTCCCATCTTTTCTCCCTGAGGAATTGTTTTTAAGGTTGTCTCAATCTTCTGACGTTAATTACTTAGTCTCAAAATAAATACTGCTCTTCTCACCTTTCTTGTTTTGTATGCTTGTCCAGAGTGGTTATCCGAATTTCACCATCTCCCTGAGGTCGTCCAAAAAGCAAAACTGGTTGGTTCTAAAATATAAAATGTATATGTCTCAGTTTTTCAAGTCATCTAACAAAAAAAAAGTATAAGAAATTTGCTCAGGACAAGTAGATTACAAATTTTATCATCGTTTTAGTTTTTTTTTTTTTTTAACAAACTGAAAAAGCTTAGATCTGTATGATGTATGAGGGTACTTCAAAAGGCTTGCAAGAAAAAATGGATACAGAAGATTTTCAAGTTTGTGCAGTTTTTTTCATAATATGCATTTTCATGAACTTTCTGAAGACCTTTAGTATGCATGGATTTTTTAAAAAAAATTAAACCAAATACACTTATCTATTAATTCCATTTTACATGAACTAACTGAATTACTCTCACACTCCCAAAGATTTCTTCTTAATCCCAGGAGGAAGTTAATTTTACTTATAATCTGCAATGAGAAGCTAGCTGCCAAAACAAACAGGAAGAATCTAAAACCTGAGCATTCTACCGATGTTTTTATAATATCTACTGTGTGCCAGCCGCCGTAAGAAGTGTAAAATGAGGAAGACCTTTCCTCATGGAACATACTGCCTAGTAGGGTAACAAATACTCACAACAGCAACTACAGACGCACAATGCCATGAGGAAGAGAAAAGGATGGGAACCCAATTTGATCTAGAAAATCAGGGATGGATTCCTTGAGGTAAGATATCAAAGATAAAAAGTTATGACTTAACTAATTTTTTTTGTGTTTTTCCCCAGAAACCTTTTATTTAAGGAATATAAACTTCATGCATTTTGTAATTACAACTTTAGGAACATGGTGATTCTTCCCACTGTACCCATCCTACTCACTTTCCCACCCCTCTTCCTCCTCCCTCTCCTATTCCCATTCTGATTTTTACTAAGATCTGTTTTTAATTAACTTTATATACATATGATTAAAAATAATATATAAGTAGCCATATATATACATATACACATATAAATAATAATCAAATTATATATGTATACATATATGACCACTTATTGTATACTTGCTAAGGGAATAAAGGATTAAAAATTGTCATTTATATCTGTCACCAAAATTTCCATTATAATAAAGGACACAGATATGTGCTTAATTAACTCTATTATAGGAAAATATTTTAAAAAATGCTCCCTATCAAAATCCTAAAGACTTTAAGGAAACAGAAATTTCCATCTTAAAATTAATAAAGATTCTTAAAGAACCCTAACAGCCAAAATAACCTTGAAAAGAAACAATGTTGGAAGTCTCACACTTCCTGGTTGCAAAACTTACCACAAACCTACAATAATCAATGCAGTGTGGCACCAGTATAAAGATAGACACAGAGACCAAAAGAATAGCAAAGAATCCAGAAAGAAGTCCTCACAGTATTGTCAACGATTTTTAACAAAGGTGAAAAGAATATTCAATGAGGAAAGAGTCTTTCCAACAAACAGTGCCAGAGAAAATTGGATACGTATACACAAAACAATGACATTGGCCCCTGCCCTTGCATCAAACACAAATATTTATTGATATAAAGATTAACTCAAAATGAATCAAATGCTGGAATTTAAGAGCTAAAACTATAAAACTGTTAGAAAAAAGTCAAGGGGACGCTTTAAGACACTGGACTTAGCAATGATTTGGTCAATAAATTAGATTTCATCAAAATCGAAAGCTTTTGTACAAGAAGGATGCTATCAGTAGGGTGAAAAGGCAATCCAAAGAAGAAAGTATCTGTGCACCATGTTTAGTAGGGGGCTGATATCCAAGATATATCTAAAGAATTCCTACAGCTAAATAACACAATATTTAAAAAAAAAAATTGTTTCCAAAAACAAAGCATTAGAATAGACATTTCTCAAAAGAAGATACACAAATGGCCAATTAATGCATGAAAAAGACTTTCAACACCAGTAACCAATAAGGAATTGTAAATCAAAGCTACAATAAGTTCATGCACATTAGGATGGCCATTATCAAAACAAACAAAAACAGAAAATAACAAGTGTTAGCAAGGGTGGGAGAAAATTGGAACCCTTGTGCATTGTTAGTAAGAATATAAAATGGTGCAGCTGCTACAGCAAATAGTATGTCAATTCTTCAAAAAGTTAAACAGAATTACCAAACAATCCAGAAATTCCACATCTGGGTATACAACTACAAGAAGTGAAGGCAGCTTTTCAAATACATATTGGCACCCCTATTTTTTCAGTAGAATTATCTAGCACAGCCAATAGGAGAGGCAGCCCACTTGTTCAAGCATTTATAGTGGATAACGGTGGACTCCAGGGAAAAATGTATGAAATATTGATACATACTCCAGTATGTATGTTCCTTGAGGACATTATTCTAACAAGCAAGTCACAACTGGATAAATATCATATGATTCCACTTTTATGAAGTGCCCAGACTAGTGTAACTCATAGAGTGAAAAAGTCTAATGGTGGTTTGCAGAGACTGAGGGAAAGGGAAGGAAAGGAAGAACAAAGAGTTTGTGATGAATGAGTACAAAGTTTCAAGTTTCACAAGAGGAAAAGAATTCCAGAAATGCCTGGGCTACATAACCTTGTAAAGTACTTAATGACACCATGGTACTCATTTTAAAATGTTTAAAATGGTAAATTTAATGATACGTAGATTTTACAATTTTAAAAATGCTGCATGGCTGTCCAGGCAATACACTAGAGACTTCTGAAGAGGGAAGAACGACAGAACATTAGAAATAGGGGTTCAGTTGGACCCTAAAGGAATTTGATAAGGAGTATCAAAACATTCCAGGCTCTGAGAGGACTATGATCAAAGGAAGAATTAAAAAAAAATACATGGCGAGTTGGAAATATTATACTACAATAGAATATTCACAATGAAAATACATGCACAGTTATTAGCCACATTAGTTCAGGAAAATAGTCCAAGTCCAGACCATGGAAGGTCTTCAGCACCATGCCAGGGAATGCTGATTGAATACGCAAGGCAACAGAACATCCTGACAAGTTTAGGAAAGAGTGAATGGAGGAGTCCACATTTTGGGACTGTGAGTATGTGAATAGATGATCCCAAAGTACCACGATTGCAAAGGTAACAGATGCCGCAGCCTGAGATGGGGAAGGGGCTGTATATAGAAGTATGAGATTGGTTCCAGATGTTTCAGAAAGACAGGCAATGAAGTCGCTCTATAAAAAACAAACAAACAAACAAACAAAAAAAAACAACAACAACAACAAAAACACCCATCTCTGTTTCGGACCATCCTCAGGCGAATCCAGGTCTCCTTCCTCTCCTGAAACCCCTACAACAGCTTGCTGATTCGTCTTCCTGCTTCTAGGCCATCTGGAGATGCAAATTGGACTCTCACATCCCTGACTGGGCTTTTACCAGCTTCCCACTGCAGTCGCAATAAAATCCCAGCTCAGTGCTCTGGTCTCCAAGGCTGTGCCAGGCAGCTCCCTGCCCCTCCTGCCTCAGGGTCCACCATTCTTCTCACTCATTTCCAGTCACTTTTAACTTTCAACTTCTTGGGCATACCTGGCTCTTGCCCATCTCTGGGCATTTCACTTGCTATGGATTGCTCTCCCACCCTACCTGATCTTTGTGTGACGAGCTTCTTACCATGCAGGTCTCAGTTCAAATGACAAATGACTCGAAGGACTTTTTCTAATCACCCATTTTACCTAATCCAGGACTCCCCTTATCATCCTCTGCCACAGCACCCGGTTCACAGCACTAATTTCAATATGGCTTATTTTTAAAAAAATATTTATTTATTTGTAATATGGCTACAGAGAAAGAGAGGGAGAGGCCGAGAAAGAGATCTTCCATCTGCTGGTGTACTCCCTAGCTGGCCACAACAGCCAGGGCAGGGCCAAGACGAAACCAGGAGCTTCATCTAAGTCTTCCATGTGGGTGCAGGGACCCAAGCACTTGGGCCATCTTCTGCTGCTTTTCCCAGGCCATCAGCAGGGAGCTCGATCAGAAGCGCAGCAGCTGGGACAGGAATCGGCACCCATATGGAATGCCAGCACTGCAGGCAGCCGCTTCACCCACTACGCCACAACGCTGGCCCCAATACAGCATTGTAAAACTCTTCACTCTTTTCTCAGTCAGGCAACCATCTTGTTGACCATTACAGTCCCAGCTGGAAGCACCGTGTCTGAAGCATATGGTCACCCACTAAATATACAGAAAAGGAATGACTAGGAGACAGCCATAAGTAGGTAGGTAGGTGAGGGAAACAAAAGAAACGAAACGGAATCCAATGTTTAGAATTCAGAGTTCGTGGAGGAGAGGCAGAGTGTGACTAAGGGGCGAGGGACAAGTGATAGCAAAAGCCCCTGGACAATGACAAGGCACAGGTGCCCAAGACAGGCACCGCAATACCGCCAGCTGGAGGAATCGGAAACAGAACCGCCAACAAGAGACACTCGAAGGTGCGCTTCTTTTTCACCAACTCTGAGAACGACCCCCGTCTGGGGAGGAGGGGAAGAGGGAGGGAAGGATAATTACATACCAAATTTTCTATAGACAGCTGAAACTGCTTAATTTCACGAAGCGTCTCATTATCTCTTTTCACTTCATTCACATACTGTGCCAAGTCCTGAAGAACAAAGAGACACAAAAAGAAGGCACATGAGATGAGGGAAGAGATACAAACGGCTCTGAAAGAAGACACATCATTACTTCCATGAGTGGTCAAAGTTACCGCCACAACGGCTCAATGACAAGAAAATGAATATTCAATCCATCAACGCTGCGCCTCCGGGGCAGTTTTATAATGTCTGGAATGCAGCTGGCAAGATGGAAAAGTTGTCCTCTTGCACACCCCTGAGAACAGTCACCATGCTGAGGCCTTAAGAGGCAAACACAAACAAAATGTGCTGCTCTGCGAGCCAAAGAACGGAAACTGGGTCAGAAGAATGGAAATGCCACGTGCACCCGTGACTGACCTTGGGAGCATTATGTTTTCACACAGGTTGGAACAAGGGCAAAACTGAAGGATTAGCCAGAAGGAGAAAAAGGAATTCAAAGTTAGACAACGCATATGGCAAGACTTTTCTGCAAGCAGTAGATGTCTTCCTGGTTCCTAAGAGTGCTCCATCCAGGCAGCTGGCTCGATTTTGCAGTCAATCAAGGAGAAATAAAGGAGATGTGAGGAGTTAAACAGCACACAAATTGAATTAAAGTGAACAAAAAGACATCGGCCGTGTTTCTCCATGTGCCGTCACCTATTTCAAAATGTCTTTTCTCATATTTGAGGAAACATTAGCTAATCTTCCCAAACTGTAGCTAGCTATTTTTATAACATGTGCTCCAGATTTTCCTATTTTCTAAGTTCTTTTTCTTCTCTGCCCTCTTAAATTCATCGGCAACAGTAGGAGCAGAACTCTGCAAACAGCCGTTCCTAACTTTGTTCTAAATGGAGGCCTTTTTGTAACAGGGACCTGAAAGTGACTTCTTCAAAATTGGAAACTTGGAACTTTTTTTTTTAAGATTTTTTTTATTTATCTATTTATGAGGTAGAGTTATAGACAGAGAGAGGAAGAGACAGACAGAAAGATTTTCCATCCATCGGTTCACTCCCCAAATGACCACAAAGGCTGGTGCTGAGCTGATCGGAAGCCAGGAGCTTCTATTGGGTCTCCCACAAGGGTGGGTGCAGGGGCCCAAGCACTGGGGCCATCTTCCACTGCTTTCCCAGGCCACAGCAGAGAGCTGGATCAGAAGAGGAGCAGCTGGGAAACAAACCAGCACCCATTTGGGATGCCAGTGCTGGAGACAGAGGATTAATCTACCACACCACAGAGCCAGCCCCTAACTCTTTATAATGACAAGTAATTGTGTGATGTATCTTGCTGGTGGTACAGAAGCCAACAACACAGGAACGTCAGTGCCCAAACTGGAAGAGGGCCTGGTTAACGCATTCTGCTTTGCTCTGAGCAGGGTCACATTGCCATTTTCTTTTAAAGAAAAAAAAATTGCATAAGTTTTCAGTTTGGGGCAATCACTATTTCTTTCAAGGTTATTTTTATTCAGTATATTGTAGAAGTTGGGGTTTTACATAATCCCCACTATGTGCAAAACATAACTGCCCTTATCTACTTGTAGTTCTTGATTTTCAGGATTACCTGAAAATAGAAATCCATACTGAAGTCCCCTTGTACTGATGCAAGCATCCCCAAGGGCAAGCCTAGCAGACAGCCTCACAGGAGGAAAATTAGTCACACCAGTGTCTCAGAGTCACCAGCCGACCTACCACTTCCACAAGGAAACAGTTTGCTACTAGTGACCAGGAAAAGAATGTGAAATAGAGCAATTATATTAAATCGCTCCTGGTGGTTATGAAGTTTGTCATCACATAGAAGTTAGTTTAATACATGTCTTGATCGTATGTGTTTTCGTCCAACAGTAGAATCCATGTAAGGACATCTACATCAGTAAAAAACACCCAGCTGTCCCCAGCAAAAACTAGTGTGTCTTATATTAAAGTGTCATATACACATATCAGCAATTTAGAATGCTTTATTTTTAGGCAAGAATCAAAAGTATAAGCAAATGACTGACACATCGCCTCACCTTCATTGCATCGAGAGCCAGTTTCAAATTTGCCTTCTCCACAGGGTCAGGGGTGTGTTTGACCAGTTCCTATTTGGAAGATACAGTTTAGTGCCACTTCCATCAGATTAAAACCAAGACATAAGAAAGAAAACATCTTTTGTAAGTACCATCACTCTCATTATTCTAGCCTTAATGTGAATAACCTGATGCCATGTGGCTTCATTTTCATCCCAAACTTCAAACTTTAAGATGAAGTAGAAGCCAAAATGACACAAGACACACTTGGAAGTATGTTTCTTTCAAAGATGAGTCTGAATTCTATCCCTCACCATTACACGGATACCACCTCCCAAAAGGTAAAGAGCTAATAGCTAACTGAACCAATAGGCTTCAGTCACTATCACATTTGGTTTCTCTACATTTTTGATCCCTTCTAGTGTCTTAGGGCCATCAGAATTTTCTATACCTTGCTGATATTGCTGTTATGGTTTGTTCATCTTAAATTTCTACCTAGTCTCTTAATCTGCATCTTGGGAAGTTATTGTCCTCTAGATTTGTCCTTTCTTATTTGTACTGTACATGCTCTACAAATTCTACCTCAACCGCTGTCCAAGCATCAACTACTAGCTAATGGGAAACTACTCTCAGCTGTATGTGCTAAGCCCAGAACTCAGTCCTGAGTCCTGGATGCATATAACCAACTACACAGTGCCACCTGAGTGTCTCACAGGGCCTGCCAATCCAACATGCCGAGAAGTTAATCCCTATCCACCTATCACCCATTCTTGTTATTGTTTATGTTTAATGAATGGCAGTATTTCCCTCTGTGTAATGACTTTAACAAAACCCTCAAAGGTATCCCAAACTCTCCTCTCCCCCTCACTATGTCCTGTTGTTGTTAACTTTAATCATGCCCATTGAAACCATCTGGTCTGCTGCTACCTGCTTCAGGTGCTTGCCTGTTTCAACCAGGGCCTCTGATGGGGTCTGTCTCCTGGCTGCCAGTCTCTCTGCACAACAATCCATTGACTCCTCCTGATCTGAATTCTGCAACCTCTTTCATTTTTTCTCTTTCCTCTTCCACCCTAACAACCTATGTTCTACCAATCCTAAATCAATAGTAATTATCAAAATACATTCTGATATCTCATCCTATATGAAATGGTTTCTCTCCTTATACAGCTTTTCCTCTCTGATCTACTTGCCAAACTCTTACTCATCTCTCAAAGCCCAACTCAAGAACCACTCCTCTGGGAAACCTTCTATAACAGAAGCCTCCATGCAGGTCCCCAAGCCTTAGGTCTACTTATTTCAGACTTTATTTGTACTACTTCTGTATCTCTTCTATGTAGCTACACATTGATGGGTTACCTGGCAGTTCACATGGCATTTTCCCCTTCTAAATGGTGAGCTGTATCATTGTAGGACCTCTCTTACATTGCAAGTGCACAATACTATTTTTGGTACATGAGAGCCTGCAAAAACTTTCATTCAATACCAATAGTGTGTTGTTTTACATGCAGGACCTACAGAGAATCTAGAAAGCATAGGAAGTCTATCAACTTTCTGCTCTTTTAGTTCTATTTTTACCTCTTATTTTTATTAAATAAAAATAGTAAAGTTTCTAGTCCTCCACTATAAAATATTCTAATATTTTAAATGCACAATTCAAATCATGCATTTCCAAAGTGATTTCTCCACTAAAGTATAATAGTAAGTAGGAAGTGTACAAATTTATAACATTTGTTCAACAAATTTCTAGATCCCAAATGTAGCTTATTCTTCACTACTCAGAGATGGAAAAAACACTGCTAGAATTTTTATCTATGTGTGGTACTCAAAATAAAACTTCCCATTTTAGAAAGTCATCATGGAACTAAACATACTCTTGAAATTCAAAATACAAAAGAACCCAAGAGAAATTAGGGAAAACAGTTTACTGAATCTGAAAAAAGTAGAGTCATATTTTATACTATCATATGTCTGTATAAAATCTTCTAAGAACCAAAATAGATATATTTTTTTCAAAATCATACCTTCTAAATTCTTCAATCAATATTTGAGTACACCAGAGTTACAAATAAATTATTATCTTATTTTGGTCATGTTTTTAGTTCCACAAAGCCTCAGAACCTGATTGCCTGAGTCTTCCTTATTAGTTTTTCATAAAATTCAATTTGATTAAGTTGCTTTGAGTTTAGGTCTTATAAATGTTTTAATGCATTTTTAAGGAATAATCAGGGTTTGAATTTTTCTGATTTCTCAGTAGAACAAAAATAGAAATGACTAATAATTTTGTGGCTACAGTTCAAGAAATTTAATATACACGATGCACAAAGCACAGCAGACTCAAAATTGTATTTCACATACAGGTAGTAGATCTTCTTAAAATGACATTTCACAAGCATCAGCAGAGCTGACAGACTAATACAGTAAGACATTTCTTTGGAGCAGAACTAATGAGTCTCCTGGTGTAGCTATCAAATTAAATTTATAAGACTCTCCACCCTCATTAAAGGACTAACCATGGAAACCATAAGCTTTGTGGGTTATAACAAGAATCACTTCAAAATAAATGGAGTCTTATTACAATTTATTAGAGAAGAAAGCAATACAGAATGTGGCACAATTCTCTTCATTGTTATAAGGCAAAAGGTCTAATATGATTAATCTGACAAAATTTAGATGCATCGAGACACTAATGAATGATTACTAGATCACTGCTAAGTACAGAAGACTTCGTTGAAGGACTTTTTATTTGCTTTGCCTTGTTTCTTCATTTTGCTTTTTTAAAATCAGTTCTCTTTGAAGGACACAAAATGTGACTGGCATATACAGAAATCATCTTTGCCAAAGGAAGAAAAAATGTCCAGTTGTTCTATAATATGTCAACATTTCACAGGAATAGGGCCCAAAATATGGAGTATCTGCAACATAGCTGATATTTCACTCACACGTCATTGAACGAACTAGTGAACAATAAACAAGCAGTTTTAAGTAGCATACCTGGAGGAGAAGGTGATACTTTAAAACACGTTGCATAGGAACCACAAGCAAATCCCGAAGAGTGAATTTCCCATTATTTGCTCTTTTGGAACACTCCTAATAAAGAGTTAAAAAAAAAAAAAACTTTGTTAGTTTTATCAAGGGGAGAAAGATACAGAATAACCAGGAATGTTATTATACAATAAACATTTTGTTATTTTCCTTAACAATGTTTCTCTCTAAATAACAGAAGGTTCTTCAATTTAAAAACAATCTCATAGTATTTCAATGCTAAATATGAACCAAAGAGAACTCTTATGTTTGAAAGTTACTTTCTCTAGTGTAAAATGGTGGTCCTGCAGTGTCTTCCTGAGTTTGTCTTTAGAGTGGTACCTTCCACCAAGCTCCCATAGTGGACACACGTAGACCAGTCTCAAGACACATGGCCAAAGGCTGGCACTATGGCACAGTGGGTTAAGCCACATCTTGAAACACTGGAATCCCCTATCAAGTCCCAGGTGCTCCACTTTTTTTTTTTTTTTTTTTACAGAGTGGACAGTGAGATAGAGAGAGAGAGAGAGAGAGAAAGGTCTTCCTCCACCACTGGTTCACCCCCCAATGGGCTGCAGCCGGCGCACCACACTGATCTGAAGCCAGGAGCCAGGTGCTTCTCCTGGTCTCCCATGCAGGTGCAGGGCCCAAGGACTTGGGCCATTCTCCACCACATTCCCAGGCCACAGCAGAGAGCTGGCCTGGAATAGGAGCAACCGGGACAGAATCCGGCGTCCCGACTGGGACTAGAACCTGGTGTGCTGGCACCGCAGGTGGAGGATTAGCCCATTGAGCCGCGGCGCCGGCCGAGCTCTACTTCTTATCCAGGTCCCTGCTAATATGCCTGGGAGGACAAGGAAAGATATTCCAGGTAATTGGGCCCCTGCCACCATGTGGTAGACCCAAATGGAGTTCCACACTCCTGCTTTTGGCATTGTCCAGCCCTGACAATTTCAGCCATTTGGGGAATGAACCAACAGATGGTTCATTGCTTTCTCTCTCTATCCCCCTCTCTCTCCCTATCTCTGTATCACTCTGCCTTTCAAATATATAAATCTTAAGAAAAATGGTCTACTCATCAAACCTGCCTTGAGCCTTGGTTGATTCAGTTCTCTCCAACTGCGATGTGCTTTGTCCGGCCACTATCAAAATTCATCACCCTCTTTGTAACAATCTCAATGAAAACTGTGTTTTCTGTATACATGTCTGCATATATCTGTGCCTTATGGGTCTCTTAATTACTGCCATGTGGAACATCTTCCCCAAAGTATCCTTTAAGCCTTTAACACGTCGTTTAAGCCTCTAAGAATTTAGCAATCACTTAATAAATATTTATTGACCTGAATGAAAGGGAATGTCTGACTCTGAAAAATCTGCCAAAGTACAAACTCTTTTCTCTTAAACACTTATGTAAAAATAGCATTGACTTGCTCACTCTTTTGACAGCAACAATGAATTTGAGGAATGTACTTTGAATATCAAAGCAAGAACAAGACTTGGCAACTCTTCACTATGTGAGCTCAGAGAGGTGATTTTTCTAATGTTACTATTTCTAACATATTGATGGCATCATTCAGAGATAGAATAATAAAGTGTCATTAAAAACACAGTCTTTATGGCACAGCAGGGTAAGATGCCTATCACATAATGGAGTGCTGGTTTGAGTTCCAGCCACTGCACTTCTGATCTATCTTCCTGCTGATGCACCTAGGAAGGTAGCACAGGATGGCCCAAGGGCTTGGGCCACTGCCACCATGTGGGCATCCAGGATGGAGCTCTCGGATCCTGGTTTCAGGCTGGCCAGATCCTAACTCTTATGGCATTTGGGGAGTGAACTGGTAGATGCAAGATTTTGATCTTTCTCTTTCTCCTTCCTCCTCACTCCCTTCCTATCTCTTCCTCCCATCTCCATTGTTCTACCTTCCAAATAAATAAGTAAATCTTTTCAAGAAAAAAAATATTTACTGAAGAAAATCTTTTTTCTTAAAAAAAGCACCAGTGGGGCCAGCGCTGTGGTGTAGTAGGTTAAGTCTCTGCCTTCAGTGCTGGCATCCCATATGGGCACCAGTTCAAGTCCTGGCTGCTCCACTTCTGATCCAGCTCCCTGCTGATGGCCTGGGAAAGCAGCAGAAAATAGACCAAGTGCTTGGACCCCTGTACCGGCGTGGGAGACCCAGAAGAAGCTCCTTTGGATGAGTCCAGATCCAGCCATTGTGGCCATTTGTGGAGTTAACCAGCCGATGGAAGACCTCTCTCCCAGTCTCTCCCTCCCTCTGTAACTCCCTGCCTCTCAAATAAATAAGTAAATCTTAAAAAAAAAAAAAAAGTACCTTCCGTGAGCAACCTCACTCATTCAAAATCCTCACACAATTACACATCCAAAACAAGGACATTTCCAGTTCGTGGAAAGGGTTACACTTTCACAAACCCACTCCTGCTCAGGAGTTTGTTTCTCTTTGCCCACGGGTAACGTGACACATCATCTGGAGCTACACAGCAGAGGTCATCAACTCTAACGCTCACGGTGACTCAGGGAGTGTCTGACTACAGACCTTAGGTAAAATGAACGGGGCACACATCCTCCTATGTCATCTTTTGTCTCTTCAATTACTATGGTTCACTGGAAGGGTAACCATCTCAGTTCATTCCTTCCTTCTACAGATTGTAGAGAGCTCTGGATCAGGGTCTCAAACTGGGGATCAATGTATAACATTGAGGTGAGCACACCTTACTTCCCCAGTTGCATTTTAAGCTCTTTGGAACCGAGGTAATACTTATACTTGTAGTACTATGCTATCTGATCAGAGTGTTAGGAACAGAAATGTCAAGCATTTAAAATTCACTATGATATGGAAGTTAGTTTCAAAGTTGTTAGCAGAAATATCAGTTACTTTGAGATCTAAGTTATAGGCTCAGGAAGTAAAGAACACAGCATAGCTAGCATGAATGAGACCTCAGTGCAAAATGCTCATTGGTACAGAAAGTAAGTAAAGGGGAGAAACAACTCTTCCAAAACACCCAGTCACCTGCTCAGCCTAAACTTAATTCTACCTGGAAGAAAAATAAAATGGGGAAGGATGAGCCAGGCTTTGAGGGAAAGATACAGTGACTCCATCACTCTCCTCCCCGTGTTGACTTGGTTCCAAAATAGAGAAGAAAAAGACCAAAAGTAAAAATCAATAAAAACAAAAATAACCACAAAACAGAAGACACAAAGAAGACAAAGAGACATCAGGAATAAAGCAGCTTTCTCTCCATCATGCTGGGACTTGCAGCAGGTAGGGCCAACACAGCAGTTCTTGGAGTGCTTTGCTAAGAATCTGATCGCTTCCAAATCAGGCCCGCAGGCAGAAGTAGGGGCATTCAAGCTGAGGGAAGGAGAGCCGGCAGTGCCTCGCTCTGAGCCTTTCAAATTCAGCCTGAGGTCCTCTCTTGCTGAGACAAATAGTGAGGATGTACGCTCTATAGTTAGAGACCCAGAGGACAGTCACCAGGCAGAACACTGACGGTGACTCTGGGAAAAATAAGAGCAACATCCAGACAGGCTGAGGACAGAATGAAGGTTTGCCTCACACTTTGCTGACCCTTATCTTGGACCACAGTTTTTTACCTTTATGTTTTAATAAAACTGCTTTAATGGTTTCTATATTAGGAATTTGTTACACGAGTTATCAAATTTTATTTTATCACAACATTTTGAGTCTAGGTGCCTTACAGATCTACCCTTAAGAGGCTCTATTCTCCAAACAGGGGCAGGACTCCTTTGCACTGATAATGTAGTGGATGTAATTTAGTGGTGAATCAAACTATCTCCAGCCTTAAGGTCAACATCATCAAGGGATACTAAGAGGTAAAGAAAAAAGATCCATGATATAGAGTTTGTACTACTGCTTGGTAATCTGTTCATGCACAAATTTTCTAAGCAATGTTTCCCTTTGTGGGAGTTACAAGCTATGAAATCATGCTAGACACGCCAAAATCATGAAGGAGTTCTGACTTAGAAATCATTGGCCACTTTTGCTCCTATTCACCATCTGACCTCACTGCTAAACTGAATGAAGAGCAGGGAAGGGATATTAAAGAGGCAAACAGCCCATGCATAGCCATTTAAAAGTTGAAGATATCTGAGATTTAGGACAACCCAACACATGGATAAGACATTTAAGGTGATGATTCATGTAATACAATCACTTATCAAACTTTTTTTAAAAGTATGAACTCTTCTCATGGAAGATGTGTGTGTGTGTGTGTGTGTGTGTGTGTGTGTTTGTACAATAATCATGTCAAACAATTTCCCAGACAGGTTCTATCATGACCTTGTGTTGTTTACACTGGCTGGTAAGTCATTTCTCAAATATTCCTGACTCTTCCATTTCTTCCAGAATGTCCTCCATGGGATCTCATCTGTCAAAGCTCCCCCTATCCTTCAGTGATTTAACTCAAATGCTGCCTCTTCAGATAAATCTTCCACAATCTGCACTGAGGTCATCATTCAATCTTACAGAGCCCTGGCATACAGTGTGCATCCCACCCACTAGAGCTTTCTATATTTTTATGGTCTTTCCTTCTTCATACAGGTAATATCCAAATCCTTCTTATACATTGCCCCTACATTTCTTATTTTTTTAATAAATATTTTAATTCTGCATATACAGCATTACCATGTATCTTACTCACCCTACACTTCTGAATACCAAGTTGACCCTAGGCAACTCTGCAAAGCCTCTCTGAATTTCAGCATCCTCTTCAATGAGATAAGAAAATTAGTGACAAATATCTCAGAGTCACAAGGGCCTAATGAGATAATGTACATAAAACATAGGTCCACCAATGTTAGGTTTTACTATTGTTACTGTTACTACTATATTATTATTTTATAGATCTATTAAAACATTTTATAAAGTTGACAAGAAATGTTATTTTATGGAAAATATACTGTTGCCCTGATTATAAAGAGAGGAATGTGGTGCTTTCAGGTTTGTTTTGCTTTACATCATAGATAAAAAAATAAACAGTCACCTCTAATTTCAGTTTGACATCTTCTTTTGTCTTAGAAATGTGGTCTAAACTAGAGATGGCGGACTCCACTCCACTGCAGTATTGCCCATAAATAACCAACCTGAAAAGAGAAAAGAGAGAAGAAATTGTAAGGCAAACAAGAATGATTGCAGAAGGAAATAGGCCGAATTTTCCTCTTCTTCAAGCCAGTTACAGAAAATAAAAGTGCAACATGAACTCCTTTTAATACACAGCACAAACACACAGTCAGAAAATGAGGGTCTCTCATATTCACAGTAATAAAATGAGTTAATTCGGGGGTCCAAATTTGGATGGGATTAATTCCATGTGCTTTTTTATAGCAGGTACACTTTAAAAAGTGGCTTAATGACTGTTAATGGTATTTGAGTAAATATATACATGTCTCAGAAACAACAGGTAACGTTCCCATTTTTGTTGCCAACATCTCCTATCCAAGAGCCAGTGTAAGTCCTGGCTGCTCTACTTCCTATTCAACTCCCTGCTAAGGCACCTTGAAAAAGCAGCAGAAGATGGCCCAAGTATTCAGGACCCTGCCACCCATGTTGGGAGGAGTTCCTGGGTTTTGTCTGGCTTAGCTCCCTCTACTGTGTCAATTTGGGGAGGGAGCCAGTAGATACAAGATCCTCTCTCTCCCTCTCCCTCTCTCATACACACACACACACACACACACACACACTGCCTTTCAAACAAATACATAAATCTTCTTATAAAATTTAAAGTTTTGTTTAAGCTCTCATTAGAGATAACTTTTTCACTGTATATTCACACTCAAAAACAGTTATATTTTCTATTACAATTTTATTGCAACCACTATTTATAATTTCACTCATTAATAAACCTTCTACTCCTTACTACTTTTGAATTAAGAAACATCTATCATCTGAAAAGTAGGAATCATAGGCCTGAACTCTGCTGGACACAAGATTGGTGCATGGACCACAACCCACTTCAGAAAGGTGTATCTGTAGCAGTACAGAAACTTAACCAAGAGGCTGGTGCTTCTTAGGTTTCATTTAGCTGCTTACTAGAAAAAACTAGTAACGTATTAAAGTTTATCTAAAGGGTGACACAAAGCAATTCATTAGCCACTTCCTAGTCAGTACTTAGAATTATATGGGTTGATTTAAAAACAGAATTATATTTTAAGTGAAATTTCTTGATGATTTAATTCATTTGGGATTTTTTTTCTTTCAAACTTAAGAAAACTGACTTTGACTAGAATCTAATATGCCAAAAGAGAGACAACAAATATTAGTCAGAAGAAGTAACAAGTATCTGCTAACTTATACCCAAAGTCTACAGACAGGAACAAGAATTGAAATTCCTTACTCAGGATTGCATCACTAGGTAATGACAAGGCCTGCAAAGGACTCTCAGCCTTCTGACTTGTTTTTTTTTTTTTTTTTTTTTTTTTTGACAGGCAGAGTGGACAGTGAGAGAGAGAGACAGAGAGAAAGGTCTTCCTTTGCCGCTGGTTCACCCTCCAATGGCCGCCGCGGCCGGCGCGCTGCGGCCGGCGCACCGCGCTGATCCGATGGCAGGAGCCAGGAGCCAGGTGCTTTTCCTGGTCTCCCATGGGGTGCAGGGCCCAAGCACCTGGGCCATCCTCCACTGCACTCCCTGGCCACAGCAGAGGGCTGGCCTGGAAGAGGGGCAACCGGGACAGAATCCGGCGCCCCAACCGGGACTAGAACCCGGTGTGCCGGCGCCGCAAGGCGGAGGATTAGCCTAGTGAGCCGCGGCGCCGGCCCTCAGCCTTTTGACTTGTAACGCATAAGCCCTGCATTGGATCCCTTCTGCTTTTTTCAATAATACATATTTAGAGCTCAAATTATCAACCTGAAGTTAACAGTCCCCTGTTCTAATTACTGCCGAGGTAGTATTGTGATGAAAATAGCTATTTGTTAGTCATTTTAATACTACCCCTTCTCTATAATTACAAATTTATACCCATATTTTTGTTTTATATATATATGTATATATGTGTATACATATGCGTGTATATATACACACATACATATGTGTGTATAAATATATACATGTATATAAATGTATATATGTATATGTATACATACACATATATAAATGTATATACATATATACACATATATAAATGTTTATAAGTTGTACATGCTTATGGGGTGCTACGTATTTCAATATAGGTATACATCAGGTAATGTTCAAATCAGGATAAATTTATGTATATCCTCAAACATTTAGGTTTCCTTTATGGAAAAACATTCCAAATGCTTTTTCTAGTTTTCAAAAGACACTCACACACAGAGTACTTCATCATTATCAATAGTCACCCTACTGTATAACTTTCAGTCTATCTAATTGGAACTTAGTACTTGTTAATTGACCTTTCCCCATCCCTCCCTCCACTCTACCCTCTAATCACAGGTAGCCAACATTCTACTCTCAACATCTATCAGATCAACTTCTTAAGGTTCCACACAAGTCACAAAATTAAAAACTGGACAATTACCTTTCTTTGTAGTTAATGAAAACTTGATACAAGTTCTGGTCATTTTTATTTACAATGGAATCATGAATCTCTTGCATTAAGTTCCGATGAACTTTTACAAGTTCCTTAAAAAACAAAACAATGTGAAGTAATCAGAACCAATAATCATACTCATAAATATACCCCAAACCTAAAATCCCTATTGTAGCTAGTAACCACTCAATATATTCACAATGTTCTCAATATACAAAATTGCTAACTTTAAAAAAAAAAAGAGAGGAAAAGAAGGGGGAAGAGGGGCCGGTGCCACGGCTCACTAGGCTAATCCTCCAACTGCGGCGCCGGCACACTGGGTTCTAGTCCCAGTCAGGGCACCGGATTCTGTCCCGGTTGCCCCTCTTCCAGGCCAGCTCTCTGCTGTGGCCCGGGAAGGCAGTGGAGGATGGCCCAAGTCCTTGGGCCCTGCACCTGCATGGGAGACCAGGAGAAGTACCTGACTCCTGGCTTTGGATCAGCGCGGTGCGCCGGCCGCAGCGCACCAGCCGCAGTGGCCATTGGAGGGTGAACCAACGGAAAAGGAAGACCTTTCTCTCTGTCTCTCTCACTGTCCACTCTGCCTGTCAAAATAAATAAATAAATAAATAAATAAATAAATAAATAAATAAATAAATAAAGAAGGGGGAAGAGGAAGAAGAGGAAGGATTTGAGGGGGAGGAGAGAAAGGGGAGTAGGTAAAAGGAGACCACGCTAGTGGAGAGAAGGGGGGGAGATGAGAGGAAGAAAAAGAGACAGGAGATGTTTATGGGCAACTACACTTTCAGATCTGACTTGAAATATTAGTGCTCTATGAAAAAAGAAATTATCTCAAAAGCTATTAAGATATAATTTCTTCCTTGTATAAAAATATGTCCAATTCATTTTAGTTTTACAATCAGTACAAATTTTTAAATAAAACTGTCCCAGTGCTTAATGTTTTATTGACAGGGTAAAGTAATGATTCATGTCCTTAGGATACAGAAATGTAGATTTGTACTTTGGTCAATTAGTGGTGTCCTGGTGCTAAGCTAACAATAATCATACTGAATTACTTGAAACCAGACAACTAATTGCATAAATAAGGAGCAAATAAATTGTACTAGACAACTGACTGGAGCACTCAGAAGTCAGAATCTCACATTTCTCTCATAAGCAAGTCATTTTCAGGCAGGCAGTAAACACATGCAACAGCCAGCAAGTAAAGGCACTGGAAACAAAGCGCCCACTCTTCCACGACTGCTTCCCATGCACCTGGGAGTGCCCGTGGACTCCACACTGGCCCTTTCCTTGGTGGGATGGACATTAAACATGATGATGTCGGCCTTGTCATTTTCTTGAGGAGGATGGAGTATGGAAAAGACTTAAGAATAAGGAGTATCATATGGGCTCGCTGTCACAGAGACCATGCAGACTTAAGGGGTCTAAGAATCCTGTTTCCTAGAAAGCACAGTTTGTTTTTTTTCTGCTAAACTTTTACCTGAAACTGTAAGCATTTTCTTCTCATTTGGTTACAAATCAATGGAAATGTCTTTGTTAGGCCAAAATCAGGGAGAAAGGCAACATGCCAGAGCCTACTGGTTGCAGCTCATTGAGAAGAGGAGGGACTTTTCAGGTGATACAAGTAAGCCTGTACATGATATAGGTAAAATTAAGGTGTGAGTGTGTGTGTGCATGCACCTGTGTGTTTGGATAAACCAAAACACATTCTGAGAACCTGAATCCTGCCTAGAGTGACCTCATGTGGCATAGCACTTCGCTTGTTTCTAGATTTATGTGCAAATGCCCTTTTAGAATCAGAAGACTACGATGAGGTATTCCAACATTTGAAATGCTTGCACAAATGTGAAGAATACATCCTCACATTTTATTAACATAGTCTGGTAAGTCCTAAGAAAATACTGTGTTTCAGAAATGGGAGTTAAGGTTGACATACTGGAAACAAAATGACTCAAAGAGCAGACGCTGAGGACATGGAGAGAGCGTGGGAGGCAGAGGAAACTGAGGTAGTCAGGACAGTAGACAGGACACGAAGTCCGAGGGTCTGGAGGAGCAGCGCAAGAAGCAGGGGCAGAAGGGGAGCCCAGGAGACATTCAGTTGCTGGCACTAAGGATCATTTCATTGAGACGACCTCTTCATGCCTCAGATAAGGGCAATATATGAGCCTTACGTATCCATTTGCATTGTGACTGATTTTTGGTTGAAGATGTGACATATGTCACTTTAAGGAAATCAGGAGATACAATCTTAGGAAACAAAAAAACTAGGGTCAAAATAAGATTACACATAAGAGAATATTAAATCACAGATCTGGGACCTACTAAGAAATGAGAACTTTATAGAAAACACAACAGTCTTGGCTAGTGTATCTTTACTTACAGGAATGTTGATGAATACGGAATCAAATTCTGCTGTGGTCAGAAATCTTTTTAGTGGTGCCATGAAATACTACCAGGAGAGAAGAGGGAAATCATAATTAGCACAATTTGTCCTACTCAACAGAATAGTTTTCATCTTCAAATACTTACTGACATTCACTGTTTATCTGCATTCTGAATACAAACAAGTAAAAGCTGTTTTCTCTGTCTTAAAATTTTACACCTGAGCAGAGATATAAAGACATACACACAAGCTAATATATTTGAATTATGAAAGGCTTAGACAATAAATGCCTCTGGAAGAAAGAAAGAACATTATTGGCTGAGTTGGCAAAACTTCAGAGATATATCTGAGGGTTCACAAAATGTACCCCAAATGCTTTGTGAAGTTTATAAATTCCTGAGAGAAATTATCTGTTTATGCAATTATGGATCATCCCTTAAGAATTTTAGTTCCTGGCCTACTGCTGTTAGCAATTTCAATATTCTGTGTAGATAATCCTCCCAATAGCCTAGCTTCTCACTTCCTGACCTCCAATAATCCTGTGCTTCACCGCAGCTCAACTCCCAAACCTCATGGTTACACCCCAAGACCTTGTCATTATCAACAATTGCAAATCCCTAGGACTGATTCAAACAAACAACTCCCTGTTGACCCCCTCCTTCCTTTACAGCTCGTTCTGTCCAGGAATTCTTCAGCCCTACTGGTCTGCCAATCCGCTGACCCAGCCAAGCCCTCACGTCCTACTTCCCTCCCTTCCCTTTCACCCTCCTTGAACTGTTATCAGAAGCACTTCTAAGACTGCACCCACCCTTATCTCTCTACTCCCACGATGCTTTCGTGAAGAAAACAGAAACTCTGGCTAAATCTGCCACATATTTTGTTAAGCACAGCCTATAATAGTAGTCAAATTTTAAATGATCACAAAACCCCAATGTGCCTATAATGGCACACAGCCCTACCACATTTCCTGATCATTGCAGTCTCCTAAACAGCTCTTCTGCACCTTTCTCTCTTTTCCTAAACTTCCTCCTGGTTTTCATTTTCCTAACCTCTATACACAAGACTCATCAGAAATGGCTTCAAGCCTTTTCCCTAAAAATATGCATTCCCTGGAGTGGTCTCAGTCCCATTACCTTAAATGCCATTGTGGGATGATAAAAGCCCAACCTACCTATAAATTCAACCTTTTGACCCCAATGCCAGATTCACGTATCTAACATTCTCCTCCATTTTTCCCCATGGGGTGCTAGAAGGTGGCACAAAGTTAATATGTCCCAAGTGACTCATGCTTCCCCATCTCAGTAACCATCTGCATCTTCCATGCAAATGTCCATGCCAAAACCTAGCAGTCAGTCAGATTCCTCTCTTTCCCTCAATCCCTTCCTAACCTACTACCAAACCCAGTTGGTTCTGCTTTCAGAGTTTCTTCAGAATCTGCCCATCTCTTACCAGCACTTTATCATCTTGATTCCCACAAAATCTTTGTTTTCCTCTGTTCCACCCTTACCTCCTAAGAACCACAATGAGATGATCGTGACTAAAATCATTTCCCGTGACTTCTGCTGAAATACTCTCCTCTCTCAATGTTCCCACCTGACCTGATGCCCCCCCCCCCCCCAGCTCTCTGCCCTCCCGCTCCAGCCACTCTGGACTGCTGCTCTTTCCTGAAGCCTCGGCTGAGCACTGTCCCTTCTGAGGCCTTCCTCCCAGGGGCCATCTTCACTGGGATGTCTCCCTGGCTGGCATCCTCAAGACACTTAGCCACCTGCTTACACACGATCCTATCACTGAGGCCTTCCAGGATCACTCTATAAAATGCCACCAATACCTGCCTATACTGCTTTCTCCTAACTTATTTTCCATTTTAAATGTATGACATTTGGCCTGCTTAGTTTGCTTACATTCTAAGCCTTGCCATGAAAAAATGCCATGAAATCAGCATTTGGTTGTATTTATTGCTATACCCTCAGTCCTTAAAACATTGCCATTAAGGTACGAAGACATTAATAAACTGTTGTGGAATGAATAAATCTGCTTTGAGATTTTTAAATACGAAGTTACTCTTAAAATCAGAATAAACACTCAGTAGAATCAATTATTCTGTTATATTAACTACAGAAGGCAGTATTTGGGTATCAAGAATAACAGCTGATGACTTACTTTTTCTATTGACTCCAAAGTTTCTGCATATTTTTCTTCCGTCTGCTTAATTTCTGCTAAGCAACAACTTCGTATATCATTTTCTGGGCACTTCTGCATTTAGAATTATCAAAATAAAATTACTAATCTAAATGGTAGTAGATAGAATAGATCAAAATCACTGACAATTTTAACGTTGCATTCTTTTTTCTTTTTTAATTTTTATTAATATGAACAGATTTAATGCATTTCATAGATGTGATTCTAAGAACATAACCATACTTGCTTCCCTTCCTCTCTCCCTCAAACCCCCTCCTTATTTCATTTTTTCTTTGCATTTTAATAAATCACAAAACTTAAAGATGCATTTAACAGCTTTTCGTGAATTATCATTGCTATTCTTTTTTATTTTTAACATAATGAAAGTTTTAGATGGTTAAAAATAAGCTTCAACCCTTGAAATTTTATTTTCATTTTCTTTTAAAGACATAGATACAGGAGGGGGACAGAAAGGGAGACGGGAGAAAGAAGAAGAGAGAGGTGTGGGGAAGGGCAGGGGAGAGGGGACCTTCCATCTGCTGGTTCACTTCACAAATGCCTGCAACAGCCACAGTGCTAAGCCTGGCAAGAGCTGAGACCCAGGAATTTCATCTGGGTCTTCCATGTGACAGGCAGGGGCAGGGACACAAGTCCTGGTGTCATCATGTGCTGCCTCCCTGTAAGTGCAGGAAGCTGGATGGGAAGCAGCATCTCTGGGACTCAAATCAGGCAGTCCATTATGGGACATGGGTGTCTCAAGTGGCTACATAAGCAAGTGGATTGAATGCCTCCCCTAGACACTCTTAATTAAAACATGTATAAGAAATGGCAATATTTCCATGGCATAAGATGATTTCTTTAATACCTAGCATATTTCACAAGTCCATAGTAATAACTGTAAAAATGATCAAAAGATATTTAATAAGCAAAAACCTTCAAATACTTTTTTTCACCCAAACATTACCATCTTAGGGTTTGGCTCTTTTACTAAGTGTTTAAGACTGAGGGTGGGGGCCAGTACTGTGGTGCAACAGGTTAAGCCATGGCCTGCAGCGCCAGCATCCCACATGGAATTCCAGCTGCTCCACTTATAATTCAGTTCCCTGCTAACACATCTAGGAAAGTAGCGGAAGATGGCCAAAGTCCCTGGTCCCCTACACCCATGTGGGAGACCCGGAAGAAACTCCTGGCTCCTGGCTTCAGCTGGCTTTAGCTTCGGTCATTGCAGCCATTTGGAGAGTGAATCAGTGGATGGAAGATTCTCTCTCTCCTTCTCTCTTTGTAACTCTGCCTTTAGAATAGATACATTAATCTTAAAAAAATATATTATAAAAGGTTGAGGGCGGTAGATGCTATGATCAAATATTCTGAGATATGATGGAGTTGGGTTCAAGCAGTAGTTTTGTTGTTGCTGGCTTTTTAACTGTGAACAAGCTACACAGAGAGAACTGGGTAAATTCTTCAAAGCTCTGAAGAAACCTAAATCACCATTCAGCTGATGAAAAGCTACTGATGTAGAGGAAGAAGATACTAACAAAAGCTTAAGCAACTGACCTCCATTTCACATTATACATGAGAAAACAATTCAAAGTAATTCTCTCTGAATTTTCCAGATATACTAATGGCAGATAAAACTTGGAGGGCTTGTTGACTACAACAATATGAGAAACTAAGTTTATAAAATATTAAAAGAGCTAGGAGATTTACAGTGAAAAGAAAGAAAAAAAGTATTCCAATAGCTAACACCTATGAGGAAATATTCTTTAACACATTCTATCTTACATCTAAGTTTAAAAAAATACCCATTTTGTAAGAGAGTATTTACTTTCTTTTCTTTTTTTTTTTTTTTTTTTTTTTTTTTTACAGGCAGAGTGGACAGTGAGAGAGAGAGACAGAGAGACAGAGAGAGAAAGGTCTTCTTTTTGCCGTTGGTTTGTTGGTTCACCCTCCAATGGCCGCTGCGGCCGGCGCACCGCGCTGATCCGATGGCAGGAGCCAGGTGCTTATCCTGGTCTCCCATTGGGTACAGGGCCCAAGCACTTGGGCCATCCTCCACTGCACTCCCTGGCCACAGCAGAGAGCTGGCCTGGAAGAGGAGCAGCCGGGACAGAATCCGGCGCCCCGACCAGGACTAGAACCCGGTGTGCCGGCGCCACAAGGCGGAGGATTAGCCTAGTGAGCCGCGGCGCCGGCGAGAGTATTTCATAAATTCATGATTCCATAAATTATATTCTATTGCTATTGTGCCATTGTTTAGCTAAGTGCCATGTCATTTTCCCTATCAGGTCTGTTTCTCTCCTAGTAAAATGAAAGGATTAGACCAGAGACTCCCGATGCTTGTTTTGACCTATAAAATGCCATGCTAAAGTCTCCAAATGTGATAATAATAAGTCCTACTTGCATACTTATTAGTAAGCAAAGGCAAGATAAAAACAACTATTCCAACAGAGGTTACATATATATCACATTAATTAGTCCTTCAAGTAATTACTTTCCTAACAAAATACTCAGAGTAACAGAAAACAAAAGTCCTACAGGTTGATGTGCTTCCTCTGCTTTCATTAAGTCCTCATAGACTTCTCCTCCTTCATCTTCCCCATATACACAGTCATAAAGATCTTCCTCATCTTCTACACGAGTTTCACTAAAACGAAGAGCACAATTGAAAAGTCATTATCTACTAAGCAGTAAATACAATAGCTGGAAATCATCTACTGGATTTTAATTTTAAAATTTAGAAAGGAATAAATGGTATTAATGGAAAGAGCCAAAGATGTACATTACAGTTCTGTCTACTCCAATAAGAATGATGGCAAACAACAGAAGCCAACCTTGAGGCTTTGTAGCTAACATTTAATGCGTATGCTGTGTGCAAGCACATAAACAACCCTTTTGCATAGACTTTCTCACTTAAAACATCCAGCATTAATTGCCTTATCACGTATTCCTTATAATTTGATCCATCCAAGAGAGATGGAAGTTGAGAATCAATATTATTTGACTTCCCAAAGACTACAGCTAGTCAAAGGCACAGCAAATACTGAAAACCAAGTCTGTATTATACTGTGAGTGTCTTAACCACTCTGCCGTACCACGTCTTGTCTTTCAAATTTCAATGTCTCAGTTTCATTATCTGTATTAAAGTGTATAAAAACAGAGAGGACAAGGGTTAAGGAGTTTCTAATATATAACAAGTGGTCTTTTTAAGAATATCAATTGCTGCAGGGTTATTATCAATTTCAAAGCTAGTGATTTTCAAACCATGCCCCCTCAAGGCCCATTCAGAGCCTCCCCTTCAATGGACTCTGTTTTTATCTGTTTTATTTGTATTTTGCAAAGAAAGAGCCTGAATGCCAAAAAGCATTTTTTAAAAAACCATTTAAAATTTTTTGCTGGTCTCCTGGAAGTAAAAATAATACCTCTTTTCAATGTTTCATAAAATTGCTGTTTATTTTCATTTTATTTGAAAAGCAGAAAGAATCAGAGAGAGAGAGAGATCTTCCATCTACTGGCTCACTACCCCAATTCCTGCAACAGCCAGGGCTGGACTTGGCCAAAGCCAACACCCCAGAACTCAATCCAGGTCTCCCACATGGGTGACAGGTAACCAACTACTTGAGCCATCACATGCACCATACTCCCAGAGTGCTTATTGGTAGGAAGTTGGAATTGGGACTGGAGTTAGGACTTGAATCCAGACATTCTAATACAGAATGTGTCCAAAATTACACCTTAACCCCTGTAACATATATCCACCCCAACACCCTTTTTTAAAGTTTCTATGAGCACTTATGCTGTAACTGACTGGTACTCCTCATATGATACTGTAAACCCTTCTGTCAAAGAGGAACAGCTGGGGCCAGTGCCGTGGCTCTCTTGATTAATCCTCCGCCTGCGGCAACAGCATCCCATATGGGCACCGGTTCTAGTCCCGGTTGCTCCTCTTCCAGTCCAGCTCTCTGCTGTGGCCTGGGAGGGCAGTGGAGGATGGCCCAGGTCCGTGGGCCCCTGCACTTGCATGGGAGACCAGGAGGAAGCACCTGGCTCCTGGCTTTGGATCAGCGCAGTGCGCCAGCCGTAGCGGCCATTTGGGGAATGAACCAACAGAAGGAAGACCTTTCTCACTGTCTAACTCTGCCTGTCAAAAAAAAAAAAAAAAAAAAAAAAAGAGGAACAGCTGATTCCACACACTATATATTTGGTTGCTACTGTTTCAGTTTTTCCTTTGCTCAAGACTTCCACAGATGGTACCTATTAACCAATAATCCCAAAGATTCAGATTAACCAATAAGAATATGTTGGAAGACAGGATTAGCATCTCTAAAAACAAAGTTCAATTACTTCAGTACCAACGCTCCTAAGCATCTCTGCTGGATCTGTGCAGGTGAACACTATAAACTGATGTGAACAAAAATAAAACACTAACTATAAAGTCAATTGGCAACTTGGAACATTTTTCAATAGTGAAAAAAGAGGAGAACCTAGGACACTCTTAGCCATCTCATGTCCCTTCCACCCCATCCTGTATCTTTCTCTCCAACAGAAGAGAGAACAATGCCCTTTGCAGTGGGAACCAGCCTCACATTTGTGCCAGGGGCTTCTCTTCAGTAAATTCACACCCAAAATTTACAGCCCAGAGAGATCATAATAATAAAGGTAAGGCTAAAATCAAGCTGTCACAGCAAACTCAAAAAGCAAGCGTTTCTAGGGATAATACCACACTTGGAATTCAACTACAAGATACAAGTTAAAACAGACTGCATTTTGCAGAGCATGAGCTTGAATTTCAGAGCAGCCAAGTTAGAGCCCCAAGCTTCCTCCAAACTCAGCTAGGAATTGCATTATTTCAGGATTTACCTTGGCATCAACTCTGCCAACAAACACAAGTAGAACAGATAAGGGAAAGTTATAAAAAATACTAGGTGTAAGTGGCCATGAGTAGGGTTTAAAAAAGAACATCATCACCACAATGATTCAAATAGTACATTCTTGCTAATACTTCAGATAATCTGGTTACAGTACCAATAACCTTAATAAAGACACTTTATGGTATTGCAGGCAATTCCATAAGATGATCAGCATCTATTTGGTTAGTACCAGTGAATTCTTAGGGATTTTTAAGATGAGATAAGAAACAATTCTTAATAGATATTTAAAACAAGAATTCAAGACCATTCCAGATGCCATTTACGATGGGGAGAGCAGCTGGCCATTCATCCAGGGGGCTTCTGTGAGCACCTGCCTTTTCTCCTCTTCAGCTGATAACTCTTAGAACAGGCAAGCCAAGGAGAATCTGGGATCACCGCAGGGAGTGGGAGCCAGACTAAGAAGTACATGGGAGGCTGGTGCTGTGGTGTAGCAGGTAAAGCCGCTGTCTGCGGTGCCTGCATCCCATATGGACTCCATTTCAAGTCCCAGCTGCTCCACTTCCGATCCAGCTCTCTGCTATGGCCTGAGAAAGCAGTGGAAGATGGCCCAAGTCTTGGGCCCCTGCACACACATGGGAGACCTGGAAGAAGCTCCTGGATTCTGGCTCCAAATAGGCACAGCTGCGGCTGTTGCGGCCAACTGGGGAGTGAACCAGTGGATGGAAGAACTTTATTCTCTCTCTTTCTCTCTGCCTCTCCTTCTCTCTCTGTGTAACTCTTTTATGTAAATAAATAAATATTTAAAAAAAGAACTATATGGGTTCAAAGTCCAAAGACTGCAACTTACAAACAGTATTACCTTCAGCAAACTATTTAATTTTCAAAAGTAGATTTTCTTATTTTTAAATTGTGACAATAGCAACAACCTGATAGCAATGTGAGATTAAAGGACAGTGTATACGACATGATTAGTGCACACACTCAATTTGCCTATGGCTAACAGGCTAGAGAGCTCAGATCTGAAGCATAATGCCTGGAGAACAGTAGATTCTTGATGCAGTTTTGGCTTATTTAGACATTCATTTACTGAAGACCTTCTCTACCTGGCACAGTCTGAAGTTGTACAGAGTACTTCCGTATTTTTTTTTTTTTTTTGACAGGCAGAGTGGACAGTAAGAGAGAGAGAGAGAGAGAGAAAGGTCCTCCTTTACCGTTGGTTCACCCTCCAATGGCCGGCGCACTGCGCTAATCTGAAGGCAGGAGCCAGGTGCTTCTCCTGGTCTCTCATGGGGTGCAGGACCCCAGCACTTGGGCCATCCTCCACTGCACTCCCGGGCCACAGCAGAAAGCTGGCCTGGAAGAGGGGCAACCGGGAAAGAACCTGGTGTGCCGGCACCGCAGGCGGAGGATTAGCCTATTGAGCCGCGGCGCCGGCCTGAAGTTGTACATAGTCATGAACAAGGTCAAGGCTTTGACCTCACAGAGTTGACCTTCTAAGAGGAGAGAGACGATATATAAACCAACACAAGATGATCTCAGGCAGTGGTGAATGTTACAAAACACTGAGCAAGGAAAGTGGATTTTGGCAATTTTAGGGTTTTTAGGGAAGGCCTCTCTATACAGAGACATCTGAACAAAGACTTGAATGGTAAGGGGTCAGGCACACGGACAGGAGAAGGAGCAATCATGAAGGTCCTACAGCAAAAAGAAGCTCTGTACATTGGGATGGATTAATTTCCATGGGTTCCATGAACCTCTCCTGGAGCACAATCAGCTTATTAAAATTCTTTGCAAGCATGCCTGCTCTTTGTCATCAGTTCCTTGAGGGATAAGGATCATGTTTTATGTTTATTAGTAATCTGCACAAGTCACTCAATCAGCACAAGATAATCACCAGCAAGGATCCTTCGCCTCTCCTGACTATTAAACAATAAAGCCCAAAGGATTCTCTGTTCAGAACAAACACCATCCACCCAGACATCCCTGCGTAACTCAAGCCCGTGCTTCATCTCTCCCCTGCTTGCCCTCACAAAGCACTATCTGCCCTAACCCTCCCCCGGTAGTGGATGCTATTTCTTTTTCATTGTTCCCTAGCTGTCTAACTTCGGCTTTATCTGTTCTGTTTATTATGTCTTTCAGGAACTTATGAATTTTACTTCACTTTAGAATATCTTTACTCTTCACAGGGACACACACAGAAACTAAAACCAGTGGAACCATATTTTCTCATGAAGCTTTCCAATATCAAATTAAGGTTAATTCTTACACATCCCAATGCTTATACATCTTATATTTCACATTAATCTATGTTTCCCTTCAGAGAGCTTATTTAACAGTTAAGATTCATGATACATGCAAAGACTGGCAGTGGTTTAACAGTGCTAGAAATAGTCAACATACTCTATTAAGTCTGGAAGGCCTTTGTAGATGTCTTCATCATTAATGCTTTCTTCTGTTGGGAAGGGCCTAGGGAGAAGAAAAAAAATGGGTAAATGATCAACTACCAGGCTGGGCACTAACCTCTCACTCAACTGTGTGTTGAGTGTCCAGTGTCAAAATGGCTGACCCTGTCACCATGTCTCTAACAACGTGCAGGGCCTTCCCTGTAGGGCTGGTCCAGGGACTGTGTCGGTTCCCCTGGGAAGGCTGTCGTGCCTGCTACCCAACATCATGCGCATCACTTACTTCTGGTCACTGCAGCTCCCAGTGCAGCTGGAGACACGTTAATGTGCTCATCTGAACCCCCACCTGCCAAGCACCTGCAGACTCACGTCTTAACACCTACCAGAGCACCCCAATTCAGACAACAAGCGGCAGTACATGAGCCTCAGTCATCAGCACCCTCTCTTTTCAGCTATAGAATCCCATTAGAGGGCCGGCACCGTGGCTCACTAGGCTAATCCTCCGCCTTGCAGCGCCGGCACACCTGGTTCTAGTCCCGGTCGGGGCGCCAGATTCTGTCCCGGTTGCCCCTCTTCCAGGCCAGCTCTCTGCTGTGGCCAGGGAGTGCAGTGGAGGATGACCCAAGTCCTTGGGCCCTGCACCCCATGGGAGACCAGGATAAGTACCTGGCTCCTGCCTTTGGATCAGCGCGGTGTGCTGGCCGCAGCGCACTGACCGTGGCAGCCATTGGAGGGTGAACCAACGGAAAAGGAAGACCTTTCTCTCTGTCTCTCTCTCACTGTCCACTCTGCCTGTCAAAAAAATAAAAATAAAAATAAATAAAAATAAAAAGAATCCCATTAGACTGGCACATTGGTAACAATCATCCTTGCATGAAACAGTTCGCTAGCAGATGAAAATGATTAGAAGAACCCTGTGCCCTCTATACAGCATTAAGGGTCCTGACACAATTTTTTTTTTTTTTTTTTTTTTTTTTGGACAGGCAGAGTAGACAGAGAGAGAGAGAGACAGACAGACAGAGAGGAAGGTCTTCCTTTTCCGTTAGTTCACCCCGAAATGGCCGCTGTGGCTGGCGCACTGCGCTGATCCGAAGCCAGGAGCCAGGTGCTTCCTCCTGGTCTCCCATGCGGGTACAGGGCCTAAGGACTTGGGCCATCCTCCACTGCCTTCCCAGGCCACAGCAGAGAGCTGGACTGGAAGAGGAGCAAATGGGACAAAATCCAACGCCCCAACCGGGACTAGAACCCGGGGTGCCGGCACCGCAGGCAGAGGATTAGCCTATGGAGGCACAGCGCCAGCCCCTGACACAATTTTCTATTCAGACTTTAAAGTATTTAGGTTGTATTTTTTAAAAATCTTCCTGGTTTGGAAAAATGAATCAACCAAACTTCATGAGAAAAAGATATTTTCTCTTCTCCTATTCAATAAAATCACATCACACTTCCATTTATACCCTATTCCAACTGCTTAGCTTCCTTGTTTGTAACATGATGCTTTGGATTTTCTTCCTAACACCAATTTAATGCCCTAAATTTATGCCTAACAAAATCTCAGTAATCGTACCATAGTACCAAAGTTTTATTCTTCTTTTATAGGTGGCCACGATTTCATATGTTTCATAAAAACAAGATGATCCATCAAAATAATGGGTAAGCTTTAAATAATTAATAGATTGGAAAGCAACATTTCACATTGGTTAATGGATTAATTGAATATTAAGATAATGGTGTAATATATAGTTTACAAATAAATCTACATGTGTAAAAAAGGTCAAAGTTTCACAAAATTATTTTTATATTCAGACACATATTACTATGTTTTTATACCAATACAGATCCATTATAGAGAACTGTAGTCCACTGTAGAAAAAATTTTAAAGAAAAACATTTATTTTATAATGTCACTTTCAGTGGATTTTTATATTGCTTTCTCTTCTCTTTCCTTTGTCTTCTATGCTTAGTGCCAAGATTAAGGGCTCCAATTATTTTTTTCTTTGCTTGGTTTTGACCAATATATTAATTAAACACTTCACATTTCCTTAAATATTTAAACTTTTTTTTTACAATTTTTTATTTATATAAGGTGAAGAAATTTTATGTATTTCACATATGCAGATTTAGGAGCATAGCGATACTTCCCTCCCTCTCTGACATTTATCCTTTCAGAATAAAGAATACATAAATACATAAAAATGGGATAATAATTTTCAAAATCTGTTTAAATATAAAATATAAAATGCAAGTATACATTGGCATGGAAAAATATTCATGTATTGAAAGGCAAATAAGGAGGAGTTTACCAAGTCTACAGACTGCTTCTGCAGAAAGCTGACCTTCATGGAGCTTTTTCTTTTTTTTTTTTTACGATTTATATATTTGAAAGTCAGAGTTATGGGGAGGAGTGAGGGATAGAGAAAGAGAGAGAGGGAGAGATCATCTATTCACTGGATCACTCCTGAGATGGCCACAATGGCTAGGGCCAGACCAGACCAAAGCTAGGAGCTCATCCGGGTCTCCCACATGGGTGGCAGGGACCCAAACATTTGGACCATCTTTCACTGCCTTTCCCAAGCACATCAGCAGTGAGCTGGATCGGAACAGCCAGGCCTTGAACCAGTGCTCATATTCTATGCTGGCATTGCAGAAGGCAGCTTTACCAGCTATGCGACAGCACCAGCAGCCCCTCACAGCTCATTTCTGAGAAAGGGTCTGCAGGATCTCCTCCCTAAGGTCACTATGCTTTGTACACTGGGACTAAGGGCTGCCTGGTCAGTGCTTAGCACTCCTGCAAGACACGCTTGGATCCATTCCCTCATACTATGAACAGGACATAGAAAAACAGTAACAACACAGGCAGAGAGACAGGCACACAGAGCACCCACGATGGCTAGGGACTGGAATGTGGAGCCCTGAGGAAATAAATTAAAAACAAAACCTGTTCTCTTTCCACCAAGCCTGGTTCTGTACCTACAGATACTGTTTTACTTTCTAATGTTGCAGTATTTAAAACGGAGAAAGTCTAGCACAACATAAAAAACTATCCAGCACAACATAAAAAACTATTTTCTCCTACCTAACAACTGCATAATCTTCCATCATAAGGAGATAATTTATTTTACAAATGTAATTTCAAGTTTTTAATTCATTACCAAACTTTCAATACACACCCCTGTATACATATCATTTTATACTTGTTTTTAAAGTTGTTAGTTTTATGGTCTTTTCTACAGGAAATAAATATAACATGTTTTAAAATATTTACTTCAACATTTGTGTTTGTCTTATGAACAATATGTACAGGAATGCTGAAGAAAGTTTTAAAAAAGAGCTATACCAATGACAGTCACCAGTGAATTAAGAACCACGTTTAGCCAGTGTATCTTAATGGACACTAAGTTCTTACTTGCTAAATAAATTTTAAATGAGCAAGAACTCTTCATGAATGAGACACTTGTATGCCCTGCATACAAGTAGTTGCAAACGACAACTATTTAAATAAAGAGCCATGCATGGAACCCAATAGGACACAGAACCACAAAGAAACGAGCTTACCTGATTCCCGTGGCCAACGCTATAGGTGTGCGAGACAGTCGGGATAATGTTTCTATAACCTAAGAAAGAAACAAAAATATTAATTGAAAATGTACACCAGGAAAAATGATTTTCCCCCAAAACAATAGTTTTCCAATCTACTATTAAAACCAGCACATAAATTTGCAGATGCCAAAGAAGGGCAGAATGGGGAGATCAATTATTAGGAATTAACACTTAACATCATACTTTTGTTCTTTTAACTTTATGACGCTGAGTAAATTAACAGCTATCTAAGCTGTCATTTTCCTACCACTAAAACAAGGAGTTGGAGCCAGTGATCCCAAACTCCTGGTATCTCTACTACCACAGAATCTGAAAGATCCTATAAAGCTGCATTCTCCAACCAGGTATCCCCTAACCTTATGACGCTATTAAAATTTTAAGAACAAAAAATTCAGTTCTTCGTTGGACTAGCCATATTTTAAGTGTTCAGTAGCCACTTGTGTGTACTGTATTAGACTGCACAGACATCAAATTTCTATCAGCACAGGACATTCCACTGGACAGTACAGCTCTATGGCGAAGTGTACCTGAGTCAAACCATGTGAGTTCAAATGCTGGCTTTACCATTTTAGCCAGGGAATTTGGGGGAAACTGCCAACTTCTCTAGGCTTTAGTTTCTTCATCTAGATAATGCTTACAATAATAGTTAGACCATTAATGATCACTAGATTATGAGATTAAGTAAAATGGTACATGTAAAATATTTAATTATATTTATTCTCTATAATCAGTGAATTTAAGAAAAGTATCTTACTTAAGCAACAGCATCTATAATTTTACCTTTGCTTCAGTATTTTATGCCTAGGATCATCTCACTTAAAGACTTAGAAAGCCAATGACTTCACATACATTGTTCTCAAAGTCTGTTTTTATAGCAGATAAAACTTATTCTACCTTTCAAAATTAACCAAAGTAAAACTTTACAAAGTCCTACTATAAGCCCTCTTCAGAATGAGAAAAAAAAAAAAAAAGCGGAAAAGGTAAAAATCTATCTCTGAGGTCAGGTGATTTTCTAATTCCTCAGTTTACAGACCGAAACACAGAAGTCAAGTGCCCAGTTCCCTGCGGAAGCTTCACCTGGAGATTATCCACACACATACTTCCTCCTGCACGGCTTTAAGAGGTAGCCTGCTGCTGCGGTCAGAAGCTCACGATGGCAGGATACGCGTGGGACAGTGGTTAAGTCACTGTCTGGGACACTCACACCCCTTAGCAGATTTCTTGGGTTTGACCTTTAGCCACTCTGCTTTCAATCCAGCTTCCTACTAATTCACACCTTGGGAGGCAGCAGATGATGACTCAAGCACCCTGCTACCCATGTAGGAGACCTGGATTGAGTGCCAGTCTCCTGGCTCTAGCCTGGCCCAGCCCTGGCTGCTGTGAGCATTTGGGGAGTAAGCCAGCAGATGGAAAATTTCTGTCCCTCTGTGTCTTTTCCATAAAATGACAATAAATAACTTTTAAAGGAAGTTCATGTCTTGCCTTTGGGGTAGGACACCTAAGGCCACAGCTTATTAGTTTTCAGTGAGGCTCATCTCTACCAGCCTCTGTGAAATGTAGACCATAACAGCTAACACCCCACCTCAAGGAATGATGAAAAGAATTAAATGAGATATGCCCAAACACTTAATACGTGTAAACTTCCATTATTACATAAAACAAATTACACAGAAAAAGTTTTGAACTGAATTAAATTACATGGTGACACAGAAAGTAGAAATATATTCTTGAAAACTGGTAAAAGATTTTTAAGTAGTCTCATTACAAAAAAATGAAAAGTAATACACATGCTAATCAGCTGAATTTAGCCATTCTAAAACAAGTACATGTTTGAAAACATGGTGCACACAATACATGCAATTAAAAGCCAATTTTAAAAATTAGGTTTAATATGCAAAAGAGACAAGGGAGCACAACTCTGGGATGATTCCAAAGGGTTAAATGGAGCAAGGACTATGGGAGCTAAATGAACTAAATCACTGACCCCTACATTCTACATTTTTTTAAAGATTTATTTTATTTATTTGAAAGACAGAGTTACAGAGAGAGGTAGAGACAGAGAGAGAGGTCCTCCATCTGCTGGTTCACTCCACAGATGTACACAATGGCCGGAGCTGCAGCAATCCAGAGCCAGGAGCCAGGAGCTTCCTCCAGGTCTCCCACATGGGTGCAGGGGCCCAAGGACTTGGGCCATCCTCTACCGCTATCCCAGGCCATAGCAGAGAGCTCAGGCCATAGCAGAGAACTGGATTGGAAGAGGAGCAGCCGGGACTAGAACCGGCGCCCATATGGGATGCCAGCACTTCAGGCCAGGGCTTTAACCCACTGTGCCACAGCACCGGCTCCAAATTCTATATTCTGACCCTGGCTTCCTGCTATGACCTGGCCAGGGTGGGGGTGGGGGGTAAAAAAATTAAGTGAAAGCCTTTGTCCAATTTCATCACAGTTAACAGAGTTGAACATCTGATAGTAAGGCAAGACACAATTATTCAGATAAGACTTGAAATCAATTAATTCCATATAATAAAGCACATTCGGTGAGTCTATAAATTCAGATCATACATGAATAAATGCTAACAAGTTCACTAGAACAAACCAATACAAAATGAAAAAACATTTCCTAAAATTTCAAAATTACTCATCATCAGTGAAAAGACTAGCTTCAGGAAGGCTCTGGAATAACTTGTGGAGTAGTACACAGACCTGAGGCACCTACACTGTGAAGATCTAGCACGCACCTCATCCTGATCTGGCACTGCTGTAAACCTAAGGGTGAAGTCTGCCTCTGATTCAGCTTTGCATTGTGGTTCTAGCACGGTTACTGCTTAATAACAAGAAAAAAATAGCCATATTTTACTATTGCTATATATTTTATTGCTATTTTATTATGTGTTTTAACAGCAATGTATTTCATTCCTTAGGGATATTTTCTACAATTATGATGTATCTGCAAAGTAAGAACATGTTTGCTGTTCCTTTTCCAAACAACGAGAGCTACGACAACCTGCCCCCTACCGGCCTGCCTACCACCCTCAAAACTACACCTTGAATTTTTATATGAATGCCCACCAGAGGGCGCCAGATGACAGCATATTAGTGTACGCCTGACAACTGTTTCTAAGAACAAGTGTTTTTGAAAATCAACAATCCGAAACCAACTCCTATTATTTATTTATTTAAAGAATTACTTTTATGAGTCAATAAAAATAATATATTCAGATTCAGTATATGAACAGATTGTGTGTAGTGTATCTTAAAGTAATGAGTCTCTCTGAGAACCCACACTCAAGTTTTTTGGTCTTATTGTTCACCGAGTCCATCCATTAAATCTAAGTTTAGCCAAAGCAAATAGAGACTGTTTAGTCGACGTGGTGTTTTCAGAACAGCGTGTATTCTGCAGAGGCAAGTGTATTCAGATTTGGGATAGACAAGAATATAAATTAATGCCAGACTCTCCAGTCCTCCATGTGGAGGTTCTGCCCGTCATTAGAAACACATTATCATGAACATTCGTAAAAGAAAGTATCCCCAAGAACACAAATAGGATTATTTCCCCAGCAATGTAGCAATTCCTAAATTGTTACATCAAGATAATACGAAATTATGGACAACTGACTCCCAGATAGGGAAGTTAACTAGTGAGAGAACATCTGTATGTTAATAGGCCAACAAGCAACCATGCCAAATTCGTGGTGTGAGTTTTCTTTCCTCCTTACCCTGTCCCAGTGTCCTGGTGGACAAGGAGAGTAGAATTTGTAAAGAAGCAAAAAGCATTCCAGGTAACACACACAGGAGCTTCCTGTAGAGGGAGGTGGGGCGGGTGCCCAGGGCTTCCCGCATCTGCTTTAGAAGGGTGGTTGAGAAGGCTTAGCAAGGAGGCCACAGGATCTAAACGGCATTTTAAACACATCATTCAGCAAAGCAAAGGCTCAAGTAGGACAGGAGGACTCGGGGAGCAAGCAAGGGCCCAGGAGACAAGGGCGTGGTGAGGGGTTTCTCAATCATCCGAGGGAGAAGTGAAGTCTGAGCTACAACTGCAGCGGTCAGGAGGGAGAAGGGCCGGTGCACTGGGAAGGCTGAGGAAGGAAGAACCAAGCTGGGAGACAGGGGAGGAGGCGGTTCCAACGCCATCTACCGGCAGAGCCCCTGGGCTGCTTCTGAGCAGGGAGCTCTTGTTCTGGCCCTTCCCTCCCAAGGCCAAGGCGCCCAAGGAGCCAGGTCCTCACTCCTACAGGAAGCTTCTGTGACCAAACCCACTCCAGATGGGTCCTTTGTGTCCCCATTTGACTTTGGACATAACTGCACCTTGGCACCTCTCACTGTACTAAAAATAAAAATGCATCAGCCTTTTAAAATATTTTAAAGACTTGGTATTTGGTTTGTCAAATGAAAATAATACAGTAATACATCAAGTGGCCTCTCTCCCATCTCACCTTCTGCCTGAAGGGCATCACAGCTAAGGACCTGGTGTGACTCTTCCAGAATTTATCATTTTCCTTTTATTATGAAGTAATGGGGCTTTATTATACAGATTTCTCTAGAGCAATTTCTTTCATTAGCAATAAACCAGTCATGCCAACATATGACTCTCTGCATTTTGATGCTGTACATTATTCCAGTGTATACAAACAAACATGATTTAGCCATTCTTCCGACAATGATACTTTCAACATTCTGCTCCAAAATGGCCATCCTTGTTAACTACCTTTTCACCCATGCATGGGTACTTCTACAGAAAAAGCTTCTTAAATGCACTGACTAGTACAAAAGGCACGACTGTTTATAGACACCCCCGAAGAGTAGGTAAGAACATAACAATTCTGGTGATCCATCTCTTTCCAATCCTACAGTAGCGAATGCCTTAAGGGCAGGGGTATCACGCTCACTCTTCACCTCTGTATTTCCATTGTCTTAGTCACAGACAGGCTCATGATGACAACATCACAAAACTATGTCAGTCAAACAATTCAAGGGGTAATACTTAGCCTGCAGAACTGTTTTGAGGAGTAGGGATAATGTATGTCAAGCTACACAAAAGGCTTAACCTGGCACAAGTGTAGACTGAATGAATAAGGAATCGACTACGACAATTAAATACTAAGTATAAGAGAGCTGCCTATCCAGACCTCCCACCCACAGCATCCTAGCGCCTTGCAGCAGACTTCTTCCCCTAATGATGAGTTTCATGTCATTTAGACTCTCTTATTTCTACCATCAAATCAGTCAGTTTAAAAACTATGAAATAGCTGGCACCGCGGCTCACTAGGCTAATCCTCCACCTTGCAGCGCTGGCACCCCGTGTTTTAGTCCCAGTCGGGGCGCCGGATTCTGTCCCGGTTGCCCCTCTTCCAGGCCAGCTCTCTGCTGTGGCCAGGGAGTGCAGTGGAAGATGGCCCAAGTGCTTGAGCCCTGCACCCTATGGGAGACCAGGAGAAGCACCTGGCTCCTGCCATCGGATCAGCGCGGTGCGCCGGCCGCAGGGCGCCGGCCGCGGCGGCCATTGGAGGGTGAACCAACGGCAAAGGAAGACCTTTCTCTCTGTCTCTCTCACTGTCCACTCTGCCTGTCAAAAAATTTAAAAAAAAACTATGAAATATACACAATGGGATATTATTCAGCTATAAAAAGTAAAATCCTTCCATTTGCAGCAAAATGGACACAACTGGAGGGCATCATTCTGAGTGAAGTAAGACAGACAAATATCGCATGTTCTTCCTATGTTTGGAGGCTAAAATTTAAAAATGACAAATAAAGAAATGTCTGAGTGTATCTGTATTACTGCAAATCTAGTCTTGTAAAACAAGTTTTATAACTTTGTCAAATCAGTGGTTAAGAATGTTACACCACTATAGTTATAATGATCTGTGATTACTTTAAAATTTATTGTATATGGGTGAAATGGTCATTTTTCCATTCAATTATTGTCTATAACCATTGTCTATATTCCCACTAAACTAGGATCTTCTTGCTTTTTACTTGTTAAACTTCTTATTTTGTGAAGTATTAAGCCTTTTTACTGTAATGTAAATTTAAAATACACTATCTCAAAGACTAAAAATCAAAAGGGAGCAGGAAGGAGGGTGGGAGGGATGCAGAGAATATCATTTATGTTCTTAGAATTTTATCTCCAAATCACATTGACTTTGTTAAAACTAAGAAGTTAAAATTTAAAAAAAGAAAGAAAATCTCAACAAAGAAGGAAAAAACTATAAAATAAAATAGCTTTCAAAGACACAATGGCAATATCGTACCCACTTTTACAGTTTTCTTCATAGACCTCTGACAAATCCCCAGGCAAATCCAGCACATGAGTGCTGTCAATGCCATAGTCTAATTAAAACAAGTCATCCACGCAGAAGCAGTGTGTTTTGGCTACTTTGAAGGTCCTGAGCTAAGGAAGCCATGGCCGGAGAGAGGAACCAACATGCAGGTCTGCCAAAGCACTGTTGATTAACTGTGGATTCATGTCCCGGAGTTTGCTATTCTATTCTGAAGTTTCACTTCTTAACTCACTCCCTGACCCCATGAACGAGAATCTGGGTTCCAGAGGAGTTCCTAGGGGAGCGATCCTCACAGAGGAGGTGGGCTCTGCAAAAGCAGTCGGGTAGCTGCAGCTTGAGTCCCAAGTGTAAGACTAGTCTGTGGTTCAAGAAGGGGCCTGCAGCTTCGCTGCACAGCGGCATGAAGTCACCGCCTAGCAGCTGAGGCTCAGGGTACAGCTTCTGCATCGTGGTCCCCGCAGCCTCTGAGCAAGGGCTCTGGGGGCTTGTGGGAAAAATCTCGGCCTCAGAGGAAGTGGGAGTATGGGCCTGGGAGTGCAGGGGCCAGACTTCAGAGAGCAGCAGAGGCCCACAGAGCAGGCCGGCGGCAACCCAGAGGCAGCCCAGAGATCTGGTGTAGCCCAGGCTCCAGACTCTATTCTAAACCCTGCCAGATGGTGAGTCTCAGACTAACAATATATTGCACCCCAACTCTCCTAGGAAATCAACAGAACTCATTATCTTAATTTTCTTTGCAATTCTAATTTCACACAGTAAATTACCCCATTAGGATACACTATAGCTTAGCATCCCTTCCAGCAACCCATCCTGCCTAAAACACCTGGTTGTTGCTTTGTATGGTGCTGTTGGAAAATATCCCTAGCTCCTCCTGAATGTCCAAAGCAAACTAGCACTGTCAGATATAATGAAGAAAAAAACATATCTCTGTATGATGAAGACTATGGGACATGAATTTCATTGTTCAAAAGAGTGGTTTAACCATATAGGTTAAATGAGTCAAAATTCTAGTTTGTGCTAGCCTTAGTAGTCATCATAAATACAAGAAGCATTCTATATTTACTAGCATTTGAATCTTCAAAAGTGTAACTCTCAAAAGAACAACCACCTCCATTTTTGAAAGTAATATATTGGACTGTTGGGAAGGCAGTCTCAGAAGTCACATTTTCTGGGCTCAAATCACAACTCCACTCCCGCCATGGGGAGTTACAGAGGTACTCAGCATCACAGCTATCTTCCATACAAAAATACCATAAAATATTACCTTTCATACAACTTGACGGTGAAGGGTAAATAAGGAGATGTGTGTGTGTGTGTGTGTGTGTGTGTGTATACACATCACATAATTCTACTATTTCCTAGTGCCATCATCATCGTTGCCAACACCGTCATTATTGGTAAAGTAACACTGGGTCATTACAAAGTATTTCAGAAAACAAAATGTGAAGCCTTCTGCAGGGGGCGAGTAAAAAAGCTTTCAGATGAGAGAGGACATGGGAATGGACTCAGGAGGCCTTTGGCATCCAGCCCCTCACATTCACTGCCCCAAGTAAGTAGCAAAAAATCTATGCAACTAGAATGTTTGTCACTTAAGCACAATTTCAAGGCAAGTCCTTTGCCTGAATCACTACCTACTACTACATGGTCAATGGCGACAACTCTTTATCATGCAAAAATCCTAGAGCCACCATGTTCACTCAGTGGCTCCTAATTATCTTAAGTCACCAATCCCTCTGAGAATATAATGAAAGTTCGTGGTGATTTCCTCCATAAAAATACAACACACACATACACACACACATTCAGCATCTTATCTCAAGAATTCCATGGATGTCTTGAAGCCCATTCATAAATTTTCTCGATTTGCAAATCATTTTGCCTACAAGGAAACCAAGGCCCAGAAAAATTAAGTAGGACTCCCAAGGTCAAAGGATTGGTATAGAACCCAGGTTCTTTCTCTTCTGTCCAGGTGAATGCTCTTTTCACTTCACCATCCTGTTTATAAATCTGCACTGACACGGTGGATACAGGCGGAACATGTGGAACATGCTGGATACACAAATACACTCTGTATGTTGAAAGTAGAAAAACGAAGACGCAATACTTCTTGCTTTCAAAAATCACCATCCATTAGGAAACACAGTAGGGTGGGGGGAAGCAGGAAGAGTGCACACAGACTGACATCACAACATCTGTCTGCAGCCCAGAGCAGGGGCAAGGCCAGCTGTGTCCTTCAAAAGGAGGAGGGAGCTATGGAAGTTCAAAGGCTTCTCGAGAGAGGTCCCTGAGCTGCCTCTTGAAGGGCAGTTAGGTAGGTCTCAGCCTATTTGTCTGCAGGTTCAAAGATGAGCAAAAATGATCACACCCTGGCCCAGCTCCTCCGTCATCAAAGCCACTCCAGTGAGAACACCTTCATATTTTAAGCAGATTCGCTGGCACCGTATCCTCTGAGGATCTTTTTGTAAAGACCATTTCCAAGATGACGTATTTCTTACTTGATTGACAGTGAACATTTTCCAGAGTATGAGGGAAACAGTGCCACCAAGCAAACAGACCTGCACTTGTCTCACAAGGCAGGTACACACCATGGCGGTCCTGCTGTCCCTGCTTTCTTGGCCTCAGAACACTGCCTCTGAAAACCCCAAACAGAACATTCTTCCCTTGAACTGCTTCTCCCTCCTAACTCCAACGACCCCACAATTCCACTCCTCTACCCACCCAGACATTAGGGTCACTTTATAGACTCAAGTCCTAGATCTTAAGTGCATCCATTCCTTCTTCTAAGTCTCTCAGATCCAACCCCTTCTCCTCCCATCTCTTTGCTTTGGTTCAGGTCTTCTCCATTTCTTGCCTCAATTATTGGATTAACTTCCAATTTGTCTCCATGCTTCCAATTAAATTCCTTTCAAATTCGTGCTGTATTTGGTTCCCATAGAGGTTGCATTGCATTTTAGAACTGTCAATCTGATTGTATCATCATTACCATACTCTCACTTTAAAATTCTTAAATATTAGCCACCCTGGGGGCCAGTGTTGTGGCACAGTGGGTTAAAGCCACAGCCTGCAGCAGCAGCATCCCATATGGATGCCGATTTGATTCCAGGCTACTCCACTTCCAATCCAGCTCCCTGCTAATGCACCTAGGAAAGCAGCGGAAGATGACCCAAATCCTTGGACCCCTGAGCCCATGTGGGAGACCCAGAAGAAGCTCCCAGCCTCTGGCATCAGGAGCTCAGATCGGCTCAGCTCCAGCCTTTGGGACCATCTGGGGAGTGAACTAGAAAATGGAAAACCCCTCCCTCTCTCTCTAATTCTTTCAAATAAATAAAATAAATCTTAAAAAAGAAAAGAAAACCTTGGAGCCTCCTTAGTCTTGTTTAAAAAAAAAAAATCCATCCTGCAAAGAGTTCTAATTACTTAACATCACACCCTGGAGCCTTCAGGATCTACTCCCCTTCCCCGCGCCCGCCTACACCCCCATACCTGCCACATTCAGCCACACCCAGCCACTGTGCCTGCTGAGTCCCAGACAGGTCCCAGAAGCACACATATAAATTCTAGCAGAGTATAAAATTCACACTACTATAATTTACAGAGGTGGTTTCAAAATTAAAACCTTCATACTCTAGAACAGGCAGATTAAAAAAGAAAAAAAAAAAAACCTGAGACCAGAAGTGTTAATTTCCTGTTAAAAAAAAAAAAGAAAAACTTTTCTGCACCCTGTTTTAACTACCCCCTGGCCTGAACACCCAGGAAGATGAAACCTGGCATTCGTCAGTGCACAGGTAGCTATCCGGAAGCACAGTTCTCTAGCGAGGAATTTCCACTGCTCTTCCTAGTATACTAGTCTGTTAGGGTGTATTGAACTTACAGGTAAATGATAAAGAATTCAATTATTTACATATAACTGTAAAAGGGACACTTTAGCCGGAAAAATGTAATCAAATGATTCTCTGCGTTTAAGCAGAGATATAAGCTACCAAGATCATGCGGCGATATTTGGACACGCAATCAGAATCTAGCTGTGACCATGTAGATGAGCACACAGTCCCCACTGGACGGTGGCAGTGGGGACTCACAGAGCAGAGGCTGAGGCTGTTGAGGGTCATCCCCAGTCTACTGGGAAGCCAGCATGGCTTTCACACGACCCACTTAGAACATATATGGCCTAGGTGTTCACGGCAAGTCAGAAGAGAGGCTTCTCATGAGATCTGAAATAGACAGAGAGGGTTCTGTGGGACTTCAGGGACTTGGAAAATTAAATCAGTGCTCAAGCTTCCCACAAATCACACAGCTGGGGCAAAGTCAACACATTTTCCAAACTTAGCTCACGTTCCAAGTCATGTATCTCCCTGACAAAGATTTCTGCCTCCAGAATATGTTGTCCCTATGGCTATCACCACCTTACAGGATAAAATACAGAGAGTTCCAGAAAGAAAAGGCAATGCCAGAATAAAAGGATCCCACAGTAAAGAACATGTCACCGACCACCAGCGGGAAGATGCCCATGTTTAGTCCCAGCCTCAGAGAACGGATGTGCACAGAGAACAGATGGTGAAGCATCTGCAAGTGGCTCCAAATTTCAAACCACCTAAGAGAAATCACTACTCTGTCGACAGGACTGGGGTAAGACTATGACAGTCCTTCAAGTCTGTTCTGGCTGGTTTAGTTATATTGATTATTGTAAACCCTCCTTGAAAACACTCATTTTGAGATGTATGGGAACAATTTAAATGCAGGTAAATTAATTCATCATTATGGGAGAAATGTTGTTTCTATACCAAAGCTAGTTGTTAGAAACGTGTAAGCCACATATATAACTCAAAAACTTTAACAAAACTCACAAGGAAAAAATAATAAATAGATTAGATGAATTTTAATTTTAATCAATGTATATTGTTTAATCCCATGTGTTTAAAATAGAAATGTACTTCAAAATATTCATGGAGAGGTGGGCATTTGACATAGTCATTTGAGATACTTGAATCCCACACAAGAGTCCCTGGGTTCCAGTTCCGGACACTCCAATTCTGATCCAATTTCTTGCTAATGTGTACCCTAGGAGGCAACAGATGGAGTTCCAGGCTCCTGGCTGCTCTGGGCATTTAGGAAGTCAGTCAGAGGATGGAAGACCTCTACCTGCCTGCCTTCCAAAGCAAAAAAAAAAAAAAAAAAAAAAAAAGTTCATGGAAATGAAATTGAAAGATAAGTTTATTTTGGTGCAGAAAAATGTTGAAATACAGGTCTGGTGCCATGGCATACCACATAAAGCAGTCGCCTGCAGTGCCAGTATCCCATATGGGCACTGTTTTGAGTCCTGGCTTCCCCACTTTCGATCTAACTCTCTGCTATGGCCTGGGAAAGCAGTGGAAGATTGTCCAAGTCCTTTGGCCCCTGCACCCATGTGGGAGACCTGGAAGAAGCTCCCGGCTTCACATCGGCCCAGCTCTGCTCATTGCAGCCATTTGGGGAACCAGTGGATACAAGACTCCCTGACTCCCTCCCTCCCTCCCTCTCTTTCTGTAACTCTCTCAAATAAATATTTTTTTAAAAGTCAAATACAAGTAAACAGGGAGTCTTCAAAAGTTCATGAGGAAAGCATATTGTAAAAAAAAAAAAAAAAACTATGTACAGATTTCAAAATGTTTTTACACCAAAATAAATTTTTAAAATGTATTTATTTGCAAGGCAAACAGAGATTAAGAGCTCCAACACACCGACTTACTCCCCAAATGCCCACAATGGCTCAGATTAAGCCAGGAGATGAATCCAGGTCTCACATGGAGTAGCAGAAACTCAATTACTTGACCTATCACCATTAATTACCTCCCAGGGCTGGAGTCAGGAGCTGGAGTCAGGAGCTGAACATGGATACTTCAGTCTGAGACACAGGCATCTTGAATCTTAACCACTAGGCTACACACCCACTCTAATTTTTTTTTTAAATTTGAGAGGCAACAGAAGGAAAGTTCCCATCTACCTCTTTACTCCCCAAATACCTGCAATGTAGAACCAAGAACTCAATCCAGGTCTCCCATGTGGGTAGCAAGAACACAATAACTGGGATGTCTCCTAGGGCTCTCATTAGCAGAGCTGGAATCAGTAGTAGAACCGGGAATCAAACCCAAGCACTCTCATGTGGGATGCAGGTGTCATAACTGCTAGGCCAAACATCATCCTTCAATTTTCACAAACTTTTTTTTTTTTTTTTTGACAGGCAGAGTGGACAGTGAGAGAGAGAGACAGAGAGAAAGGTCTTCCTTTGCCGTTGGTTCACCCTCCAATGGCCGCCGCGGCCGGCGCGCTGCGGCCGGCGCACCGCGCTGATCCGATGGCAGGAGCCAGGAGCCAGGTGCTTTTCCTGGTCTCCCATGGGGTGCAGGACCCAAGCACCTGGGCCATCCTCCACTCACTCCCTGGCCACAGCAGAGGGCTGGCCTGGAAGAGGGGCAACCGGGACAGAATCCGGCGCCCCGACCGGGACTAGAACCTGGTGTGCCGGCGCCGCTAGGCGGAGGATTAGCCTAGTGAGCCGCAGCGCCGGCCCAATTTTCACAAACATTTTGAAATATTCTCATTCTATAATTTCAACATGTAATCAATATAAAAATCAAGACATTTTACACTGCTTTTTCTTGAGCTAAATCTTCAAAATTCAGTATGTGTATTACAGTTACATCTCATCTCAGTTCAGACTAGCCACCCTCTGAGTGGCTGATTGCACCACACCGGCCAGCATAAACCTACACATAACCCTGCAGAGACCTGGAGGCATAGTGGAGGAAGAAACAGACCTTCCGTGGTGAAAATGCCTCATTGTGCAGATGCCAGGTGGCAGCTTAAGAGTGGCACAGCACCCAGACACCCTATACCCTGATGAGGCCAAATCAGAGAGAGAATCATATTGCTAGATGTCTATCGCCTTTGCAGCTAACAGAGGGACAAAAATGACCCTGAGAAGTTGGCAAGCCCTGGACTAAAGAGGAAACTACCCCTTCCACATGGGCCTTACATACTTCATACATTTCCCCACTGCCTGCAAATGTCAATTTTGACATGTTGATTCTCTCAGATGGTCACCCATCTATACATTGATTCCCTCTTCAAGCCAAGTTTGACTCTGGCAACAGACAAACAGGACAAGACGTCTGTCCCCAATGTGCTCACAGTAGAACTGGGAAACAGACAAGCTAAAAATCACAAAACCACATACATGCAATTGCAAGTGAGACAGTGACAAGAATTATGGAGAAATGGTGCATGGTGCTGTGAAGAGAGAGTACAGAGGCACTTCTCTTTAGCCAAGATGTCAGGGAAAGCTTTTGGACAAAGGGACACATGAGTTGAAATCTGCATTTACAACTGGTTGATCAGGTCTTCCATTCCAGCATTTCACACAAAAGCATCCATGTTTTTCAATGTCTCATATCACTCCTTTTCTCCATTTCTCTTCTTTCTTCCAAACAGGGAATGACACTGAGTGTCAAGAGATCAGAAATCTCATCAATAATTGAGTTAGTCTGCAAGTGGTAAGAATTTATTACAAAGTGTCTGTCTGCCAATGCAGGTTTGTAAGGAATTTAATAACATTCAAATTTTTATTCTGGGATGACGGGGCTGTCAATTCAACAGGGTAAGAAAAAGGAAGACAGGTTGTTGGGACAGAGATAAGAAAAGAGATTACTGCGGGAGTTCAGATAAGAGTACACTGAGTAACCTATAATGGAGAGGAGGGAATACATTCAAGTACATTTCAGAATGAGAGGTCAGGGTGGACGCCTGACTCAGCAGTTAAACTGTCTCTTGGGATGCCTGCATCCCACACCACAGTGTCTGGGTTTCAATCCTAGCTCTGATTCCAATTCTAGCTTCCAGCTAAAACATACCCTGGTAAGGAGACAACAGCCTCAGTACTTGGGTAACTGGCACCTACCCTGGAGATCCCTGAAGTTCCTGGCTCTTGGCTTTGATCTGGCTCAATCCCAGCCATTGTGTGTGTTTGAGGAGTGAGTCAGCAACTGGAGCTTTCTCATCTGTCTCCCTCTCTGCTTCTCAAATAAATGAAAGATCTCCAAAAAGTTCAAGGGGAATGTATATTATGTAAAAATATGTAGATTTCAACTTCCTAAGATTTTTATTTATATTTAGCATTATTTGAAAGGCAGAGAGAGAAGCACACATACAAATATACAGAGAGAGAGAGAGAGAATTTTCCATCCACTGGCACACTCCTCAAGTGCTTGCAACATCTAGGGCTGAAGCCAGGAATCTGGAATCCAGTCTGGATCTTCCACATGGGTGGCAGGGACCCAAAACCTTGAACCATAACCTACCATCTCCCACAGTGTGCATCAGACGTGGAAGAGCCAGAACTCCAACCAGGTTTTCAACATGGGATGCAGGCGTCTCGAGTTGTGTCATAACTGATATACAAAACGCCTTCCTCTGATTTCCATTTTTTCACACCAAAATAAACACCTCTGAATTCCATTTTCCATGAATTTTGAAGTGTCCTCATATGCTTAACTAAGGTAATACAGACAGCTACACAAACATGGTTCTCAGATGGACAACACCTACATGTCACAATCTGGTTGAATAGCAGAAACACTTGGGGAGCTTTAGGAAACCATCTATGCCCAGACCTTACCTGCCAAGAATACGAATGTGATGAGGCCTCAGCATCAATGTTTTTCAAAATATTGTTTTTGAACCGTGAGCTTAAGTAGAATGGCCTTCTGAAACCCTAAAGTCAAACAGTCGGATTTTCACATTCCCTAATTTAGTAAATAATTACCAAGTGCCTATGATTAGCAGGCACTATGGTAAGTGCTTAATTTTGTTTAATTACAGAAAATTTATGAGTTCTATCATATTTCATTTTATTTTTTAAACTTCTATTTATTTTACAGAGAGACCAACAGAGAGCTACCATACACTGGTTTATTCCCTAGATGTCCACAATGACACAGGCAAGACAGGAGTCAGCTGGGCCAGGTCCAAAGCCAGGAGCTGGAAATTCAACCCAGATTTCTCATGTGGGAAGCAGGATCCCAATTATTTGAGCTGTCACAACTGCCGCCCAGGGTCTGCATTAGCAGGAAGCTAGAGTCAGGATCCAGAGCTGAGAACTGAATCTAGGTACTCTTGTGTGGGAGGCAGTTAACTATTCCTGATATCCTACTTAAAAACAAGGATCCTCCAGGGATCAGAGAGGTTAAATTATGCGTAGCAACACAGCAAGCAAATAAAACAACCTAGATGTGAACCTAGCTCTAAATATTCAGATCTGCTAACTCCAAGGGATGCTGCCGGTAACTCTGTATTTGAACCTTTAATGATGACATGACAGTGCTCCTTAGTCCTTGAATAACTTGACTCCCAAAGAGTATAAGCCCTTCAAAAGCTAAACCATACCCACTGTTCCAGTAAACCTTTTGCTGTGCCCAACACCCTACAAACACCTAAACTCGTCTGCTCCTGAATTCACCATCACGCTTGGAAAGCAAGTATGGGCTACCTCTTCCGCATTTTATCAAAGTAGAAACTTTATTGTTAGAGGAAAACCTTTCCATAATTGCCATACATGAAGTAATATGGAAATGGAAATGCTACATATGCATAGTCAAAAATACTTGCTTTATTAGTGTAGCTCGAATTCACTTGAGAATATTAAGATGTCACAACAGTAACTTCTTCTGTTTATCCTGACCAATAAAAAGGAAACATACACATCACAGCAACTCAAAAATGACTCAAATAGTCTGTAATGGGACCTCAGCTCTGGATTTTTTAAAAAAGCTTACTATGTGATTCTAATATGAATGCAGCAATGTTGAAAAACCAGTGACTTAGATAAAATAATTTACAACAGCCCACTATAAGTCCCCTAAAAAATCTCAACAGGTGAAAAAGACTGCTACTTATAAAGGAGGACTTCCTGTTAGGAAGCAGCTAACTGCCTTTTGTATAGCACTTGGGAACAAACTCATATACAGTAAAATATCAAAGAGAAACGCCCTAAGACCACACATTAATTCTAATTTATTGGAACATTTTATTTGTTTGAAACTCAGGTGCTTAGTGTTTGGCCAAGGGAAATCATTTATGTGTAAAACCTCCTTGTACCATGAAGCTGAGCACCAGAGAAGCAGTGAACACACCAGAATCCAAACAGGAGCAAAGTGTTCAAACCCCAGAATCCGGCAGCTTGTGCTTTTTCTTCTGGCTTGCAGTTTAACAGACCGCGAGGAAACGTAATAGTCTTTGTAAAGAGTTCTGTCTCTATTTAGCAGTATAAATATTTATTTGTATATAAAATTAACCTACCCCACCCAGAAATAGCAGTGGTACACAGCTGAGTGCTAGCCTACATAACACAAATGCACAAACACATGAACACACAGTGAGAGGCTCTGGGCTGCGCATTCCGCAGACATTACTAAATGCCCTTGAAAACTTCACGAATAGTCTCATTTTCCTCACTTTATAGCAAAATTGAAACTGAGAGGGAGAGCACTGAAGAAACTTGCCCGCAGTTTCAGAGGCAGTACAGTGGTAGGGCCAACACGGCACACAGGTAATGTGCCCTGGAGTATGTAACCAAAACCTTGAAAGATCCACATAGCTCATAAATAGTGCTGGACACATAAAAGAACCTTCTAGGACAAAGAGAACTCAACGTTATATCTGTCCTAACTTCTCACATTTTCAATTTTACATTGCTGTTTATTACCTGTCTCCCTGAACTAGAATAGAAACTTGCCGACAACAGGGAGGGTGTCAGCCTCATTCACATCTTGGAAAACAGACGCTCAGTCATCTCCTCTTCAATGGAGGAGCTACAATGGGAGCAAATTCTTGGAGGCGAGGACCTGGCTTCAGGATAGAGGTGTATGAAATAAGGCTAAAGAGCTCAATTGGAGGCCGACAGCTTTACATGTCAGGCAAAGGGGAGTAGACTTTATTTACACAGTGCAACAACTAGTTTTGAGCTTAAGAATCAACCACCAAAAGTCCTACGTTATGGGGGAACATTTGGCCTGCTAGTTAAGATACCCATTGAGATGTCCACATCTCATATCAGTGTCTAGGTTCATGTCCTGGCTCTGTCCCAGAGTACAGCATCCTACCAATGCACACTCTGGGAGATAGCAGGTGATGGCTCAATTACTTGGGTCCCTGCCACCCATGTGGGAAACCCAGATTGTCTTCCAGGCTCCTGGCTCCTGGTCTCGCAATGGCAGGCATTCAGGGAGTGAACCAGCAGATGTGCTGTCTCACTCTCTTTCTCATTCTCTCAAATACTATTTTTTAAGTAGTCTGTTACTGCACTAATTTGATGACTGCACAAGATAGTTCAGAGGAAGAAATTCTGAACTGATTATGGAATAAACTTGAGGGATGGTGAAGGAAGTAGATATGACAAGCTTTATGAACAAAGGATCAATTAGTTCACTACTGTAAATGCCAAGTCCCAGAGAAGCAGGCCTAGCATGGACAAATTTTAGCAAACCTGATGTGACTCCATTATTATGTAGAAGATGCCTTACAGAGTAGATGAACTCTAGACACTATTTAGAAACTCAATTCTGCTATACAGCAAGACAGCTCTTGTTGACAATGGATGAAATAGCTCACAGAGAACTGTCAAGAATCTCAAAGACCCAGGTGACCAAGGCACCTGACCTGAGTACCGCTGACCTTAAACCAGGTCAAGCTAGGTTCATAAAGCAGAGGCTGGCACACAGCAGTCCAGCTCCACTGAGGAATCTGCAGCTACGTGTGGGGTGTATGTAGGTGGGTGTGGCACTCACAAGGGCCAGTACAAATGAATGAAATTTTTTACAGAAATCAGTTCGACTCCATTTTTTCCCTTCATCTTGCTTTTCCAGTGTTAGCCGTTACTAAGGAACATGCCCAATCACAATACATTGTTTTCCTGTCTACCTAAATACACTAGCTTTAATCAATTTTTTTTTTGAAATTCACATGCATTTTGATGTTTTTAAAGTACTAAGCATAACAAATACTGGAGAGGATGTGGAGAAAGGAGAACACTTATACACTGTAAATTAGTGCAGCGACTGTGAAATACACAGAAATAGACTTGCCATGTGATCCAGCAATCCCACTACTGGGTATATATATTCAAAAGATATGCAATGTATCAAAGAGATACTGGCACTATCACATTTATAGCAGTACTGTTCACAGTAGCTGAAATTCTGAATCAACCAAGGTGTCCATCATCAGATGAATGGATAAAGAAAATATACACAATGGAATATTATTCAGCAGTAACAAAGAATGAAATTCTACCTTTTGCAGAAAAATGGATGCAACTGGAGGACATCAGGCTGAGTGAAATAAGTGAGACCCAAAAAGAAAACTACCACATGTTCTCCCTTATATGTGGGAGCTAAAATTAAAAAGGAAAAAAAAAGAATAAAATAAATGTCTTTGTGTATCAGCATTGCTGCAAATACAGTTTTATAAAACTTTGTTTTCTACCTTTGTGAAAACAATGGTTAATACTATAATATTAATGTAGTTTTAATGATCTATGATTACCTTAAAACTTACTGTATGTGTGTAAAATGATCATTTTCCATTCAATTATTGTTTATAGCCATTGTCTACACTCTCACTAAAATAGGGTCTTCTTGCTTTTTACTTGTAAACTTCTTATTTGGTGACATATTAAGCCTTTTTACTGTAATGTAAATTTAAAATATGTTATCTCTAAAATTAAAAAAAGAGGGGGAGAAGGAAGAAGGGTTAGAGGGAAAGAAGGGATGAGAGGGAGGAAATATCATTATGTTCTAGAATTGTATCTACAAAGCCCACTGAATCTGTTAAAAAAATTTTCCCAAAGAAACCTTTTATTTAATGAATATAAATTTCATAAGTACAACTTCACGAATGTAGTTATTCTTCCCACCATACCCACACTCCCACCCCTCCTCCCTCTCTCCTTTCCAGTCCCATTCTCCATTAAGATTCATTTTCAATTAACTTTGTACACAGAAGACCAACTCTGTACTAAGTTAACGATTTCAACAATTTGCACACACACACACACACATACACAGAAAAACAGTTTGAGAACTAGTTTTACAGTTAACTATCATAATACAACTCACTAGGGACAGAGGTCCTACATGCGGAGAAAGTGCACAGTGACTCCTCTTGTTAATTTAACAATCAACACTTTTATGTATGACATCAGTGACCATCCAAGGCTCTTGACATGAGCTGCCTAGGCTATGGAAGCCTTTTGAATCATAAAAGTACCTCCTTCTTTGATGGCCACTTCTTTTCACTGGGATCTCACACACAGAGATCCTTTATATAGAACATGTTTTGCCAGTGTCTTGGCTTTCCATGCCTGAAATGCTGTCATGGGCTTTTCAGCCAGACCAGAATGCCTTAAGGGCTGATTCTGAGGTCAGAGTGCTACTTAAAGCGATTGTCATTCTATGAGTCTGCTGTGTGGACTGTTCCCCATGTTGGAACATTCTCTCCTTTTTAATTCTAGCTGTTATTACTACCAGATATTTGATCCTATCTGTATGATCACTTTAACACTTAATCCTATCTATATGATCACTTTTAACACTTAATATGATCACTTTAACACTTAAGAAGTCATTCTTTCTTGAAATGTTAATTTCATGTTTACAGATTTCATTTTAGGTACTCTATTAGTTCTCACAGATCAGGGTGAAAATATGATATTTGCCCTTTGGGGACTGGCTTATTTCACTAAGTATGATATTTTACAGATTCATCCATTTTGTTGCAAATGATCAGATTTCATTTTTTTTACTTTTGTGTAGTATTCCATAGTGTATATATTTCATTTATTTATCCAGCCTTTGGTTGATGGGCATTTAGGTTGATTCCATGTCTTAGCTATTGTGATTTGAACAGCAATAAACATGGGGAGTAGATAACTCTTTTATTTACTGATTACATTTCCCTTGGTTAAATTTCATTTCTGTTCTTTAATTTCATTTTGAGACCCCTTCTTTCATTCTGAGTCTTTGTTGATTTTCTCTTGAGGAGTAACTTTTCTTGAATTACTTACATGGCTATTTCTGAATCAGTATGACAGTATCTGCTATTTCAGAACTCTGTTACCTATGACTATTCAATCCGGAAAGGGACTTCTACTTTAAGAACCTGAAAAGACTTCTTTTTCTGGATTTCAGATAGCTTGCAATGAACAAGGGATACTTTTTAGTTCCGGCTCCTCTTAGTGGTTAACCAAGGATAATCTCAGTCTCCCTCAGGGTCTGAGTATTTACTAAGGAATGGCACAGAGGAAATAATTCTAAGGTGTAGAAAAGTGGCTCAGCCCTTATGTGCAAAATGACAGCAATGAGCATAGAGTGCAACTTTTGAATGCACTAAATTGGGACAAATGTTTCCAATTTTTTTTCCTTTGGAATAGCCTTTGTTTGAGATTTTATTTCATCTTAACCTTGGATGCAGTATTTCACTGCAAAGACTGAGCACCATTAGCCTAAATAACAAAAAAGAGAAAAAATTAAGTCACTCAAGGCCAAAACTCTCACCAGAATTATGTGGGGCCATCATTCTCTTCTTCAGAAGTTGCTTCTGAGATACTTTCTCCAGCTAGTCTCTGAAGACAGAGCTGGGCACTAAATACACAGACACCCCTTGCTTCAGTGGGATGTGGCCTGGCCTCATCTTCCAAGCCAATGTTACTTCTGGTGGTGTTTAGGATCAGCATTTTTCTTTAAGATTTAATTTATGATGGGGATGGGGAGGGAGGAAGAGACCTTGCATCTCTGATTCACTCCCCAGACAACTACAATGGCCAGGGCTGTTTCAGACTGAAGCCAGGAGCTTCTTCCACATCGCCCACATAGGAACAGGGACCCAAACGCATGGGCTATCTTCTGTTGCTTTTTCCAGGAGCATCTGCATGGTGCTGGCCTGGAAGTAGAACAGCCAGGACTAGAACTGGTGCCAATATACAATGCTGGCATTGCAGGTGGAGGCATTATCCATGACACTACAATACCAGCCCCGGGAACAGAATTCTTGAATGAGAAATCTGTGTTATAAAGACAGAATGACTCAGATCACTTCCAAATAACTTAGTAAGCCATATCCTCTGAAGCCCTTATCATATCCATAGTGCTACATAATAATTCTTATGGCACACAGTATTAAAATTCTTTAGAGAGAACCAGGGTAGCTATGTCTTATCTTGAATTCTGCGCAATGGCAGATTCTAGTCTAGCAAGAATATGATATTTCTATTATGATAGAATAATCAAAAGAAAACGGATAATACTATCTGAATTCTCTCTCCAAAAATGAATAGTCTGTCAAAATATGCATATTTCAGAGGTGTTCAAATCTGAGTGATCGTTTATGGGTATTTCCCCTTGAGGATACTTTACAACAGCCTGAATTGAGGGGGGAAAACCTCAGACAGCCCAGAATCAAATGTTTGTATCCACTAATAATTTTACATAAGTCACAAGTCTTTTGACCACTACAGAAAGAGGACTGAGGTGAGGCAAAGAGCCCCAAAGATTCAGATCCTGATGATGTGACTTGGTCACATCTGATTTGGTCAGATACTTTCATGAGGCCAGGAAACAACGAATCAAAACATGCTCTTGACTTCATCAAAGCCCCGACTCTCATTGCATTTCAAAGGTACACCCCATAAAGTCCTGACTCTCAGAGTTGAATCTGTGTAAATGCTCCAGAATGGGGTAATGGATTGTTCAAATTAACCCAAAGCATATTAGGCCACTGTAGAAAGTCCCTGGCATCAGTGTATCAAGCTGGCTCCTGCAAGATGGTGTTGCCCAGGTGACTGCTGAAAATGCCATGCACTTGGCATGGGACTGCACAGAGATTCCATCCCAGTTCCTGCCCTGACTCAGTAAGAGACAATGGCCAGGCCATGTCTTCTTTCTGGACCCCAGATCCTCATCTCTAAATTGTGTGACATAGGCTAGTTGGATCTCTATGCTCATGACTAAATTGCCACACGTCCACTTCCCAACAGTGTGCCAACAGTAGCAGAATCTTGCCAATGACTTATTTTTAAAAATCGGTTCTCCTAGGAACAAGTTATACATTAAGGGGCCAATGAGCTTGACTATTCTATACATACTCATATTCTGTAAGTCATGGAAACACTTATACACTCCACCTATAAGTTCACAGAAACACTCATTCACTCTATCAGATTTCCTCATTATGTGATAGTCACATTTTTCTGACCTGACTCTTTTACAAAGTGTATGCATCAGGGCCAGCATCATGGCACAGTGGGTAAAGCTGCCGCCTACAATTCCAGCATCCCATATGGGTGACAGCTCGAGTCCTTGGCTGCTATACTCCCAAACCAGCTCCTTCCTAACATGCAAAGAAAAGCAGTGGAAGATGGCCCAAATGCTTGGGCCCCTGCTACCCATGTGGAAGACCTGGAGGAAGCTCACAGCTCCTGGCTTTGGCCTGGTCCAGCCCCAGCCAATGCAGCCATCTGGAGAGTGAACTAGCAGATAGAAGATCAAACTCCCTCTCCATCTCTCTAATTCTTTCAAATAAATAAATAAATTTTACTTAAGAAAAGAAAGTTTATGGGGCATGTAGTAGGCATGGTGGTTAAGGCACTGGATGCTTGCATTCCATATCAGAGTGGCAGGGTTATAGTTACAGCTCCACTTTCTTTTCCAGCTTCCTACTAATGAACACTCTGGGAGGTAGTGGTCATGGGTCAATTAGTTGGATCCCCACCACCCACATGGGAGACACTGATCAAGTTCCAAGCTTGGAGCTTTGGCATGACCGAGTCCTATCTGATACGGGTTTGGGGTAGTCAATGAGCAGATATAAGATATCTTCCTCTCTCCCTCCTTCTACATCTTTTGCCCAACCTCCCCTCCCCACTTCGCCTTCACCCTCCAATTTCAAATATATATTTTATTTAAAAAAGTAAATGAATCTATTTGGGGCCCAAATGAGGATGAAATATTTGTAAAATAGCACATTACATTTCACAGGTATATATAAAATATAGTCCCACACAAAATATTTTTATAGGGGGCTGGCACTGTGGCATTGAGGGTAAAAAGCCACTGGCTACAGTGCTAGAATCCCATATGGGCACTAGTTGGAGTCCTCTTCTGATCCAGCTCTCTGCTATGGCCTGCAAGAGAAGCAGAAGATGGCCCAAGACCTTGGGCCCTTGCACCCATGTGGGAGACTCAGAAGAAGCTCCTGGCTCCTGGCTTCAAATCAGCCCAGCTCCAGCAGCTGCAGCCATTTGGAGAGTAAACCAGTGGATGGAAGACTCTCTGCCTCTGCCTCTCTGACTCTGCCTTTCAAATAAATAATCTTTAAAAAATATATTTTATAGGAGTCTAATGGAATTGGAAACAGACATGTATTATTGCTTGAAAACAGATACAGATACATTTATATATAGAAATTTATCCTACAAGGACTTTTTAACATAAGTGCATACTGATTAAAATCTTTTGCCATCTATATATTTGAATAATTTTTCTTACCTTCTAATTCTCAAAATATTAAATTGTTTACTTCAGTCAAGTTCATTGTCTTTTTGGTTCAAATGAATAAAATAATTTTTAAAATAAGTGAAAAAACACTCCTATAGCATGACTTTGAGACAGGATAATAACAGCGTTCAGGTTACTGAAATGCAAGAAGGTACTAATTCTACATAATTACTATTAGCTACCGTTGTTCAGTACTGTGTGTCAAGACTGTAAGGTGGAAATTAGAGCAATTTGGCTCAGTAAGAAACTGAGTGTCAGAGAAATTACATAAGCAGTCTAACATGTGCATGTATAGCCAGTGAAATTCAAACCCAAATCAAGTCATTCTCAATTTTGCAGAAGTCAAAATTTTGTTTTCATTTCATCTTTCACTTAAACATATGCTTATACCATAATTCCACTGGGTGTCAGGGGTAAAAAAGCATCATTAACATATAATCCCTTTCCTCAAAGAGCTCCCAATATTGTGTAAAAGAGAGAGTCAGGAAACAAATCACTGTAATCAAATGCAAAGAGCTATGAGGAAGATAGTGACAGGGCTCCCTAAGTACAAAAAACACCTGAAGGTTTCCAGTGATTCACAATGGAATAACATTTTAAAGGATAATTAGTGGTATGTTCTGTACAGAACAGTGGAGAATGGCATTCTAACAGCAGAGAAATAAAAATGCACAACATTTAAGACAAATCATGCTATGTCTCAATAACATCATTGCCTTTAGGGTGGGATAAAAACTAATGGAAGGCCGGCGCCGCGGCTCACTAGGCTAATCCTCCGGCTAGCGGCGCCGGCACACCGGGTTCTAGTCCCGGTCAGGGCGCCGGATTCTGTCCCGGTTACCCCTCTTCCAGGCCAGCCCTCTGCTGTGGCCAGGGAGTGCAGTGGAGGATGGCCCAGGTGCTTGGGCCCTGCACCCCATGGGAGACCAGGAAAAGCACCTGGCTCCTGGCTCCTGGCTCCTGCCATCGGATCAGCGCGGTGCGCCGGCCGCAGTGCGCTGGCAGCGGCGGCCATTGGAGGGTGAACCAACGGCAAAAGGAAGACCTTTCTCTCTGTCTCTCTCTCTCTCTCACGGTCCACTCTGTCAACAAAAAAAACAACAAAAAAAAAAAAACAAAAAAAAAAAACTAATGGAGAAGGGGACTGGCATTGTGGCATAGTGGGTAAAGCTGCCATCCGTGATACTGGCATACTATATGGGCACCAGTTCCTATCCTGGCTGCTCCATTTCCATTCCAGCTCCCTGCTAATGGCCTGGAAAAAGCAGTGGAAGAAGGCCTAACGTTTGGGCTCCTACCACTCATGTGGGAGACCTGGAAGAAACTGCTGGCTTCAGCCTGTTCTAGCCTGAGCCATTGCAGCCTTCTGGGGAGTGAACCAGAGAATGGAAGATGGATTGTATCTAAGAATGTACGTGTGTGTCAGATCTTAAAAAAAAAAAAAAAAATTAATGGAGGAGCCGGCACTGTGGTGTAGAAGGTAAAGCCACTGCCTGCGGTGCTGGCATCCCATATGGGCACCGATTCGAGTCCCAGCTGCTCCACTTCCGATCCAGCTCTCTGCTGTGGCCTGAGACAGCCATGGAGGATGGCCCAAGTCCTTGGGTCCCTGTATCCGTGTAGGAGATATGGAGGAAGCTCCTAGCTCCTGGCTTCAGATCGGCACAGTTCCAGCTGTTGGGGCCATCTGGGGAGTGAAGTGGATGGAAGACCTCTCTCTGACTCTCCTTCTCTGTGTAACTCTTTCAAGTAAATAAATAAAATCTTTTAAAAAAATTAATAGAAAATAACAGAGAAGTACCGAATTACTTTTTTTTTATCTTTGTTTTTATAGATCAGGAGTCCTCAAAATTTATTCTGCACCAATATCCCCTGGAAGACTTGAAAATGACAAATTGTTGGGCCCTACCACCAGAGTCTCCAGTTGAGTTGGGCCTGAGAATTTCCATTTCCCACAAGTTCTCTGATGCTGTTGATGCTGGTGGCCCAGGGAACAAACTTTGAGAACCTCTGATACAAATAAGCCATGGAGAAGCTAGCACAACAGCACAATTTTTTTTTTTTTTATTTGACAGGTAGAGTTATAGACAGCGAGAGAGAGAGACAGAGAAAGGTCTTCCTTTTGTTGATTCACTCCCCAAATGATCGCTACAGTTGGCGCTGCGCCAATCCAAAGCCAGAAACCTCCTGGTCTACCACGTGGGTGTTGGGGCCCAAGCACTCGGGCCAAACTCCACTGCCCTCCCGGGCCACAGCAGAGAGCTGGACTGGAAGAGGAGCAACTGGGACTAGAACCTGGAGCCCATATGGGATGCCAGTGCCGCAGGTGGAGGATTAACCAAGTGAGCCACGGCGCCGGTCCCTAAGAGCACAATTTTAAAATTTATTCATTTTACCCTTGTGCCTTCTGTTAAATAAAAATGTAGATAGATTTCTGACTTAAAAAACGAACGCTTACCATACACAGGTCTATATGCTGTGAGCAGACTCGTGGAAAAAACACCAATCAAGAAAGAAAAATTCTAAGGACTTTGATCTGTAATTTAGTTTGTGCATTTTTGAGCATTCACTTTTGTTCCACCTTCCAAAAGCTGGGCTGTTCCAGAAGTGCATTTGGCCCTCTCACTGCTCTGCACACAGGGAGAGGACTGTGCAGGCACAGGAAAGGGACTTCCAGACCTAACTACTGCCCCAGGTGGCCCCTGTTCCCATGTCTCCCTCAATTCTCAGCCCAGCAGCTGGCTGAGTTTCTAACAGACAGGAAGTCAAGGTGGACACACAGAACTGTCAACAGCAGTGGCTGGCCGGAAGATAAACTGCTATAGATTTCACTTTTGTTTCTATTTATTAATATTTCTATATGTTGGGTATTTTACTAATAGGTATACATAAAACTTACTCAGAAAAAGTTTTTTTTAATTAAAAGATGCCTTTAGAATTGTACAAACATAGGCTTTTTAAATCTATCTTTATTGCTCTGAATAACCAGCCTTTGGTTTAAACAACATATTATTAGAAGTCAAAAATGTCAAGCTAAGGAAAATAGCTGATCAGGAAAATGTTGTAACGTGGAAGTGAGACATCAAAACTTCTTAGAGCAACAGCAACCTTACTGTTTCTCGAGATAATTATAACACTTTGAAAGAATACTTTTTACTCAGCTATGTAAGTTCTGAATTTTACTGTTAAATATCATTTCCTACTTGTAAGTTATACAATTCCCTGACATATGTTGAAAAATTAAGTAATTGTGAGAAATTTCCTGATTCAAAATCATTTTTCTTATTTGCCTTTTCTGTTTTTGGTGTTTGCTCATTTAAAAAAAAAAGTCAGATTCTGTCATAAAGTAAATGAAAACTATATCATCACAAAAATTAAAAGAAATATGACAGGAAGGAGGAAAGAGGATGGGAGGCAGGGTGGGAAGTATATTATATTCTTAAAACTGTGTATATAAAAACATGAAATCTGTGCCTTTATATAAATAAAAATTTAAAAAGAACAAAATTAAAGTAATATAATTTCTAAAGCTCTCTGCTTAATTTTTCATATCTGAACTAAATGTAAAATCACAAAAAGAAGGTAGGGGGGTTTTCAGGCATAAATGTGGAATAATATGTAAATTAATTGAGTGACTTACTTTCTGCCAACAACAACTTCTTAATAGCTTTAGCCCTTGAGGGTAGAAATGTACTTTGGAATATTTAGCATATTTTTCTTGTTGTTAAAATACCAATAGTTCAATGTGAATCCTATGTAACAAGACATGACAAACAATCCTAACCACCCCTATCTTTTCTCAGAATTAAGTTTCCCTTATCCTAACATGCAGAGCAAACCTGATGTGACACAAATGTAATCGTGTACAGCAGGCTTTGCTTTCCTGTACAGTTGTTTCCTACTCAAAAAGAACTACAAAGCCACTGGAACTCTTGGTTTCTAGGAGTCATTTCAAATAAAGACACTTTCCCAAGAAACACTATTTCAGTGTAAACGTTAACACAGTTTCTTCTTGATCGTTTCTCAAATATTCCAAATATGTAGATATTAGAAAGGAGAGAGCTGGAACCTATAGCAACTTCCTTTCAATTACAGTTAAACTCAGTGTTGTGAACCAAACTGGGCTGTTTCCTTCTTTATATAATGGAAATCGTGACTAATCCTTATCTATGAGAATATGATTTATCTTCAGCTTTTTACTGAGTATATATGAATCTCAAAATTTTTTGCACCAAAATAAAGTGATTTTTTAATTCCATTTTCCACTAACTGCTTGACGCTTCCTGATGCAATGGAACAGAGCTTTTAGAGATAGTTCTAGGAGACTGAGGAACAGTACCAATCTGATTCCACATAACACCCCAGCTGGTAGAGGGGAAGAAGTCGAACAGGAGAGCGGGGCACTGGTGCTCCACAGCTGCTGCACGTGACTCTGCATGTTGTGCAGTTAGTGCTAGCCTAGCCTCACAGGGCTTTATACACACTCTGCCTCCTGAGCCCTACAGGGAAACCCTGGACACCAAAGACGAACTAGCAACCCATTTGACTTTGCCTTGCAGCAGCGTTACGCGTAGATGATGGCATGTTCCTTTAAAAGCAATACAAGATGCTTGTCAGCTTTCTTTTTTCCTCTTTTATGACGATATGGTTTACTGTACAAGCCCGGAATCAGCAGGAACAGAAAATGAGCAGATGTTATTGTTCCTCTAAAGAAGCGTGCACATTTACAATTATGTAGCAAGTGTTGCGATTTAGCAATTTACAAAATGCTGTGCTCAAATTATCAAGCAAAATATAAAAACTTTGGCCATTTTCCTACACCTGACCAGTAATGATTGATTTCAGAATTTGAAAACTTGTTTAGAAAATGCTTTCAATGTACTTATTTAATTAGGTCTTAAAATAGAGATATTTTACACAACATCCTGGGAGGTTTAGCTGACATCATTCCTTGAAGTTTTGATGCTAAAATTTCCATCATTAGTAGGAAAATGGGATACACACAGGCAATGCTAATACTTAGAAAAGGCTTACAAGTAAGGACTATTACTGAACACAGGGATTGCAAAAATAAATGAAGAGAACCTGCCAGGCCTGAGAAGAAAGCACTTCCAATGAAAAGTGGGAAAGACAGAAGTAATGAATTTGCACAAAAATAGTAAAATTCAAACAGCTACAACCCTTTTCAACTTGTTTTTAAAACCTGAGACACTATTTTCTTACAATATAACATTTTTGTTGGTATATACAGTTTTTCATGACTACTAGGAAAAGAAAAACACTTAACACAGTATAAAAATCAAGAAACAGTCTATCACTTTTTAACTGGGACACTGCTTTTGACCTTCACTCTCAAACTTCACAGTGAGGGTAATTCAGGACCCAAACCCTTATCAAGTGACACCCACAGCCACCCTCAAGTTCAAAGCCTTAGGATCCAAGACACAAGACACTCCACAGACACCTCAGGCTGAGGCATTACCTCAAGAGTCCAGAGCACAACTTTTTCCACGGAAAACTTTTTTTTAATCCACAGAACATTTTAAATTATAAAAGTGGCTATCATTGCATTTAGCCAATTGTGGAACACATAGAAGTTTCTCCCTAGTTTTTCAAAAACACAAATAATGCAAAGAATAATAGTTCTGTATCTAAATATCTGTCTGAAACAAGCTATAAAATAACATAAGCAAATAGCGTTTACTTCTGGGAACTGATGCCTCAGCGCTGGACTGCAAACTGCCCTGTTCCTTATCTCAGCTTCCTCTGCATTGCAGGACTTGGTTAGGTGAGAGCTAGTCTTACCACCTATAGACCTCAAAAGACCACAGTGACAAAACAGGCAGGCCCTGGGGTCTGACACCAGAGACCTGCATCAGCACGCTTCCCCACAGCCCCTTTCTAAGCACCCAGAGACCCTCATCCAGCAGAGCCGTTGTCCTTGAGACAGAATAAGTGTCCCCTTTCTTTCACCCCAAAACCTTGTCTTCATTCTTTTGATTTGGCACCGGGGACAAGCACTGAGCTTTCCGTAACATGCCCATGTATCTATTTCTGGATAATAAGTTCCCAGCAGTGAAGTTTCTGGGTCAAAGGCTATGAACGTCTATTAAAGTTCCTGACAAATATACAAAACTGCTGAATTGTAAGGGCTGTTTTGTTGTTGTTGTTTTTAATAACTTCCATACAAATCAGCTACTGTAGCTGTTTGCAAGGCTGAGCAGAGCCTGACCTACAGGAAGGGGCCGTGTCACTGGACTGTGCCTCTGATTCAAGCATTCTGAGAGGCTCCTGTGATTTTTCTCCCCCTAAAAAGATTCCTACGTTAGTCCTGGCAACTGAACAATGAGCAAGCCTTACAGTGCCTTTCTTTGAACTATATCTTGAAGGTTTCCTTTGTCCACCATCAATTCAGTAACATTGTGGGGCGGAGTCATCACTATAATTAGATACAACCTAAGAGTCTGGGATTTCAATGGGATGTAACTCCCAGTGAAAAGAACACAAAATGAATGAATTATTTAATGCATTCAGCAAGAGAGATCACATTTCTAGAGAGGAAAGAGCATTACAGCATCAGCACCGGCTGCTTACGGCTTGGACAGCGCACCAAACCCGGCATAGGCACTGTCTGGGCCTCGGGATCTTTAACGCATCTCTAACCTTAGTCAAGTTAAACTGCAAATATGCCATGAGCATGCATAACGTGCAAGACCTGTTCTAAATACTCTCAAAGAAACCAGCCTATGTAAATCATGGAGCTTATAAATTAAGAGAGGGATCAGGAAAACAATAATACACATTAAAACAGGGGAGACTGTACTTAAACAACAATCCTTTTGGATATAGCAAAAAAGTCACTAGGCAAAGGTACCAACTTGTGCAATTACTGTAGATTACTGGGCCCTGTTGTAGACAAATCCCATTTTACACTGTATCTCAGGATACAAAATTTGCATCCAGGTTATCATACCTACCCAAATAATCCAAATATTATAAATTATTTGGATAACAACAGAAAAAACTTATAAAACATTTATTTTTACATTATGTTATTTGTAAAATGTGTAATGCTCTGAATCCAACAGAGAAAATACTGCTAGAAATGTGTTAAGAATGATTAAGCTACAGCATAATTTATTGTTACTAGAAAATGACATGTTGCAGTAAAAACAGCACATTTGTGATTACAAAATGTTCTCAGAAGTTTATGTTTTTATAAAGGCCACAGCTTCTGAAATAATTTCCTATATTTCAACAATATATATTTGCAAATATATATTCAGCAATATATATTTGCCACAAAAGCAAATGCTGATTAAAATTCTGTTGATAGACTGATGCTGATAGGGCAGGCTCCAGCTTGCAGGCAACAGCCACAGCCTGGACTACTTTCCCAATGCTGAACCTGAGCTCCAGCCACCGGGAGGAGTCAGTACAGAGGTGTGGGTGTCTCCCAGGCCTCCCTGCTCTCCACAGCTGTTCCTACTCCTTCAGAACCACAGAGGACCACGAGGGGGGCCCGTGAGAAAGCACAGGAAGTAGTGGAGGGGCTGCCTGCTGCTTCTCAGAAGCAGAAGGGAATGGGAGCCTAGACTGCCCAAGGAACTGAGCAAGTCAGATTTTCCAGTCAGACTTTTAATTTTTTACACCCTATTTTTGTCTGTAACTAACTGAACTATGATTTTTTTTAATTAGCATGACCTACAGAAATTTTATCCTTTCATGAAAATCCATAAAATGCCATATGGTCTCATTTGAATGCCATTCCATGATGAGACTAAATTTTTTTTATTATTTGGGCTTTTCACTTTGGAAATTTTTCCCCTCAGTGTTTCAGTTGAACAATTTTATTTTTCCATCCAAACAGAATCAACAAAGAGGTAATCATGTTACAGCAAAGCTTCCAACACATTTTTTCCATTATCTGGGCTGCTTGAGACCATCCCACAATGAACAGTAAAGAGCAGGAAAGCGGGTGAAAAACAGGAACCATAGGCAGAAGGACCGGTCAAAAGGGAAGAGATGGACAATAAGGAAACGCAGCATAGAGAAACATCGAGATGATAAAGAAGAAAATTAAATTTAAAGAAAAAGAGAAAAAAACATGTAAAAAGTCAAAATGAAATAAGAAACCAGGAAATAAGAGATCTGAAGGTGGCATTTTCAAAAAGATCACTTCATTTCTAGAACATCATTTGACTTCTAAAAGTCCTTTCTTCACTCCTGAATGTGCTGTGAATTAACAAATACTTTTCTTGTAGGATAAACACTTGAAGTTCTGTGAAGGTCACACAGGGAAGATTAAAGAAGTAAAACTGACAATGCTTTGTTTGTAATTTATTTATTTGAGAGGCAGAGAAACAAAAGAACATTCCCTTCTACTTGTTCACTCCCCCTCAGTGTCCACAATGACCAGTTCTGAGCTTGCCAAAGCCACAGACCCCAATGCAGATTCCCCATGTGGGTTAATCTAACCACTTGAGCCACCTCCCCTATCTCCCAGCATCCACACCAGCAAGAAGCCAAGCCAGGTATCAAGCCTAGTCACTCTGACACGAGAACTGGCATCTTAGTCACTAGACTACACACTCAACCCTGTTGCTTTTTAATTGCTTTCCATGCTCAGAAAACAAAGTCTAAATGATTCTACAGCTGGCTGGAGGGTGAACAAATATTTAGAAGAAAGCACATTATCAAGTGAGGCCCTTAAGACTGTACTCAGTGCTGACCCAGGCAAAAGAACAATCGGCCTGATGGAACCATGCAGGTTAAAATCTTAAGCATGGCTAATGACCTACACAAATTTTCTTTAAAAATAGGATGACTTTATGGGCAAGCCTGACACAGAAAGACAAGCTAGAGAAAGCTTTGACTAGCATTGGTATAAAATAATGGTGAACCAAGAGTAATGCTTACCAAAATTTGTTCAACATGATCAGATCTGCAGAAGACAATTATCCCCTCACCTTACACACACAAAACTCTAGGTTACTAAATATATTCAAAGAATCTCATCAAATCTTATGATGGGAGAAATCCTAATGGACTATTTCAATGGATTGAAATTCATAAAAATGTAGAACAATTATACATGAAATAATCGCAAATAAAAGTAAACATATTAAAACAAATAGTGCTTTTAAAATGTAAACTATTGCAAGTCAATATTAAAACTATTAACAACAATGGGGCCAGTGTTCTGGCATAGCTGGTTAAGCCACTCCCTGCAACACTGGCATCAAATATGGGTACCATTTTGAGTCCTGGCTGCTCCACCCTGCAAATGCTCTTCCACCCACATGGAGGACCCTGATGGAGTTCCTGGCTCGAGGCTTTGACCTAGCCCAGCCCTGTTCATTGTGGCCATTTGGGAATGGAAGCAGCAGATGGATAATTTCTCTTTCTCTCCTTCTCTCTGTAACTTTGCCTTTCAAACAAATAAATCTTTTAAAACAAACAAACAAAAACTGCTGGGGCTGGCGTTGTGGTATAGCAGGTTAAGCTGCTATCTGGATGCCAGTTCGAGTCCCAAGTGCTCCAATTCCAAACCAGCTCTGTGCTGATGTGCCTGGGAAAGTAGTGGAGGATGGCCCAAATCCTTGAGGCTCTGCACCATGTGGGAGACCCAGAAGAAGCTCCTGGCTCCTGGCTTTAGATCAGCCCAGCTCCGGCCGTTGAGGTCACCTGGGGAGTGAACCAGCAGATGGAAGACCTCTCTCCCTCTCTCCCTCTCCCTCCCTCTCTCTCTCTCTCTCTCTCTCTGTCCCTCTCTACTCTACCTCTCAAATAAACAAATTTTTTTTAAAAACAAAACTGTTTACCACAAAGAAAAACAGACAAGGACAACTATAAGAAGAAGGTGAAGAGCCGCTAACCTAGTATGCACCTAAGTCCTTTGTGAAATGCCTTTGACTTCTAACAGAGATTCCTCTGTAAGAAAAACATTTCACCAATAAGATCAGCTGACTTACGATTTTTGTTCCAAGGCTGTTCAAGGTGCAACAAGAAGCCAAAAGTTCACATCACTTTCTATGAGCAGGCAAATCAATCATGCTATGCCTCACATCAAAAAGTATAGTTTGGGAGGCAGTAATAACGGCAAGTCCAAAATGAAACAAAACCACAACTTTGTAGAAAATTAAGTTTAAAGAAGAAATATTACAGTGTCATTAACAAAGATTTACTGGGAAGTATAGCACTGCAAACTGTGGCTTACAGGAAGTTACACAGCACAACAGCTGTCAGATAAGCCAACACCACAAAGATCATGGGAAAAAATGGAATTAAAAGATAAGAGTGTTTTCATGTAAAAACTGAAATCCATGCATATTAATATATTTTCCATGAACCTTTTGAAGACCCTTCATATGACACTCTTGCCAACATGATTCACACACACAGTGAGAAACAATTTCAGTGGAGACATACCTCAAGAAAATATAGAAAGGAAGAAATCCTGTAACAGATACAAGAAAAAAATCTTGGGAGAAATATCCTGTTAACTCTCAGGTAGCATTTGTGTCCCTTTTTTATTACCTAAAAAACTATCTGTTGTTTCTTACACTCTTATTTCTAGGAGTAGGAAGAGTAGAAGTTAACCACAGACCCCCTTCATACAAAGTAGAAATAGTTACAGCTCAGGTCATATGTACACAATGAACAGGAGGACTTCAAAAATCTCATGGGGGCCAGCACTGTGGTGTAGCAGGTAAAGCCTGCAGTGCCAGCAACCCATATGGGCACCGGTCGAGTCCTGGCTGCTCCTCTTCCAATCCAGCTCTCTGCTATGGCCTGGGAAAGCAGTGGAAGATGACCCAAGTCCTTGGGCCCCTGCACCCATATGAGAGACCTGGAAGAGGCTCCTGGTTCCTAGCTTCAGATTGGCGCAGCTCCAGCTGTTGCAGCCATCCGGGGAGTGAACCAGCAGATGGAAGACCAACCTCTCTCTCTCTGCATCTCTGTATAACTCTGACTCTCAAATAAATAAATAAATCTTTAAAAAAAATCTCATGGAAGATGAAATTAAAAGATGTGTTTATTTTGGTAAAAAAAAACTGAAATCCATTTATAATTTTACAATATGTATTTTCTAGAAATTTTGTGATCTATCCCATGCATGAATTTCAACATTTTGCTCCCAAATAAATTTATCTTTTAGATCCATTTCCAGGAAGCTTATGAAATACCCTCATATTATTATTACCCTGTTTTCTGTTACCATAAAAAATGCCTGAATCTGGGTAACTTATAAAGAAAAGAGGGTTACTTAGCTCACAGTTTTGAAGCCTGAAAAAAATGAAGATTGGGCAGCCCCACCAATTAGGACCCCAATGATGGCCACCTTGCTCTTAATTAGGTGGACAGCATTGTGATGGGAAATGCAAGCAAGAGCAAGAGATCATATGGTTGGATGGGAGGCCAGAGCAGGGGTAGGAGCCAGCGTTTTTAATGTTGCCACCTGAAGACCACACTTCCAACATAAAACCATGGAGGACAACCACATCCAAACCATAGCACATGACTCTGCTTAACACACTCACAGTGCATGTTGTGGTACAGAAGGTAATGTCACCATTTGGGAAGCCCACATCCCATATCAGGAGTGCCTAGGATCAAGTCCCATCTCTGCTTCCCATTTTCCACCCTCCTAGTGCACCTGGGGAGGCAGCAAATGATGGATCAAGTACTTGAGTTCCTGCCACTCACATGGGAGGCCCTGATGGAGATCCTGGCTCCTGACTTAAGTTTGGCCCAGCCCTGGCTGTTGCATGCATTAGGGGGAGTGAATTAACAAATACAACATCGTTCTCTTCCTCAGTGTCTCTGTCTCTCTGTTACTCTGCTTTAAAATGAATCTTATTTAATTTATTATTAAAATAGATACATTATTAAAAATAATAAACAAAATAGCATTCATTTCCTTATTCAGAATGACATACAGAAATCAGAAGCCCAAGTAAGGGCTGATTTAGAATGACTAAATCAGGTTCTGTTCTTGCAATTTAATTAAAATATTAAGCTCTTTTCTTATACTAACTAGAAATACACATACAAAGGTTTATTTCCCATTCCATTAACCAATTATGGGTCTAACACTAAAAACTAGAAAACATAAACATACACCACAGGGTTTTTCCCTTAAGGATTTTGGGAAGGGAAGCAGATCAACATTAAAGAAATTAAAAATACCTGATGAAATTAGAAACTACTGGGGCTGGCGCAGTGGCACAGTAGGTTAATCCTCTGCCTGCAGAGCAAGCATCCCATTTGGATGCTGGTTCCAGTCCTGGCTGCTGCTCTTCCAATCTAGCTCTCTGCTATGGCCTGAGAAAGCAGTAGAAGATGGCCCAAGTGCTTGGGCCCCTGCTCCCGCATGGGGGATCGGGAGGAGGCTCCTGACTTCAGATTGGTGCAGCTCTGGCCATTGTGGCCATTTGGGGAGTGAACCTCTCACTATCTGTAACTCTACCTCTCAAATAAATAAAAATCTTTAAAAAAATACTATACAGCAGTCAAAAACAATGAAATCTGGTCATTTGCAACAAAATGGAGGAATCTGGAAAACATCATGCTGAGTGAATTAAGCCAGTCCCAAAGGGACAAATATCATATGTTCTTCCTGATCAGTGACAACTAACCAACCACAAAAAAGGAAACCTGTTGAAGTGAAAGGGACACTATGAGAAACAGTGACTTGATCAGCCCTTGTCCTGATTGCTGATGTAAATTTAATACTTTATCCCCTTTAGTATTTTTTGTTCTAGTTAATACTATTGGTTGAACTCTGTAATTAACACACATTTATTCTTAGGTGTTGAAATTTAACAGAAAAGTGATCCCTGTTAAATATAAGAGTGGGAATAAGAGAGGGAGGAGATGTACAATTTGCGACATGCTCAATCGGACTTGCCTCAAATGGTGGAGTTAGAAATGCTCCAGGGGATTCCAATATAATCCCTTCAAGGTTGCATGTACCAATGCCATCTCACTAATCCAAGTGATCAATTTCAGTTCACAACTGATCATACTGATAGGTCTAAGAGTCAAAGGGATCACACAAACAATACTAGTGTCTGAGAATACTGACTGATAGAATAAAAAAGGGAGAGAACGATCCATCATGGGAAGTGGGATACACAGCAGACTCATAGAGTGGCAGATGTCCTAAATAGCACTCTGGCCTCAGATTCAGCCCTTAAGGCATTCAGATCTGGCTGAAGAGCCCATGAGAGTATTTTAGGCATGGAAAGCCAAGACACTCTGGCAAAAAAAAAAATAAAATAAAATAAAATAAAATAAAATTATCTAAATGAAAGATCTCTGCGAGTGAGATCCCAGTAGAAAGAACGGGCCATCAAAGAAGGAGGTACCTTTCTCTGAAGGGAGGAGAGAACTTCCACTTTGACTATGACTCTGTCTGAATAAGATTTAAGTCGATGAACTCAAAAGGCTTCCATAGCCTTGGAAACTCATGACTAGAGCCTAGGGAGATTACTGACACCATAAACAAGAGTGTCAAATTGTTAAGTCAACAACAGGAGTCACTGTGTACTTACTCCTCATGTGGGATCTCTGTCCTTAATGTGTTATCCAATGTGAATTAATGCTATAACTAGTACTCAAACAGTATTTTACACTTTATGTTCTGTGTAGGTGCAAACTGATGAAATCTTTACTTAATATATACTAAATTGATCCTCTGTATATAAGGATAATTGAAAATGAATCTTGATGTGAATGGAATGGGAGAGGAAGCGGGAGATGGGAGGGGTATGAGTGGGAGGGAAGTTATGGGGGGGAAGTCATTGTAATTCATAAGCTGTACTTTGGAAATTTATATTTACTAAATAAAAGTTAAAAAAAATAGAAAAAAATAAAACAAGCCAAAAAACAGAAAATGTAGAAAAAAACAAAAAACAAAAAAAAAATGTACAAAAGAAAGATAAGCCCTTTAGAGTTAGAAGAAACATAGATGAATGCCTACTCAAACACTCTTATTTTCTGAATGAGCAAACTCAAGTACGGGGAGGTGCAGGGCTGCCCACACAGCCTGTCATTTCATAGACCAGCAGCTGTGCCTGCACATCTACAAGATGCAGCATACTGAACAGGGCCAGTGCTCTGACATTACCCCAAGCCTCCTGACTCTGGGGCAATACACAAACTATACCTCCGGAGACTGGCATTATCTCCCTCACACCAAGCCTGGTAACAGTACCCACCCCTCCCTCCAGTCAGGTGTTAAACACAAGAGACTGGTGGGTGATCAGATATCTTTTGAGGAAATAGCCATGGCTGTCACTCTTAAAAGAGTTCACTACTAAATGGGGATAGAAACACAGCTGACAAATTATAACACTGTGCAGATTGTGGCAACATTGTAGAAAGGCCTAAAGGACCATAACAGGTAAGTGCTGAACCTGATGCCACTGGGGAGCCACACAGAGAAAGGAATGTGTGCACTCAGCCTTAGGGGCACCAATTCCATGGGCAGAGAAGGGCACCTGGTGCGGAGGTAGCAGTATGTGAGGCGTGCCGGTGCACTGCAGGTCTGGGGAATGCTGAACCGTCAGCCACAGCCAGGTCCTTGCAGCAGAAAAGACACCAAACAGCACAAGGTGCCTGGAGCCACTTTTCTGAGAAGTCTGGCAGCTGGGTCAGGGATGTGAGCCTTTTCCTCTGCAGCACTTAAAAGCAATCCAATTCCTTTTTAACTTACAATGTTACACATGTTGTCCTCATTATCTATGCAACAGAAAGGAAAAAAAAATCACACAAACTTCCTAATGACATACACGACAAAAGGTATAGAGAGACAGTTACAGTACAAATCTACTCCCTGGTATTAGTCATGTGTTGAAGGGACCTCTGACACCTAAAGGTCCGTTTGAAAAAATAACAACAACAAAAAAAAGACCATACTCTTACTTAAGATTTACTATGAGGCCGGCGCCGTGGCTCACTAGGCTAATCCTCCGCCTGCAGCGCTGGCACACCGGATTCTAGTCCCAGTCGGGGCACCAGATTCTGTCCCAGTTGCTCCTCTTCCTGTCCAGCTCTCTGCTGTGGCCTAGGAGTGCAGTGGAGGATGGCCCAAGTGCTTGGGCCCTGCACCTGCATGGGAGACCAGGAGAAGCACCTGGCTCCTGGCTTCGGATCAGCGCGGTGCACCGGCTGCAGCGTGCCAGCCGCAGTGGCCATTGGGGGGTGAACCAATAGAAAAAGGAAGTCCTTTCTCTCTGTCTCTCTCACTGTCCACTCTGCCTGTCAAAAAAAAAAAAAAAAGATTTACTCTGGATAAAGGCCATAAAGCATTACTAATGCTGGCATTCATGGTTCTCCATTTCTGTTACTATATCATTAGAAGAAAAAGTTCTGAAGAGGGCCCAAGTACTTTCAGACACGTAGGGAAGAAGGTAAATGTTTTGGCATGCGCATCTACTGACTTAGAAAAACACTATTTGCCAGGAAGTGTGATAGACACTAAGATATAATGGCAAGGGGCCAGTGGTGTGGTGTGGTATGGTGTGGTAGAGTGGGTAAAGCCTCTGCTTGCCATGCTGGCATCTCTTATGAGCACCAGTTCCTATCCTGGCTGCTCCACTTCTGATCCAGCTCCCTGCTAACAGCCTGGGAAAAGCAGAGGGAGATGGCCCAAGTGCTTGGGTCCTTGCTACCCATATGAGAGACAGGAATGAAGCTCCTGGCTTCAGCCTGGCCCAGCTCTGGCCAGGGCAGCCATTTGGGAAGTGAACCAATGGGTTTCTCTCTCTCTCTCTCTCTCTCTCTGCCCTCCTCCCTCTGTAACTCTGACATTCAAATAAGTAAACAAATCTTTAAAAAAAGAAAAAAGATACAAAGGCTATTTGCCTTATTTAGACAACATTCTTTCCACATGATGCCAACATGGGAAACAAAGGTAGTGAAACAACAACAGGTAGTACCTAGTTCTAGGAAGGCATCTTCTTGGAACTGGGCCAGTGGAGGAGAAAAGACTCATCTCTGAGGATGTGACATTTCAGCTGGCACAAGAAGCTTCAATGAGAAGGACACAGTCATGTGAAAATCAGACAAAGAATGTTCCTGGATGGGGACAGCAAGAGAGAAGACCCAGTGGTAGGAGAGGGTATGTGGTGTGTTAGATGGTAGATAGCCTGTGTCCACAGAAGCATGGCTGAGAGGAAGTGAGAGGAGGTTGGAAGGATTCCGAAGGGGCGAATCATGTGTGTGGAAGACAGAAAAGGGTTTTCAGCAGGACACTGTACTGAGATACATTTCTAAAGGATCACTTTGGCTGCTCTTCAGAAACAGGCTGAAGGAAGGCAAGAGTGAAAGTGGAAAAACTGATGTTAAAAAAAAAAAAAAAAGTACTAACAGTCCAGACAAAAGATAATGTCCATGGGGCAGGTATCTGGCAAAGCAATTGAGATGCTTCTTGGAGTACTGGGGAACCAAAGTAGGTTCAGTGTCTGTTTGCAACACCAGCATCCCATATTAGAGTGCTGGTTTAAGTCTTGCTTACACCATCTTCCTGCTACCATTGCTGAGAGAGCAGCAGACAATGGTCCAAATGCTCTAGTCCCACCATTCACGTGGGAAGCCCAAATTGAATTCCGGGCACCTGGCTTCAGTCATTTGGGAGTGAACCAGCAAGTGGAATACCTCTCTCTCTCCCTCCTGCATTCCCTACCACCTCCTTCCCTGCAACTGTCACTCTGCCTTTCAAATAAACATATCAACGTTTTTTTAAAAAAAGTTGCCACTTGGGATGCCTGCTCCCACAACAGAGTGTCTAGATTTGAGTCCCAGCTCAGCTTCTGATTCCAGCTTCCTGCTGATACTCACCCTGGAAGGCAGCAGGTGATGTTCACATAATTGGATATCTGCCTCCCATGTAGGAGACTTAGACTAAGTTTCTGGCTCCCAACAGTCTAGCCAGCCCCAGTTATTGTGGGCATTTGGAAAAAGTACCAGCAGATGGAATCTATCTCTCTGCCTTTCTAATAAGCATAAAAATTGTTTAAAAAGATAATGTTGGTGTGAACTGAAGTGGTAGCAAAAGAAATGCATTCCTTCTATAGTATATTATGCAAACCTACTATGTACCAGGCACTCGCCTGGTGGTGGGAATGTAGTGAACAGTGAGGCTATCGAGCCCCTTCCTTGTTCTTGGAATTTTTCATTTGTAAGTACACACTGAGGCCGGCACTGCAGTACAAAGCGTTAAGCCAGCGCTTGTGATGATGTTATCTCATATGGGAGTCCAGTTTGAGTCCCAGCTGCTTCACATCCAGTCCATCTTGTACCTGGAAAGACAGTGGAAGATGATCCAAGTGCCTGTCTGCCTGCCACCAAATGGGAATCCCAGATGGAGTTCCTGGCTCCTGGCTTTGACCTGGCCCAGAACTGGCTGCTGCAGCCATTTGGGGAATCAACCAGCTTATGGACGATCTCTGTCTCTCCCTCTTGGTTGTCTTGCTTGTTACATAATAAGGAAACAAATGAACAAACCATAAAAATTTAGATGATAAGATGCTATGAAGACAATAAAACAAGTTAACCAAATAGAAAGGACTGAGAGATGGAGATCAGAGAGCCCACTTAAGCTGCAGTCAAGAAAGGGAGTCTTTTACCTGAGTTCTGATTGATGAGGAAGTGCCTAAAAGTACAAAGGAGAAGGAGAAAGCTCAACAAACTCAAGGTGAGTCTTGGAAACAGAATCAGCAAGACTTGACAACATAAACAACCAGAAGTAATGTTATAGGCTAACTTAAGACAAAATTTAATATTTTGGGGTTTTGTTGCTTGTTTAGATAAGAATTTTAAGCACTGGCTCAAACATGACATGCAACGTGGTAAGGTTTAGAAAGTGAGAGGAATACACAGGAACAAGAGGGCTTTATTAAGGGAGAGTGGGTCAGAAAGAGTAAACCGGGAGTTCCTCCCATCTTTCAGGGATCCTCCCAGGAGCAAGACAGGAAGCAGGAGCAGGCAAAGCAGAGTGCAGGTGAGTAGCAGCAAAACAGGGGGTGGGGGGCAGTGCTCAGCCCTCTCCAAACCTTGCTCACTTCCAAAATGGGAGTGTCTACACAGTCTGATTGACAGGCAGGTGGATACAGGTGTGGCCTCCAGCTCCTGAGCCTAATTCTCTCTCTCTGACTACCCCTATCAGTAATGCCTGAGTTTAGGACTTTAGAAACTACACATAATAGTGCCAATTTCTAAAATGAAGGATTAGGAAAAAGTAGGAATTTTGGAATTAATGGTTCCTTTAAGATGTAATAAATCTGAAGTTTTAGGACACAAAATTGGAGGTGAGTATAGACCTTACAGAGAACTAGCCCAGAGATTAAAATCTGAGAGACTCTGAATAGAAATGAAACGCAAAGCCATGGGAGTGGCTGAGTCTCCCCAGGTGGACTGCGTAGAATTAATAAAGAACAGGCCTTAGAACAGATCCTGGGCCAGTGCTGTGGTGTAGTGAGTAAATCTGCTGGCTGCAGTGCCAGCATCCCATATGGGTGCTGGTTTGAGACCCGGCTACTCCACACCCGATCCAGCTCTTTGCTGTAGCCCGAGAGGGCAGTGGAAGATGGCCCAAGTCATTGGACCCCTGCACCCCCATGGGAGACCCAGAAGATGCTCCTGGCTTTGGATCGGCTCAGCTCATTCTGTTGCAGTCATTTGGGGAATGAACAAGGGGATAGAAGACCTCTCTCTCTGCCTCTGCCTCTCTGAAGCTGTGCCTTTCAAATAAATAAATCAATCAAAAAAAAAAAAAAAAAAAAAGGAAAAGGTCCTGAGGAATTTCATATTGTAGAGATCAAACCATGGATGAGAACCCATGAAAAGACAGAAAGATAGGAATGGGTAAAGAAGTAATAGGAAAACTAGGAGAGTGACAGTTATGAACTAAATCATATTCTACCAAAACCCATGTGTTGAGACCCTAATCTTCAGTGAGGCTGTATTTGGAGTTGGGGCCACTAAGGAAGTGATTAAGGTTAAACCAGGTCATAAGGTTGAAGCCCTAAAATGATTGGTCTTCTTATGTAGAGATGCTGCATAAGTGTCTCTAAGGGGGGCTCACCCCCTCCTGAGATTAGAGGCAGGACCACAGTTTCTGCTCCTGCCAAAACAGGCTGGAGATGGGCACACCTGCCCAAAGGAATGTGGCAGTGGGAGCAGCAGGGGGCTAATGGACATGAATTGGTACCTGGAGTATTTTCAGGAATTTGTAATTCTGCAGGAGCATCTAAATGGGCCTGTCTCTGAAGATTTACAACACAGTTTTCTTCCCTATCTTAGCTCACCAAACGGAATTCCTTTTCCCAATCCTTAAATTGATATATAACCTTGCCTACATGCCTGATGGCTTGTAGACTTGCTGGCACCCTCTAAATAATAGTGGGAGTGCATAGCTATCCAGAGGCGTGCTCTTAGAATGGACACTCCCGTGTCCTGTGTCCTCATTTGAAAAACCCCAGATTTGTAAAGAGAGGTCAGGGAGCTCTCTTGATCAGCCTTCGTGTCCATGCACGTGAGAACACAGAAGGCAGCTGTCCACCAGCCGGGGAAAAAGGCCTCACCACCAGAAGCCAATTTTTTCAGTTCTTTGATTATGGACATTAGACCTCCAGAGGAGCAAGACAATAAAATGTTGTTTTTGTCACGACAGTTTGAACAGATGAACATGGTATCACTTCAAGGAAGCCAAGAAAGGTGGTTTCAAGAAGCAGGAACGGTGAGCTTTGTGAAATGCTATCAAAAGGCTAGTTAAGGCCAAAGAAGTGTGCTGGCACATGGAACATGAAAGTCGTGAGTAACACTGATAAAACAATGTCAATGTTGTAATGAGAACAGATGCCACAGTGGAATAGACTAAAATGCAAAAGAGATGAGATAAAGTGGAGAAGCACACAAGATAATCATTGAGAAATGTTTTCTGAGAAAGAGAAATGAGAATGGGGTGCCAGCTAAAGGGCAGTATGAAACAAACCATTAGCATATGTATATCTGCTGATGGAAAGGACCCCACACAGAAGTTCAAAGGATAATGTGCATTTTCACTACTAAAGGACAAGTTATACTGCTAGGTAGCATAACTTGAATCTGGCCAGATGAACCTGGCCAGCCTTCAAAGGAAGAAGTGACTTAATTTAAAATACATGAACACACATATTATCTATATGTGTACTTGTGCTAACAGTTCATTTTCTCTATGCAACATTCTCCGTCAAACTGCCAAAATTTTGTCAAGAGAATATGCAATTAAAAAGGCCAGCACATTTTATGGCTCAATTATAAACCTATATAATATTTTACAAATAATAACTAAATTATTGGTTACAGTGATTTACTTAATAGGTCTCAGGTAAAATCCCAATAAAAATTATTACAAGCCACGTGAAAGTAGTATTAATCAAAAGAAATAGAAGACTATGAGTACTATTTTTAAAAGTCAATAAAACTACAAATGGTAATATATGTTTCTAAATAAGAAATCTGCAAACTACCACCACAGTTAGACCAAACCTGTCCCATTGCCTATTTTTGTAAATACAGTTTTATTGGAATAAAGCCATGCTCATTCACTTATATACTGTCCGTGGCTGCTTTTGTACTACACAGGTAGTTTTGAGTAGTTGCAACTGAGACCAAATAGCCTATAAAGCCTAAAGTATTTCCTATCTTATCTTTCACAGAAAAAGTTTGCTGGCTCTTGATCTAGATAATTTGCAAAGGGGTAGGGCCACCCACACTGATAGGCCATGCTAACCTGACTCAGTGATGGGTGGCCTCCAACATACTACCAACAACAGGTCTCCGCTGACTATTCTTGCAGCTTTTCTGTAGGCTTTAATTTTTTTAAAATAAAGTTACATAAGGTAAAAACAAAAGTAATCCATGTAATGACCCTTAACTAAATATAATGATTAATTTCAAAGGCAGTGCCCTCGTGGGAAAAACTGCCAGAGTCCGTTCCTCCTACAGAGACTGAAGAGGACAGGAATACAGGCAGCCCTCTGACAGAGAAGAAACAGCACCTCCTTGTCCCCACAGGAACTAATGATCATGACCACTCTCCTGCAGAAATCCATTCTGTCCAACTGTCTACTAGCCTACCCACAAACACTTTGATCTTCTCTCCCTTTCCCAAACAATCCTCTTCCTAATAAAATAAAATAGCTTCTGGCCAAATGTCTGCCTATCCAAATTGCAGCGAACTTTCAAAGTTCAGCTTTGATATTCCCTCCTGCCTGATTTCCTCCTGTTTATCTGGACCAATGTTGATCTGCCCTTCTGGATTTCTCTGCTGCTGTCAGGACATTTATCAGATACCACTTACAGTGCTGTAAATGTAGGTCCACATACACACGGCTGATGTACATCAGGCTGGAGGAAAGCAGTCATTTCATTTTATCTTCAATGCCTCAACAGCAGTCACAACGATGGGGCAGAGCACAGCCACAGGCCACCTTAGCAGAACGTGGGGTCAACAACAAGGTCTCTTTACCTTGTCACTGCACTTATTGTTAACAGGTTTAACTTAAGCGGTTTCACTGGTATGGATGTATTTTCTCTTTTTTGTACCACTTTTGTATTATTATTTATATTTACTGGAAAGGCAGAGTGACAAGGAGAGAGAGGAAAGAGAGAGAGAAGGAGGGATGGAGGAGGACAGCCAGCCAGAGCATCAGGTCTTCCATCTGCTGGTTCACTTCCCAAATGGCCACAACAGCCAGGGCTGGACCAGGCCATCTCCAGGAGTCAGGAACTCCAACCTGTCTCCCACATGGATAGCAAAGGCTCAATCGCTTGGGCAGCCAGACGTATTAGCAGGAAACTAGACTAGAAGCAGAGTAGCCAAGACATGAACTGGCACTCCATTATGGGATGCCAGCAACACCTGCGTCAGTTTAACCTGCTGTGCTGCAATGCCAGCCACAAATTTGAGAATTTTCAACTGTAAGTTATAAGGTACATGTTTAAAGCTCAGTACTTGTTTCTCTTCACCTCACTGCTTACTAGCCTTGCACAGTGATTAATCCTTCAGGTTTTTATTTGCAAACAGAGATAGTAAGAATGTGAGTCCTTCTGCCTCACAGTCCACAGCAGGGCTCAAGGCAATAATGTAAATCAAAGTGTTTGGGGGGGAAATGAAAATCACCATCCAAATATAAGGTCACTGCGCTCGCTCGAGTGCTACGACTCGGCAGGCAGCCAGTTGATTGATGTTATGTGCTCCTGAAGAATCTTTTCAATCTTAGTGAAAAATCGAGGGCTATTGCAGCACTTACACTTTATGACTCTCAATAGACAGGTCAACTGATAATTACAGCCAAAGTGCTCTCACAGGCCCTTGTGGCAAAGGCTACCAAGCTGCAGTCTTTGAGATCATGTGTGCCTTAATCAAATTGATTTTCCTGATAGGATATGAAACCATTACTAACATAGGAAAAAAAAACATTACTAACATAGAAAGGATAACTCATGGAAAATGGAGAGCATAATGTCAGCCTGAGTTTGTGTTTTTTTAAAGCAGATAACAGATTAATGCTAAGCACTAAATATGTCACCTTTTCTGAATTTTATATTAAAAATGGTAAATTTGTTTGTAATTTAATTCTCTACAAATCTCATAAAGATCTTTAAAAACAGTATATTAATGAACTAAAACTTAATAGTATATTACATGCAAACTCCCTTCACATATTTGTTACCTTCTCCAATATTTTAATATAAGTTTATTTTTAAATCTTATTCACATTTTCCCTACTCTGAATTATCAAGGAGGAGATCATTCAAGATTTATCTAAGCAAAATAACATTTACTGTGAGTTAGCCAGAGGTAAAATCGAAGAACTGCTTTCCACTGGGAGAGATGGAAAGAAATGCACCATCTGACACTTCTCACCATCTCTCAAGGCTTTCTTCCTTGCTCATCACCTAACCATGAGTTTAACATATTAACTTTAAAATGTGGTGAGTGGGCCCTCTAGCCCACCATTTAAATCACCATCACACTGACCAGGGTGATCTTTCTCATCTAGGTTCCCTGAGGAAATGTGAGTGGGGCACAGTTCAAATAGGTGGATTTATAATCATGGGAAAAGTCACCCAAGAAACAGTAATTACAGAATTGAGGAAGAGAAAACTTCAGGCAATCAGACATGATCCGAGGACTCTTTATTCACCGAAGGACTTGGCCGCAGAATCCTTTTCAACAGTGCTGTAGAAAACCACAGACACAAAACAGAATCCATGGGCAGACAGCACAAAGCATCATCAAGCTCCCTAGGTGAGGTTTTCTGAGGGAGTTTGTCCTTGCCTTTATCCAATAACAGTTGTTGTTTGTATTTTACCACTGGTTTTACTTAAGATACTCTTATTTCTGTCGATGACTAAATTTTTATGAAGGAACTTACAGGATGTCAAAATCAAAATTGGAAAACTTTTTTTAAAGTAACTTACTTCATATTTATTCATGCCAATCCTTGTTCCAGACCAACGAGGTGCTCTAGAATTACTGAGAAAGGCCCCTATCAAGTTTATGTCAATCATGTATTACCTGGGATACAGGAGTCAGGACAACAGCACAGGCACACCCCAAGCCAGGAAATCATCAAAGAGCTGGGTTCCCCGGGCAATACTCCAGGTACTCATGAGTCGAAACAATTTGGGTGAGTGAAGAGGAATAACTGAACAGTCCAACAGCATTCATTCTGGCCTTCGTCCTACACTGGAGCACTTGGTACTCAGGGACCAGGCGTATCAGTCAACAAGCACTTTCTGACTGCTCTCTTGCAGAAGAACAAAGTGGCCCCTGCCTTTCAGGAGGACATGCTTCAGTTGTACAGAGGGCAGCTACCATCTGAAAAAGACCAGACTGCAAGGCAGAAGTTCTGGTTTAATCCCTAGCTTGGGGAGAACGTGAGTTTTCTATGATGGCTGTTAACAAATGACCACAATCTTGCAGTTTACAACAACCCATATGTATAATCCTATATTTCTGTAGGTCAAACATTCAACACGGGTTTGACTGGGCTAAATAAAAGGTGCCTGAGCAGGGCAGTGTTCCTTGGTTGGAGTTCCAGCAGAGAGCATCCCTTTCTTGTCTTACTCAGTACCTAGAATCTGCCCATGCCCTCTTTGCTCATGGCCCTCTGCTTCCATCTTCAAAGCCAGCAAGGTGGCATCTCTCTCTGGCACAGGTAATGAAGGTTCTCTGCTTTTAAGGACCCATAAGAAATGCTGGGCATCCAAATAATCCAAAATGATCTCCCCATCTCAAAGTCCCCAATGTTAGCACATCTGCCAAGTCTCTCTTGCCATGTATGATAAAATACTCCGTTTCCAGGAATTAGGACATGGGCATCTTTGGGAGGCCACCATTCTGCCTACCACAGGAATCAACCTTGCAAATGTAAGTTTACCTCTCAGTGATCCAGCTGCAAGAGTGAGAAGCCTGGACTACCTCATTCCCAAAACCACCTCCAACCCCATTTTACTCAGCTATGTAAATGCTCAGAATTCTAACACGTGCCTTCTCACATCACAAATCACAGATGCTGGAGAGCAGCACACACACTCTGCCTTCCCTTCTAGCCAAGCAAACTGGTCTATCTGCCATGATGAGCCACTGACACAGAAAAACGTTAGTGAAAAAGACTGAATGGTCTGTGGAAAGAATGACAGAACATCACAAATCTGCTCCTCTACAGAGCAAATGAAAAGAGGGTGGCAGTGCTGCTTACTACAGCACTCTTGCGTGTTAAATCTGGGTTGACTCGTTTTGTAATACCATTAAAGTCAAACAATTGTCCCTCAACCATCTGCTCCCATTATTTATATAGCCTTTATGTAGTCTCCTTGCCTAGCCACATTCTGTCTGCAAGCGATATAAAACTACGAATTCATTAGCATGCTCTACATTAAAGTGCATTAGAATTAATTCTGAACATAAAACCTAGCAGTACAGGTTATTTATACCAACACATTTTTACTTCAAGCATAAAAAATACACCGCTAAGCACTAACAGTATTTTAGTTTCTTCGTGGGCATTTCCTTTGCATAAACCACAGTCCCGTACAGTATTTCCTGTAAAATAACCACGTCATTTTTTTTCTTCTCAGAATGGGGACATTTGGCACCTGCAGTCAGTCACAAGTAGCCTAACAAAGTTGACTTTATTACTCAAGCCCACAAACCCACCCGGAAAGTCAAATGCAAATATGACAACATTTTTAAACCTTGATTTTTAAATGTTAAAAAAAAATCATTGCAAGGTCCATATCTGCCTCACGTATTTTTGCATATAATTACAGAACATATGCAATGACATGGTCCTGTGAAATGATTTATGTCATGAGCATCCTTTAAGTTAGGACACCTCCCAACTGATACACTGTACAAATTCTATTCACTTTAAAATTCTATATCACTTTAAAAACTAAAATGCAAGTCAAAAGTGCACAGAAGCATTCCATGTTACTGTCGCAAAAACTAGTTTAACTTCTTGACCAAAGACTGAGATGCCCTTTTCCCATGAAACTCCTGCTCTTCAAATGTGTGTAGAGCACTGGGAGAAATAAGTGCGCAGGCTTCTGTTGCCCTTCCATCAGTGCAACTTCACTGAACTGTAAATGCCAATTTGTAGCCATGAGAGGTCCCAGAAATAGGGGCTTCTCACGTACATGAGATGACTTACTGCTCCTAATGAGGCAGAACCGTACATTCCTTTCATTAATTTAGAAAAACGGTGACCCCACAGAAGGCTTATTTTGTATATAAAGTTATATCTTTCCTAACTCAAAACTAGTTTGCTGTTCCAAAACCAGGGTCAGTGACATCCACTAAAAATCTTAACTCAACGGAAGTAAAGCTCAGGTGTGGGTATTGGCCATAAATGCTCCTAATAAGATCTTACTAAAATTATAGTTAAATGAAAGAAAAAATTCAGGGTTTTGTGGACCCTTTTAAAGAACATCAAGAATTTTTTTCAGCAGTGTTTTAGATCATTCTTATAAACAGTAAGTGGAAAAGACGTGAAACAGAAGTCATTAAAAACTACAAATGAGGCCAGCGCAGCGGCTCAATAGGCTAATCATCTACCTGCGGTGCCAGCCCCCCGGGGTTCTAGTCCCGGTCGGGGCGCCGGATTCTGTCCCGGTTGCCCCTCTTCCAGGCCAGCTCTCTGCTATGGCCCGGGAGTGCAGTGGAGGATGGCCCAAGTCCTTGGGCCCTACACCTGCATGGGAGACCGGGAGAGAAGCACCTGCCTCCTGGCTTCGGATCAGCGCAATGCGCCGGCCGCAGCACCCCGCCCGCGGCAACCACTGGAGAGTGAACCAACGGCAAAAGGAAGACCTTTCTCTCTGTCTCTCTCACTGTCCACTATGCCTGTCAAAAAATTTAAAAAAAAAATAAATAAAACTACAAATGAAATCTATCTCCACATAATATCAAATTGATCTTTCCAGTTTGAGGTTAATGAACTGAGTAAACAGTTTCTGATTAGGTATTATAAGAAAAGGGGGGGGCAGCATTGTGGCATGATGGGTTAGGCTGCAGCCTGCTGCCCCAGCATCTTTATGGGCACTGGTTCAGGTCCTGGCTGCTCCACTTCCAATCCAACTCCCTGCTAATGTGCCTGGGAAAGCAGCAGAGGATGACCCACGTGCATGGGCTCCTGTATCCATGTGGGAGACTTGGATGAAGTTCCTGGATCCTGGCTTCAGATTGGCCCAGCTCCAGCCATAGAGGCCTTTGGAGAGTGAATCAGCATATGTAAGACCTCTATCTCTCTGTCTCTCCTAGCTCTGCCTTTCAAATAAATAAAAGAAAAAAAATGAAAAGGAATGGCTATAAAAATTTACAAGGGAAATGTGACATCCGTAAAGGTAAGCAGGGTAATCTGTAGCATACATTTTAACAATTAGAAAGTATTCCTTGGTATTTATTGCAAGGTTATTCTCAATATTGTCCTTCTGGGACAGCCTTTCCTTCTCTCTTTTTTTTTTTTTTTTTTTTGACAGGCAGAGTTAGACAATGAGAGAGAAAGACAGAGAAAAAGGTCTTCCTTCCATTGGTTCACCCCCTAAATGGCTGCTACGGCTGGTACGCTGCACCAATCCGAAGCCAGGAGCCAGGTGCTTCCTCTTGGTCTCCCATGAGGGTGCAGGGCCCAAGGACTTGAGCCATCCTCCACTGCTCTCCTGGGCCACAGCAGAGAACTGGACTGGAAGAGGGGCAGCCAGGACAGAATTTAGTGCCCTGAACGGGACTAGAACCCGGGGTGCCAGCACCACAGGCGGAGGATTAACCTAGTGAGCCAAGGTGCCGGCCAAGGCCTTTCCTTTTCTTTCAATTCATATTTAGCCTTAACAGCTCATCTCAAGTTTTATGCTATTCATCAACTGTCATAATTTTCTCTCCTTTGATTTTTTAGGCTGTTCTTGAGGGAACTTGGCTATATTCTTCCTTGCACATTTATGACTGTGTTTCATTCACAATGGAAATGTAAAATTTATGGGGCCAGAGTTGTAGTGTAGCAGGTAAATCCACTGATGTGATGCCAGCATCCCATATGGGTGCTGGTTTGTGTCCCAGTTGCACCGCATCCAATCCAGCTCCCTGCTAATGGCCTGGAAAAAGCAGCAGAAGCTGACTCGAACATTAGGGCCCCTTCCACCCATGTGTGAAACCCAGAAGTTGTTCCTGGCTTCTGGTTTTCCCCTGGCCCAGCCTGGCAGTTGCAGCCATTTGGAAAGTGAAAAAGCAGATGGAAGATATTCTCTCTCTTTTTTTTCTCTCTCTCCCTCTTTCAGAGCAACCACTGGAATTTCATCCTCAATTCAGGGGGTAGATTCTGCTGGATATAAGTATGTAAAAATCCCTCTATCCAGTTAGAAAAACTCTTTGACAAACTTTGTCCAATCACTAATGTAAAACCTAAACGACAGCCTTGCCTATAACATCTATTCAATCTATAAGAGCTTTTGAATAGGATCACAAGATTGATTTAAAAGAACTAGATACTGGGGCCAGCACTGTGGCACAGCAGGTTAAAGCCCTGGCCTGAAGTGCCGGCATCCCATATGGGCACCGGTTCTAGTCCCAGCTGCTCCTCTTCCGATCCAGCTCCCTGCTATGGCCTGGGATAGCAGCAGAAGATGGCCCAAATGCTTGGGCCCCTGCACCCACATGGGAGACCTGAAAGAAGCTCCTGGCTCCAGACTGGCACAGCTTTGGCCGTTGTGGCCAATTGGGGAGTGAAGCAGTGGCTGGAAGACCTCTCTCTCTCTGCCTCTACTTCTCTCTGTAACTGTCTTTCAAATAAATAAAATAAATCTTTAAAAAAAAATAAAAGAACTAAATAAGCTTGGAAGTAGATGCAGTCATCAGAGGTGCATAGCATAGGTCCCATCTGGCAAGTGGCTATGCAAGCAGAGGTGGTGGAATGCCAAGGGCACGGCAGCTGTGGAGACTGACTGGTTCTGACAGCAACGCAATGGCCAGGAGAATGTAACTAACAATACATGGACCTTAGTTCCCTCCTTCTAAAAGGGAGAAGATCATCATTAAAGACATGTCAGAGCTCCAGTTTCTAAATTCAGTGCCTGAGGAAGTAAGGGGGCACACTGCAAACAAGTAGGTGCCCAGAGGGTCAGGCAGGGTGTCCACAGAACCGAATGAACTATGAAAACAGATGTGACCTTCAAAGGTGACTGGAACCCACTGACCTGGCCTTTAAAAGTCCGAGCAACAACCAGCAAGCGTGACGGCAATTCTGGAGGCAAACCCACCAACTGGCCCACTCTTTACATCGTGACATTTTCAAATTCATTTTAATCTGAATTTTTTATATAAAAGCTAAAAAAAGACTCTAAAGAACTACAGAATGTTTTAACTTATGAACTCTTCCAACTGACCAATCCACAAGATGTAACACAATGAATGTCTTCAACACTCTGTTAGAAATGATTTGCCAGGCCGGTGCCATGGCTCACTTGGCTAATCCTCCGTCTGTGGCACCCCAGGTTCTATCCCCGGTTGGGGCGCCGGGTTCTAGTTCCGGCTGCTCCTCTTCCAGTCCAGCTCTCTGCTGTGACCTGGGAAGGCAGTGGAGGATGGCCCAAGTGCTTGGGTCCCTGTACCCACACGGGAGACCAGGAGGAAATACCCAGCTCCTGGCTTCAGATCGGGGCAGCGCCGGCTGTGGCGGCCATTAGGGGAGTGAACCAAAGGAAGGAAGACCTTTCTGTCTCTCTCTCTCACTGTCTAACTCTGCCTGGCAAAAAAAAAAAAAAAAAAAAGAAAAAGAAAAAAAAGAAATGATTTGCCTGGCTCTTCCAAATAATTTCTGTTTTCTAAGATGTTTAAGCCATCAATATTCATATCCAAACCCTGGAAATTTTAAATAAACAACACTGTAGAAAATGGAACTCAATGAAATACAAGTTATGCAGAACAAATTACAGGAATAAGTTGTTAGTTGAGAGTATTCACATTAAAAAATACAAAGGACTATGGTTTTTGCAGACGCTATCAGCCACCTTTACCACCAACCAAAGAGTTTAATTTATTACTAAAAATAACAGTTTTGATAAGAGAACTTTGCATATCTTATCTTTCTAAAAATACAACTACAGGAATTATTTTCAGATCTAATTTCTTTTAGCATCAAAATCCTACCTAAAGACCCACTTTAAAAGAATGAGCTTAATTTTTCAGTACATGTGCCTGACTACTTATTGCAAAGCCTACCCCCGCCCAACCAACACACATACACACAAAACCCCTGACAAATTGCTATACTTTCCTCCTACCAAACTAGCATTTTCCAACAGATTTTATGAATGTCACTGCCAAGTGGTGGTTGCATAAACATCCACCATACTATTTTTTGTGTTTGGAATTTTCACTATTGAAAGGTTTATAAAAGTTTGAGCTAACAGGAAAACTTAATGCGAAATAAACAAACTTTTAAGGTTCTAAAAAATCATGGGAAAAAACATGAAGATAAAAATATGAGCATCAAGTATTAATATTTATATAAGAATGTACCATGGGCTAGTAAGAACTAAGCAAAGATTAGACATAGATATTCCAGATAAAGTAAAAATATTTTAATTACCCAATGAATACTCAAATTGGTTTATTATAAAAATGATACCTTGAAGAAAATCAAAGATGTAGAAAAACCCAGAATACAATCTAACTACTATATTTTCACTAAAATAAAATATAATCTCAATTGCAAATGAGGCTTCTCAAACAACAAATTTAAGTCTAATTAACTTATAATGAAAAGTCTCAGATAATAACTCAGAAACATTCCCAAGTAATTAAGTTCCCAAATTGGTGGAACATCCTCAATGTCCTTGAACAAGCAAAGAGAAAATGTGCAGAAATTCTGAACACAAAATAATCTCTAGCAAGACAAATATAAATATGAAAACCATGACCATGGTACTGTCTTTGACTTTTGTAAAACATACTTGTGATCCAACTTGCAGGATAAATCCTTAGCTCCCCTACATTCTCTCCAACAACATATTAAGTCTCCATTCATCTAAAACTAAACTTAAATCCAAACAGTGTTTTCTTTTAATCAATTTAGCTCAACATACCATTATTATCAATTATATGTCATGTACTATTTTCTCTACAAAAAGGAATAATGGAGGACCCTGGAGTTTGCTTTTGATGACATGTATATCTAAGTTTGGGTTGGATTTTCTGTACATCCAGAGATATCATCCAAGGTTGATCACTGTTTGCACTTACAAACACAATGAGCATATGGCACAATATTCCTATATGAAATGACACTTTCATGAACATTTGCATTACTATGAAACTAAGATAAGACTATCACTTTATCCAAGAGTGTAACAAGGTGAAGTCCAACATAGCTGTAACTGTGATTGTACTGTATGTCTGCTTCTATTACTATGCAGAACACAAGATGCAATGAGGTGATGGTCATAGAAGTAATTCTACAAAAATCATTTATATGCTTAAGAGTCTGGTTCCAACTGTTCTTGAAATATAAAACTACATTACCTTAAATGCAATCTACTGTTTCAGACTTTTTGTTTATACAGACTCTTTGCCTCTTCCCACTGAGGATCATACACATGAAAAATCATCCCAGGATTGAGTATATTCAACAGTAAGACTCCTGAACTGATTCTCAGGTTCATGGAAATACCTTCATAGCAAACTCTATAATAAGCAAATGCATTAACAGTCCTTAATGAAGTCTCTTACCAAATGTTACAGGAAAGTAATGGAGAAGTTAATTTCTATGAATTACTCATTCAGTTAAAAATCCCCTACTATTATTAGTTTTTGACCCAACACAAAATCAAGCAAGGAAACCCAGCAATGTATAACAGCACTTCCTGGCTTATTAAAGAAATACAACTTTCAGACAGTCAGGAATTTTCAAATACCCAGGTTCTATGAATTTTAATAATCCCTGAATATGGAGCATACTATATGGATCTGGTATACACCAAATATTGAGGGTAGATATTTACAAAGTGGAGTGAGACCAACCCTCTTTGAAATATTACTATGAGTTGCTCAAGTCTCTTTTTCCATAATTTCTCACTAGAACTGAGACTAACAAAAGTTTAGGGAAACTTTTTTCTGAGTTTTATATATTTATGTCTAATATTCATCTACTATATTCAAGATATATCTATCCCAAACCTTTATATTCTTTCTCTAGGAAGATAAATTCAGTTCTGAATATTCAAGAATAAGCTGCAAAATGCATTGATGATTTGTGGTTTGAGCCCATTTTACCACTTGGTCAACCTTTTTTGGGGCCCCACCAAGCCAAGTAAAATTTCCTTGTTATTTGGAAGCTAGCAAAGGTCTACCAGGCCAGTCAGATAACAATGGCAGCTCTAATAACAGGATTCTGGAATTATCAGCGGGTTGACATTAACTCTTCCATTCAAGTTCTTCCCTGAACACTATGGATAATCAAGTACTAGCTATGACAATACTTATTCACATGCAATTATATTCACAGTGTCCATTCCTTAGGTTTACTATATACAAGACAGATTTCAACAAACCACATGTAGTGTTTTTGTTCCTTTTCACAAGTTAAATAAACTCACAGTATGATATTTGAAACCACACACATTGTAAAGGAGAAAAAAAATAGCACACACTTTTACTATGACTGAGCAGTTAAAGAACAAAAGTTTGGTATATATTCTGATGGTTTCCCTGTGCAATTGTATGTGGGCATGTATAAACTAATTTTACATCTAAAAACTGTGTCATTATGTACATACTCAAACAAGCATCTTCTAAAGGGAAATAAATAAGTACATGATACACCCATGAATGAGTCAAATACCACGTGTACTCACTGTAAATGTTCTTATTACACAATGCCTCTGATGTCCTCAGGTCTTAAGCTAGCCCCTTTCAGGAACAGCTCTCATACTGTAACATTGTTGGTCCCCATGCAGTGCTCTAAAGCAACCATTTTTTCAATGTCCTATTGCAGAAAATCAGTAAGGACAGAAGGCTACCAAATAACTTGATCCAATAATCCAAGCAACAATGGCAGAACACACATCTTTTTCAAGCCCACTTGGAACATTCTGGGCTGTAAAACATATCTTAACACATTTGAAAAATGAAAAGTATACTGATATTATCAGATGAATGGAATTAAACTAGGAATCAAATCAGAAAGGCAGCTGGACACGCCAGGTATTTGGAAACAAAATCACATACTTCAAAGGAACTCAGAGGTCCAGGAAGAAATCTCAAGTCAAAGTTAAAGTCAAAGTACAGATAGTCGGGGCCGGCACTGTGGCACAATGGGCTAAGCTACCACATGCCATGGGGGCATCCTATATAGGTGCCACTTTGAGTCCTGGCTGCACTACTTCTGATACAGCTCCCTGCTAATGTGCCTTGGAAGATGGCCTAAGTCCTAGGGTTCCTGCATCCACATGGAAGACACAGATGAAGTTCCTGGTACCTGGATTCAGTCTGGCCCAGCCTTGGCCATGGCAGCCATTTGGGATGGAAGTGTTAGGCAGAAAGTTAGAAATTAGCCTATGTGTATGTGAGAGGGGCCTGAGGAGAGGAATGAAACAGCCTCAGAAGCAGCCCAGTATTTAACACTGCAAAGTCCTGCCCAGACTCTGATAACTTTCCAGCTGGTCTCAGCCCTTCCTCCAAAGAAAGCTCCCAGAAGAATCCTCTCTCCCCAACACTAAATGGGTTACCTGGGCTGAAAACATGGAGCAATAAAACCTTTACATCCTTCCTCCCAGAATTTCACCTAATTTACACTCAGCAAACCCTTTGTCCTGGAGGAGGAGTAGGAGGGGAGCGAGAAAACCCTGGGAAGAACTGGACTCCTGGGCCGGCGCCGCGGCTCACTAGGCTAATCCTCCGCCTAGCGGCGCCGGTGCACCGGGTTCTAGTCCTGGTCAGGGTGCTGGATTCTGTCCTGGTTGCCCCTCTTCCAGGCCAGCTCCCTGCTGTGGCCAGGGAGTGCAGTGGAGGATGGCCCAAGTGCTTGGGCCCTGCACCCCATGGGAGACCAGGAGAAGTACCTGGCTCCTGCCATCGGATCAGCGCGGTGCGCCAGCTGCAGCGCGCTGGCCACGGTGGCCATTGGAGGGTGAACCAACGGCAAAGGAAGACCTTTCTCTCTGTCTCTCTCTCTCACTGTCCACTCTGCCTGTCAAAAAAATTAAAAAAAATAAAATAAAATAAAATAAAATAAAATAAAGAACTGGACTCCTTCCCCTTACAAGCCCCAGTCTGAACACAGACTGCACACACTCAGCACTCAGCTATGTGCTGAGCCACCGCCTGGCCTGCCAGGTGCATTCTCTTCATTTAACCATGCATCCCTGCTTTCCTCAGTCTGAGTGGGTGATCTCTCTCATGTTCTGTCTGAAGAGGTGTCCATCCCTTCTTACAGATGCCCTACTTTAGCAAACCTTGCTACCTTGCTCTGTCTCATGCCTGAATTCTCTCTTGTGCAAAGACAAGAACCCCACCGATCTCCTCTAACAGAAGCACAATCCATGCTCTCTCTTTCCAATTTGCCTTTCAAATAAAATATGTCATAGAAAACATTCAGGTAATCAAAATGTGTGAGATGCTACAAGTAGTGTTTAGAGAGAAATTTATAGCACTAAATGCTCAAACTAAGGCAGAAGATCTAAAATCAATCATCTAAGCTCTCACTTTAGGAAACTAGAGAAAGTAATTTAAGCCTAAAACAAGCAGAATAAATAGTAATAATTAGAACAAAAATCAATAACATTGAAAACAGAAAAATAAAACAGAAGCCAATAAAACCAAAAGCTGGTTCTTTGAAAAGGTCAATACAATTAAGTAAACTGATCAAGAAAAATAGGGGTGACACAAACTGCCAATACCTGAAATCCAAGAGAGATCACTACTACTAATCCCATGGACATTAAAAGGGTAACAACAGAATACCATGACCAACTCTATACCCACGAATTTGATTAACTTAGATGAAATGACCCATTCCTTGAATAATAAAAAGTTACACAGAGAGAAATAGATAATACTTATAACAGCTAAAGAAATTGAATTAATAATTAATAACCTTCCAAGAAGAAACTACCAGGTCCAAATGGTTTCATGGGTAAATTTTACCAAACACTGAAGGAAGATGTAATACCAATTCTACATTATCTTTTCCAGAAAACAGGATTGGAGAGAATACTTCCTAAAGAATTGTACTGGAAATTGCAAATGTTTCAATGTTAGGGAACAGGCATCAGTGTTTTAAACCCATTACATCAAAAGCTGTTGTGGCCAGCGCTGTGGCTCAATAATCCTCCGCCTTGCGGCGCCGGCACACCGGGTTCTAGTCCCGGTCGGGGCACCGGATTCTGTCCTGGTTGCCCCTCTTCCAGGCCAGCTCTCTGCTGTGGCCCGGGAGTGCAGGGGAGGATGGCCCATGTGCTTGGGCCCTGCACCCCATGGGAGACCAGGAGAAGTACCTGGCTCCTGCCTTTAGATCAGCGCGGTGCGCTGGCCGCAGCGCGCTGGCCACGGTGGCCATTGGAGGGTGAACCAACGGCAAAGGAAGACCTTTCTCTCTGTCTCTCTCTCTCTCACTGTCCACTCTGCCTGTCAAAAAAAAAAAAAAAAAAAAAAAGCTGTTGTTTCAGTATGCTACACATGAGTTACTTTTTACTTCCTGTAACATGAGTATTTTAAAGAAGTTGTACAAAGACATATGGTAGTAAGGAAACAGGTCATCAAAGGATGTTAACATCATGCCTTTTGCAATACAATCCCTGTATTTCAACAGATTTTAACACGTCCCTCTCGGCCACGCACACTGAATTCCAGGGTTCTTGACCACTGACTGGTATATATGCCAAGGTCTTGCTTTGCAGACATTTTGTCATTTACATCTCACAGGTTTCTTCTAATCCATCAGGGCAGTGCTCACAAGCTAAGGCTCTTAACACGCCCCCAAGAAAGATAAAGGGAATAACAGAAGCTGATCAGCTGTTCTGGTCAAGTAGGATGGGAAAAGGGTGTCTAGGAACAAAAAACAAAACAACACAACACAAAAAAACCATGTTCAAAGGAACAGAGTCGGCAAAGTACTGAATGGGTTAAAACAAAAAATGGAGTGGGGGAGGAACAAATTGTTCAATTGGCAAGAGCGTGTCATACAAGAATCATGACAAAAAGAAGAAAAAAGAGCCAAGAACTATAAACAACTGACAGGAACTGAAACTTCTGAGCAAGGGATGAACAGGCTCAGAGCTGCTTTTTAATGATAAGTTGGCAGTTCAACAGCTTGGAAGGGAAGGCTAGAGGCAATAAGACTAACTAGACTGTTGCAATACCTTGGCCAGAGATACTGGGGGCCAGGCTGGCTGGCAGTAGGGAGATGAGAAAGAGCTTATGGGTACAAAAGGAAGACCACACAAGGTATTTATGGCAATCCCAGAACACACAGCAATAGTCAATGTCATGTGGTTTTTTTATTATTATTATTATTATTATTATTATTTACTTGACAGGTAGAGTTATAGACAGTGAGAAAGAGACAGAGAGAAAGGTCTTCCTCCCGTTGGTTCACTCCCCAAATGGCCGCTATGGCCTGTGCTGCGCCCATCTGATGCCAGGAATCAGGTGCTTCTTCCCGGTCTCCTATGCAGGTACAGGGGCCCAAGCACTCGGGCCATCCTCCACTGCCCTCCTGGGCCACAGCAGAGAGCTGGACTGGAAGAGGAGTATTCAGGATTAGAACCCGGCTCCCATATGGGATGCTGGCGCTGCAGGCAGAGGATTAACCAAGTGAGCCACACGCCAGCCCCTATCATGTGGTCTTAAATCCATTAGTTCACATAAATCCATTAATTCCATCATCCATGCGGCAGACACTGTTCTAGGGTGTGGGAACATAGCAGCTAATACAACAAAGTCCATGTCTTCAACAGAGCTTATCTTCTAGGATGAGGGAAAATAATGTAGGCAGTGAATGAAACAATTTTAAAAGTGTGTGTTTAATAAATACTTTAATAAATATCTCACAAGTACTAGGAATCATTGAGAGGATGGCACTGTGGCATAGTACACCACACCTCCGCCTGCGGTACTGGTATCCCATCTGAATGCCAGTTCAAGACCCATCTGCTCCTCTTCCAATCCAGCTCTCTGCTTATGGCCTGGGAAAGCAGTGGAAGATGGCCCAAGTGCTTGAGCCCCTGCACCCATGTGGGAGACCAGGAAGAAGCTCCTGGTTCCTGGTTTCAGATCAGCTCAGCTCCACCTTTGTAACCATTTAGGGAGTGAACCAGCAGATGGAAGACCTTTCTCTCTCTGTCTCACCCTCTCTTTGTCCGTAACTCTTTCAAATAAATAAATGAAATATTTAAAAAAATAAAAAACTAAAAATAAAGAATGATTGGAGACCACTAAAAAAATATCAAGGACACAGGAATTGACAGGGGGTAGAGGAAGTGGTGGGGGTTGTTTTTTGTTTCAAATGTTCAGGAAAGGCTTCTGTAATAAGGACATTTAAACAGAGATCTAAAGGAAGTGAGCAAACCATCTATCTATACTCCATCCCTTTCTGTGGTGAATATATCTCAAAACTGAAAGAAATTTAGCAATAATATTTGGCTAGAGGTCAAAAGCTATAAATATGTTCCAATCTAAAATAGGTAACACTGGCCAGCGCTGCAGCTCACTAGGCTAATCCTCTGCCTGTTGGGGTGCCAGATTCTGTCCCAGTTGCTCCTCTTCCAGTCCAGCTCTCTGCTGTGACCTGGAAAGGCAATGGAGGATGGCCCAGTGCTTGGGCCCTGCACCCTCATGGGAGACCAGGAGAAGCACCTGGCTCCTGGCTTCGGATCAGCGCAGTGCGCCGGCCACAGCGGCCATTTGGGGAGTGAACCAACGGAAGGAAGACCTTTTTCTCTCTCTCACTGTCTAACTCTGCCTGTCACAAAAAAAAAAAAAAAAAAAAAAAAAGGTAAAAACATTAGATGAGAAATATTTTAGCGGGACAATGAAGTGGAAACATCAGCTATTTACATAAACACATTTAAGGTTCAATAGTTATTTCTCATTCACTACAATAAAATGAATAAATGACTACTCATTTATCTGGATCTGAACAGCCCAATTCTCTGCACACTTGCAATGATGCTACTGTAAATTGCTATGTGCGATAAACACATACATAAACTGGAGTTTGAATAAGTGGGAAGACATAAACTATCTTAATACGTTTATATTGTTTACATGTTGAAATTATATTTTGGATGTATTAGACTAAAAAACTAAAATCAATTTCTTTTTACTTTGTTAACATTGCAATTAGGAAGCTTAAAATTGCATTTGTGACTCTCATTTCTGTCGGATGGCATTGTTCCAGATGGTGTCATTACTTGTTAATTTTTCTAAACTAGTGCTATAGCAAATTACTTGAAAACAGATATCAACTTAGCAAGAAGAAAGGAAATACTGAAAAAATAATTTCTACCAAAAACTGTTTCATTCTAATACTTGTATTATCCCTATTCTGAGAATAGAACACTTGTTTGGGGCACTGCTTTAAACATTAGTTCCAGAGGAAGTTATTAAATTCGGAATGAGTGCTTCCCTGTAAGCCTCTGCGCGGCCAGGGAAGAGTTGGGGGATGGGATGGTTGAACACAAGGGCCCTGCACTGTTGGCCACACTTGAGTCGTCCAGGGAAGGGCAGCTGACCCACACTGAGCCAGTTTCTGTCCTTCCTTCTGATTGGATCACTTTGTTTTAGGTGTGGCCTTTACAGACAGTGTATAGTTGGATCTTTATGTCTCACACTGAAAACATTTTAAATATTTTCACCCACTTTTCTTTGGGGATACTTTCACATTAATCGTGGGCCTCTCTCTGTAGCTTTTCAAATTGTATTTGTTTATGGCAAAAGTTTTAGGTAAGATGAGAAATCATTCAATTAGATTTGGTTTCTTTTTTATCTTAAAATAAATACAAACTTTGGTGTCATGATTTTCCAAGTATGCAACTTGGTTTTCTCTTCTTGTTCTGTATTGTTGGGTCAAATTTGGTAGAGGACATAGATTTAATCAGCTATTGTTATCTGATTTATTTAACTATAGCTTAAAGTATCCCAAATGAGAGAGTTGTGAAACATTAAAATTGAGGTGATGGCACTGTAGCATAGTAAACCACACCTATCTATCACTGGTCATGTTCCTACCAAGATGAGGAATCCAGCCTACTGGGGAAAAAAAAAAAGTAGAGAGATAATACAGAGAAGGACAGAATGCTATTTGAACTCCTGGTTCCAACTATTCCTGAAGTCCACCTCTACCTTGCCCTTCCCTGTGGTTTGGCTCTTCCAATTTATGGTAGAAACTACAAGTCATTAAATTCTCTACAGTATGCTCAGTATGAAAGCCACCTGGATTAAACTTCTGACTCTTAACATTGTTCACCTTAAGTTGTCAAGAAGCCCTTTGTGCCAGAGCTACCTCATGTGTAAACTGCGAATGATAAAAAGTACCTAATAAAGCTGTTATAAGTTTCACTATATACATGAAATCTGAAGACAGTACAATTACATAAAATACTTAAAAAACAGTTATCAGCTGGTGCCATGGCTCACTAGGCTAATCCTCCATCTGAGGGGCCGGCACCCTGGGTTCTAGTCTCAGTTGGGGTGCTGGGTTCTACTCCTAGTTGCTCCTCTTCCAGTCCAGCTCTCTGCTGTGGCCTGGGAAGGCGGTGGAGGATGGCCCAAGTGCTTGGGCCCTGCACCTGCGCAGCGCCGGCCATAGCGGCCATTTGGGGGGTGAACCAACGGAAAAAGGAAGACCTTTCTGTCTCTCTCTCACTGTCTAACTCTGCCTGTCCAAAAAAAAAAAAAAAAAAAAAAAACACATAGTTATCAGTGCTGATTAGTACCCAATATAAACTATTGTCTTAAAATTACTGTTTGATATGGAAGAATGAAAAATTGTGTATATATTTTTTGGAGCAAGGTAGTTCAATTTACTAGCAACCTGCTTCAAGAATGAAGAGGCACTTTCATATGTGCACACCAGCAAGGATATTCAGAAATGGTTAGGATACAAAAAGCCAAACTTCATCCAAGATGGTCCACGCCTAATTTTTTCACTGTGCCTTATTCGGGATTGCTAAACTTGGACCCTGGAAAATGCACTGTCAGAAAGCTCAGGTCCAGTGACCTGTGGTGGATAATCCTAGAGTAATACCTTCCCTACAAAGCGGGGAGATTTCCACTGTGGAGGTTTAAAGATGATCCATTTAGAAGAGGGAAGAGAGAGAGAGGACTTCCTAACAATGAACGAGGCTGAGCACTCAGGAGTACTAGTGATGGATGCATATATCACGAAAGACTCAACTTTTACTAAAGTTTTCTTCCTTTGAATCTGTAGACCCATCAGAACAAGCAACCATTTTTCAGAATTTTCTTCCTGTCATCTACAAAGATCTAGCAAAGTATTCCACACATGTTTCCTTTTAGATAGAGGCACAGCGGAAACAAACACATAGTCACAGCCCTCCACAGCACTGGAGCTTGGAGGGCAACAGGCTGTCCTAAATCCTAGGCAGGGATCAGCAGCAAAATTATAAGCACCCAAGGTGCAGATAGGAACAGGGCAGATGGGAGTAAGTGCAGAGAAGCAGTTGCTATGGACAACTAAGCAGAGCTGCATTCCTAAAGCTAGCAGAGGCCTGGGAGAGAAGGCAGTAGAAGAGTGTGACTTCTGAGGCTTACCAGCATTTCTAGCCCATATCATCAGGCTGTGGATAGACATGTTCAAAACAGTCACAGACACATCCATTCATTTCATTTCAATTGTTAGCAACTACCTTACCTTAACTAGAAAACCACTAAGGTGGAAAAAGGCCATTTTTTTGTTTTAACAGTAAATGTACATTTTATCTTTCATCTTAAATGTTCTTGCTTATTAAGGTAGAAAGCATTGTATTTGATTTACACTGTACCACAGAGGAGTAAGATTTTCATTTTTATTTGCAGGAGAAAATAAAGTCACCACATACCTACACTTGTTCTTTTTTAAGAGTCTTTTTAATACACAGGAAGCCAAAGGGAAATAGAAGCACTCCACAGGATGCTGACCCAAAGGGACAGCCTCTGAAAAATAATTCCTGCCAAACCAGGAAGTTGCGAGGAATAAACAGATAACGGACATGATTTCAAAAATATATTTAATATTATCATTAAGTATTCTCTGCTAAATGTGCTTCAGTAAATATACCAACTACCCACTTAGAAAACAAATGATCAAATCAGTGCTTTCTTGATCAATATTTTAGAAAATATAAGAAACTGATTCTACTTTACTAAGTTGCTAATTTTTAGAAGTTTTCAATTTTACTGGATACAAAATGGAAATGATTCTCCATTTCAACGACATGACTGTGATACTGTTTTTTGATCTGTAGTTCTCATTGGGGCATAGCTGATTTCTGTAAATACCAAGCCTGAGAAGTACAAATGAGTTCTGCCTCCAGCCTGCATTCCAGCACTAAGCAACCAGAGCCAGAGCGATGGCTACCAGATGTCTGGACTGCTGATGACAATGGAGCCAAGACTGCACCTGTACCTTCAACACACATTTCAACTTTTTTTTTTTTTTTTTTTTTTTTTTTTTTGACAGGCAGAGTGGACAGTGAGAGAGAGAGACAGAGAGAAAGGTCTTCCTTTGCCGTTGGTTCACCCTCCAATGGCTGCCGCGGCCGGCGCGCTGTGGCCGGCGCACCGCGCTGATCTGATGGCAGGAGCCAGGAGCCAGGTGCTTTTCCTGGTCTCCCATGGGGTGCAGGGCCCAAGCACTTGGGCCATCCTCCACTGCACTCCCTGGCCACAGCAGAGGGCTGGCCTGGAAGAGGGGCAACCAGGACAGAATCCGGCGCCCCGACCGGGACTAGAACCCGGTGTGCCGGCGCCGCAAGGCGGAGGATTAGCCTAGTGAGCCGCGGCGCCGGCCTTCAACACACATTTCAAACAGGAGTATATGGGAAGTGTCTTTCTCATACTAGAATGATGAAATTTCTAATTCCTTACTACTTTCTATTTCCCTGTTACTTTAAAAAAAAAAAAAAAAAAGAAGATTTATTCATTTATTTGAAAGGCGGGGGGGAGGGGTGGAGGGAGGGAGGGAGTCTTCCATCTGCTGGTTCACTCCCAAATGGCCACAACAGCCAGAGCTGAGCCTATCTGAAGCCAGGAGCTTCTTTTGGGTCTCCCATGTGGGTGCAAGGGCCCAAGGACTTGGACCATCTTCCACTGCCCTCCCATGCCAGAGCAGAGGAGCTGGATCATAAGTGGAGCAGCCAGGTCTCGAACTGGCATGCATGCATACAGGATGCCTGCACTGCAGGCAGCGGCTTTACCTGCTATGCCACGGCGCCAGCCCGGATCATTTCCCTGTTTCTTTATAATACTCCCCAAATTTGAAGTCATATTTTCTCATGCAACTCTTCAAAATCTTTTTTTATTAACAGTTTTGAAATAAAATTTGTTTCTGACTAAAGAAAACATATTCACCACAAACAATTTGCAAGATACAGGAAAAAATTCTAAAGAAAACATTTTTTAAGGAACTCACTCTAATCTAGCCACTGATAAACAAACCTGGTTAAAATTTTTGGTAGTTCCTTCCGGCTTATACATATAATCTTAAAGCTGGGATCACAGTTTACATACTATTTTATACTATACTTTTCTTTCATACATTTTAAAGGACATTCTCTGTCATTCCATTACTCTTTCAGAATATTTAAGTGGCTATAGAGTACAGTTTTGAAAAGTCATTCAACCAATATCCTTATATAAAATGGCTATTTGAGTTCCTATTTTTATTACAAATTATTAAATCAACATAGCATCTACTGCTATCTAAATATGTAAGACTTCATGCATATTTATTTATAAAGATAAATTCTTATAAGTATAAACTACTAGGTCAAAGATGATAAACTATTTTAAGGTTTGGACACACCTTATCAAAATGGTGTATCAGCAACCATGCCATCAGTGACACAAAGGAGTTATTTCACCACAGAGATATGATTAAAAGGACAAGATCACCAAATTTTACTTTGCCTTCATCAACTCAGTATTCTCATTTGAAGCAAAATGTTTACCAATCTTATAGATAAAAATAAAGACTTGCATTCTTAAAAACTATTGTATTGACTATAGTTACAATTTTGTACAGGGTTAAGAATGCTTATTGGTCATTTGTATTAAAAGATATATGCAAATGTATGCACATTTTTGTGAGGCTATGTGGGTGAAAATCAGTTATTTGTGCCCTTGGGCATTCCTCTCTTGAATCTTCCATTTGTCTATTGATCTAGGAGAGTGGAGGTTAAGAGCTTACACCCTGACCTAACCACATAGGTTCAAATCCTATGTCTACTACTTATTAGTCATGGGGCTATGTCAAGTTACTGAACCACTTTCTGTAAAATGGAGTTAATAATAGAATTACTGAAAGTATTAAACACAACAATCTATTATGGGACATAGCAGATACATGCTTTCTATTGTAATCTATATTTATTCTTTATGGAAAACAAAACTTACCATTGTATTTTCCATACGTGTTCCATATTTCATCACAGTTTACCATACATGCCTTTGCATTATTTTTTAAATTTTCTAAGTTTTTTCATTTTGAAACATGAAAATCTACCAACATCTGATTTATGTGTTCTTGCTTCTACACTTAAAAAGGCCTTTCCCATCTCACAAAAATCATCTATACTTATATCACTGCTAGTTCTTATAATGTGTCATTTTTTCAAACAAACTAAAATTTGTTAAAACAGGACACAGAAACAATATCCAAGAGAAAACCCAAAGAAGCCATTAGAAACAGATCAGAAGAAATCAAGAGCAGTGGAGGTTATCCAGCATTCTGTCTTGAACACTCACATAATGTTATACTTGTATCACAGTGAATCCACAATGTCAAGTGGAATAAGAAACATGATCACCCCACTACTTCATGAGATGTAACTGAAGAACATTCCAAACATGATGGCAACTCATGAGCTAACTTTCTATGTGTTTAATAGCTACACTTTCATATCTAAACCTCCTGTGTACTCAGATGAGGTTGTCACAATGCAAGGATAACTGTATAGTATTTTTTATCAAAACTAGAACACTTTAAGAGTGAAGGGTCACATTAAGCATTGCCAGGTCAAGAGATATACACCAAAACCACCTTGGGCAAACAGGAATTTATGGTTATTTATTACTACATCACTGAAGATCCTTGCCTTGAGGTCTTATAACAAACGGCTTCAACAATAAATAATTCTTTGTTTTTTTTTTTCAGAATTTTGCAAGCCCATGGTTGTGCTGCTAGACTAATAGATTCAACAACCTCATTCACAAACCCCTTTTGCTTCCCACCTTTCATATTTCTCCAACCTTGTCACCTGCCACCTCTACTCTGCTCAGATGGCTCTAACAGTCATCTGGTTGTCTGCCACATATAATGACATTTCTCTGAAATTTTCCTTCCCAGCCACTTTACAGCATGTGATGTAGCGAGGTGCCTGCCCATCTTGAAACTATCTTCTCCCTGCCAGAGCAATTCATGAAGTGGTGGGAGTATCTTATCTGTCATATGTGGGAGGGTGGAAAAGGTTGAGAACTGCTGAAAGGTGGTGTGAAAGCCTAACACCAACTGCAATGAACATCCCAAAGTCAATGTTTTATATACCACTTGTCCAGGTCTATTTTCATTCACATAGTCACCTCACAACAGTGCTCCCAGGTCACAGGCAGCCTTCGCTGTCATGCTGATTTAGAGGCCTGAGACCTTTTTGTGTCCTCACCATAGTCTAAGGCCTCAAAGACCTCTACATTTGGCTGGTGAACGGGGAAAAACACAAATATATGGAAGATGGTATATAGAAAGCTTTTATGGGCCAGGCCTAGAAATAATACACAACACTGTCACACGCGTTCCACCAGCTAAAACTTAGTCACTTGACTACACTTGACTGCACCGGAGGCTGGGGAGTGCAGTCTAGCTCTGTAACCCCAAAGAAGAAATGGCTTTGGCAAACAACACTCTAATATCTGTGGTAGATCTAACAAACAGCATGAGGGACTAAGGAACCTAATGAAAAGACAACGAAGCAACTAGTAAAAGAACTCAAAAGCAAGATACAGCATGATGTCTTGCTCACAACAGATTCTCTGTTTCAACCCTAGGAAAATTTGCTGAGTCCAGAGAGGACAAGAGGCTAGAAGACAGGAGGAAATACTGCGAGCTACAAACACAGCCTACATTCCACTGCTGCCCCCTGAAGACTTTTTTTTTTTAAAGATTTATTTATTTATTTATTTGAAAGGTAGTGTGATAGAAAGAGACTGAAGGGAGACAAAGGATGGGGGATAGGGAAAGGAAAAGGGAGATAAAGGGGGAGAGGGGGAGAGGGAGAGAGTGGGAAAGAGAAAGGGAGAGGGAGAGAGAGACAAAAAGACAGAGAGATCTTGCATATACTGTTTAACTCCCCGAATGGCTGCATCTGCCAGGGCTAGGCCAGGCTGAAGCCAGGAGCCAGCAACTCCATCTGGGTCTCCCACATGGGTGCAGGGACCCACACTTGAGCCATCTTCCACTACCTTATCAAACACATTAGCAAGGAGGTGACAGAAGCAGAGCAGCCAGAACTTGACCCGACATTGTAAGGGGAGGTTTCACCTATTGTGCCACAATGCTGGCCCCAGCCCTGAAGGTTTCCAAAGGCCCTCACACAGCCTCAAACGATTTTCCTACCCAACGGTCTTACCTGCAAGAACCACAGAGGCATTTGCGAAGTGGCAGAAGCAGAACCTGATATCTTTTGGAGCATCAGACCATATCCACAAAGGCTCATAAAAGAAATTGGTGACACCAGATAGAGAAGGAAGGAACAGAATGAGATATGCCCCCTAAGTAACCAACAGGACCACTCCACAGCTGACATGAAATATGGGCATTTACAGTATTTGGAACAGCTTGAGCTATTGAACAGAGGGTATTACATTATTCTATGAAGCTCTACATACAAATTATCTGGTTTAAGCCAAAATCAATGGGAATATATCTTTTCATGAGTAGATAATTGGAAGTTGTATCCATTCTACGTACTTGCTGCTCACAAGACCCATTAAACTTTATTTTTAAGATTTATTTATTCATTTGAAAGGCAGAGAGAGAAGGAAAGACACAGAGAGAAAGATCTTCCATCTACTTGTTCACTTCCCAAATGGCTGCAATGGCCAGGGCACGGCCAAGCTGAAGCTAGGAGCCTGATCTCCATCCAGGTCTCTCATGTGAGTGGCAGTGGCTCAAGGACTTGAGCCATCTTCTGCAACTTTCTGAGGCACATTACCAGGAAGCTGGATTGGAAGTGCAGCAGCCAGGAATCAAACTGGTGCCATTTGAGATGCTGGCATGCAGGCAGCAGCCTAAACCTCTAAGCCACAATAGCAGCCCTGACGTGGAATTTAAATAGCACTTTTCTCTCTGGGACAGGCACCCTAAAAATCAACACTACTATTTTAACAGTCAACTTAAATTGCCTATCAAGTTTACCATAACTAGTAGGTCTCTGTTCTCAAGTTTGATTCTCCGGTTAACTAATTGATATCTCAAACACTGGCTGAAATCCACCCAACAAAGCAAATATAAGATTATTACTTATTACCATAAAAAGTTAAGCAACTTCTAAGTATCAAAGCAGATATGCAAGTTTGTTTTTTTCAAAAATCCCATCAACTCTGAAGACATATAAATGCTTGTACTCAGTCCCAAGAATGGCCATGAATTTCTTTCCATATTCTAATGATTACTCAACAGTCTTACAATTATTTTTCTGAAAAATCCATGCTGAGGTGACAGAACTACTAACTAAAATTTCACCAATATAAACTAGATCAGTCTAGCTGATTTTACAATGCTAAGTAGGAAATACTTTTGTCCTTTTCAAATTCTCCATATAAGCAATCAAAAGAAACAGCATCAGCCAAAGGGACTATCTATAAACTTATCTCACCTTTCCCTGTACTCATGAAGTTTATCTTCAAATAAACAATTAATAGATTTGCTCTTAGCAGACCTTCTCAAAGATGAACAGAGTTCAATGGAATAGAAAATTGAGGCTTCTTATGCAGGAGATTTTAAGGTGTTTGCAGGTTTCAAAGACCTGTAATACAGTATTCAATGGTTTTCACTGTTTGTTTTAGTACCAACTTCTGAGGCAGTACCTAAATTTTCAGAATCCAGAAAATGAAACACACTATTAAGAGGAATTCCTGCCATGGGCAATCCTGAGTACTACCATTAGTGAACAAGCAGAAAAGCAAAAACGTTTTCCAAAGTTCTTATCCTCTTTCCCTGTCTTAGAATATTTCCTTTCCACAAAATTTCATGAATGTCTAGCAAAAAAATCCAACTTTGTGACCACAAATCACTCTTCTTGAAGGAATTAAAATCTACTGTCAGGCATAATAACATAAAGCAATAACTACTAATCATTTACCCACATAGAAACCCAAGATACAGATCTAATATGAATTGGCACTCACAACCTACTAAAAGCAAGTCCAATTCAGGATCACTTGGATTTCCAAAAAGTGAACACTAAATTTTTGTTGAACAGCCAAGAGATAATTTAACAAGCAATCAGTAAGAGATAGAACTGGAAATCTCTTTTTACGTAAACCCAGATTACATGACTAATTCTAAGAATCCTTTCTATTACGCACAGTACTGTCTCTAAGTTCCTCTTTATGCTAAAGGAAAATCTAACTTCCTACAACATACACTCATTTTATCATAATTTATTTTTTAAAAAGTCATAGAAAAAATATCAACTGCACCATCTGTACTAACAGCTCTTTTCATTTTAAAATGATCATTTTGTCTTCTTAAGTGAGCCAGAGTCAAAGAACTAAATGACAAGAAATTCTAATTTTTGTCACATATTAGCTGTTTCTTATGAATCTGATTTTATATATATATATATTTTCACCTAATTCCAAAAGAGTAAATCAATAATTTGATTATTACTGGAGAATCAGTATAAAATGAACTGTACATTTATTTATATCTTTATTCCTCTTTACCTCTTAGTTCCTCTGATATAATATATTTAACCTCAAATAATCACAATCTATATAATACAAACTATGGTGAGAAGAAAGATTTCATTTAAAGAAAGAAGATCATATAATCAGAAATATGGAAAGAACTGCCTCTGTCCATTAGATTTGAAGAACATGCATTTTATCAACTGACATTTTCCTATCACATATTCATGTCAGACATTTTTCTGAAGAGTTGACATTCAGAATTTAAGTATTTTGAACTTCCCAGAAACTGTACAATATAAATTAACTAACTTGATTTTTAGTGAGGAAACTGAGTATTCTCCTTTTTTTTTTATTAATTCATTTAAATGATTAATGAGATTCTGACTGCCTTGAGATTTTTGTCATACTTCCTGCCTATAACCACTTGGATCAAAATTTCAAAAGTTAATAAACTTTCAGAACTGTAAATGTAGGCACCAAAGAGAAACTAGCTATGAAAGTAAAAATTGTCTTGGTATTACTAAATTGCTAATGTATTACTTTTATTCTTTTTAGGCAATAAATAAATCACTACCTAATGGGTATTAAAGTATGTAATAATAGGTAGTATTCCTATTAGAAGTCCTAATGTAAGTTAAATATGAATTTTATTGAAACTTATGACTGTATTGGTATGTTTTCAATGGCAATGAAAGGGTGATTTTAGCAACAATGGAAGATACTAAGTGTGAATCCATTTCAGTGCAAGAATTTCAATTCCTGTTTCACTGTCAGACTCTAATGGGTATTGTTTTGTTTTGTTTTTGGCAAATCAAAGATTTTAACTTTTTTCTGTAACAAAACTAACAGATTTTCTCATAAAATATTCAGAATGAATTTTAAAAGCAAGGGGAACATTAGTGAATGATTGTGCCTGGTTCTCGTCTCGGAAAAAGAACTGACAACTCTACCAAAGACTTGGCTGGGCCTCCCAAAGTGGGAAGGCTGATTCCCAGAGATCAGCTGAGGCCAGAGACAGATGGCAGGAGGGAGCTGTATGGACTGCATGGAGATTTTTCAAGAGCAGAGGGGGAGACATTGACTGTACTACTGAAAAGACACAAATCAGGGAAAGAATTTCTGTATCAAACAAACAGCATATGCTAACAGCATGGATTTAGAAAATGTCCTGGACAAACTATACTACCCTGGCTCTGTGATGAAGAAATAGGATTATAAAAATTTTTATAATTTTTAAAATTTTTATTTATTTGAAAGAGAGACAAAAGGAATGGTGGAAGAAAGAGAAATGTCTTCCATTTTATATGTATATGTAATCTTCTATCTTCTATAAATATAATAAAAATATGATGAAATTTAACAATTTTTAAAGTAGACATGTAAATAGTCTTTATAGTGGTCTTTTTTTTATGTCTTGCTTTTTCTATAGTAGTTTTCTAAAATTACAAGGTTTCCCATTTAATTGTTTTCAAATTACATAGACTTTCAGGCTAGCTCATAAGCTCATTTTTTGGACTAACTTGGTTTTTTCTCCATTTCACAACAGCGAGAGAGAAATGTAATCCTCAGACTGATATGATGGTGGCTGTTCCTTTAAATGGCTTCTATTTCTTTTAATTTTAAATTTCTTAAATTTCCTGTTTTCTATGTGTCTTGATTAGACACATAGACTTTTTCTTTCTTTTTCTGAAATTTTATTTAAGGTATACAAATTTCATGCATTTCCACATATACGAATTTAGAAACATAGTGATTCTTTCCGTCTTACCCTCCCTTCTGCCCACACTCCTACCCTTCTTTCTCCCCTAACACCCTCAATGTATCTGAAGGATTGTTCCATAGAAAATTTAGAAGTTGACTCTACATGGCATTGATTAAAAAAGAAAGAAAGAAAAACAAACAAAACTTAGGAAAACATATTATGATTTGCCATGGTGATAATTTTCTAAATAATTTGTTACTCTAGAACTGGATCCATAATTGGAACTGCTGCTACTTAGGAAATTTCCCTATTATCACTAGGAATCACTCAGCCATTACAGAGGGGTTTCAACTGTGAATCCAAAACAGTGAAGGAAAATATATACATATATATGCTTGATTGCTTATTCATATACCTAAATATCTACATATTTATGAAAATCTTGGCGGCAATTTATTGACTGAAATCCAAGTTACAACAAAGGAGAAAATACTCCAGCAATTTTTTGGAAAGCCAAAGATAAATAATCATCTCTTCCTATCATCATTATATTTACAGTAGTTTTGCTAAAATGCCATGAAATTTAAAATTAGTAACATTAGTATTATTAATATAATAAGAAATCATACCTTATTTTTAGGCAGACAATACAATTTTTCTATTGCTTCTTCACAAAACCTAAGGCTATTAGAAAAACATCAGCAAGGATTGCATGAAAGATTCATTGTTAAACTTTGTAGAAATAAGGAGCAGAGGTAATTCTAGATCGAAGTTAACCTTTTACACATGTTTTTATTTATACCCAATCCATATCCAATGCTATCAATCATTGTCAAAATTTGACAGACTGACCAATAAGAATGATGTTCTATGTCCTCCCATATCATAATACAACCTTCTAGAGTCACCTTCTAGAGTCACTTCTTATCTACTGTGCAGCTACTTTAAAAAGACAACTTATAGAAAAGATTTAGTCAACATCTATAAGGTACCTCTCTCAGAAGCAGCAAAGGAGGAGAGCAGCAAGGTAAAGCCCACACCTATGGTGACCAAGAACACTTTCTGCAAAATTAATTAGGTGCATGCACACTCCCATGGGAAATATTCTAGAAGACTTGACTGCCATTCATTCTGCCCAATCTAACGATGTCTGACTCTCTGTACACTGACCTGTCCTCACACTATTGGTCCTCATCCATTACGTTGATTCAATAAGACTTTCACATCCAAATGGCATTATAATTGGCACCAAGGCAAACCAGAGAAGGGCATGATCAACTGTTTCTCCATTGGTGCTCTGCAAGATACAAGCACTATAGGGGAAAACAAAGGACCTAGAACTCAGCTCTACCTAGAGGAAGACCATGTGGCCAGATTCTACAAAATGGCCAGTGAGTACCAAACACAGTTTCCTGTAGTTGTTTGGAGCTTACAGCACTCCTGGAACATGCTTCCTGTGTCTAATCCTGTACAAGTGAGAACATTCATCCAGTTCTACCCCGTATCAGCCTTCTCACTGAGCGTGGGAAGTAAATGCCATTACTTCTTTATTCCTACAGATACACCATCAAGCCACTGGGGGTGGGGGGAGCATGAAATAAATATGGAAAATGCCATCCTCCCTATCTAAAGGATCCTGTTGATAGGAAATAAATACACAGGCCCAGCAGGGAAAGGACTAAAGACCCAGAGCTCTGCATCACTGAGGCTGTGCCGACAAGTAAATTGGCTATTAAAAATCGTGCACTGGAGTTAACCAATTCTCCTTGTGGATTTCTCATCCATCATAATCACAATAATTTATTGAAAGCAAATTAGACCCAATAAACTCCATATGTAATTTGGATAAAGTACATTTTATCTTATCTTTAAACCACTGTGACAGGGTTAAGGATCTCTGAACTCAGCTGAAATGGGATAATGGCCCATAAGCTCAGGCTGGGAAACAGAATATGACACTTAAAAGCATGTATTTGCCATATCCTTGGAAACAGACATAAATGTTCCTTGAAAGTATCCTTCAACACAAAGTAAATATTTCCATCTAATGAAATCTCTAGAGGCCAGCATTGTGACACAGTGAGCTGAGCTGCTGCCTGCAGCCCTGATATGCCATATCAGAGCATCCACTCAAGTCCAGGCCACTCCACTTCCTATCTAGCCCCACGCCAGTGGAGGAGGGCCCAAGTACTCTGACCTCTCCACTCACCTGGGAAACCCAGATGGAGTTCCTGGTCCTTGGCTTTGGCCTGGCCCAGTCCTGATCTTTTTAGATATTTGTGGAATAAACCAGCAGATGGAGGATACTCTACATTAAAATAAATAGACATATCTTTTTTTTTAAAAAAAAAAAAAGCAAAAGTTTAAGTATTATCATTGATCCTGTTTCCCCTAGAAAATTAGAAAGTACAAAAAAAAAAGCCCACACAAATAATTTTTAAAAAGAATGTAAGTAAAAATTAGAATGGCCCAATATAGTAAAAATCTTTGAAAAATTAGACAAAATACTTACTGCATTGCAGATTATATCTATGGAAAATTAGTGTAAAGGGAATTATCTTAACTACAAAAACCAATGTCAAATGTGCAACTGCTCCATTATTTTCCCTTGCGGTGTTCTTCAGTCATCCAGGAATCACCATTCTCTCTTCTGTCCCCCTTACTTTCTCACTGCCCGTATTAATTCCTCAACAGTCAAGGTGCAGCCCCACCTCCTTGCTATGGTTCTAGTAACGGTCTGCAATGCTTCAGTTTCATCTCTGGGCTTCTAGCAATTGATATTACACCTGTCCTTTCCAGCCTCCTCAGCTGACAAAGCGCTTAGCTCCAGTACACAGCAAGTCATCTCATGCAGGTCTGTGGAGAAGCACTTACTAGTCTTTTGTCAGAGTCGATGGGGGCCCTGCAAGAAGGCCCAAGGACCCTCACACCCTGGCTCCAATCTCTGCTGCGCACCAAGATCCAGCTATCCTGAGCTGCATCAAACACAGGCTACAGGCTGCTATCTGCCAAACCCCAACATCCCATGTGGACTCCCACTCTTTAGCCTCCTCTATGACTAGCCCCTTCCTGCAGGGTGCTTTCTCCCTGCTACTTAGAAGCAGGGCTGTAAAGCCATTAAGAAAATGGCCCACGATGACAGAACAGAAATTACCCACATTCCACTGCCTATTTGCTATGCTTTCTTTTCATCTATCTGAGCCTAAGATTCTTCACTCATAAATTGGGGATAGTAACATAAGAAGAAAAAGAAAATTAGTATAAAATATGTAACCAGTAGCAGCACGCTTCCCACTTTTCGGTCCAGATTGAGCATATGGGTAAAATTCAAGTAAAATGGCATTTCACGGTACCCTTGTTAATCATATCTGAGGAGAGCTGATCCCTTTATCCTGTGTTCTTCAACTTGGGTGACTTTACAGAGGTCAATTACTGCACTTAGAAAAGTGTGATAGAACTGTTATTTAGTTAGTTATATCCTGTGTAACATGTGGAATTTAAGAGAAGATTAAAGGCACCTTTTGTTTTAAAAGCCTCTTTGAACAGCTTCTATGTAATCTTTTTTTTAACTTTTTTTTTTTTTTTTGACAGGCAGAGTGGACAGTGAGAGAGAGAAGGAGAGAGAAAAGTCTTTCTTTTCCATTGGTTCACCCCCCAATGGCCGCTGCGGCCCGCACACTGCGCTGATCCGAAGCCAGGAGCCAGGTGCTTCCTCCTGGCCTCCCATGTGAGGGCAGGGCCCAAGGACTTGGGCCATCCTCCACTGCACTCCCGGGCCACAGCAGAGAGCTGGACTGGAACAGGAGCAACCGGGACAGAATCCGGCACCCCAACTAGGAATAGAACCTGGGTTGCCGGCGCCGCAGGTGGAGGATTAGCCTATTGAGCCACGGTGCCGGCTTTTAACTTTTATTTAACAAATATAAATTTCCAAACTACAGTTTATGTATTACAGTAGTTCCCCCCACCATAACTTCCTTCCCATCCACAACCCTCCCATCTCCCGCTCCCTCTCCCATTCCATTCACATCATGATTCATTTTCAATTATCTTTATATACAGAGGATCAATTTAGTATATATTAAGTAAAGATTTCAACACCCACATAGAAACACAAAGTGTAAAGTACTGTTTCAGTACTAGTTATAGCATTAATTCACATTGGACAACACATTAAGGACAGAGATCCTACATGAGGAGTAAGTGCACAGTGACTCCTGTTGTTGACTTAACAAATTGACACTCTTGTTTATGGCGTCAGCAATCACCCTAGGCTCTTGTCATGAGTTGCCAAGGGTTATATTCAGGTTTCAAAGGAATCTCCAAACTGACTTCCATAGTGGCTTTACCAGTTTGCATTCCCACCAACAGTGGGTTAGTGTCCCTTTCTCCCCACATCCTCGCATCTGTTGTTGGTAGATTTCTGTATGTGAGCCATTCTAACTGGGGTGAGGAATCCCTAGAGCATATGTAAACAATCTTAAGGAAAAAATGAAGTTCAGATAAGTCATCATGGAACAGCAACCAGGACAGAATCCAGTGCCCCAACTGGGACTAGAACCCGGGGTGCTGGTGCCACAGGCAGAGGATTAGCCAAGTGAGCCATGGCGCCGGCCAGGTTTTTGTTTTTGTTTTTTTGTTTTGTTTTGTTTTGTTTTTTTTTTAAGATTTATTTATTTCTATTGAAAGGCAGAGTTACAGACACAGAGAGAGACAGAGACAGAGAGAGGTCTTCCATCTGCTGGTTTACTCTCCAAATGGCCACAATGGCCAGTACTGGGCCAATCTGGAGCCAGGAGCTTCTTTGGGGTCTCCCACGTGGGCACAGGGGCCCAAGCACTTGGACCATCTTCTACTCCTTTCCCAGGGTATCAAAAGGGACCTGGGAGGGAAGTGGAGCAGCCAGGACTCAAACCAGCAACCCATAGAGGATGCTGGCTCCACAGGTGGATGCTTAACCTACTGTATCACAGCACTGGCCCCTATGCGTATAAGTTAAAAATCATAAATTATATGTATACATGTTTATAAAGCCTCAATAAGTTACTAGTCACTAAGTGTATAGATATGTAGATGAAGGCTCTTCAAAAAATGTATAGAAAGTAAATGCTATGAAAAAATTATGTGGGATTTGGAAACAATTTTTGCACCCAAATAAACTCATTCCATTTTTCCATAAACTTTTTGAAGTACTATTGTATTATACCTTGGTATTTTTATAAAACTGTACCTAAATGCATTTTTATTTACATGTATAGTAGAAATCTCAAAGAGAAATTCAAAATTAAGAAAAACGAAAACTACATAGATTCACTGCATGGTCAGTGGCGGAACCTTTCGAACCACAAAGGGAAGTTAATTGCAGTTCCCAAACTAGATTTCTGGGAACACCACCAGGGGGAATGAAAATTCACAACAGGGACATCCCATGTCATGCTTTTAACTCTGCAGTGCACCGTGACGTCTTGTGCATCTGCAGAAGTTCACAATTCTATAATATCACTGAAAAGAAAGCAGACTTGGGCTCAAAGGGAATGCCTACGCTGAGTGCTTTCATTGAGGACTGTACAACTAAGAATTACCCAAGCAAAACACTGCTTTCTGAAATGGCAAGATTGCACACCACATGTACCAGTAAATGGCATTATGGAATCAGAAGGGATTTCAAAGTGGAAGACACTGAGAACAAGTTAAAGGACTATCCCGGGGCATCTACTGGAAGAGGCAGGACTAGCCTCTATTTACAATGTGTTTTTTTTTATTTATTCATAATTTAATTAACGGTGCAGTAGTGCTGGTAGCCTCCTCTCCCTGGGTCTTCAGTAGGTCATGGCGGCTTTTCTCACCATCGAGGCTGGAACAGCTAGCTCCCATTCCTCATCACTTTATTTCCTCAGTGGCACTGGCTCTAATTCTGTGTCATGCTTCACCTGTTTTGCTTACTCAACTCTGATGGTACCTTGAGGGTACAATCATCTTCCACATCTCTTAAGACATACATGGGTCTGGCGCAGCGGCTCACTTGGTTAATCCTCCGCCTGCGGCGCTGGCATCCCATATGGGCATCAGGTTCTAGTCCTGGTTGCTCCTCTTCCTGTCCAGCTCTCTGCTGTGGCCTGGGAAAGCAGTGGAGGATGGCCCAGGTGCTTGGGCCCCTGCACCTGCATGAGAGACCAGGAAGAAGCACCTGGATCCTGGCTTCGGATTGGCGCAGCGCCGGCCATCGCGGCCATTTGGGGAGTGAACCAATGGAGGGAAGACCTTTCTCTCTCTCTCTCTCTCACTGTCTATAACTCTACCTGTCAAATAAAAAAAAAATGAGGTATATGGGATAGAAGCATTTTTGGAATGAAGGAATGATGGGTAAACTACAGAAGTACCTCCTTACCCACAGGGGATACACTCTAAGACCCCTGTGGACACCTGATATTGCAAGTAATACCAAACCCTATATTTTCCCAAATCTAGGTAACCCTTCTTCTTTTCAGGAAATGGGTTGGTGTCACTTGTTTCAGGGCATCCCAGGTTCAGCACTGTCTGATGTAACACATTGCTGTCAATCAGAACACGTTTTCTGCTCATGTCCTCCATTCACAAATTTAACACCTTTTCTTTCTAAACTGTGCACTGGCGACCATTACGCTGGTCCCCTTTGTACTTTGCATGGTTTCAGTTACGCATGGTCAACCAAGGTCTGAAAAGATTAAATTTCCAAGTCCAGAAGTAATTATTAAGCTCTGAATTGAGTGCCATTCTGAGTATCTGCTTTATGCCATCCTGGGACGTGAACCATCCCTTTGTCTCCAGCATACCCACACTGTTACACTACCTACCCATTAGTCATTTGGTAGCTGACTCAGTTATCAGACTGTCAAAGTATTATATAACTCAGTGCTTATGTTCAAATAACCCTGATTTTACTTAATAAAGGCACCAAAGCCCAAGAGTACTGATGCTGGCAATTTGGATATTGCCATAGAGGAGCCATGAAGTGTTTTCTTTCCATGAAAAGATGACAGCTCTTGACTAAATAAGAAAAAAAAATCATACACTAAATTTGCTAAAATCTATGGCAAGGGGCCCGCACTGTGGCATAGTAGCTATCCCACATGGACACCAGTTCGAGTACTGACTGATCCACTTCCAAATTAGCTCAATACTAATGCTCCTGGGAAAGCTGCAGAGGATAACCCAGGTGCTTGAGCCCCTGAACCCACATGATAGACCAGGAAGAAGCTCCTGGCTTCAGATCAGCCCAACTGCACTGGTTGTAGCCACCTGAGGAGTGATACAGTAGATGGAAGAAATCTTTTTCTCTAATCCTGCCTTTCAACTAAATAAATAAATCTTTTTTTAAAAAAATCTATGGCCAAACAAATCTATCCATGAAATTGTGAAGAAAAAAGAAACTGATGCTAGTTCTTTTGTCACACCTCATGCTACAAAGTTTCAGCCACATGTATAAGTGTTATTTAAGATGGAAAATCTGAGTATGTACATAAAAGAAAAAAACATAGAACAGATAGGGTTCAGTACTATCTCAGCCATCAGTTGGCATGCTAGAAATTAGCACTACAATGCCATGATAAGTCAATCTGATAACTAAGGCACCTACTAAATAACTAATGGGCAGGTAGTGCATACAGCATGAGTACACTGGCTGCAAGGATTTATGTCCCAGGCAGGATAGAGCAATACTATATAAGACTGCATCACACTACTCAAAATGGTACTCAACTTCAAACTCAAGTTGTTTATTTCTGGAATTTTCCATTTGATATTTTTGGAGCACAGTTGACTGCAGGTAACTAAAGCTACAGCAAGTAACACCACAGATGACAGGGGGACTACTGTACTCATAAGTTACTACTGACTGAACCCTTATCCTCTACTTCACACTGCGTTAACTGCTTTACCCACAGAATCCGACCCACACTCCTTGCTACAATCCTATTAAGTAGAAATAACAATTAGGGCCATTATATAAACTAAAAATTAGATTCTGAGAGGCCGAGTCACTTTACCACAGACATGAAGCTGGGGAGAGAGTTATGTGAAACTTAGTTTTACTTGAATCAAGATCTTAAAATGACCTAAGAAAGAAAGTTGGATTAATGTTCAAGGTCAAGTTACTGTGAAATGGAGCAAAAGGACCAAGATTCCAGTTGGAACTGAAGGAATAAGCAGAGACACGTGGGCAAAGCAGACACACACAGGACCCGGAAGATTCAATACACCAAAGAACCAACTAAACCTAGAGCTCTGGATGAAGCACACATTCTGGGATGGGGTTGAGATACAGGGGTTAAGCTGCCATTTAGGACACCTGCATCCCATATGAGTGCCTCCTTGGAGTTCTACCTCCACTTCTAATCCAGCTTCCTGCCAATTTGTACCCTGGGTAGCAGCAGCCGATAAGATAGCTCAAGTACTTGGTTCCCTGCCACCCACATGAGAGACTCAGATGGAGTTCAATGCTCTTGGCTTGAGCCCAGCCCAGTCCTGGATATTGTAGGCTTTGGGGGAATTAAAAAACAGGTATTGTTTGTCTGTCTATTTCTCCCTCCCTCCCCTTCTCTCACCACTTTGGCTTTCAAAAAAAATGAAAACCAAAATAAGTAAAAACACACATTCTCAGGTTTGAAACAATGTGTGTATGTGATCTTGAACAAAGTCACTATGATAAGGGGCTGGCTATGGGATAGGAATAGGAAGGAAGGGACACAGACACAGGAAACTTTTTTTTTTAAAGATTTTATTTACTTTGAAAGTCAGAGTTACACAGAGAGAAGGAAAGGCAGAGAGAGGGAGGGAGAGAGGGAGAGGGAGAGAGAGGGAGGGAGGGAGGGAGAAAGCGGTCTTCCATCCACTGGTTCACTCCTCAATTGGCCACAATGACCGGAGCAGCATTGATCCAAAGCCAGGAGCCAGGAGCTTCCTCTGGGTCTCCCACGTGGGTGCAGGGGCCCAAGGGCTTGGTTCATCTTCTACTGCTTTCCCAGGCCATAGCAAAGAGCTGGATCAGAAGTGGAGCATCCAGAGGCCAGCACCAGGGCTCAATAGGCTAATCCTCCACCTGTAGCACCGGCACCCTGGGTTCTAGTCCCAGTCGGGGCGTTGGAGTCTGTCCCGGTTGCTCCTCTTCCAGTCCAGCTCTCTGCTGTGGCCCGGGAAGGCAGTGGAGGATGGCCTAAGTGCTTGGGCCCTGCACCCTCATGGAAGACCAGGAGAAGCACCTGGCTCCTGGCTTTGGATCAGCACGGTGCGCCAGCCACAGTGTGCCAGCTGCAGCAGCCATTGCGGGGTGAACCAAGGGAAAAAAGGAAGACCTCTCTCTTTCTCTCTCTCACTGTCCACTCTGCCTGTCAAAAACAATAAAAAAAACAAAAACAAAAAACAAACAAAAAAAAAAAACCTAGGAGTAAAAAGATAAGATTTGCACTTCTGGAAGGTACTGTAATAGTTTGGAGTCATTCAAAATGGAGACAAGGGGACACTTAGAACACTATTTCAATCATCCCTGTGAGGAGGGTCCTTACAGTAAGGGAAAAAAAACAAGGTTACAGAAAGGGCAATTCTAACTGTTCAGTTACTGGCAGTAGGAATAAACAAACAGCTTTACTGAAATAGAAATAAGTTTGAAGAGTAAATAAAAAGTGGTTCAGAGAGCAGGCATTTTGTTTGCGGCTTAGATGCCCAAATACCATATTGCAGTACCCAGGTTCAATTCCCGGATCAAGCTCCTGGCTCCAGCTTCCTGCCAAAGCAGACCCTGGGGGGAAGCGGGAACAGTCATGTATTGGAGCTGCTGCCAGCCACATGAGATAGCTATATTGCATTCTCAGCTCACAGATTCAGTCCAGCACAGCACCAGCCATTTACAGAGTGAATCAGCAGATGGAAACTGGATCCGAGTCTGCCTGTCATATAAATACAATCTTTAGTAATAGCAAAAAACAAAGTTCTGTTTTGTCCACAGTTAGTTTGAAACAATCTAATACCTAACAGCTAATCATATGCATATTTTAGAAATTCTGAATTAAATAGAAGTTTGATTTCCTTACTGTAAGACTTTCAAGTGCCTTCCTATGCTCTATCTAAAAATATATGAACAAGAACATTTTTCCCTAAGCTTTCTATTAACATTTCTTAGGAGAATAAGTTTCATTGCAAAATACTAGTCCAGAAGTTTTCAACTGCATTTAGGTTAGAGAAGAGTAAAAAAATTTTTGGTCTCAAAAATAATTAGAAAGTGAAATTGAATGATCACTAAGGTATAAAGAATAATCTTTGCATGGCAAAAGCATTAGAGTTCTCTAGAATAAGGTAAGAATGAGAAAATCTCCTAGCAGTAAGTGAAATAGATGTAGAAGTTGCTACAAAGGTCAGCTCTATCCAAAGACAAAAGAGAGGAACAGTGTTAATGATGCAGAAATTTTATTAACAGACAACCAGACACATATATTAGGGAAGGCTAGAAAGCTATTTCCTCCTTCTCTACTTAAATATACACAAACCAAGCCATGGAACAAACTTTCTTTGTCCAGGGAGGAATCATTCTAGTGCTCTCCCTTGGTTATGTAAATAAAAGCAAACCTCCCACTGCTAGGAGGACAAAGCACAGAGGCCTTTGTGGGCTGAGGGAGGCTGACTCCCGACACCACCCCATGGTTAGGCCAAGCCTGCTCTAGGCTGGAAGTTGGCTGATTGGCAGGAAAAGTCCAGAGCCTTCTGAGAAAATTGAGACCAGAGATCCCAAATGTTACCCAGAATCTAAAAGTCGTACAACACAGGATTTGAATACGGAGGCCCTAACTCAAACATGCAGGAAGGATATAAGGAGACCCTGAACAGAATTCACTGGAAAGCCAGGAAAATTGTCTCCCTAGGCTCAACACATAGGTTACAATGTTATAGGGGTGGATTAAAAACTGGTTTGCCTAGTATGGGGCTGTGAGGGACTAGAACTATAGGAGCACGCCAGCACCAGAAAACTAAGTTCTCCCAGGAACCATAGGAAACCAGTCTTCCACAGTTCCATGCAAGCAGATCATCAACTGGAGATCAAATTCCTTGTGTTTTGAAGCAGGACTGATCAGGACCCTGCACAATGCACAGACACCACAGATTCTTTAATAGTGTAGGGTGTGAAATGTTGAACCTCTAGTAACAGTAGGAATTCAAACAATTAACTCTAAAAGGATTACATTTACAAGGCAAGATATCATTCCTTGTTACACGGGTGTTGATCACTGTGCATGTACTACACAATACAAACAGATCCTTCAAACTATACCAAGGTGAGGTTCTTGGGGCTACCTGCAACCAGGAGACTTTGGTTGGAAACATGTTCTTGTGACCAAGAAAGCCAGGAAGAAAATTCCAAGAAAATAATCCATCCTGCATAGGTTCTTTAAAAGGTGAGCTTCCCAGTACCTGCAGGGACTGGAAGCACAGAAGCAGTACATGGAGATTAACCAGTAAACCAGATACAAAATGCTGAGAGGTCAGCCTGGCCGAACAGCACAGGCTGGCCAGGAGGGGACTCTTGTACCCCTGCCTCCATGCACACTGAGGTGTCGAAGTCTGGTTAGAAAGGATGACAACTGAAAACATACAAAGTATAGCATGCTACCTGAACTTAAAATGCAAGGAATTATAGGCCTGACAGAATTCTGTGCTGACAGAGTCCAGCACTGTGACACAGCAGGTTAAGCCAGCACCTGCAATGCCGACATCCCGTATGCGCACTGGTTTGAGCCGTAGCTGCACCACTTTCGATCCAACTTTCTTCTAATGTGCCTGGGGAAGCAGCAGAGGATGGCCCAAGCACTTGGACCCCTGCTCCTAGGTGAAAGAACCAGATAGAGCTCCTGGCTCTGTTAGGGGCAGGCAGACAGAATTAAACTGATTAGGTTTGTGAGCTGGAGGCCACGCCTTCACCCTCCCTCTGTGTGAGCTCATGCCCCTACCTGCCCTCACCTGTATGCCCACCTGCCAATAAGACAACGTAACCACTGCCCTTTGGAAGTGAATAAAAGGCCTGGAGAGCCTGCACCCCCTCCCTTGTCCTGGACCTTTGGGTGTGCGACCCTTTGGCCGCCTCTCTGGCTCAGCTTTCCTGTCTGCACTATGCTACCTGTGGCTGCTCCTAACTATATATTTTGCTCCATGTAGCTCCTGGCCTGCTCTCTGCCTGGTATGGACCCAACTTACATTTCTAGACTTCCTTCTCCCCCAAATAAAGCCTTCATTTTCCTGTGTATTTCTCTTTCTAAATAAATGCTAAAACCTTACCATGTCGCCTGTTTTATTTGAGCTGATATTCAGAATTCTTATCTGAATAGACAGCAATGACCCTCAACATTAAAATTATTAATAAAGCTGGCCCATTTCAGTTCCTGGCTTCGGATCAGCCCAACTCCGGCTGTTGCAGCCATTTGTGGAGTGAACCAGCAGGTGGAAGACCTCTCTGCCTCTCCCTCTCTCTGTAACTCTGCCTTTCAAAAACATAAAAGAAATCTTAGAAGAAAAAAAAAAGAAATCTGCGCTGACAATATAAAGACTGCTTCACACCATCAGTTCTCTGCTCATAAGCCATTTCAGGAAGGAAAAAAATGCATGAATGCCTCCTGTGATACACAGTATAGACAGATGTGAATTTGTTACACAAACCAGTTAAAAGTCCCTTTCTACTTTAACAATGTACTCCTTCGTTTTCTCAGCAAGCTGAAATTTATTTTTAAGTGGCAATGTATCTAAAGTGCTAAGAGACCAAACCAGCCCCCATCCTGAATCTACTCTGATTTAGTGTCTAATTTAGTTCAGATCCCAAGGGGGAGAAAGTTTTAATGAGCTTAACAGTATCAACCACTCTCAGTGTAAACTTCACTGCAGATCCATCAACCACAATATCTATGCAAAAAAAAAAAAAAGGCAAATGAAACATTCTTACCATAAAAGCCAAGGGAAACGTAAGTTATAAGGAACAATATGTGCATAAACCCATACACACACTCATGGATTGTAATCTTCCTAGTAATCTGAGCCACAAACAATCAAACAAAATAAACTTCATTTCAAGAAAGTGCCACAACAATTCTCTTTTTCAATTCTACAGATAGCCACTTTCAGATCTTTGATTGATCTGTATTTACTCAAACTACTAGTCCCAGACTGGATCTAAATTCACTCACTCAAACATTTATTAAGCAAAAACCCAGACCTTTTAATAAATTGAGCCTATTTTCACAACAATCTTTTCTGGTAGGAATGATTATACCACCTCCAGAGAAAGGACTAGGGATCAAAGGGTCAGGGGGCAACTCTGAACTCACAGAGAATTCTGCAGGGTTTTCTGACCTTAGACCATTTTGAACCAATGAGTTAACTCTAAGCCTTATTCATCTCCAAACGAATGAGTTAGAAGGTGCTTTAATTCCTTTCTACCCTGTGGAGTGTGAATTTTTGGGTTTTTGCTTGTTTATTTTTGTTAAGATTTGTTGATTAAAAAGGCAGAGTGACAGAGAGAAAGGGAGAGACAGAGACAGATTTCCATCTGCTGGTTCACTCCCCAGATACCCGCAGCAGCCAGGATGAAGCCAGGAAATCCATCCGGGACTCCCACACTGATGGCAGAGGTCCAAGTACTGGGATCACCATCCGCTGCCTTCCCAGGCACATCAGCAGCAAAGCAGAGCAGCCAGGGCTCAAATCAGCACTGCACAAGCAGTGGCTTAATCTTCTACACCACAATCCTGGCCCCTTTACCCTGTGGCTTTAAAGTCATTTTCAAAAAAAAAAAAAAAAAAAAATCATTCTGTATAGCCCCAAAATATAGACACAGCTGGGGGTCTCAGGAGGAGAGGAGTTCTCAGGCTGCAGAGTAATTCCAGCCTGTTTCCCAGATCCTGCAAAGACAAGGACATGGAAAGGAGCCTGATTTTTGAGAGTCTTATAAATCTAAAGATCTACAATATTCCTTGAATCAATGGTAAAGAAAAGACAGACCACAAAACAAGGACATTACTTCAACTATTTTTAAAATGTTTATCTGAAAGGTAAAACAATAGAAAGAGAATGAAAGAGGCAAGAGACCCTCCATCTACTGGTCTGTCCTCCAAATGTCTGCAACAAGCAAGGATGGGCCAGCCTGAAGCCAGAACCTGGAACTCAGTGTGAGTCTTCCACATGGGTGGCAGGGACCCAACTACTCAAGCCATCATCTGCTGCGTCCCAGGATGCATCAGGAAGAAGCTAGGTCAGAGGCAGAGGTGCAACTAGGACCCAGACACTCCAATACGGGGTGTGGGCATCCCAAGCAACAGCTTAACACGCTGCAACACAACGCCCACCTCTTTTCATTTACATGCTGTGAAACACAGAGGTTCTAGCACTCTGCCTTCCCATCTACTCTTCGTTATATCCTAGAAGATATAAAGCCAAACAAATGGTCTCCAAGTTGCATGGAACTTGGATAGCACATAAAATAAAATTAACATATCTACAGGGCCTGAAATCATCCAACAAATGAAACACTTAAATTACCCTCATTCTTGGACGAGAGAACAAAAATTGGCTCAAAAGTGAAAAAACAAAGAATGCATTGGCTTACGTCACGGCAAAACCAGATACATGTACTTAGCTTGGGGCACAGCTTGATTCCATGCCCGTCCTCAGCTCTAGATCTCTGAACTTGGTCCATTTTGAAATTCCATGTGGTACCCAGATGGCTATGTCTTCTCCAAGCCTCTCAGACTGACATCTTTATACTTCTAAACCAGAGGACAGTAAAACAAAACTGCCCCTGCAAATGACCCAAGACATCAAACAGTCCCAGCTGAGTGACCCACGCCATCCCGAACCCATCACTACAGCCAAAGGCATGGGGAGTCTGCACTGATTAAACATCTAAACCATACTAAGAAAAAGGAAAAGACGGCTTCTCAAAGTAGATCATGGGCCACACAGGAGGGAGGAAAGATGGATAAGCAGAATTAAATAAATTGGTGCTATCTCACATTATACAGAACAAGTTATTTCCTAATTTCAGCCCTGTTGTGGTAGAAAGGGTAAAGGCACTGTCTGTGATGCCAGCATCCCATATGGGTGCCGGTTTGTGTCTCAGCTGCTCCACTTCCCATCCTGCTCCCTGTCAACAGCCTGGGAAAAATGTGAAAAATGCCCCCAAGTGCTTGAGCCCCTGCCACGCCATGCGTGACCCAGAAGAGGCTCCTGGCTCCTGACTTTTTTGGCCTGGTCCAGCCCTGACTGTTCTGGTCATCTGGGGAATGAAATAGCAAATGGAAGATCTTTCTCTCTGTGTCTCCACTTCTCTCTTTATCTCTGACTTTCAAAAATAATAAATAAATATTTTAAAATATATTAATTTTTGCACTTAACTCAAAATTCAACCCCTAAGTTTACCTTTATGTCTCAAACCTATTAAAAACAAATGATAGTGAATATAGTAGCAATAAGAATAGCTAATATTTATTGAGTATACTTACCCCTTGGATCTAGACCCTCTGTTAAGCACAGTACATGCACAATTTCACTTAATACTGTCCTAATATCAATTTGTAGATGCAGAAACTGAGGCTCAGCCCAATATCATTCAGTAACGAAAACAACCAGGATTCAAAACCAAGATACAACTGAGAAGCCAAGTTCTTAAGTAAAACACAATTCTCTCTCAATAATGATCTTACCAAGTCCCAGACCCCTGAAGCTGACTATCTGAACTCCTTTTGACAGCACCTGTCCTGAATCTTAACATGTCAAAACTATGCTATAACTATTCAAATCAGCTGGAACGACCTTCAGCCAAGGATGATTCTCTTCAAGAAAACGTATCACCTTACACTGGCAAGGTGCTTTATAATACTTGAAACAACGGACATGAAGTCTGTGAGTAGCAGGAAGCAGGTGCCTGCCCCCAGAGTCACCAGGGGAAGGTGTCACTCCTATCACTCACTTCGCTGGACAACAGCAGCAGCCTTGTTTCTATTACTCACTGGAAATGGTCTCATTACAGAAAAATCCCATGTGCTTCTGCACTGCAAATGTGCCGACAGACAGGTCAGTAGGAAATGCTTCCAAAGAGCAAAACATTCACCAGAGCAGAGTAACAGAAAATTCTTCAAAGGCAGCAGGGAAGTGAGCAAATTTACAGATCCTGTTGTAATGCCCAAAAGGTAATATATCTTCTAATTTCTTTTTAAAAATGTTTATTTTCACCTACTTAAAAAGGCACATTGACAGGGCAGAGTGGGACAGAGAAAGAGACAGAGAGATGTACTACCCACTGGTTCATTCTCCAAATGTCTGCAACAGCTGGTGCATCCGGCCAAAGCCGGAGCCAGGAACGCCCTCTAGGTCTCCCATATAGATGGCAGCCATCATCTTTGGCCTCCCAGGGTGCATGGCAAGAAGCTGGATAGAAAGCAGAGCAGACAATTCTCAAACCAGCACTCCCATATGAGATGTAGGTGTGCCAAGGTGCTTGCTACAACACCCACCTCCAACTAGTGATTTCTCACATTATAAAATTATAAAATACTTTTTTAAATTGCATAATCCAAGCAAAGCAAATAGCAAAAATTTACTTATTTTGTCACCAGCAAGTCAGAAAAGGCTGCATCTTTTTATATTTATCTTTATTTGAAAGGCAGAGTTACAGGGATGGGGTAGTGGGGGAGAAGGAGAGGGAGAGAGAGGGAGAAGGAGAGAGGGGGAGAGGGAGAGAGGGAGAGAGGAAGGGAGAAGGGGAGAGGGGGAGAGGGGGAAATGGGGAGAGGGGGAGAAGGAGAAGGAGAGGGGGAGAGGGGGAGAGATTTTCATCTACTGATTCACTCCTCAAATGACAGCAATGGCCAGTTCTGGGCCAGGGCAAAACCAGGAGACCAGGAGCTTCATCCAGGTCTCCCACTTGGGTGCAGAGGCCCAAGCGCACAGGCCATCTTTCAGTGTTTTCCCAGACTCATTAGCAGGGAGCTGGATTGGAGGGGAGCAGCCAAGACACGAATTGGCACCCATATGGTATGCCAGTATTGCAGGTGGCAGCTTTACCAGTCCCCTTCATCTTTCTTTAAGGTAAGAATTTAAATGATTTTTCAAAACATAAACCCAAAGTCAGGCAGGAGCTGTGAGGGTTCTTAAAAGGGTATCCAGACTCCCCCATTAGGGAGCAGGGACAAGCCCCAGCCATCCAAGACAAGCCTGCCTCTCTTTCAGGAACCTCTGGCAGCACTGAACAACCCTGAGAGGTCCACCTCAAGGCCTCTGCCAACTCCTAAGTGAATTCAAGTACTAAGCTCATTCCTCATCTCTGTATGATCTTTAAAAAAAAAAAAAAAAGAAAAAAGAAAGAAAGAAAAGTATAGAAAACATGCAAGCTATCCTCATTATTGTTGGTATTGAATCCATTAGAAGCGCAGTAAATTAACACGGAATGAAGAACTCCTATCAGTAAATAAGGGTAACAATACTGGAAAGCGAAGTTTCCATAAGCCTTTCTAAAGTGTCCAAGAGTGGGTTTGTCACCATTCTATAAAAGAATCAGCACATTTCTGGTAACATTTATTTTCCGGGATTTTCCTCATTTCCAATAGAAAACATCCTTATCAAGCCTCTGATTCAAGAGTTTTCCTGAGGCCAAAACTGAGGGAAAGCTTGGGCAAAGATTAAGAAATAAAACACAACAACAGAAAGGGGGGGAGGGACAGTGTAGCTAGAACTTGATCACGTGTGAATACACATGAATCTGTGAGATGTTCGTCTGTTGAGAATTACTAATTGTAATCATTGTTACACTGCAGACTCATAAGTAGTACCTGAAATCTTACCGCTCTTGTAAAAGTTCAACTATAACTAGACACCAAGTGACACATCACTTGTGCTTTTTAATTTTGTACATCCCTGGGGCCAGCGCTGTGATGTAATGGGTAAAGCCGCTGCCTGTAGTGCCTGTAGTCCCAGCTGCTGCTCTTCCGATCCAGCTCTCTGCTGTGGCCTGGGAAAGCAGCAGAAGATGGCCCAAGTCCTTGGGCCCCTGCACCCATGTTGGAGACCTGGAAGAAGCTCCTGGCTGTGGATTGGTGCAGCTCCAGACATTGCAGTCATCTGGGGCGTGAACCAGCAGATAGAAGACCCCCCCACAGCCCCCCCCCTTTCTCTTTCTGTGTAACTCTGACTTTCAAGTTAATAAATAAATCTTTAAAAAAATTTTGTACATCCCTTTGGTCTCTCCTATGAGTCCATCCTTTTCCGTGACCATCCACACAGTGAGACACAAAATAGCAGACAAGAAAAGCAATGTCAGAAGTCAGAGACCTCAACTCCAGATCCTGTTCTTATTCTCTCAATAAGACTTTAAAACCACTATCTAACCTCTCCTGTTTTAGTTTGCTAATCTGCACAGCAGGAATGCTTGCTTGTTGCCTTTACAAGACTGTTATGAGAATCAAGTGAGGTCAATAATATTGAGCACTCTGAAAACTTCAAAATGTCACAAAAATATTAGGTTCTACTATTTCAATTAACATAATCCTAGGCAAAAAGGTACTAAATTTACATAAATTCTAGATTAATGTGCAAACACACATATTTTTCAGCTTCACTTGACAAAATTTAAATCCTAAGAGGAGGAAATAAACTAATTTGCCCATATCCCATTGAAACTTATAGTCATGCAGCATGGGCAGTGGTTAGTTTGCTGTTTAGGACATTCACATCCCATATCAGAGTGCCTAAGTTTGCGTATTGTCTCCTGATACCAGCTTCCTGCTAATGTGCACCTGGAAGGCAACAGTGCTTGGGTCATGGCCACCCAGGTGGGACACCCATATTGAGTGCCTTGGTCCTGGTTTTGGTCAGACACAGTCTCGGCTGTTATGGGCATTTGGGGAGTGAACTGATGGATGGAAGGCATCTTTCTCTCTCTCTTCCTCTATCCCTCTCCATCTCCCTCTCTGCCTTTCAAATAAATAATTTTTAAAATGGTTCTGTTCACAATACCAGAACTTATTTTGTATCTGAAACAACACTGTTCAAAATTTTTCAACTAAAAACTTTTAAACTGCATAAATTATACCAGTTCCATCACATACAGGCTAATAAATCATAAACACAGGCAAGAATGCCACAAATAGATAATAGAACTGAGAAGACTGTGTCAGTATTTCCAAAGCACCTGGGACACTGCAGCCACAGGTAATGGAACAGTGATCAAGAATCAGCCAGATCTGGGATCAGACCATTGCTCCAGTCCCTATGAGATCTGTGACTTGGGGTGCAGATTTTCTCATCTGTACAGTGGCATAAATAATGCTGTCTACCTCTTAAGGTTATGAAACATTATTTTTTCTTTTTCTTTTTTTGACTGGCAGAGTACAGAGAGAGACAGAAAGAAAGGTCTTCCTTCCATTGGGCCACCCCTCAAAAGGCTGCTACAGCTGGAGCTCTGCCAATCCGAAGCCAGGAGTCAGGTGCTTCCTTCTGGTCTCCCATGCGAGTGCAGGGTCCAAGGACTTGGGCCATCCTCCACTGCCTTCCCAGGCCACAGCAGAGAGCTGGACTAGAAGAGGAGCAACCAGGACAGAACCAGCGCCCCGACTGGGACGAGAACCTGAAGTGCCGGCGCCACAGGCAGAGGATTAGCCTAGTGAGCCACGGCACTGGCCCAAGGTTATGAAACGTTATTAAGTAATACACACACGAAGACTGAAATGATACTTCCACATCCTAGGTATGCAAGAAGTGGTGGCATTGGTGGTTTTACCTAGAATGCATCATGTCTAATAGTGGCAGCATTGGTAACTTACGAAGTGGTATCACAAATTCTTTAATTTTTAGCACTTTCTTAAGTACAAATTCTGTTCTGAGAGATGAAAACAGCAAAAATATACATGATTTTAAAACAGCAAGTAGAGGTTGTAGTTCTAAACCATAATGCCAAGTCTAATTCTTCAGACTTACAAATGCCAAAATATTTTAAGTAGTCAGAAGTATATTCATACATTTTATTCCTTTATATTCAATTTCTTGTAATTTCTTGTAATTTCATCTCTCCTACAGAGCTGCCATTGTCAAGTCAATATGACACACATTATTCCACTAGAACAAAGCCATGCATTTTAAAGTATTCATATCACCTCCCAATATTTATTAACAGAATGTCTTGCAAATTTGAATGTAGACTAGTACTTTCTTAATGAGTTTTAAACACAAAAATCTTTTCACTTCCCCGATTCTTTTTCACTTTTCAATTCCCTAAAAAAGAAAGTGAAAAAAAAAAGAAAATCAAAGGTTAGAGAAAGCAATGGGCTCAGGGAAGGATCAGAGAAAAGTAAGAACAGGAGCATCCCTGGCACTGCTTTAGGACCAACAGCATAGAAAAGCATCCACCTCACCGGGGCTTCTGTTGGATTTCTCTTCATTCTGCAGCCATAGACAAATGTGCTGCCCTTTCCTGGCTAAGTCTTGGCTTCTAGTTCCTTGCACTGATTATCATATTTTATCCTCCATCTTTTTTTTTTTTTTTTTTCGGACCTCAGGACAGTTAAATCACAGCTTGCCAGAGTTAAAAGAGATCTCAGAAACCACACTCTGACATCTATTTCCTTTTGCAGCCTTCCAGGTGAGCAGGCAATCTGATGGCTAAAGAGGCCTGTGACCTTTAGAAGGTCACACAGTGACTCTGGATCAAAACCAAGCAGAGAACCCAGGACGTGGCCCTTCCCGCACAGAGCCGTTTCAGCATCTACATTTTTATGTTTCTGTCTCGCATTTGTGCTCTTCTTCCCTCTGCCAAGCACGCCACACCCTTGCTTGGTTTTCACTGTATAACCAAAATATTACCTCTTTCCAATCAAATAAAGTGTCACTCTCAAACTGCCTTGTGTTACAGCAACAGCACCTGAGTTACAAGAGTAAGGACAGGCAGGCGCCACAGCTCACTAGGCTAATCCTCTGCCTGCGGCACCGGCACCCCGGGTTCTAGTCCTGGTTGGGGCGCCGGATTCTTTCCCGGTTGCTCCTCTTCCAGTCCAGCTCTCTGTTGTGGCCTGGGAGTGCAGTGGAGGATGGCCCAAGTGCTTGGGCCCTGCACCCCATGGGAGACCAAAAGGAAGCACCTGGCTCCTGACTTCGGATCAACTCAGTACACCGGCCGTAGTGGCCATTTGGGGGGTGAACCAATGGAAGGAAGACCTTTCTGTCTAACTCTGCCTGTCCAAAAAAAAAAAAAAAAAAGTAAGAACAAACTTCTCCACATAGTAGGTGTTTTCTTTCTTTTGTGATGACTTTCGTAATGCAACTATGTCAGCAGGGGCTGAAGTCAAGTCAGCTGAATTACCTGACTCCTTCATGATTGCTTACTTGTCTAAAGCTTAAACTAATGCCCCATCACTTCACAAGAAATGCCCATGATGTTTGAAACGATGATTTCTTTCACCTAACACATATGCATTTAGTGTACATACAAGTAGTAATAGTAAATATTAAAATTTCCATAAAGAAATTACATAGAAATAAAAAAATATGATTTCTAAATAGAAATGACTTAACAATCTTAAGCATTTCAAGTTGTCATTTCAGTTGTCAACACTGAGAAAGGGGGAAGAGAGGCTGAAATTTCTCAACTTCCAAAAATTAGGTGCCTTCCAGATACAGAAAATACTGGAGGGAAAAACAGTGGTCCTCAGGAGAGCCAGGGAGCCAGCTAAGTCAGAGAGGACGGTAGTCCCAGCCTAGGGGATAGCCGGCAGGAAAAATCTGCACTGCACAAAAAGATTTCCCTTCCACTGCTTCAACTCCAAAGCAATCCTATCTCATTTGGAAAGCTGCTGCTGTTTATCTGGTTGTTGTTACCATTGGATGTTGTTTTTGTGTGTTGCTAAGCCAGCTGGGTATGAAATTTAGCCATATTATACAGACAGGTGATCTACTTACATCACATCCTCCAATTTAAGGAATTCGATAAAATATTCTCCAATCAAAATATAAAAAAATAAATGCACTTACTTTTCCAAAATCACGAACATCAAACAGGTCAAATGCTTCAAAGAGTTCGCTTTTCCTCATTCCAAATGTCTCGCAACAAGCCGTGAGGAACGTCCTTATGTTCTTCAGACAGAGAAACTGAGGGATGGGAAACAGTCATTAGTATAGAGAGAATGATGCTGAATGCTTTCTCTCCTCCGTCACACTCACACCGTTATCCAGGTAAGGACGAGGCAGGCAGCCCTTGAGGCTGCTTCCAATTGCTCCTGTAGCAGTACTGACTGAACAGCCACTCTCAGGCCAGGAGATCCAGCAAGGACACAGCAGACCAAACCTCCACCCTCAGGAAACTTCCATTCTAACATGGGAAGACAGAAGGGAACAAGTGCAGCAACAGACACCAAAAAGATAAGGACAACAGAGAAGAATAAAGCAAGCGGCGGACAGGAAGGAAGGAGGAGTGTGTATTTCAGACACAAATTTGGGAGTATTAGTATAGAGAATGCTTAACCTTGAGATGGGCGGAGAGGAGAGGAGTGGACCTAGGACCAGGAAACTACATCAGGAAAGGAGGAGCAGCCACAAAGGAGTCTGAAAAAGAGTGACCAGTGAGGAGGGTGAGAAAACAGGAGAGTGGGCTTCCAGGAAGCCAAATAAAGCCAAGTGTTTCTAGGTGGAGGGAGTAGTAAACTACGTCAGACACAAGTAAGATTTATATCAAGTACTGTCCCTGGAATCTGGCAGTGTGAGGGTCACGGCAAAAGCAGGTTCTGCGTGGGGGACCAGGGTAAAAGGTTGCTAGAAGTAGGTTCCAGATACAATGGGAGAAGAGGAAATGAGAATAGGATGTAGAGTCTTGAGTTTAACTGCAAAGAGAAACAAAGAAATAAAACTTAAGGAAGGGCTTTTTAGAACAATGGCAGATATTGTAACATGTATTTTTTAAAAGATTTATTTATTTGAAAGGCAGAGTTACAGAGAGAGACAGAGAGATCAAGAGATCGAGAGAGATCGAGAGAGAGAGAGATCTTCCACTTGCTTGTTTACTCCCAGTATGGTCACAACTGCCAAGGGTGGGCCAGCAGAAGCCAGGAGCTTCTCCCAGGTCTCCCACATGTGTGCAGGGGCCCAAACACTTGAGCCGTCTTCCACTGCTTTCCCAGGCCATTAGGAGGGAGCTGGATCTGAAGTGGGGCAGCCAGAGCACGGATCTGGCCCACATGGGATGCCAGTGTCAGAGTCCATGGCTTTACCTATATGTCACAATGCCAGTCCCTTAACATGTATTTCTATGGGAATAACATGATAAAGAAGGAAAAGTTAGTCACAGAAGAGAAGAGCAATTACTCAGACCAATTACTTGAATAGGCAAAGGGTGGGGGACCAGGTATTCCTGTGCAGAGCTGACCTCAGGGAGCATGATCAGCTATGCACTCTACCAGGAGGGACAGGAAGAAAGAATACGATTGACAATTGAAAAACACAAACATCGAAATCTACTCTCAGTGTCTAAGACTCAGATCCACCTAAGTAAGATACAGAATACCCTCAAAGTGAATTAATTCTTTCTGGAAATGTCAGTTGTAACACCACACATATGCCAAAACTTAAATCAGGGTGACTTATATGAATTACACAAGAAAATTAGGCTTTTTTTTTTTAAAAAAAAAAAAGGAAAATCCTTAACCTCTGATAACAATCAGCAACATATCAGCCAATTACTGAACATTAGCTCTTCTTTTGAGCCCTGTGTCAATGTTTTTTGTGTTTTATCTCAGTTTTTAAAATTTGTATAAAGTACATTTTACTTTCTCTATATTCGAAACATAGAAGCTTTTCAAAAGCTTAACTTAAACACAGTTTTACCCTTTACAGAAATCATTCTCAAGACCTAAATATTTCAGGAGGGTTAAAAACCACACGGGAAGCATCATAAACCCTTTGAAATACAAAGGCAGCAGCCAATCACCACATGCAGCTACTTTCACTTTAAAAAATTCATGAGGGACCTTTACAACACAGAATCACTCTGCATGTAGCTCTTCCACATAGACTTACTCACTCACAGATTAAAAGCCGTGCATTTTGCCAAGACAGACAATAATTACTCTCTCGGGGATTATGCAACTGCTCTCTTGCAATATTTTTTACATAATTAAGTGCCCCACTCATAGCTCACCAAGGAACAAAGCATAATTGCACATGCCACCCTCTGAAGGTTTCTCACCAATCTCAAATTTTCCCCATGTGAAGGAAAAATGGCAATCAGGTTCCACTAACGTGCTTTGATCATTAATTCAGAAAAGCAAATATTACTACTGAAAATAAGAACAGTATGTAATCTAGTCTCCACTGCGTACACAGAGGAAAAAGTTCAACGCAGGCCTTTCCTTAACTTCTTGTCCCTTAACTAGTTCAGTTCTACTAAATTTAACAAATAAGTACTGGATTTGAAAAATGTCATTGTAGGTGCTCGCTTTTCCAGGCAGTCCTCATACTCGATTACCCCTTTATGTATATTATTTCTCCAGTCAGTAGTTTTAAATGATTTCAATGCTACATATACTAGAAATGCTAAAAATGAATAACACAAGGTTAGGCCTCAAATTTCTCTTTTAAGTTTATCAGGAGATTTTCACACTGCTCCAAAATTCAGCTAATATCACTAGGCTCACACGTCACTCCATGCTCACAGTGTTGAGGGACAAGGGAAGTAAGTTGTGTACAATAACAACTCCAAACATGCAACCACTACAACACGGGCCATACATGCTACTCCGTGTATCCCTTTATCTTTATTTATAAAATTTATTTTGTTGAGCCATTTCAAAGTAAGTTGCAAACACAGCACTGCACTCCTAAATAATGTCTCTCCTAGGAACAAGAATATTTTCCTACATATCTACAATACTATTATCATAGCTAAGAAAATTAACAATAATTTCACATTAATCTAACAGCCATTCTATATTTTCAAATTTCTTCAAATGCGTACCAATGCCTTTTTGCACTATTTTCCCCCAGTCTAAGATCCAGTTAAGTTTTATCCATTGTATCTGATTATTTAATCTTTGCATTATCTTTTAATCTCCTAACCCTTCTGAGTTTTTTTTTTCTAACTGATAGCCACATTTTGAAGAGTGCAGGCAGGCTGTCTTATGAAAATCCCCATTCTGCATTTGTTTGCCTTATATCTTTTTTAGACAGGCAGAGTGGACAGTGAGAGAGAGAGACAGAGAGAAAGGTCTTCCTTTGCCGTTGGTTCACCCTCCAATGGCCGCCATGGCCGGCGCGCTGCGGCCGGCGCACCGCACTGATCTGAAGGCAGGAGCCAGGCTGGTCTCCCATGGGGTGCAGGGCCCAAGTACTTGGGCCATCCTCCACTGCACTCCCTGGCCACAGCAGAGAGCTGGCCTGGAAGAGGGGCAACCAGGACAGAATCCAGCGCCCCGACCAGGACTAGAACCTGGTGTGCCAGCGCCGCAAGGCGGAGGATTAGCATAGTTGAGCCGCGGTACCAGCCATGTTTGCCTTATATCATTAAACTTGTTCTTCCAACTCTTATTTCCTAAAAATCAAATCTTATATTTCCTGATTCTAGATCCAAGTTCAAAAGTTTTGACAAAAATAACTCATAAGACTTCTGTATTTCATAATGTCACAAAGACACAAAACATTAGATTGTTCCATTATGGGCAATGCAATTGTAAAGGTGGATGTCCCCCTTACATTCATAACCTGGGGATGCAAATGCAGTATCATGTGGTCATTCTGCTCCCCAGTCATCTTTCACAATGGGTATAACATCCATTGATTATCCTGCCTTAAACTGTTTTATTGGGACTGCAAATAGCATTTTTTTCTAATTTAATTATTCATTCCACATTTATTAGCTGGTATTCTTTTCTGAAAAAGGGTTTTCCTGCCCTTACGCTCTCCCTCCACCTTTTTGTGTTTATGCAATAATCAACTGCCAGGGTAGGCATTCAGCCCAGCAGTTAAGATGCCAGTTATAATTTTCACATCTCATGTCATGCGCAAGGGTTTGATACCCAGCTCTGGCTCCTGACTCCAGCTTCCTGGGAGGCATTGGTGACAGATTAATTGGGTCCCTACTACCCATTTGGGGGAGCTGGATCAAGCTCCCAGCTCTAGTCTCCTGGCTGTTGCAGATATCTGGGAAGTGAACCGGGGAATGGCGGCTGTGTGTGTGTGTGTGTGTGTATACTTCTCAAGTAAAATTTTAAAAATAATCAACTAACATCATTATTCTTTTGCATTCTGCTTGTCCCAGATTTGACCAAGGGTCCCTTCAAACTGGTTCCTGACATGTCCTTCTGACCTGATGCCATTTGCCTTTGTTTTCTGCCTTTTATTTTATCAAGTTGCCCCAGGCCCTTGTCACATTTTCCCTGCACTACTTCTAAACCCAGCCATTTCTCCAGGTAGATCTGTTTCCATTTATATGCAAACGGTATTTAGAAACCAAAGTCTGAGCCCCAGGTTGCACCTAGATGACATGAGCCAATTGCATTAAATGAGCCAATATCTCTACCTTTTGCTTAAGCAATCACTTGCAAAAGAAAGAGTGATTATAAACAGGACTGGCCAAATCAGCCTTTAATGGATTTCTATAGCTTTCTCTGTGGAATGCCTACTAAAGCCAATTGTCATATCTGGTGAGCAAAAAAGAAATTTGAGATCACTAAAGATGACTAATAGACAAGTGACATTGTGGCTATAGATATGACTGGCATTTTACACATTATTTCAGCATCAATTCTTTTTTCCTAATCTACTCACTAGAAACTTTTTGCTAGGCATTTAGATTATCAGCAGCAACTTAAAATGTGCTGTCTTCAGAACTAATTCATAAGGTGCAAGGCCAAATCTGTCTTAAATCCATCATAAACATATCATACTTTTGAACAAAATTTATAGAACTTTGCTAAACCATTTAATTAAGGCTTTCCTAGAATTTTAGTAATTAAGTTTAAATAGCTTTAGGATGTTTAAATTATTAAATCTGTCCCTGAGACAGAGGTGAAGGAAGCAGTTTGAGCTATCTGGTGATAATGGTTGCTGTTATTTCAAGACCTAGAGGACATGGGTTTGGTTTCCTGGCTCTGAGATATACAGATCTCCTGCTAGAACCAGGCTTATACCAGTTTAGGGAAGCAAGGCTAACTAGATTGACCTACAGTTAATTGTACACTTATGGGGCCACACTGTGATATAGTGTCTTAAACCACCGCCTACTACACAAGCATCGCATATGGGCGCAGTTCATGTTCCAGCTGTTACACTTTAAATCCAACTCCCTGTTAATGTGCCTGGGAAAGCAGCAAAAGATGGCTCAAGGGCTTGGGCCCCACCACCCACATGAGAGACTCAGGGGAAGCTCCTGGCTTTAGCAAATTCCAGCCGTGGACATTGTGGCCATTTGAGGAATGAACCAGTGGATGGATGGAAGATCTTTCTCTGTCTCTCCCACTCTGTAACTCTGCCTTTCAAGTAAATAAAATTTTTTTTAAATTACATACTCACAGGAAAACCTTAGTGTGCTAAATGACACACCGACCAGCTGCCATGGCAGAAAACATCAAACCATCTAAGAGCACAAAGGGGTGGGGGCCAGATACCAGGTAATCTCCACCTACTCCTCAGAAAAACCATGAATATTTCTCCTCTTCATTAGAATGCACCTCTTCTTCTTTTAAATGACCCACATAACGTTAAACACAGTTCAGAGGTGGGGCCACTCCCCTCCAAGCAGGCCCTACTCCACCTATGGATGGTGCATCTTTGCTTTCTCAATAAAATGCTTGCTCAAGCTCACTGTTCACTCTTCTACAACTCAGTCCCAAGTTCTTTCTTGAAGCCAAGTCAAGGAAGTGTGTACCAGGCAGCTTTCCCTGTCCAGTGCCATCCCTACAAGATGAGGAGTTGCCAATTAAGGATACAGAAAAAGTTTTTTTTTTTTCTTTTCTATATCTTGAGGTTTAGTGATTTACTCAAGTTTACATAACTGCATTTGCCAAAGTAATGGAATCAGGATTCAAATTCAGGCACTCTGGATACAAAGCCTATATCCTTATTTAGTATCCTATACTAATTCCATTTTTACAATATGTAGAATTAAATGTCTGTCTTCTTATTAGGGAGACAGTGTTGGGTAGGTAGGCAAGACAAGATTAGTTGGGATATTGTCATATTAATTTGACAGAAAATCATAGTGATTTACACTAGGATAGGAGAAAGGGGAATCAAACAAACTCTAGGAGGTAACAGAAGAAATACCTGACACTGATTGAATACTGGCAAGCACTTGTGGGAGCACATATGGGAGACTTAAGAATTACAGGTCTGTCCTGCATGGGCAGTCAGGGCATGCAACGAAAATAGCAACTCAGTAAATAAAGGCATAGGGCTACAGAAAGGGGCCACACAGTGTCACTTAATTCTCATCTTCACAAACAGAAAGTCCACAAAATCAATGGCATCTAGCCTCTCTCAGTATCTACTGACAAGCTATATATTCTAATCACAAAGTCACTGTCTTCACACACCATGCTTAGCCTCTTTGCCCCTTCAGAAAGTCACAGTTTGCTTATTCCAAGTTGTGGAATGAAAATGATAGACAAGCACTCAACACAGATGGCATGAAACCTTCAAAGGATAAATCTTACACCCTCAAGGCCTAGAACATCCTAAAATCACACATCAGGTCAAAGCTCTCCAGATTAGAAAATGTTTCACAACCAGAAAGCTCTCCCAGTGGAGGAAGCGCAGGTGGCTTTGCGTGGTGCAGCCTCCGCTGGCAGCACTTCTGTGTTAGCGGTACTGATGTCACAGAGAGAGGAAGCAGGCAGAGGTCACACTGCTCATGCTCGCAGTAAAACCGACAGGCTGCCTCCCAAGCCACGTGTTCAGTTTCCTTGCTCTCTCCATGCAGAAGAGATAACTGACCTCTTCCCAGGGATATGAAGGCAAACAAGGCCACTTCTCTTTTCCTTTGTATTTGAAACAATCAACACCTCCATCTGTAAAACTGTTAGCAACCGGGGAATGGCTGTGTTCACTGAGGCCACCTAGGAGGAAAAGCCTCCCTGGACTGTCAGCAATTCCGGACAGCCTCAGCACCGAGTAGGAAAATCAGCTTCACATCAGGTGGAGAGAGAGGGCCTCAGGGCCTCACTTTTTAGAGACACTCATTACCCCATCTGCAGGAGAGGCCATGAGTCTGCTTGCTTGGCATAATTCAAACTGGAGCGGTCACTAACAGGCAGAGCACCCAGCAGAGACTACCACGAAGCTCCCTTCCACTCAGCACGGCACAGGAGGAGTTCCCTTCTGAGCTGACCCGATCAAGCCCCTCCCAGCACCGCTATGACCCTGACCCCTCCGCCTTTCCTCTCCAAGGGGCTCCGACCACCCTTTGCAGAACTAGTCAGGAAAAACACAGGAGGGGAATCAGGGCCAAGCTTCCTCCCTTACTAGAGCTTCCTATCCCTGGCCCTTTCACCAAATCTTCTCCAGCCTGGCTCTCCATCCGTCTTTTCAAATTCACAGAGCTGAATCTCACCTCTCCTGGAATTGTTTTAAAGAGATGACTTTTATTCCTATGTAGAACCCACCTGTCTCTTCCCCTGTGAGCCAGGGGGTCCCTAACAGAGGAGGCTTCTTTGCCATCATGTCTTCAGATGCCTTAAGAATTCCTATAAAACAATTACGCAGCACAGAAGCTCCAGAGCGGCGTCACCCTGGCGGTGCTGAGATTTCTGACAATGGATACCGGAACAGGAGGGAAACGGGAAAGAGCGCCTCTTGTGTTCAGTCGTGAACCCCAAGCTCCCCTGTTTTCAGCGAACTAAAGTCAGTATTTCTGCTTGGATTATTTTTCAGGCCTCAACTCATTTTTAATTGACAAAATTTTAAAATACTTCATTAAAATATAGAAATTTCACAGCATTCATAGTTATATAAGGGTTTGTATTTAATGATACTGAAAGCGAGGAAGCCCATCAATGTAGGGCTGCATTGTAGAAACGCACAGAGCCTCCCCTGTACAACACCTGGCCCACACTTCAAAGGGCAATAACTATGCTTGACTGTAAGGTATCTGCCCAACATTGTCCTTCGAAATAATAAAGATGCTGGAGTATAAAGACAATCTATTTCATCCTTAGATCACAAAGCCTTTTATAACAGACTTTGTTTTTTTTTTTTTTTTTTTTTTTTTTTAGACAAGAAGAGTGGACAGTGAGAGAGACAGAGAGAAAGGTCTTCCTTTACCGTTGGTTCACCCCCCAATGGCTGCTGCGGCCAGCACACTGCGCTGATTGGAAGCCAGGAGCCAGGTGCTTCTCCTGGTCTCCCATGCGGGTGCAGGGCCCAAGGATCTGGGCCATCCTCCATTGCACTCCCGGGCCACGGCAGAGAGCTGGACTGGAAGAGGAGCAACTAGGACAGAATCCGGTACCCCAACCAGGACTAGAACCCGGTATGCCAGTGCCGCAGGTGAAGGATTAGCCTGGTGAACTACAGCACTGGTCAACAGACTTGTTTTAAATCATCAATGAGTATGTTCTCCCTGACCTGTTATAACTAATAAAGCACCTAAAAGGCAATCTGTAGAAGTGAAATTGACACTTTGAGAATCAATGATTTGAATAGCCCCATGTCTTTATTGTTGAAGAACAGTGGTTTTTTTAATATTATCTATTGAATACTTAAAGAGTTAAACATATGTATATAAAATCAATTGAAAATAGATCTCATTAAAAAATAAGAGTGGGAACATGAGAAGGAGGAGGAAGGGGGGTTGGAGTATGAGTGGGAGGGTGGGCACGGTGAGAAGAATCATCATGTTCCTAAAGTTGTAATTATGAAGTGTATGATGCTTATAACTGTAAAGCTGTTTAGTTCTGCATACATTCCTATGGACCTACTTCTAAGGGTACAGTTTAAAATTGTCATGGAACCCCAAATCCCCTTAAGCTGGGTGGTAAAAAATATCGTCTTAAGTGTTAAAGTGATCATATGAATAAGATTAAGGGTCTGGCAATAATAATAGAATTAAAAAGGAGTGAATGCTCCCACGTGGGAAGCAGTCCACACAGCAGACGCAGAATGACAATGGCTTTCAGTATTGCTCCAACTTCAGAATCAGGTCTTAAGGCCTTTCGGTTTGGCTGAAAAGCCCACTGGAGCATTTTTTTTAAAGATATTTATTTATTTATCTGAAAGTCAGAGTTACACAGAGAGAAAAGAGGTAGAGAGACAGAGAGAGACAGAGAGAGACAGAGAGAGAGATCGGTCTTCTATCCGATGGTTCACTCCCCAATTGGCCACAATGACTGGAGTTACACCAATCCGAAGCCAGGAGCCAGGAGCTTCTTCCAGGTCTCCGACACAGGTGCAGGGACCCAAGCACTTGGGCCAACTTCTACTGCTTTCCCAGGCCATAGCAGAGAGCTGGATTGGAAGAGGAGCAGCCGGGACTAGAACTGGCACCCATATGGGATGCCGGCACTTCAGGCCAGGGCGTTAACTTCCTGTGCCACAGTGCCAGCCCACCACAAGAGCATTTCAAGGATGGAAAGCCAAGACACTGTGGCAAAAACTGTTCTACATGAAGAATCTCGGTGGGTGAGAAACCAATGGAAAGAAGTGATCATCAAAGAAGGAGGTACTTTTCTCTGAAGGCAGGAGAGAACTTCTGCTTTGCTTATGGCTTAGTCTAAATACTGACAGAGTTTGTGGATTTGAAAGGCTTCCATAGCCTAGGCAGCTCATGTCAAAGGCCTTGTTGCTCACTGATGTCATACATAAATGTTAACTGTTAAATTAACAACAGAGTCACTGTGTACTAACTTCCCATGCAGGACCTCTGAACTCAAAGAGTTGTATTATAATTATGTCTAAGGGTTTGCAAAAGCTGTATCATTCCTTGGCAACTCATGACAAGAGCCTAGGGTGATTACTGATGACATAAACAAGAGTGTCAATTTGTTAAGTCAACAACAGGAGTCACTGTGCACTTATTCCTCATGCAGGATCTATCTCTGTCCTTAATGTGCTGTACATTGTGATTTAATGCTATAACTAGTACTCAAACAGTATTTTTCACTTTGTGTTTCTATGTGGGTGCAAACTGTTGAAATCTTTACTTAATATATGCTAAACTGATCTTCTGTATATAAAGAGAATTGAAAATGAATCTTGATGTGAATGGAAGGGGGGAGGGAGAGGGGAGGGTTGCAGGTGGGAGGGACGTTATGGGGCAGGGGAGCCATTGTAATCCATAAGCTGTACTTTGAAAATTTATATTCATTAAATAAAAGTTAAAAAAAAAAAAAGCTGTATCATTCTTGGGTGCTTCTTTCAAGTTAGTTAAGTTTCTAAAAAAAAAAGTGAAATTAACTTTGAGATGCAATGACTTTAAATAGCCCCTATCTCGACTGTTGAGGAACAGGTTTTTTTTTGTTTGTTTCATTTTGCTTTTTGTTTTTGTCCATGCAAATTGTTGAACTCTTTACTTAGTATAGAGTTGGTCTTCTGTGTATAAAGGTTAATAAAAAATGGATCTTAGTGGAGAATGGGACTGGGAATGGGCGAGGAAGAGGAGGAGATGGGAGAGTGGGTGGGAGGGCAGGTATGGTGGGAAGGATCACCACATTCCTAAAGCTGTACTTCTGAAATGTATGAGGTCTGTATTCCTTAAATAAAATGTTTCTTTGGGAAGAAAAATAAAAATAATCAATGACTAAACATTTTTGTAACTTATCTATAAAAAAAATTAGCAACCATCTCTTTGGAATAAGAGAATCACTCATGGTAGCCAGGAAACTCAGTGAAATTTAACACGAAGCTATGTTTCTGTCCCTTTACGTACATGTTTATGTGGCAATATCTTTTTTAGTGTTACCTCAAAAGCTGTATTTTAGAAGTTGATCATCTATTATTAGTATTTACAAGTGAAGTGAGTAAAGATGTTAAATTATTATACACCTTCAGCGCAGGCAGTCTTCAGTCTGAGCCACCTGCCTATGGTGTATGTTCAATGGTGGGTGTTCTCGGACCTTCAGGGGCCCTGGGACAGCAACCACCGTAACAGACACATACACAAGTCCTCCACTTCCTTGAGCAGCTCTTGTCCTCATAGAGGGAGCACAGGAGCCTCCTACCTTGGCAGGAATTTCCAAGGCCTTCTGTCAACCCCTGAATGAGCCCCCAGACAAGGAAGAGGTTACCAAGCATATCCTTAATCCTCCTTAATGTGTTTTTAGTCTCTGTACTGAAAACTTGAAGACCTGGGATGTGCAGAGGTCAAAGTTGACTGATTTTAATGAGAAAAAGTAGCACTCAACCAAATTGCTATCCTGAACACAGCTATCTCAAAGCACACTAAAAATGCTCTTTACATTCCGAAGGCAACTTGCAAGGTTTTATTAGGTGTGCAGAAAGCAGCACAGAAATCTATGTTGTCCTTGAGGGCAAGTCTTAATGCAACTGTCAATCCAGAGAATGTGTAAAAGTCTAATGTGTTCAAGTCTAATCTGAAAGGAAAAGAGTTGTATGCAAACTCAGACAAGATGACCTGAAAGCAGGCAATCCCACCACATGAACCTCCTGCACCTGCAAACAGTCACCTGTGGACAAAGCCCAAGAACTCCCCAGGCCTCACTGTTGCACTGCCCTCTCCAATCTTGGCCCCTCTGCTTACTCCTGCTATACACCCACCTTCTACCTCACATGTACAGCCAGGGCAGGATTTAGGCAGAAGATACAAAGGGAAAACAAAGAATGGAAGCAGAGTTAAAGCCAACATTGACTCCTTCCTCATTTAATCTGTCTTGACTCTATTCATAGATGAGGCAGCTGAGGCAGGCCAAACACTTGGCTCTAAGTCACCCAGTGAGTAACAGGCGGGGCAAGGTTCTACTCCAGGCTGTGAACCTGAACCATGAACTGTGAACCACCATGATATTCTGTAAACCAAGGGGCTGGGAGCCACAGGTTCTGTCCTTGAAGGGATGACAGTGGGTGAAGGAGAGAAACAAGTGAATACAGCATTTCAATCTTAGCGTAAGAACACTAGGTTTAGGCCAGCGCCGCGGCTCACTAGGCTAATCCTCCGCCTGCGGCGCCGGCACACTGGGTTCTAGTCCTGGTTAGGGCGCTGGATTCTGTCCCAGTTGCCCCTCTTCCAGGCCAGCTCTCTGCTGTGGCCTGGGAGTGCAGTGGAGGATGGCCCAGGTCCTTGGCCCCTGCAACTGCATGAGAGACCAGGGGAAGCACCTGGCTCCTGACTTCAGATCGGCGCGGTGTGCCGGCCGCAGCGACCATTGGAGGGTGAACCAACGGTAAAGAGGAAGACCTTTCTCTCTGTCTCTCTCTCTCACTGTCCACTCTGCCTGGAAAAATAAAAAGAACACTAGGTTTAGTGAGAGTACAAGGGAGGGACTCCCACAGAGAGGGGCACGTGCAAAGGCCTGGTCTCCTGGAAGAACAGCAGTCATTCAAGTGTAACTCAGAATTAATGTCTCCATAAGGACCAGGCAATGCCCCACCAGGGGGGCAGCCCACCACAGACAAGAGTGTGTAAATGGCTATGATCAGCAAGGGCACTAAGCACTCCCCATGGAGAAGCTCTTGAGTAGACTGAACCCAATTAACAAGACACTGCTGTTCCTTTCCATCCATGAGGACTAGGACACAATACATCATCCATGGTGGCAAAAAAGCAGCAGAGGGAAATCCAATCCCACTGTGGCACCCTGTGGTGGTGGGCGGGGAGGGTTTGTCCAGTAGCAGCAAGCAGACTGGACTGCAGGCAGCTGCCACTCAGACCATGAGCCTTCGTACTGAAAGCCCGGCACAGCCTCCAGTCCCCAGGAAAACACTACAGACAGCGGAAGGTACAAGGTTGAAGGTTTCCTTTATCCTCCTTACTCCCCTAAAAATCTCAGTGGATGATTTTGCTAAGAAGGCTTCTGACCAGCAGACAGTTTCCAAAAATTCTCTTCCTGTGGCTCTTATTACCTGGCTTCGCGGAAAGTAGTTCTTTCTTCCTTCAAGTCCACCCATGCTGGAAACTGCTGTCACTTTATTTGCTCCCTATTCTTCACTCCCACAAATGCCACTGCCCCATAAACTCAGTTTCCATATTTGCCACTCACTGGGTAAGTATCTAACATAAATCCAAATTGAAAAAAACAAAATTCCTACTTGTCATGAGAAAAAGACATTAGAGAAATGAGGACTTTTTTAAAAACCACATCAACCAGATACCTGAAAGCATTATGTAACCAGATGCTCTACCAATTATGGTTTTTTTTTTTTTCTATTCAAAGGCAAGAAAACAAGGAAAGTATAATTTGCCTTCCTTAAATACAAGTCATGAAGCTGAACTAGAAATAGTTGGAATATTTGTTGGTAGGTTTCCACTAGTCAAAGAAAATTCTCTCCTTAAGTTTTCCCTCAACCTCAGGCTCTGGGCTAATCCAAGCCTCAGGCCCCACCCTTGACTCATAGAGGCTGTCCCCAAACCCCCGGAGTAAACGAAACACATGCTGACTATGGGCAGGTGCTCCTCAGTGCAACTCCGGCAAGTCAGCTTCGACCCAAATGGCTTTAATCACCAACTGATTTAGCATTTTGTTCTGGCTCTAGTGAACTGCCATTGAGTATTGTTAAAAAGAGTAACATTGGCCGGCGCCGTGGCTCAACAGGCTAATCCTCCGCCTTGCTGCACCAGCACACCAGGTTCTAGTCCCGGTCAGGGCGCCAGATTCTGTCCCGGTTGCCCCTCTTCCAGGCCAGCTCTCTGCTGTGGCCCGGGAAGGCAGTGGAGGACGGCCCAAGTCCTTGGGCCCTGCACCCCATGGGAGACCAAGAGAAGCACCTGGCTCCTGCCTTCGGATCAGCGCGGTGCGCCAGCCGCAGCGGCCATTGAACCAACGGCAAAAAGGAAGACCTTTCTCTCTGTCTCTCTCTCTCACTGTCCACTCTGCCTGTCAAAAAAAAAAAAAAAAAAAGAGTAACATCAGGCTGGCACCATGGCCCACTAGGTTAATCCTCCACCTTAAGCGCCGGCATCCCATATGGGCGTCGGTTCTAGTCCCGGTTGCTCCTCTTCCTGTCCAGCTCTCTGCTGTAGCCTGTGAAGGCAGTGGAGAATGGCCCAAGTGCTTGGGCCCCTGCTCCTGGCTCCTGGCTTTGGATCTGCACAGCTTAGGCCGTTGCGGCCATTTGGGGAGTGAACCAACATAAGGAAGACCTCTCTCTTGTCTCTCTCTGTTTGTAACTCTACCTGTCAAATAAATAAATAAATAAAAATCTAAAAAAAAAAAAAGGAGTAACATCAACAATATTCGTATAAGTAAATTTAATCTGAATTTAAATCATTATATTAGGATTCATTATATTAGGATTACATCATTCATCACAATAATTATTCTTTGGGATGCAAATGAGCCCAATACATAAAATCAGAAGCCACTCATTCTAGCTCTTTATTACTTTTCAAGGAAATCTAAATTCCAGGATATTGTCCTTCTATCTGCATGACAAATGCTCCTGACATATATATGAAGACCCAAACTACATCCCCCACATTGAAACATTTTTCAAATCTTTTTTAAGGCATATAACTTAGTGTTTTCAGTTCAAAACTCTTGTCTACTGCTCACACAAAGCCAAGGTATAGAAGTCCCTCTTCTGAATGGTGCCGCTCTGATACTTCAACCCTTACACCAAAGCCACCCACTATTCACGGACCCGTTATCTCATGATCCTCATGTGTTTTGTTCTCCTTACCAGAACTACATATAAATAAATAAATAAATAAATATCTATATATGTGCATAGACATATATTTTTTCTAGTTCCTTGTCCACTTTGTCAATAAGTAGGGAACATACATCATCACATTAAAAATATTAATTTAATAAAATATCAGACTGAGTTCCAACCAGTCTGTCACTTGGGTTCTATCTTTTAAAAAAATGGAGATTACAAAATTTTCACAAAATCATACTTAAGAATACCATATGAATTCCTATATATGAAGTAAAAATAAAAGGATTAAGGACTGCTTTACACTTTTGTAACATGTAAAAATTATTTTTCCCACTGGTTTCATCAATACAGAGAATTTTTTTAGAAAACATTTATTTAATAAATATAAATTTCCAAAGTACAACCTTGGGATTATAGAGGTTTTTCCCCCCATAAACACCCTCCCACCCGCAAACCAACCCATCTCCTCCCTCTCCCATCCCTTTCTTCATCACAATTCATTTTTAATTATCTTTATATACAGAAGATCAATTTGGTATATACTAAGATTTCAACAGTTTGTACCCACACAGACACACAAAGTATAAAGTACTGTTTGAGTTCTAGTTATACTGTTAATTCACATAATACAACACATTAAGGACAGAGATCCTACATGGGGAGTAAGTGCACAGTGACTCCTGTTGTTGATTTAACATTGACACTCTTATTTATGATTTCAGTAATCACTCGAGGTTCTTGTCATGAGCTGCCAAGGCTTATGGAAGCCTCTTGAGTTCACGAACTCCAACCTTAGACAAGGCCATAATCAAAGTGAAGTTCTCTTCTCCCTTCAGAGAAAGGTACCTCCTTCTCTGATGGCCCGTTCTTTCCGCTGGGATCTCACTCACAGAGATCTTTCATTTAGGTCATTTTTTGCCACAATGTCTTGGCTTTCCATGCCTAAGAAACTCTCATGGGCTTTTTAGCCAGATCCAAATGCCTTAAGGGCTGATTTTGAGGCCAGAGTGCTCTTCAGGGCATTTGCCATTCTATGAGTCCGCTGTGTATCCAGCTTCCCATGTTGGATCATTCTCTCCTTTTGAATTCTATCAATCATTATTAATAGACACTGGTCTTATTTATATGATCCCTTTGACACTTAATCCTATCTTTATGATCAATTATGAACTTAAACTGATTACTTTAACTAGTAAGATGGTATTGGGGGCCGGCGCCGCGGCTCACTAGGCTAATCCTCCGCCTAGTAGCGCCGGCACACCAGGTTCTAGTCCCAGTCAGGGCGCCGGATTCTGTCCCGGTTGCCCCTCTTCCAGGCCAGCTCTCTGCTGTGGCCAGGGAGTGCAGTGGAGGATGGCCCAAGTCCTTGGGCCCTGCACCCCATGGGAGACCAGGGTAAGTACCTGGCTCCTGCCTTCGGATCAGTGCGGTGTGCCGGCCGCGGCGGCCACTGGAGGGTGAACCAATGGCAAAAGGAACCTTTCTCTCTGTCTCTCTCTCTCACTGTCCACTCTGCCTGTCCAAAAAAAAAAAAAAAAAGATGGTATTGGTACCTGCCAACTTAATGGGATTTGGAGTCCCATGGGACATTTCTACCTTTACCCTTAAGGATAAGTCCGATTGAGCATGTCCCAAATTGTACATCTCCTCCCTCTCTTATTTCTACTCTTATTTTTAACAGGGATCAATTTTCAGTTGGATTTAAACTCCTAAGAATAATTGTATGTTAAATAAAGAGTTCAACCAATGGTATTAACTAGAAAAAGAGATTACTAAAAAGAATAATATAGTAAGCTGTTCCTCAACAGTCAGGACAAGGGCTGATCAAGTCATTGTTTCTCATAGTGTCAGTTTCACATCTACAAGTTTCCTTTTAGGTGCTCAAGTAGTTGTAACAGATCAGGGAGAACATATGATATTTGTCCCTTTAGGACTGGCTTATTTCACTCAGCATGATGTTTTCCAGATTCCTCCATTTGGTTGTAAATGAGTGGATTTCATTTTTTTTTTTTTTACCGCTGTGTAATATTCTACAGAGTACATATCCCATGATTTCTTTATCCAGTCTTCTGTTAATGGGCATTTAGGTTGATTCCATGTCTTAGCTATTGTGAATTGAGCTGCAGTAAACACTGAGGTGCAGACAGCTCTTTTATTTGCCAATTTAAATTCCCTTGGGTAAATTCTGAGGTGTGGGATGGCTGGGTCCAGTGGTGGGGCTATATTTAGGTTTCTGAGCAATCTCCAAACTGTCTTCCATAGTGGCTTTCCTAGTTTGCATTCCCACCAACAGTGGATTAGTGTGTTTTCCCCACATCCTCGCCAGCATCTGCTGTTAGTTGATTTCTGTATGTGAGCCATTCTAACCAGCGCAAGGTGAAACTTCATTGTGGTTTTGATTTGCATTTCCCTGATTGCTAGTGATCCTGAACATTTTTTACGTGTTGTCGGCTGTTTGCATTTCCTCTTTTGAAAAATGTCTATTTAGGTAGTTGGCCCATCTCTTAAGTGGCTGTTTGTTTTGTTGTTGTGGAGTTTCTTGAGCTCTTTGTAGATTCGGGTTATTACTCCTTTATCAGTTGCATAGTTTGCAAATATTTTTTTCCCATTCTGTTGGTTGCCTCTTCACTTTCCTGACTGTCTCTTTTGCAGTACAGAAACTTCTCAGTTTGATGTAATCTCAATTGTTAATTTTGGCTTTGACTGCCTGTGCTTCTGGGGTCTTTTCCAAGAAGTCTTTGCTGGTGCCTATATCTTGCAGGATTTCTCCGATGTTCTCTAATAATTTGATGGTGTTGGGTTGTAGATTTAGATCTTTAATCCATGTTGAGTGGATTTTCGTGTAAGGTAGGAGTCTTGCTTCATCCTTCTGCATGTGGAAATCCAGTTTTCCCAGCACCATTTGTTAAACAGACTGTCCTTGCTCCAGGAATTGGTTTTAGCTCCTTGATTGAATATAGGTTGGTTGTAGATGTTTGGATTGATTTCTGGTGTTTCTCTTCCGTTCCACTGGTCTATCCTTCTGTTTCTTTACCAGTACCATGCTGTTTTGATTATAACTGCCCCTACAGAGAACATTGTTATTTACTATATACCAAAATATCTCCTTATCGAAAGAGGTGATGGGGTAGTGCCTCTAAAAATTAAGTAAAACATTTCCCCCGACTGATTTCAACATCAGAATAAAAACAAGAGGTATAAGTAATCTTTCTGTAGAAATTTTCAGTGGGGAAAAAAAATCTGCATACTACAAATCAGATAAGCAAAATAGCAGAACACTTAGTTTTAAACTAAGCAACATACCATTCCTCTCCCTTCACCCAAGTACAAAGAAGAAATCTCTTCTATAATGCCTTTCAGGAGGATCCTTGCACAAACTAATTAACTCTGGAACAATTCTATTCTCATGTATATCAATCATTGTTTTTCTGTGCCAAATTGCATTCCATTTTGTGCCCACATTTCTAACTTCTCTAATATTTTCACTGCACCCACACTTCTCTCCAAATTTAGCATCATCTCCAATTTTTATGTAAATAAAAACAGAATCATCTGTATTTTACAATCTAGTGATTAGAAAAGTTAACATCCCTAAATTCTACTAGCCAGTGGGAAGAAGATTTGAACTCACATCTAACTGCAAAGCCCACTCAGTGACTACACAAAATTACTTGCCACCCAGTTCCTGATGGCAAAGCTAGTATTTTTCCTCCTAGTCTTTCCTAAACCTAGACTTCCCAGGTCTTCCCCTCCTAGTCTTGCTCCCCTATGTATGCACTGTGTGCACGTGTGTGTGTGTGTGTGTGTGTACCCATTTAAATTTACCTAACACATTTCAAAGGATTTTAAAAAAAATTTTACCATTCTGTGTTAGGTCTAAAAAGACTGTTACACTAAATGAGATAATCGAGGAAAAATCTAAATTTCAGTAATACAGTTAATTTTATTAAGCACTGAGTGCCCAGTCCATGTTATGATACCATGTTAGGTATAGGCTGAGTTCAAGGCTAAATGCCAAAGATACAAAGAGATGATAAACAGGTCCCTTCTCCCAGGAAGTTGATGGTCCAAGAAACAGCACAAAACTTGAAGGAAGTGGACAAATAAAAGCATCTTTACTATTCTATTCACTGTCTTGTAGATTTCTTATCCCTGAATTATATATATCTACATCTATATATAAAATACCTTTTTTCTCTCCCTTCTTTCATTTCTTCAGTTTTAATCTTTGCTATTTGAATTTAGGCTATATTTAAGATAACCACTTACCTTATACAAGGAAAAATAGAACAAATGAATTACAGAATCAATAGAGGACAGCCTATTCTATGTTTGTACATAAAGACTATAATACATGCACTAAGTAAATAGGCATTCATTAAAAATGACAGACATTCCATAATGTCTCCTGAGAGTATTTTCCCCTGAATTCTGTGGATAAAGCATTAAGTCTGCTCTTGTACTCTCTCTACATTCTCAAGTCAAAATAAGACATAGGTAACACTGTTGACCCAGATTTTTCCATTTGTATACCATTTTGCATTAGAATTTGATTTGTATGTATTCATTTATTTTGGTTTACTTGAGGGGTAAGGAGAGAGAGAGAGAGAGAGAGAGAGAGAGAGAGGGAGGGAGGGAGGGAGGGAAGGAGGGAGGGAGGGAGGGAGGGAGGGAGGGAGGGAGGGAAGGAGATCTTTCAACCATTGATTCTCACCCCGAAATGCCCACAATAGCCAGGGCTGGGCCAGGCTGAAGCAAGAAGCCCCAAATTCAATCTGGGTCTCCCACATGGGTGTCAAGAAGTCAAGTACTTCAACTATCATCCATTGCCTACCAACATGTACATTAGCAGGAGACTAGATTGGGAGTGGAGTAGCTGAGACTTGAATCAGCACTCTGATATGGGATACAGGAATTCCAAACAGCAGCTATAATTCTGTGCCCAACACTTTCCCCAGAATTAGTACTTGAATGTTAGCTTTGGTTTTCTCTTCTATGTTGTGCATTTGTTTGGACATTATCATTAAGCTAGGTGCAACCTGGCCTTTAGTCTATGACTGATACAAAAGATCACCTACAAAGTTGGAAGCAGCCCCACTAATGTCAGGAACCAGACAAGGATGCCCACTCTCACCATTGCTATTCAATATAGTCCTGAAAGTTTTAGCCAGAGCCATTAGGCAACAAAAAGAAATCAAGGGGCTACAAATTAGAAAGGATAAAGTCAAATTATCCCTATTCACAGATGACACGATACATATACATACACACACACACACACACACACACACACAGCAACCAAAAGACTCCATCAAGAGACTATCGGAACTCACAAGAGAGTTTGGCAAAGTAGCAGGATTTAAAATTAACACAAAAAAGTCAATAGCCTTTGTAGACAAAGAAATGCCATGGTTGAGAAAGAACTTTTAAGATCAATCTCATTCACAACAGCTACAAAATAAAATACCTTGAAATATATTTAACCAAGAAAATCAAAGATCTCTATGATGAAAATTATAAAATATTAAAGAAAGAAATAGAAGACACAAAAAAAGTGAAAAATCTTCCATATTTGTGGATTGGAATAATAATGTCATCAAAATGTCCATATGAAAAAAACAATTTACAGATTCAGTGTAACCCCAATCTAAATACCAACAACATTCTTCTCAGATCTAGAAAAAACAATGCTAAAATTCATATGGAAACACAAGAGACCCCAAATAGCTAAAGCACTCTTTTTTTTTTTTTTTTTTGACAGAGTGGACAGTGAGAGAGAGAGACAGAGAGAAAGGTCTTCCTTTGCCCTTGGTTCACCCTCCAATGGCCGCCGCGGCCGGCGCGCTTCGGCCGGCGCACTGCGCTGATCCAATGACAGGAGCCAGGAGCCAGGTGCTTTTCCTGGTCTCCCATGGGGTGCAGGGCCCAAGCACCTGGGCCATCCTCCACTGCACTCCCTGGCCACAGCAGAGAGCTGGCCTGGAAGAGGGGCAACCAGGACAGAATCTGGCGCCCCAACCGGGACTAGAACCTGGTGTGCCCCCGCCGCTAGGCGGAGGATTAGCCTAGTGAGCCGCGGCGCCGGCCGCTAAAGCACTCTTATACAATAAAAACAAAGCTGAAGGATCCCAATGCCAGGTTTCAAGATATACTACAGGGCAATTATAATCAAAACAGCCTGGTACTGACAAAAAAAAAAATATAGAAATGTAGACCAATGGAACAGGATAGAAACTTCAAAAATCAATCCCTGCATCTACAACTAACTTATCTTTGACAAAACAGCTAAAAAACATTCCTGGAGCAAGGACAATCTCTTCAATAAATCATGCTGGGAAAATTGGATCTCTGTTTGCAGAAACATGAAACAAGACCCATACCTTACACCTAAAAAAAACAAAAAACAAAACAAAACAAAAAAAACCTCCACTCAAAATTGATCAAGGACCTAAAGCTATGACTCAAACAATCAGTTTATTAAAGAATGCTGGGGAAACTCTAAAAGACATTTGCATAGGCAAAGACTTCTTGGGAAAGACCCTATAGCATAGGCAATCAAAGCCAAAATTGACAAATGAGATTACATCAAGCTGAGAAGCAAAGTGAAGAGGCAACCAACAGAATGGGAGAAAATATTTACAAGTTATGCAACTGATAAAGGCTTAACATCCAGAATCTACATAGAGCTCAAGAATTCAACAACAACAAAACAAACAATCCAGTTAAGAAATGGGCAAAGGACTAGAACAGGCATTTTTCAAAAGAAGGAAATTCAAATGGCCAACAGACACATGACAAAAATGCTCAGGATCACTAGCAATCAGAGAAATGCAAATCAAAGCCACAGTGAAGTTTCACCTCACCCCAGTCAGAATGGCTCTCATACAGAAATCAACAAACAACAAATGCTGGCGAGGATGTAGGGGAAAAGAGGTGGGAATGTAAACTAGTACTGCCACTGAGGAAGACAGTATGGACCTACCAGAGAAATCTGAATATAGATCTACCATATGACCCAGCCATCCCACTTCTGGGAATTTACCCAAATAAAATGAAATCAGTATAGGAAAGAGTTATCTATACACCCATGTTCATTGAAGTTCAATTCAAAACAGGTATAATATGGAATCAATCCATATGTCCAAAAACTGAAGACTGGATAAAGAAATTATGCTAAATATACACTCTGGAATACTATGCAAAAGTTAAAAAAAAGAAATCCTGTCATTTGCAATGAGATGGACACAATTGTAAAGCATTATATTTAGTTAAATAAGCCAATCCAAAAAAAGACAAATACTGTATGTTTTCCCTGATCTGGGGTAACTAATAGAGTACCTAAAATGTCATGTATTGGAGTGTTTATAGCCCTTTTCTCTATCATTGAGGAACAGTATTTTTTTCTTCATACTATCCATTGAATATTTTGCTTAGTGTAGGTTTTATCTTATTAGTATAAAGTAACCTGAAAATAGATCTTTGTAAAAATTAAGAGTGGGAATAGGAAAGGGAGGAGGAAGTGTCATCCTGCAAAGAAAATAATACTCATGAGCCAGAAGTTCATATATCCAATTATTCTATCACTGAATATTTTCACTTTTAGCACCATAATTTTATTTGGTAACTAATTTTTTAGAAAATCTATAACATTTAAAATTATTTTCTATTAATAACTTGCTAGACTAAATTTTAAATATTTTCTTATTTTTAAAGTTTAGTTTTTATATGGCTAGGAAAATATTTTTCCAACAGTACCCACTTCCAACATTATAATAAAAATTACAGGTTTAAAGCTTTTACTTAAAAAGAATCCACTTTTGTATAGCCCGTGTGTTATTCCAACAAAGTTATATGATCTATTTGTAAAAGATCAAGCATTAAATGTGGCATTATTATTATTCAGCACATCCAACTTTCTTATAAGAAACTACTATGTCCATTATATCCTTACAAGATCGCAAAGAAAGAAAAATCCCTACATAAATAAATGCCAGGGTTGTTTTCATGAATCAGCAGTACATGCAGAGGACACCACAGGTCCATGGGTTCCCTTACGGAAGTCTTCTGGTAAGTGATAAGAAGTGGCAACAAGCCAAAGTGCAGGGCAGAGGCTGGCTTGGACTGCAGCAGCTGCTGACGCCACCCCTCTAAAACACTGCTGTCAGTTACTACATTATTTTCCATGATGGACCAGAAATGACCATTCCTAAACATTTTATTCATGAATCATCACCAACGCCCAAATTCCAAATAATGGTATATTGAACACCTACCTATTAACTTAAAGTACACCCTCACACAGAGATTACTTTGAGGAAAAATTACCTTCAGTAGTTCTCACCATGAATTTAAAAAGCTAGGTAAAAATTCAGTGTTCACTACTCAAAAAAGAAAAAGTGGGAGAAAGGTAAAAATGTATTAAGTAAAATACCGTCCTCTTATTACAGATTTCCTCCTGACTGCAAAAAGTGTCAATGCAAGTTCTCAGACATCCCAATTGCAACAAATCTCATTATAAGGAAGTGACACAATTGTCATTTCACAAGATATTTCATTACAATGTAACTGTTTAGAAAAATGAAATGAATCCTAAACTTTGACAAGAAGCTTACAAAATGAGAGAGGAGACACACAGACTATCTGGTTCTATTACTCTCTATAATTCAGGACAATAAATGCTTTCTGAATAATCATGTTTTAAGTGGCAAATGTCCAACCCCAAAACCAATGAGGAAAGAAAGAAAAAGAGCTATGAGAAACCTAGGGAAACAGGAACAGGAATATGAGGCCACAATGAGCACTTTAGTCCAACACTTCCTAAAGATGGCTTAGACTCTCTCATCTGAACATGAGCTTAGAGCTGAAGTCAATTTGATTTCCTCAAAGACAAAGAAAACTATGGCTAATATCTGGAGTCCCAAGGTGTACTTACAAAGGTGCTATTCCATATCTACCATTATCTGCTATTGTAAAAATACGCAGGAATTTGAAAAATAATAATGGTAGCACTAACACGTATGCAGGTCTTACTCTAAGGGTAAGGCACTATTCTAAATAATCTAATCCAGTCCTCACAGTAATCCCACAAGAGGCTAACCTACATTTTACAGATGAGGCAAGGAAGGTAGAAAAAGTTAAATATTGTCCGTCATACAGCCGATAAATAATTGGAGGGGTAGGGATCCAAATAGACGTAGCCTAGCTTCGTAGTCATGGCTCTGTCTCACTGTACTTCTAGGTCTCCTAACACAGGAAAGAAAACACTGTGAAGGACACATCACTGATTGCTACATACCTTTCAAACACTCGTAACAAACAGAAGAACATTGTCTTAAATAGTAATCCCATCATCACGTGTCTTTGCTCAAAAATCAATTGTATGTAAATGTTGTATACTTTCACCTATCTGTGACATTTTCTCTCAAAAAGCCATGACTCGCACAGCAGTATAGAAACCCTTTCGTGGTGTTGAGCCCACCATGCTGACAGGAATGTAGCCTTGGATTCAGCAGGAACACTGGAGAACTGACGCTGTCCAGAAAGGTGTTTAGTGAAGGAACTTCATAAAATGTCCCAGTGGGCGTTTGCCTACAGCTTGGGCTTCATGCAGGAGATGGCTTCCTCCCAGAGAGGGTGCCACACACCTCCTTCCACAGGTGCAGCATTTGCCAGACTCGCATTGTACCAGACCACCACCACAGACCATGCTCAATTTAGGGAGCCAGGGCACGGAACTGTGGAGCCCTTGCTGCAAAACACTGGCAGGCAGCTGCACTGGACACAACAGACCAGACATAAATCAAGTGTTAAAAAGAAATCAATACATAGAGCTCTCCATTTAGAAACTGCTTTGAGCCAGTCTGTAAGAGCTGGCCTTTGGAGGAAGAAAAGCATGCAGAGTGCCTCTCCTCAACTCACCCCCTCCCAGGAACCATCTATCTTCTACTATCATCAGGATCACCATTGCCTGCATTCATCAGATTAACTGCACAACAGCCATTATTACCAATTTGATATCTAAAATGCCAGGGACATTCTCCTTATTCAGCAAACTGCTTTGATTTTCAATGTTAGTGAATTTAAAAAACTTAAATAAGGATGGATGTTTGGCCCGATGGTTAAAACAGCTGCCTGCAATGTCATACTGGAGTACCTAGTTCAAGTCCTGACTATTCCACTTCCAATCCTGCCTCCAACTAATGCACACCGTGGGAGGCAGCAGGTGATACTCAAATACTTGCGTCCCTGCAACCCTCTTGGGAGACCCAGATTGAGGTGTAGGCTGCTGGCTTCTGTATGGCACAGCCCCAGCCACTGCCACCATCTGGGAAGTGACAGAGATGATAGCATTCTCTTCCCCTCCTCCACACTCCTTTCCACTCTCAGTCCTGTCCCCTCAACTCTCTCTCTCTCTGCCTTTTAAAGAGAATGAAACAATTTTTTTAAATTAACTTACATAAAGGCTTTAAGCAGTTTGCTTACAGATATGCTCTCCTACCATCTATGTTTATTAGAAAGTCCTTTAGCTCCTCTACCACAAAACCTCCCACTACAAAAAGACTAAACACAACCCAAGCCTAGCAGGATCAACAGAGGTTGAAGGTGAGAGCTTCTCTATGTTGCCCATAATCTTTTTCTTTTAATTTTGAAATATATTTAGTTTTACAAAAATGTATAAAAACAATACAGAGAATTCTCATATCCCCATCAAAACATTTATGTGAATTTTTTATACAGGTCCTTTTACTTGCTAAAATTGCCCCATAACTTTTTGCTTACACTGGTCAGTAAAATCCAAAGTCTTACAACCAGTCATATGTGCTACATCTGGGAAAAAAGTTTTTAAATAAAAGAGCTAAAACTGTGAGTGAGCACTAATCTCATTTTAAAAACATTAGATAGAAAGTATATTCTCAGGGTGGACAGTGTGATACAACAGGTTAAGTGGCTGGCTATGATGCCAGCATCCAATATGAGCACTGGTTCAAGTCCTGGCTGCTCCACTTCAGATCCAGCTCCCTGCTATATACCTGGAAAAGCACCAGCAGATGGTCCAAACGCTTGGAACCCTGCCACCCATGCAGGAGACCCTATGGAGTTCCTGGCTCCTGGGCCTGGCTCTGCCCAGCTGTTGTGGACATTTGGGAAGTGAACCAATGGATGGGGAGATATCTCTCCCTTCCTCTAACTCTGCCTTTCAAGTGATGTCCATCAGCTGAGGACTGGAAAAAGAAATCATGTATATATACACAAAGGAATAGTACTCAAACATCAGAAAGAATGGAATCCTGTCTTTTGCAACAAATTGGATGCAACTGGAGACTATTATGCTCAGTGAAATAAAGCAGTCCCCAAAGAAAAATATTGTATGTTTTCCCTGATTTGTGGTAACTAATATTCAGAGTACAAAGAAAATAACATATATGAATTAAACTGACATTTTGAGATTTGATTATTTATAGCCCTTGTCTACACTCTAGAGGAACAACGTTTTTTCTACTTATTATTTGTTGAATTCTTTATTCAGTATAGGGTTAAGCTTGTGATAATAAAGAATATATAATAATAAAAGAAAAATTTGAAAAGAAAGAGGGAAAGTGAGAGTGAAGGTGGGTAGGGTGGGAAGTATCATTATTCTCTTAAAAGTATATATGAAGTACATGAAATCTGTTCCACTTTTATAAATAAATTTAAAAGCACAAAGACAAAAAAAAAAAAAAAGAACAATGAAATGAAGAAGAAGAATGTTGTGTTGCCCACAGATTTAAACTTATTAAATCTTACCCAAGTTATTCTGTTGGGTAAAGAAGTCATTATAATTTAAATCAATTGATAGAAATCACTGACAATATTAAGTTTGGAAAGCAGCTCATAACTTAGCGTTTACAGCATGACTTCTTTTGTAAAATACAGGTGGATTAACACAGGAGCCTGTGAATACTCACATATAATTCACATGTACACACATGTACACACATGTGGCAGTACACACAATAAGCTCAATAATGATTATCTCTGGATAATGAGATTTCAACTTACTCCTACTATCTTCATACATAGAAATTACTTTTATGAGTAGTAGTCCCCCACACATGAAAAATTAAAGCTGCTTTTCTCTTAGAAAAAATATATAAGAAAAAAGTTACATGAGAAACTAATATTTGCCATCAATACCACGAAGAGATACTAAGTTTCTACCATGGCTACGGACCTTCCAAGTGGCACGTGGCCTTTCTGTCCAATATAGCAAGCCTGTAGACAAGGATCTCTCTGTAAGGGCTCTGTTACTTAACATATCCGTTTACATTATTAACATAAGGCTGAGTTTCCCTAAATAAAGTTCCCAACCTCTAGAGTCCCTGAAGGAGCACAGGAAGCATTTAGCAGACTACTGCTACTGTAATATGTTTTACTACACTTAACTACTTAGGTATTTTCAGCACTGAGAGTTTTTTTGGTATTTAAAATGTACCTCTTATGAAATATATCTACTGGAAATGCATTGCCCATAAAATATGGAAGCAAAATGTAACAGATGATTATACCTGAATACTTAAAATAAAATGTTTCTTTATTCTAAACAATGTACTTCAATCTAAAAATAAAGTCAAAAGTCTTTCAGAATTAAGATTCCTCATCCTGGAAAAAAAGTGACATATCAAGATTTCAGTCGGGCCGGCGCTGCGGCTCACTAGGCTAATCCTCTGCCTGCAGCGCCAGCACACTGGGTTCTAGTCCCAGTCGGGGCGCCGGATTCTGTCCCGGTTGCCCCTCTTCCAGGCCAGCTCTCTGCTGTGGCCAGGGAGTGCAGTGGAGGATGGCCCAAGTGCTAGGGCCCTGCACCCCATGGGAGACCAGGAGAAGCACCTGGCTCCTGCCATCGGTTCAGCGTGGTGCGCTGGCCGCAGCGCGCCAGCTGCGGCGGCCATTGGAGGGTGAACCAACAGCAAAGGAGGACCTTTCTCTCTGTCTCTCTCTCACTGTCCACTCTGCCTGTCAAAAAAAAAAAAAAAAAGATTTTAGTCTAAGAAAGGGATACAACCAACAGACACCACCAGAGTACTCAGGATGCAGAGAAGGAATGGACACAATGCTCTCTCTCAAGGAGTTACTACCCATGGGAGAAACACACACATTAACAAAAAAGAGCTCAATAAAACAGTCCAAATGTATGGTGAAGATGAAAGCATATAGTGATATGTGGTTCTTAGAACACAAAAACATAAAATGTGTGTTCCATCTAGAAAGATGGAATTAGAAAATTTTCCTCAGTGCGATTATTTCCTACAAAAGAATTATGATAGCATATATTCCTGTACTTGCACCCAGAAGCACAGGATAGGTTGTCATGGGCACAGTCATAGAGATCATTAATGCAAAGACTCTGGGCTGAGTCTACAGAGATATGCAGCTTTGCCATCTTCTCATTCACTGCATATCAGCTTCAGCACATACAAATGTGGCATAAGGTACAGAATAGACATGGCCCCCCCATGTCCACAAGGAGAGACAGACAGGAACAAATCACTACAACACAACTTAGTAAGAGCTGTAACAGAAATATGTCCACAGCTATGGAGGCACAGAGGATGGCACAGTTCATACACATCCCGGGAAGGCTGAAGAAACCAGGAGCCGTCCGTGCGCTCTGAAGGGAGTCTGCTCTTTGGGACCTCCTCAGGCAGCAGGCTATGTGGGGCTGAACAAGGTCTACTGTGGCATCACTCCATCTAATCCTTAGGCACAAGCCACCAAATAGATGTTGCTCTTATTGTCTGAGGTACATGCGATTACAGAGGTGCAGTTAACTTGCCCAAAGCCCAACTACTAATAACTGGTGAAGTTAGGTCTGAAAGCAGATCAAAATTGCACTTGGGTGCCCTGACTTCCCCCCAGACAAGAAAGCAGTAAAGGTATGGCTTGTATAGATCTCTATCCTGGACGGTTAGATCTTTAGTTTCCTGAAGCTTGATCTCTTCAAGAATACTCTTAGATCTTTAACCACCATTTCCCCGTGAAAATCTCTTTTTCTATATGTCCATATACTTTCAGCATACTTTCTATTAGCAGGCATCTGTAACTCACTAAAATTATCTCTACAAATACTTTTCAAGAAATTTTTAAACTAGACAGATTACAAAGTGAAACTTAATACTTGATGTTGTCAGTAACTTGCAATAGTCATGTATGGGTAGATGTCCACTTACAACATAGCATACAAGCTACAATACTAAGTAACCCACTGAAAAGTGACAGGGTATGTGAAGTGAAGACACAGTAGAGTGAAGTAGCCAAGTGTAGCCATCATACATTTTGTTGCCATGGTTCAATGGGTGGAAGGTATCTGTACATCCCCTACTACCACATGCAAATCTGATATCTTCTGTATATTATTCTGGGAAATTTGCACGCAAACGGTTCAAAGTCATCAATGCAGAACTTTACAAGTTGTTTTTATGTCTTCAACTATTAAGAGGTAGAAATGAGAAATCTTCTCTTCTACATGGAAAGTAACATGGTACACTTTATAAAGTACAGACTTTAAGGGATCCACACATCAGACACACATTTAATCTACCAGATCTGTCAGGATAAGTCTCTGAAGTATGAGTGCATGTTGATGGCTGCCATTTTTTTTTTTTTTTTTTTTGACAGAGTAGACAGTGAGAGAGACAGACAGAGAAAGGTCTTCCTTTGCCATTGGTTCACCCTCCAATGGCCGCCACGGCTGGCGCGCTGTGGCCGGCGCACCGCGCTGATCCAATGGCAGGAGCCAGGTACTTATCCTGGTCTCCCATGGGGTGCAGGCCCAAGGACTTGGGCCATCCTCCACTGCCTTCCCAGGCCACAGCAGAGAGCTGGACTGGAAGAGGAGCAACCGGGACAGAATCCGGTGCCCCGACCGGGACTAGAACCTGGTGTGCCGGCGCCGCAAGGCGGAGGATTAGCCTAGTGAGCCGCGGCGCTGGCCTATGGCTGCCATCTTGTTACAAAATTATCATTGCGTCTAAACCTCGAGTGAAGCATGCTAGAATAAGCAGTATGATGAATAACTGTATTTCTCTTAATGGTCCTATAAACAGCCTTCTGAAATAGCAATCCTCACCACGATATGGAGATACGGCTCAGTTAACAGGAGATTACAGCATCACAACAGGGAGTCTGTGGTTTCTGTGAACTTTCCAGACATATCTTACATCTAATTTCTTCTGGTAGTGGGGTTTTTGTTGTTGTATAATTAAATTCTCAAAAAAATCTTATGTTGTTAATGAATGCATTTCTTTGCCTTGTATGTTTCATGTAAATTAGGCTTTATAAAATCACCTGCTTTGTCACCGAGGCACAATAATAACCATGTCACCCACTTAACAGCAGGCAATAAAATATGTGATGCTATACATAATAAAGATTACTAGACTGTAAATATAAATCAGAATACAAGGGCTATGCATGGCTATAAAAACTGATAGTAAGAGAAAGATAATTTATATTGATGAGGCACCTGCTATGTCCAAGGCATTGTAGACAACAATTTACCTAAGTTATTACACAGCAATGGGAAGCAAAAAATTTCCAGTCTCTCTCCCATGATCTACTGATTTAAGATCATTGATCTAAGGTTCCCAAATTATATACCAAGATCTTGCAGAACACCTCAATAATCACAGAGACACTGCAGGATATTTTACATTTTCAAGGAAATCACAGTAAGATTCAGCATCTGTCAAATACTGCATGAAATTTCAGCTGACTCAGTATGCAGCTTCCATGAGACAACACTCCACGCCCTCAATGACACCTCCTTGTAAAGGTGCACGTTCAGCTGTTGCTGTGATTGACAAGTAAACAAGCACAAGAACCAAATAAAGCACAACAGAAGATGGACTGTGGCGGTGTGTGATCTTATTCCAAGAGTGAGAAAGCAAGTACTGCCCAACCAGCATGCACACTCCATTAGTATTTGTATTTAAGAATAAAACAATTGAAAGTTTTTCTTACAACTTATGTATTTTCAAATAATTGCTATGTTGTTAGGAAACAAATATTTATTAAATTGCTTAGAACTAACTACTTAAAAACAAAACTATTTGCTGTTGGTGATGTACTTTTGGCCTAGGGATGAAATGGGGGGGAAAAATCACTAAGATACTAAATGAGCTGTAAATCAAGCAAGCTGAGAACCTCTATTGTCCATTAATTCTAACCTCCGCATACAAAGAGCACAAGCTGGACCAAAGGTCTTTAGAGGCTTCACCTACTTTTCTGTGCTCAGTTTCTAAAGCAGTTAAAAGGCTATGTGTGATGGGATGTACAATATCATATCGCATTATCAGCACAACAGATGGAGACATAATTGTTACCATACATTTTTCTCCACTCACATCTACTTTGCTGATCTTCCATTCTGTGTCATTAGTCTAAATATCATGATTGCTTTTGAAAGCATCTGTACCATGTTTATCACACATTTGGGAAGAGCACCATTATCTATTCTGGGTAACATCTCTCCTGTCCTTTCACTACTGCCAATCCCGGGAGTATGAAGCACTGCTACACAACCTTATGAAGGGCTGTTTAGATGAATTTTCTCTTTGCATGTAATCTGAAAGTAGAATGTTGTTGAGTTTCTCCTTTTTCTACATGTTTTTGAATTAAACTGTGGCCCTACATGTTTAAACCTTCAGGAAAATATTTATGAAATTATGCCAACTATAACGCCACTTGTCATGAAGTTATAAATCATCTATGTAGACATCTATATATCTTATATAAGAGGTAGAGGAGGGGGGAAGTAGGATACCAAGAAAATTAATTTTAAAAAATCTTTAGGGGCCAACTCTGTGGCACAGTGAGTTAACGCCCTGGCCTGAAGCGCCAGCATTCCATATGGGTGCTGGTTCTAGTCCCAGCTGCTCCTTTTATGATCTAGCTCTCTACTATAGCCTGGGATAGCAGTGGAGAATGGCCGAAGTCCTTGGGCCCCTGCACCCTCATGGGAGGCCTGGAAGAAGCTCCTGGCCCCTGGCTTCGGATTGACGCAGCCCTGGCCTTTGCAGCCATCCGGGGAGTGAACCAGCAGATGAAGACCTCTCTCTCTCTACCTCTCTCTGTAACTCTGTTTTTCAAATAAATAAAGTAAATCTTTAAAACATATATTTTAAATTTTCTAGGTCCTTAAGATGCATTCTTAGATTATCCGTGTGATATCTTCTTTTTTTTTTTTCAGATGTAGGCACTCACTTCTATAAACTTTCCTCTTCATTTTTGCTGTATCTTACCAGTTTTAATATGCTGTTTCCATTTTCATTAGTATTTTTTTTAAGATTTATTTATTTATTTGAAAGGCAGTTACAGAGAGGCAGAGGCAGAGAGAGGGAAGTCTTCTATCCACTGGTTCACTCCCCAAATGGCCGCAACAGCTGGAGTTGCACCCATCTGAAGCCAGGAGCTTCTTCCAGGCTCCCACGTGGGTGCAGGGGCCCAAGCACTTGGACCATCTTCCACTGCTTCCCCAGGCCACAGCAGAGAGCTGGATCAGAAGTAGAGCAGCCAGGACATGCTGGTACTGCAGGGAACAGCTTTACCTGCTACACCACAGCATCAGCCTCTCCAGAGTTTCTTTTATTGTTATTTTCCAGCTTTATTTCATTAGGGTCAAAAGAGACAAGATATGACTTTAATTTTTTTTAATTTGTTGAGATTTGTCTTAGGGCCTAGTATATGATCTATCCTAGGGAATATTCAATGAGAATACATAATCTGCAGCTATGGGATGGAATGTTCTGTAAATATCTGTTAGGTCTATTTGGTCACAGACTACCTCTGTTTTTTCATCTGGTTGATCTGCCCAGTAAAAGAAGTGGGGTATTTAAGTCCCCCAATATTATTGTGTTGGGTTTATGTCTCTTTTTAGATCTATTAATACTTGGGATATACCAAATAGAGAACTTAGTAAAGTCCTGGCCATGGATACCGATGTTATTTTATTAACGTATAAACTCCCATGGCTAACATTTGTCTCTCATGAAAGTATAGACAGTGAACTGAAGGCACCTCATCTGCCTGTGTGAAACAGTTGAAACTGATCAGCCAGCGCTCAGGCTGTATGTATCTCACTGCTTCTCAGTGAAGTCGGGGGACACACAATACATAGGGAAAAATCAAAAGTGTGGGAATACGCTGTTGAGAAAAAAGAGGGTAGCAAGATATTTGCTATTTCTTAAAATATCAACAGATGGCTTTAAACAATACTTTAGGTCTTTTAGAAAAAGAACAGATAGCAGGAAACATCTGCTGCTATACGACCGAGGTGGACCAAGCAATCTTTGAAGTAATGAACTTAAAACAAAGGCTGTGAAAGTGGAGTACACGTCTGCCAGCTTTCTTTTTATTTTTTGAGGTAACATTGTTGATGTACATTATAGTTAAAGGGTTAATGCTCTGCTAATTAAAGAGCTCAAGAAATACAATGTAAAAAGGCCATAGTTAAACAGGAATATATGAAAGGCCTATAAACAATATGAATTAAAATATGTGAATTTCACTCATATATAGTAAATTTTAAAATACAGGTCCTTAAAACTATAGTAGTATGTCACTTTAACAACTTGACAAAGATTTGAAACAAAGCATGACAAACAGTATTTGCAGCAAAACTGATATACATAGGCATTTCCTTTTGTTGCTTTTGATTTTTTTTTTTTTAATTTTAACTGCCACAAATAAGGGGGAACATGCTGTATTTGTCTTCCCATGTCCAGCATATTGACTTCCTAATCACTAGGACACCCAGAGACGGAAGCAGAATGGAATATGGGTTAAGTCTGGGCCTCTGGGCAGAGACTGCATCTGGCTGACCTCCAGCTCTACAATTCACGGGCTGCAGGGCTGCAGGGTGCCTGGCACATGTTACAATCCCTACAGAAATAGCAAGTCTGACCGGGGCGCCCGAGGAGCTGAGTGTGCATCTCTGTCATCCTTCCACAACTTCAGCTAAAAACTGACCAAACTGATTCTTCTCCTTTAACTTTATTCAAAAAGTCCACCCATGTACCAGAAATTCTTTTTTTATGACTTTTTTTTTAACTTTTATTTAATGAATATAAATTTCCAAAGTACAGCTTATGGATTACAATGGCTTCCCCCCCATAACGTCCCTCCCACCTGCAACCAGAAATTCTTAACATTCTCCAGCCATCTCAAGCTAAGCACTGCTAAACAAAATTTTAATTTCCAGAGAAGTGACACCTTTGTCTGTGTGAATAAACGAAGCCTCAGCTCCCACTCTTGCAGTGTTGACATCATTTTTGGCCTTTTGTTCCCAATCACACCCAGTCCATCACGGATCCACCCATCCCTTTTGCACCGTTGTCCTGTTATTCCTGTGCTTTCCATTCTCATACCCTGAGCACACCGCACCTAAATACAGGTTAAGCATCTCAAGTCCAAAATCTGAAATTCAAAACGCTCAAAGCCTGAAACGCTGTGAGCAAGTATTTCAGATTTCAGGTTTTGGGATTAGGGATAATCAAATAGTAAGTCTATGCAAATACTGTAAAACTCCCAACTCTGAAATATGAAGCACTTCCAGGTTCAAGAATCTCCAACAACAGATATTCAATCTACGTTCTAACACTTTCCTTACTGCTCTCTTCTTTTGCCTCCTTCCCACCTAACCTATTTTACCAAGGACCTGTTCTACAATTTCTTTCCTCTTTCTTATATGTCAAAACTCAGTCTCAACAGATGTTTGTGGCATTTTCTCCACTGGGGCCACTGAATGGACAATGACCAAGTAGCCCCTTTGTGCAAAACAGAAAAGGCATCTTGCTTTCCTTTTCAAGAGACTTCTCTTCTACTTGCTAGAAACTCTGAGTTAACATCCTGGTTTTGCTAAAGAACGCCACGTTACTGCTGGATGTTACTCTACGTAATGCACGCGGATGATGTGACTGAGCTGTGCAGGCCTCGCACCACATGAGCAACCACACAGAAGAGTAGTGTCTTCAGGCCTCTGGGTCTTTTCCAGTACCAATTCCTCATCACACAAGTGCAACAGAAGTCATCAATGACCTCATAACCACCAAACATGCTGGTTGAATTATTTACTTTCTTACTTGACTGCTGCACGATTTTACATTATGAGCACGGTCCTTTTCCATATACTTGATGACTGCAATTTCCTCTGGATTTCTTCCTACCCCTCTCACCACTGTGTGACAGTTTTTCCTAGGACCCACTGTCCCTGCTATGCAGTGACTCCCCTCAGGGTTCCATCCTTGGCCTCCCTTTAAACGAGACTCTGACTCTTGGTCATGACTTCAATGATTCCCAAATCAGTCTGGATGTCCCATTTGTACTCCCCTCCAATGCTGCCTATTGTAATGCGCTGCTCCAATACCCCAAATGAAGTCCAAAGTCTAAAACAGAGCCACAATACTCACCACCACCTTCCAAAAAATAATAAAGGTTTTTTTCTCCTACCTTTAGTTAATTCATAATCACCGTCCCTGAAGCCTTCTAATGGTAGGAAGGCCAGAGTCACTCTCAGTTTCATGTACTTATGCATTCAACAAATATCTGAGTGACTTCCATGTACCAAGATGATGGTTCAGGCATCTGCAATGTGTCTGTGAACTTAAAACATCTAGAAGAGAAATTTCTCCACCATCCTGAAACTCTTTTTTTTTTTTTTTTAAGATTTATTTATTTGAAAGACAGAGTTACACAGAGAGAGGAGAGGCAGAGAGAGAGAGAGGCAGAGAGAGGTCTTCCATCCGCTGGTTCACTCCCCAGATGGCTGCAACGGCCGGAGCTGTGCCGATCCAAAGCCAGGAGCCAGGAGCTTCTTCCAGGTCTCCCACATGGGTGCAGGGGCCCAAGGACTTGGGCCATCTGCTGCTGCTTTCCTGGGCCATAGCAGAGAGCTGGACAGGAAGTGGAGCAGCCAGGTCTCGAACCAGCACCCGTATGGGTGTTAACCCACTGCCCCACAGTGCCAGCCCCCATCCTGAAACTCTTATGAAGGACTAAGATGGCAGGGGGTGGAGGAAAGAGATAGATGAAAATAAGCTTAGTAATTAAATATAATACAAATATTCAATATTTACTGAGCAGTGCTATGGCATGGTAAATGAGGGGTGGGTAAAGGAAGTTGCTATTCTAAATAGGTGGAAAGGGTAACCTCTTCCTGACAGTGCCACTGCGGCAAAGGCTCAAAGCCTCAAGCACAAGGATATCCAGAGGATGAGCACTGCGGGCAGAAGGAATAAAAACTGACAAGATGTCAAGATAGGAAACTGTTTGGTATATTGGAAAATATCATGGAGCTAGAGTGGCTGGCGTAGATGGATTACCTGAAAACTGTCACTGAGTGTAAACAGGCCTATGATATCTGTGATGGGAATCAGATTCTTGGAATACAGTACCTTTCTATTAGCACAGCCTGAAATGTCAGGTATACCTAGCACCACTGCTCATCTCTACATCAACAACGTTCACTTCCTATACCACTTTCACAGTGAAGTTTCCCTGTGATGAATCATGGCCACCAAATTCTCTGAACTCCTGCTTTCACATGGTTAACATCTGTCATATGCTACCATATATTACACATATTTGCTCTCTCGATATGTGTCTAGGGCACAGAGCAGTGTCAAAAACTCATGAAAAATGAAATAAAATTTTGTTCTAGTGCAATAACTTTTAGATCTATGCGTATAAGGATCTAAGAGAATTATCAACACTGTCCCTTCTTCCTCTGGGCAAACAGCCTAGAAAGCTGTTTAAAAGTGGTGTTTACTTCATGATTAATGTTATTTCTATCAAATATTACCTGAAATATCTGCATTCACTCATAACGTAATTATAACAATCATCAACTTTAGTAATTTCCTAATTTAAATTCTGAATAATGGTAGGCATTTGGCACAGAGTTTAAGGCATCGCACCCCATACTGGAGTGTCTGAATTCAAGCCCTAGCTCCATTTATAATTCAGCTTCTTGCTAAAGCACACTCTGGGAAGCAGCAGGTGATGGAACAAGTAATTTAGAACCTGCCATCCACACCAGAGGCCCAGACTGAGCTCTGGGCTCTTGGCTTCAGTATGTCCCAGCTCTGACTATTACAGGTGTCTCTATTTCAAAGAAAATAAAATAATAAAGTCTGAGTCAATTTTGTTAGTTAAAAAATAATTTGTCTCATTCTATTAAGTAATAGAAAAGCAGTATTAATTCTTGAATAGATATGAATCCTTAACATTTTTAAAGACAATTAATAGGTGACTTCTTTCCTTGCCTAAAAATCCCTCTCTTTTGCAGCTTCAATAACCCTTTTGTCCTCTGCTATCACTCAAAGAAAAACATAACAGGCCATATTGGTAAAAACACACTTTCATCATAAACACAACATCAGGGCAGTATCATTTAACCAAATCAGTGAAGTGAAAATATCAACATAGTTCTCAGAAAGTCAAGAAAATTCATAGTTCATTTAGGTTCCCTAAATGTTACAAATGCCATTAACGTAATGACAATTACTCAACTACCATTAAGGCTGATTTTTTAGAACTTTTTATATATTTTTATTCAAAAGGCATACAGACACACACAGATCATCTATCCACTGGATCACTTCCCAAATGCCCAACAGCTAGTATTGGGCCAAGCCAAAGCCAGGAGCCCAAAATTCCACCCAGGTTTCCCACGTGACAGAGACCCAACTACTTGAGCCATCACCTTCTGCCCGCCAGGGTGCTCATTAGCAGGAACCTGGAATCAGGAGAAGAACCAGGACTCGAACATAAGCACTCCATTGTGGGATGGAGTGGCATCTTAACCAAACAACCACCTTATCATTCATCAAGGTTTAATTATGCTTGAAAATAATTTCTAATTGACTTTTTTTTTTTTTTTTTGACAGGCAGAGTGGACAGTGAGAGAGAGAGACAGAGAGAAAGGTCTTCCTTTGCCATTGGTTCACCCTCCAATGGCCGGCATGGCTGGTGCACTGCAGCCGGCACATGGCGCTGATCCAAAGGCAGGAGCCAGGTGCTTCTCCTGGTCTCCCATGGGGTGCAGGGCCCAAGCACTTGGGCCATCCTCCACTGCACTCCCGGGCCACAGCAGAGAGCTGGCCTGGAAGAGAAGAATCCGGCGCCCCGACTGGGACTAGAACCCGGTGTGCTGGCGCCGCAAGGCAGAGGATTAGCCTAGTGAGCCGCAGTGCAGGCCCTAATTGATTCTTAATTCTAATAGAATGCTTATAAATATTCAGTATTTTGTAGCTAGTTACAGCCAATGGTCAATTGTGTCACAGCCAAATAATTTTTTAAAGATTTATTTATTTATTTGAGAGGCAGAGTTACAGAGAGAGGGAGGGACAGAAAGAGGGGCCTTCTACTCACTGGTTCACTCCCCAAATGGCTGCAATTGCCAGAGCTGGGCCAAAGCCAGGAGCTTCCTCTGGGTCTACTATGTGTGCGCACGTGCCCAAGCACCCAGGTGATCCTCTGCTGCTTTTCTGGGCCACTATCATATGGCTGGATCTGAACTGGAGCAGCCAGGACTCAAACCGGTGCCCACAGGGGGTGTCAGCACCACAGGCAGAGGCTTAACTCACTATGCCACAGCATCAGCCCCAGCCAAATTCCATACTTTTATAACCAAGTAAGATGCAAAGATGCAAATATGAATAAAGGTCCAAGCATCTTGTATGATATAGGGGTGGGATGCAGTGATGCGAGAGGCCAGTTTATGGCATCTATTTATCTGAGCTGAGAAATGGGAGTAAACAAAAAGAAAATGGAGCATAGCAGAATATATCATCCAAAAAAAGGTGTCACCCACCATGACATTTGAATCAGTTATCACATTCCTCGAAATATTCCCAGAGGAAAAACAGTATATACAAAGATTCAGCCACAAGGATTTCTGATAAAGCACTGATGTAATAGCCAAAAGTTGGAAACCATCTAAATGACTGACTGTATTAAAAGAATCCACAATGCAGGCTGGCGCCGCAGCTCACTAGGCTAATCCTCTGCCTGCAGCGGCAGCACACCAGGTTCTAGTCCCGGTTGGGGCACCGGATTCTGTCCCGGTTGCCCCTCTTCCAGGCCAGCTCTCTGCTGTGGCCCGGGAGTGCAGTGGAGAATGGCCCAAGTCCTTGGGCCCTACGCCTGCATGGGAGACCAGGAGAAGTATGTGGCTCCTGGCTTTGGATCAGTGTGGTGGCCAGCTGCAGCAAGCAGGCCGCAGCGGCCATTGGAGGGTGAACCAACGGCAAAGGAAGACCTTTCTCTCTGCCTCTTTCTCTCACTGTCCACTCTGCCTGTCAAAAAAAAAAAAAAATCCACAATGGAATTATAAGAACCCATTCAAAATCCATTCAATTTATTGAAATAGTTGATAAGAACAGCTTCCACACAAAAAATGAGTATACTCCTTTAACTATATGTGTGTGTATAAGAGCTCAGAAAGATGTGTATTTAATAAAAAGCAAATTAGCACTTAGAGTTCTGACTAAGCGTGAGGCCGTAAGTAGCGTGTGCACAGATCTCGAGCAGAGAACTAGGGAGCACCTTGTGCTGAAGGTCACCTACTGATAGCACATGTCAACATCAGTCCTGTCCTGTCAAGCTCTGTCACAGTGGCTGAAATCTCAAAACTGTATTTCCCAGATTTCTTGCCAGCAGGATTTCAGTTTAGCCTCTGGACAATAGCACTCCTGTGGAAGTCAGACAACTGGAGAGAACGTACAGTAGCCTGCAGAAGCCAGCACAAGTGGTGACAAGTGTGGGACTGGGGTTTGTGAGGCGTCTGGGGAAAGCTCCTAGACACCTCCCAGGTGGCTGAGATGTCAGTCAGCATCTACCTGGCATTTTGGCACCTCCTGATCTCTTCAAAGTAGGATCAGTTATTGATTATCTTCCCTCCCTAAAGAACTCCCTACATTAAATCCCTCTGGCTAAGATTCTTCCAGTGGTTTCTCTTTTTCTAGCTAAAAGAAGAAAACAATGGCCTCTTCTAGGTATAACTTAGTGACCTTCTTATTGTTTGCATTTTCTGGCTTTTTAAAATAAACAGGTGCTGTATTTAGAATATGGAGGAAGATCTGGGGGTTTTGCTAACACCTATATTGTAGTTCATCACAGCATTCCCCCTTCAGGTCTATGGTCCTAAACTATGCATACTTATAGAATTTTAACAACCTTTGTTACCTATTTTCTATATTAACATAAAAAAAACAGGATAGGAAGAGAAAACATAATAAAGGAATGAGATATGATCACTTATAAAAAAGCATCACAAGGGGCCCAGCGCTGTGGCACAACGGGTTAAGGCCCTGGCCTGAAGCGCCGGCATCCCATATGGGCACCGGTTTGAGACCCGGCTGTTCCATTTCTGATCCAGCTCTCTGCTATGGCCTAGGAAAGCAGTAGAAGATGGCTCAAGTCCTTGGGCCCTTGCACCCACATGGGAGACATGGAAGAAGCTCCTGGCTTTTGGCTTCGGATTGGCGCAGCTCCGGCATTGCAACCGATTAGGGAGTGAACCATCGAATAGAAGACCTCTCTCTCTCTTTCTCTCTGCCTCTCCTTCTCTGTGTAACTCTGACTTTCAAATAAATAAATAAATCTTTAAAAAAATCAAAAAATACAATTAAAAGAAATGACATAGCCATCATGCCCATGCCTCCACCCTCTCCCAATAAAACACACAGCACTCTCAAAGTATTCAGAGAACTTCCCTGCATACCTCAGCAATGTAACAAGTCCCTTGCTATACAGATGTATGACTGATCTTTGTACAAGTCACTCCCATCACTTTTAAAGTTAAATTGGGCATTTGATATCCTGTTAAAGAAATAAGGAAAGGGCTTCAAATATTCCCATTAATGGCCAAAAGAAAAACACTCATTTGCCAAATAACTATTTCTCTGAGAAATTCATTGGCCACACTTCATTTTCAGGATCTTCTCACTGAGCAACTGCTTTAAAATTTGGCATTCAGTAGGCATCCCACCCTGTTCATTTCTGTTTCCAAAACTCTGAGTATTAAGAGCCCACCCATGGACACTCAAAACAGAAAACGTCCTCCAGATGATTAAAAACAATAATGAGTAACTGAATCTCGTTATAAAGCTTTCAGCTACTTCAAGGCAATTTCACATAAATAAAAGATTGTAGTAAGAGTATTTATATCAATAGACTGTATAACAGCTGTTGGTTCATAACTATACTAAGAGTTTAAAAGCCATAAAAGTGGGGTAAGCACTGTGGCCTTCAGCGCCAGCACCCCAAGGGGGCACCAGTTCGAGTTCTGGCTGCTCCACTTCTGGTCCAGCTCTCTGCTATGGCCTGAGAAAGCAGCAGAAGATGGTTTAAGTTCTTGGGCCCCTTTACCCACGTGGGAACCAGAACAGCTCTTGGCTCCTGGTTTCAGATTGGCCCAACTCCAGCCGTTGCGGCTATCTGGGGAATGAACCAACAAATGAAAGACCTCTCTCTCTCTGCCTCTGCTTCTCTATAACTCTGCTTTTCAAATAAATAAAAAAATCCTTAACAAATAAAAGTTATAAAAGATAAACAAAAGATGGTGAGCAGAGACTAGAAAACAATGGTGACAATGTTTTCCAAAATTATTTCCATTATCAGCGTTAAGTTATGTAACCTGTTGGGCCAGGTTTAATCCAGTTAGTACCAATCAGTGGCAAGTTACATATCCCTTAAATACAGAAAAGCATAGAATAACTAAAAATTCTATTTAAAATATGTAGAATTTCCTAAAAAGCCATGATATAATCTCATCTTGTTGTCTTACACAGACATATTTTTAACCTCATAGAACTTTTCCAGATAGTTTGCAAAAAACCACTTTCAAAGTTATAATGAGAGCGAGCATTTGAACCAGCAGTTAGTACGTTCATGTTCCACATCAAAGTACTCGGGTTCAATACCTGGTTCCTGTTCCTGACTGCAGCTTCCTGAGCCTGAGAGAGCTGTGATGATTCATGCTCCTGCCACCCATGTGAGAGACATGGATCGAGTTCCCTGCTCCCAGATTCAGCTTGGTTCAGCCTGGTCATTGTGGGCATTTGTTAGAGGAGCATATACTGACTGTCACTGTCTCTCTGTCTCGGTCTCTGTCTCTCTCTCCCCATCCTCCCTCCCTCCAACACTGCCTCTCTGCCACCCTCTCTTTTTCCCTCCCTTCTCTTTTTGCACACTCTCTCCTTCCCCACCCCCATCCCCCGCCAGGCTACTTTTCTCTGTCCCTCCCAGTTTTGCCCCTCCAATTTTAAAAAATGTTAAGATGTAATAGAGGGATCAAGATCTTTTGCCATGTATACACATTCTCTGGTTGTGCCATCTTGTGAGAATGTGAGTATACATTCATAATCAATGAATAAAAATATTAAATACTTCATAAAAAGTCTTCCCAAAGCTTACTCAACTTCACCTTCCAAATCGGTCAAGTATAATTTGAACAAAGAAACTAAGAAGTGGCAAGTGCCTATAAAGGTCCAATTAAGAATAAAATCTACAATTATTATGGCCGTCATTACTGATGCATTTACTGAGCACTAACTACGCGCAGGTACTGTGTGAAGCACACCACATAATGAATCCTTCATTCAATCCTCACAACTCCTTGATGAAAGTACACTTATCTTCATTACATGGATGAAGAAACAAATTTGGAGAAATTGAGTGGACTGCCCATGTTGTGTTCATGGAATTTATATCCAGGAAAATCAAATTCCAAAGCTCACTAATGCTCAATATAAACTTTGCCATCACAAATAAAAACACAGAAGCAAGAACAAATCTCTCTCATGGGTCACCAGTTATCAAAACTTACAAAAATACAAATTATAACACATACTCTCTCCTGGATGATGGGGAAGATAATGACCTAATTTTCATCCCAGGAAGAATGCTTTCAAGCAAACCTTCAGAATTTAGAAAGTCTACCCACATAAAATTGTATGTGTTATTTATTTTCTCTAAGCAGCAAGATTAAAACTGAATGCCGTTGGGGCCGGCGCTGTGGCTTACTAGGTTAACCCTCCACCTACAGCACCGTCATCTCATATGGGTACTGTGTTCTAGTCCCGGTTGCTCCTCTTCCAGTCCAGCTCTCTGCTGTGGCCTGGGAAAGCAGTGGAGGATGGCCCAAGTACTTGGGCCCCTGCACCCACGTGGGAAACCAGGAAGAAGCACCTGGCTCCTGCCTTCAGATCGGCATACTCTGGCCGTTGTGAGCATTTGGGGAGTGAATCAACTGAAGGAAGACCTTTCTCTCTCTTTCTCTCACTGTCTGTAACTCTACCTGTCAAATAAATAAATAAAATCTTAAAATTAAAAAAAAAAGCAGAACTGAATGCTGCTGCAGCGGCAGCCACTAGCACAGGAAAAGTCAGAAGTGCAATAACTGAAGGCCACAGAAACAATTCTGATTCCAGGAAAAGGTCAAGCTCAATTTAGCATATTGCATTTAATCATAATAAATGTTTAAAAGATGCAATATTGCTAAAATAAGGTCTTCATTTTATGCATGGAAACTAAAATTTCAGTTTGCACAAGGCAGGCCTGAGTCATATGAAATTTATTCAGGTGGACTCTCTATTCAACACCACCAGACAAATAAAACTTCACTCAATTGCTCATTGTCCAACAAATAAAGCATATTCTTTTTACTTTCCAGTTTCTACAACAATGGTAGCAGCCAGAAATGTAGCTCATCATAATCACTTAAAGTCAGGTGTTTTTAATCATTATCATTTCCTTTTCTAATAGGAATGTGAACTAATTGGAAAATACAAAGAACTACAAATTATACAATGAGTGATCTGTAATGCTATTAACATTAATATCTGTGCATTATATTCCTTACTTTGATTCTTCTTTCATGTGAGCTACGAATGAAACAAATCCAACACAGTAACCTGCATGCAAAGAAATAATGAGTTCAATAAGAGGAAGTACTCAAAATGATGGCTCATTCAGATAGAAGAATCTCATGGAAAAATGCTGTTCCCATGAACACCACTGTGGACAAAACAAATTCTGGATGGAGTACAACAGTGTATTGGTCTGCTCTGGGAACTGCTAAACTCACTTATAAACCCTCAAAATGGTTAAGATAAATAAATAAAATGCAAATTGACTTATTTGAAGTCATGTTTGGCTTCTTCATTATATGAATATATTAAAGAGAATAGGTTCTCAGGAAACAATAGGTCATCACAGAGGTAGCTGCTGTACCAAGAAAAATGACACGAATATTTAAGCAGGTGAGAATTAGTTGTCAGCAGAATAGCCAAGTGAGAATGAAACAGGTTCTGTTACAAATAGTGAACCAACTGGGATAACTGATATACAACACCACAGAAGACACAAAATAGAACCTCATAGCAGCCCAAGATGGAGCTCTCTCTTACCCACAAATTCAACTAGACAAGTTCTCTAAATTCCTCTGCCCTTTAATTACATTATCTTTTTTTTTTTTTTTTTTTCCCGACAGGCAGAGTGGACAGTGAGAGAGAGAGACAGAGAGAAAGGTCTTCCTTTGCCGTTGGTTCACCCTCCAATGGCCGCCGCGGCCGGCACGCTGCGGCCGGCGCACCGCGCTGATCCGATGGCAGGAGCCAGGAGCCAGGTGCTTTTCCTGGTCTCCCATGGGGTGCAGGGCCCAAGCACTTGGGCCATCCTCCACTGCACTCCCTGGCCACAGCAGAGAGCTGGCCTGGAAGAGGGGCAACCGGGACAGAATCCGGCGCCCCGACCGGGACTAGAACCCGATGTGCCGGCGCCGCTAGGCGGAGGATTAGCCTAGTGAGCCGCGGCGCCGGCCCTAATTACATTATCTAGAAACAACTATAATAAATGTATTACAAACAGTGCTGGTGCAGATAAAAATGTAGGGAACATTGGTAAGAGGCTTCAAGTGCCAGAACACAGAGAACACAAGAAGCAGCCTGGGTAGCGCTATACAACCTGGAAGCTAAAAGCAAAGGTAAATTTGAGATCTTGTTTTGTTTTTATCACTTTTCCTTTGAAAACGGAAAGCTTTGTTAAATCTGTGGAACACACGAAAACATACCTAAAACTATCATTTTCTAATTTCTTTCACACAAACATTACAACTTCAAAAACAGACAAATGTTTTCAAAACAGAATCCATCAATTTAAGAAGCATTGACGGGGCCAGTGCCGCGGCTCACTAGGCTAATCCTCCATCTAGCAGCACCGGCACACCGGGTTCTAGTCCCGGTCGGGGCGCCGGATTCTGTCCCGGTTGCCCCTCTTCCAGGCCAGCTCTCTGCTGTGGCCAGGGAGTGCAGTGGAGGATGGCCCAAGTGCAAGGGCCCTGCACCCCATGGGAGACCAGGATAAGCACCTGGCTCCTGCCTTTGGATCAGCGCGGTGCGCTGTCCACAGTGAGCCAGCCATGGCGGCCATTGGAGGGTGAACCAATGGCAAAGGAAGACCTTTCTCTCTCTCTCTCTCACTATCCACTCTGCCTGTCAAAAAAAAAAAAAAAAAAAAAAAAAAAAAAAAAAAAGAAGAAGAAGAAGAAGAAGCATTAAAGGAACTATTGTGTTGTGTTTTGTAAATTTTGTTAAACAACTTCAGATTTTAAAAATACATAAGGAAGTGGCGTAGTGGGCTAAGCTTCTGCCTGAGTCACCAGCATTCTACATGGGCACCAGTGCATATCCCAGCTGCTCCTCTTTTGACCCAGCTTTCTACTATTGTCTGGAAAAGCAGCAGAAGATGGCCCAAGTACTTGGGCCTCTGCACTCACGGGGGAAACCCAGAAGAAGCTCCTGGCTCCTGGCTTCGGATAGGGCCAGCTCCGGCCACTGTGGCCATTTGGAGAGTGAACCAGTAGATGAAAAACCTCCCTGTCTCTCCCTGGCTCTGTCTGTGATTCTACTTGTCAACTAAATAAATAAGAGGCCAGCACTGTGGCATAGCAAGTAAAACCAACATCTAAAGTGCCGGCATCCCATATGGGCACTGGTTCGAGCCTGGCTGCTCCACTTCTGATTCAGCTCTCTGTTATGGCCTGGGAAAGCAGTGAAAGATGGCCCAATTCTTTGGGCCCCTGCACCCATGTGGGAGACCTGGAAGAAACTTCTGCGAGTGAACCAGTATATGGAAGACCTCTCTCTTTCCCTTTGCCTCTGCCTCTCTGTAACTCTGCCTTTCAAATAAATAAATAAATCTTTAAAAAATAAAATCTTTAAAACATAAGGAAATATTATCAAGAGCAGACAGTGACTGATTTAATATCCATATCACTGAAATATTTTCCCCAGCCACCTCTACCAGGAACTTAAGGGCTTATACCCTGATTTTTTAAAAGGTCATGTAAAATGAAACCATGTCCCACAGACTTCCCGGCTTCTCAGCCTCTACTATTCACTCTCTCCTCCTCTAATCTCTCATTTTGCTAACAAAAATACCATGGAGATTGGAAAGATAAAATTTAACAAAATGTGAAAAAAATTAAATCCAAACTATTCCCCAGCTTGCAACAGCACAGGGACTAGATGCCTGCATCCACACCCTCACTGATGCCACAGTCTCAGAGGATGAGGTGCATCACTGGGCACTGAACTCATCTGTGAAAAGCTGGCCTCAATACTGTTCTCTGGTTGAACTGAAAAATCTCAGGCAAGTGGCTCCCTTAGACAATTTTTTTTTATTTTAAAGCTATTTTATTCAAGTTTATTTTCATATTTTTACACATGCTATACAAACAGGAACTATCCTTTATTTTTAAAACAAAAGCCTTATTAAAATATAATTTACATAGCATGAAATTAACCATTTAAAACATGTACAGTTTATTTGTATTTAGATATTTTTATATACCACTACTCTCATCATTATTTAATTACAGAAGCAAATGTAACTTTAAACAATTTTTTGGTCTTGTTTTAAATGTTATTTAAGGTATACGAATTTCATGTAGTTTATGTATACAGATTTAGGAACGTGGTTATACTTCCTACCCTCTCCTTCCTCCCACCCACGCTCCTACTCTTCCTCTTCCTTCCACTCCTATTCCCTCTCTCAATGATCTACTTTCAGTTTACTTTATGCTTGTAAGATTAACCCTACAGTAAGAGTTTAACAAACACTAAGAAGGAAAAAACACTGCTCCTCAGCAGTAGACAAAGGCTATAAACAACCATGGACGCTCAATATGTCAATTTCACTCCTAAACATTGCATTTTTGGTACTCTATTAGTTATCCCAGATCAGGGAAAACATATGGTATTTGTCTTTTTGGGAATGGCTTATTTCACTAAGTACAATGGTTTCTAGTTGCATCCATTTTGTTCCAAAGACAGGATTTCATTCTTTTTTCATGGCTGAGTAGTATTCCATAGTATATATATACCATGATTTCTTTATCCAGTCATCAGTTGATAGATATCTGAGTTGATTTCATATCTTAGCTACTGTGAATTGAGCTGCAATAAACTTGGGGTTACAGATAACTCTAATATGCTGATTTGATTTTATTTTGTTTAAATTCCCAGGAGTAGGATTGCTGGGTCAACTGGTAGATTTATTTTCAGATTTCTGAGGTATCTCCATACTGTCTTCCACAATGGCTTTGCTAATTTACATTCCCAGCAACTGTGGAATAAGGCACATTTTTCCCCACATCTCACCAGCATTTGTTGTTTGTTGGTTTCTATATGACAGTCATTCTAACTGGGGCAAGGTGAAACCTCACTGTGGTTTTTATTTGCATTTCTCTGATGGCTAGTGATCATGAACATTTTTTTCAAGTGTCTGTTGGCCATTTGAATTTCCTCTTTTGAAAAATGCTTTTTCAAGTCTTTGCCCTTTTTTTTTTTTTAATTTGACAGGTAGAGTTACAGATAGTGAGAGACAGAGAGACAGAGAGAAAGGTCTTCCTTTCATTGGTTCACTCCCCAAATGGCTGCCACAGCTGGCGCTGCGCCGATCCGAAGCCAGGAACCAGGTGTTTCCTCCTGGTCTCCTACACGGGTTCAGGGACCCAAGCACTTGGGCCATCCTCCACTGCCCTCCTGGGCCACAGCAGAGAACTGGACTGGAAGAGGAGCAACCGGGACTAGAACCCAGGGCCCATACAGGATGCCAGCACCGCAGGCGGAGAATTAACCAAGTGAGCCACATCGCTGGCCCCTCAAGTCTTTGCCCTTTTCTTAATTGGACTGTTTTGCTGAGTTTACTGAGCTCTCTATAGATTCTGGATATTAATCCTTTATCAGTTGCATAGTTTGCAAAAATTTTCTCCTCTCTGTCGACTACCTCGTCACTTTGCTGAGTGATTCTTTCGCAGTGCAGAAGTTTCTCAGCTTTGTGTAACCCCATTTGTCTATTTTGGTTTTGATGGCCTGTGCTTCTAGGGTCTTTTCCAAGAAGTCTTTGCCTGTGCCAATTTCTTGCAGAGTTTCCCCCAATGTTCACTTCTAGTAATTTGATGGTATCAGGTCATAGACTCAGATGACTGGTCCATTTTGAGTTGATTTTTTTTTATAATGTGTTAAGGCAGGGTTCTTTTTGTTTCACACTTCTGCACACAGATCCAATTTACCCAGCACCATTTGTTGAAGAGACTGTCCATACTCTAGGGATTGATTTTAACTCCTTTGTCAAAGATAAGTGGGTTGTAGATGTGTGGATTGATTTCTGGTGTTTCTATTCTGCTCCATTGGTCTTCATGTCTATTTTTCTGCCAGTACCAGGATGTTTTGATTATAACTTCTCTGTAGTATGTCTTGAAATCTGGTATTGTGATGCCTCCAGCTTTGTTTTGGCTATATAAAATTGCTTTAGCTATTTGGGGTCTCTTGTGTTTCCATATGAATTTTAGCATTGCTTTTCCTAGATCTGAGAATAATGTCATTGGTATTTTGAATGGGAGCACATTGAATCTGTAAATTGCCTTCAGTAGTATGCACATTATGATGATATTAATTCTTCAATCCACAAACATGGAATATTCTTCCATTATGTGTGTGTCCTCTTCTATTGCCTTCTTTAATGTTTTGTAATTTCCATAGTAAATATCTTTACCCTAGGCTAACTGCCCACTGCACCAAAATCACTTGGTACAGTGGCAGTAAACTCAGGCTCAAGTACATCAATATGCCCATTTCTTGAGTATTTCTTGTCAGGGCAAAATGAACATAGAAATCTCGTGTGTATGTTACCTCTGAAATAATCTATTATGATTTTTTTTCTAAGCAGGTTTTTACAAACCATAGAGTATAAATAGATTATATTCTATCAAGAACACAAACATAGTATTTTCCTTTCTTTGTAGAAACATACTATCTGCAGCAATCCCTATCTATTTTTAATATATTAAATTATTAATAATACTTAAAACAGCTTTGACATTCAATTGTACAAAACAAAAGCAAAGGAAATGTTTAAGATGAATGTCACAGACCAATATCTAATATCTCCCAGAGAAATGTCAGAGAGCCATATATGTGAAATACAGATCTGGAAGATGTCGTCAGCTGAAGTGTGAATGACCCACTCTGAGGTTCTGTGGCATTTCACTGTGCCTGGGTCAAGAGTAGACAATTGAAATTACACCACTGACCACATAACAGCAGTAAAATTTTTAAATGCCCTAACTTGTGATCAGATAACTCCAGAAATGTTTTCCTCTTCTGGAATTTAGTACATGAGACAAAAAAAGGATGGAAATACATTTGATCTTAAAAGTATTCATAAATTTCCAAGGATAGATTCCAAAGATGATCAGGGCCTTTTATCAACCACGAAATTTATATCAACATGGTTATCCAGCAATCCACACATACAAACCCTCAACCTTGACAGAGTAGAAAGTTAAGGAGGCACTAACAAAAATGTGAACCATCACAGGTTATTTAAGACTTTAGATTCCTTTCATATAACTACAAATGTCTTATTTTTCTATGCATATGTGCAGAGATATAACAAATGATAGATGGATAGATATAAATAGCTAATGCGAAGTGAAATCCTAGCAATGGAGGAGACCAACTCAATTGTGCCAACAGTCTCAGACAGAAGTGCATGCATGGGATGATTCAGAGGGCAGCTGACACAAGAACCCCAATCTTGCAACAGTGATGTGCAATATGCATTCTTGGGCCCTGCCCTCTGGAGCTTACAGCCTGGCTGCTCATATCTTCCCCATGGCAATGCACTACAACCCCATAAGCTGGCACCAGCTCAGCCACAGCAGCAAATTCTTTGAGCCCTAATGCTATCATTCCTTGATGAAGATTAAATGATGTCTCTCCCTTAAAACGGAAGATTGAGCTAACGTGCATAGCAGCACATTATAACCTGTCATGTGCAACACAAATGGGACCTGAAGTGCCCCTGTTTTAACAGGGAGGACTGTCTTCTCCAGCCACCTTTCTCCAGTATGCCACAATGTTGGACAGCACAGAGGTTTTCAGATCTACTCGAGAAGCACACACTTACAAGCAAAGTTACACCAGTAGTTGAATGTTCACAGGCTTGAGTACTCCACATTGTGGGAGACATAGAAGAAAACCAGGGCTGGTTCTTTTGCTCGAGAAGTCAAAGTTTCACCAGGCAAACAGAAGAAGCATGCATGAAATAGCAGCAAAGCTAACACTTTACTGAAGGGCTAAACCAGGAAGTGAGGCTTACTTCAAAAACTAAAGGGAAAGGAAGCATTTTCAATGTCAACTGACAAAATGTGTATCAAAAGGCACTGCAGCAGGAAGACAAAGCCCCTACAAAGGTGTACAGGTAGGAACACACCTGTGGCTTGGCCAGAGACGGTCTTAAATAGTGAGTGGTAAGAGGAGCAGAAGTCGTTCAGACTGTGCAGACTCAAATACCAAGGAAAGGTTTTTTTAGCATAATTTTTTCAACTTTTAATAAATATAAATTTCCAAAGTACAACTTTTGGATTATAGCAGCTTTTTGCCCCTTAATCATCTCCCTCCTACCCACAACCATCCCATCTCCCACTCCTTCTCCCAACCCATTCTTCATCAAGATTCTTTTTTTTTTTTTTTTGACAGGCAGAGTGAACAGTGAGTGAGAGAGAGAGAGAGAGAGAGAGAGAAAGGTCTTCCTTTGCCGTTGGTTCACCTTCCAATGGCCGCCACAGCTGGCGCGCTACAGCCGGCACACCGCGCTGATCCGAAGCCAGGAGCCAGGTGCTTCTCCTGGTCTCCCATGGGATGCAGGGCCCAAGCACTTGGGCCATCCTCCACTGCACTCCCAGGCCACAGAGAGAGCTGGCCTGGAAGAGGGGCAACCGGGACAGAATCCGGCGCCCCTACCGGGACTAGAACCCGGTGTGCCAGTGCCGCAAGGCAGAGGATTAGCCTATTGAGCAACGGCGCCGGCCAAGATTCATTTTCAATTATCTTTATATACAGAAGATCAAGTTAGTATCTTTGCACCCACACAGAAACACAAAGTATAAAGTACTGTTTCAGTACTAGTTTTACCATTAATTCTCATAGTACAACACATTAAGGACAGAGATCCTACATGGGGGGCAGGTGCAGTGACTCCCATTGTTGATTTAACAATTGACACTCTTATTTATGACGTCAGTAATCACGCAAGGCTCTTGTCATGAGCTGCCAAGGCTATAGAAGCCTCTTGAGTTCACAAACTCCGATCTTGTTTAGACAAAGCCATAGTCAAAGTGGAAGTTTTCTCCTCCCTTCAGAGAAAGGTATTTCCTTCTTTGATGGCTCATTCTTTCCGCTGGGATCTCACTCACAGAGATCTTTCATTTAGGTCATTTTTTTTTTTTGCCGAAGTGTCTTGGCTTTCCAAGGAGTTTTTAAATTTAATCTAAGGGCCGGCATAGTGGCGTAGTGGGTTAAGTCACCATCTGCAGTGCCAGCATCCCATGTAGTCACCAGTTCGAGTCCTAGCTGCTCCACTTCCCATTTAACTTTCTGTTAATGTGCGTGGGAAAGCAGCAGTAGATGGCCCAAGTACTTGGGCCCCTGTACCTATGTGGGAGCCTCAGATGAAGCTCCTGGCTCAGGCTTCAGCCTGGCCCAGCCCAACTCTGGCTGTTGTAGCCATCTATGGAATAACCAGTGGATGAATGATCTCCCTCTCTCTGTCTCTAATTCTGACTTTCAAATAAATACATACATAATTAACTTACTCTAATACTCCTAAAACATTGATTACATAGACCCTTGGGTCACACGACTATCACCATGGAACATGTTGGCAATGGTAAGAGAATTTCAAAGGAAAGAGCCTAACTAGAAAAGGCTTAATGAGGTACAAAACTCAATCAGAAGTAGGCTCATTTCAGAGCCAATTCCTTGCTCATTTTCCAATGCAAACACACGAGTCAGAAGAAGTAGATTTAATTTCTGATAAGCCAGGTTAGGTACAGATATGACTGTCATTGTCACGTGGTTTACTGAGCTGGGAGGCTGCACAGGTTTCAGGAGATACATTTGGAGGTCACAGCAAGGCAAGTTGCAATCCTCGAACCTGAAAAGGTTACTCGATCTCTGTTCCTCAGTTTCCTCATATACACAGTAGACTACTCCCTCTGCACAGGATTTCAATTAGGGGGAAAAAAACTTCTAAATGTTTAAATCATACATAAAGGCTAATTAAATAAGAACAGCACATTTTGTTAGTTGATGAGCACCCTAATGGCAGGGACTATAAAGGGTTTTTATTCTCCAGTGCAAATCCAGAGCCTGTCGCCATCCCAAACATCTGTAGGAACGAAGTAAGTCTTTGATATTGTGTCAGTCTCAAATTTAATGCAACATATCCTTAGTGAGCACCGATTAGGTACTGAGTACTTAGTAGGCCCTAGGGCTCAAGTGGTGAAGAAACCAGCAAGGGCTCCTGTGTATGGTCTAGTGTATGGTCTAGCGGGGAGTGCAGGTATGATACAAAAAAAAAAAAAAAAAAAGTGTAAAGGTGCAAAGCCCACAAAACAGCTATGCAAGTCTAGAGCAAGAATGGGGCAGATTCAACTGACTCTATAAAGTCAGAAGAGCCCTTCAAGCTCAACAAGTAACAGTCGTCAATTACTCCTATAATTTTCCAGAGTGAGACACGGTATTAAGATTTAACTGCCTGTTGATTTAAATGTAGATTCCTTTTTCAAAGATTGCTTCATTAAATTTCAAAGACTGGTACATGAAAAAGGGGAGTGCTTCACAACAAAAGTGGAGGGAGGGCCTGGCCTACTTGTGAGAACCCAGGTATCTTAGGTAGGAACCAAAGCATGTTAACTCATAATCAGCTGTTTACCAAAAAGACCTTAATTACTGTAAGCAATCTGTTTAGTTACAGGTTTGTCTTAAAAGGAACATGTTCTCTAATTTCAAATATATTCCAAGTAACCCATTTTGAAATTTTATGAATTTTCACGACTGGAGCCATGAATGTTAACCTCCAAAGTAACCAACATTTATTGAGTTTCTCCTCTGTGTAAAATATCAGAGAAGGCATCAAGGAAAATAGGAAAAGATTTAAAAGATATAACTATTACAAAATATATAATCTGTGTAGGGAAAAGATATGACAAGAATTCAAAATAAATGGCAAATAAAATCTAATTAGAAACCTAAGTTTCATGAAGACTAGAGTGACTGTCTTTTGATCACCAGTTACTACCTTAAAAGGCAGCAAAGAAGGGAGCTGTGGTACAGCAGGAAATGCTGCCACTTGCCACGCTGACATCCCATCTCAGTGTGCCAGCTGGAGTCCCAGCTGCTCCACTTCCAACACTTCCCAGTTAATACACCTGGGAAGGCAGCAGAAGATGGCGCGAGTACTTGAGCCCCTGCCACTCGCATGAGAGACCTGGATAGAATTCCTGGCTCCCGGCTTTGGCCTGCCCCAGATCTCACTGTGGTACTCATCCAGAGTGAACCAGTAGATAGAAGTGTCTGCCTATCTATCTTTAAAAAAAAAAAAAAAAAAAAAGAGGCAGCTAGACAAAAGGAAAGAAGGAACCAAGCCATGGATTAAGCAAGGAAAGCAATGTTGCAAGAGGGTCCAGGAAAAATTTCATGGAGAGTAAGAATCAGGGGCCAAAAATGGTAGTCAGGGAAAATCAAACAAAAAGGGAGAGGGAAGACAAGTTGAGGAGATGGAAAGCATGAAGGCCATGACTGGGAATTCATGCAGAGGAGTCCAAAATAAGGCCAGAAATGTGGATGAAGCTCACACTTCCCAAAAATTTAAATGTCAAACTGAGGCATGGGGGCTTGAGGGGGTTGGCTACAGAAAGTTAAGATGGTTTGTAAGAGAAGAATGTGATCAAAATGCACCTGACAGACCTTGACAGATGCTGTGGCAGACACTGCTGCAGAAACCCTGCAAGAAATGAGAACCTAGGCTAGGGCAGGCGCAGCATGACCAGCTCGCAACCACCAGTTCGCTGACTCCCTGGAAGTCACAGCAGTAGCCAGAAAACTTACTCAACATTTTACCACCTGGCAGCACTAAGCACTATCATCAATATTTTGACACAATCCTGAAAACAACTCAGAAAGGAGGGAGTTTCTCAGATTAAAAATTAAAACTCAGAGCTGGCATCTCCACCTAGCAGACTGAGCTGCCGCCTGCAACGCCAGCATTCCATATGGGCACCAGTTCTGTCCCGGCTGCTCTACTTCCAATCCAGCTGGGAAAAACAGCAGAAGATGGTCCAAGTGTTTGGGCCCCTGTCACCAGCATGGGAAACTCAGATAAGGTTCTTGGCTCCTACCTTTGGCCTGACCCAGGTCTGGCTGTTTGCAATCACTGGGGGCTGAACTTGAAAATGGAAGATATATTCTCTCTCTCTTTCTCTCTCCCTCTCTCCCTCCCTCACTCCCTCCCTCTCCCCTCCTCCTCCCTCCCTCCCTCCCTCTTTCCCTGTAACTGATTTTCAAATAAATATATTTTTTAAATTAAGATGCAACAAAAAATTAGGACTCAAGGAAGTTAAGCAAGTATGATGGTCTATCTGACTCACAGCTTCCTGGTCCAAACCACTGCATTGCCAAGTCAGTCAGGAAGGGGTACTGAGACTTAAAAATCACTATATTTTCAAATCTGGGTGACTAGGGGAATGATGACACCATCAATAAAAACAGAACACAAGAAAGACATTGAGTTTCAGAATGCTGTATCTGGGGTTACAGAAGAAGAGACAACGAAAACTGAAGAGCAGACCAGAACAAAAAAGTATAGCATCAAAGGCAGGTGTGAGGGCCAGCACTGTGGTGCAGCGGGTTAATGCCCTGGTCTGAAGCACCGGCATCCCATATGGGCACCGGTTTGAGACCCGGCTGCTCCACTTCCAATCCAGCTCTCTGCTATGGCCTACAAAAGCAGTAGAAGATGGCCCAAGTCCTTGGGCCCCTGCACCCATGTGGGAGACCCGGAAGAAGCTCCTGGCTCCTGGCTCTGGATCAGTGCAGCTCCAGCTGTTTTGGCCAACTGGGGAGTGAACCATCCGATGGAAGACCTCCCTCCCCCTTGCCCCGCCCCTGCCCCCCGTGTGTGTGTGTGTGTGTGTGTGTGTGTGTGTGTAACTCTGACTTTTAAATGAATAAATAAATCTTAAAAAAAAAAAAAGGTGAGTTATGGATTAGGGCTGGGATACAGACCTAGGAATTAACTGCAAAAGGGTAGCAATTTTATAGAACATTCAATCATTCAATGATCAAGTGTTCTGTGAATACCTATGCCAAGCACAAGGCTAGCCTGTGGAAGGAAATAACACCAGAAGTTTATACTTTTAAAGATCTGACAGACTGCCTTAGTGGGAAGAAGTTAATGAGACCTTTGAGAAACACCTACATGCAGGGGTGAGAAAGGAAGACAACAAGCAGAGAATACCAGGCTGGACACAAAAACACTGCAGAGTGAGGTGAAAAACTCTAATACCATGATTTCAGCAAAGCAATGGCAACAGAAGCCACCTGCAGATGGCAATGGCTTCCTAACAGCACACTGGATTAACAGACCATGAAGCTCAAAATGCTCCTTAACAAATCTAGGTGGACACAAGCAAGTATTTAGCTCTCTATGAGGATACAGTGTTTCAAAAATGTGAACCTAGATTACTACAAACCAAGAGGCAGACGCTGACAATAAACCAAGATACAAAAGAAACAAACAATACAGGCCAGGGTTGTGGCTTAGAGGGTAAAGCTGCCACCTGCAGTGCCAACATCCCATATGGGCCCAGTTCAAGTCCCAGCTATTCCACTTCCAATCCAGCTCTCTGCTATGGCCAGGGAAAGCAAAATATGGCCCAAGTCCTTGGGCTCCTGCACCAGCATGGGAGACCCAGAGGAAGCTCCTGGCTCCTAGCTTTGGATGGGCACAGCTCCAGTCATTCTGGCCAATTGGGAGTGAACCAGCAGATGGAAGACCTCTCTCTGTCTCTGCCTCACCGTGTGTGTGTGTGTGTGTGTGTGTGTGTGTCTGTGTCTGCCTTTCCTTCTCTAACTCTTTGAAATAAATAAATAAATCTTTAAAAAAATTTCATCACATTCTATGTTAGAAGCATTTTTTTCAGTGTATGTGACTTAAGGTTAACTACATATTTTGATAGCAAAAAAAAAAAGCTACAGTATAACAAACCATAAAAAGTACTTTGAAGGCATATTTTTACATCTACATGAACCCAACAAAAGAATATTTAATATAATTCAATGATCCATACTTATTAATGAATCAGATACAGTTTCCACTCAAGTTCTTCTCCAATACCTATGTAGTTACCATTCACAAAAATAATAAATCAGAGTCTGGCATTGTGGTGCAGTGTGTTAAGCTGCTGTCTTCAATGCTGAATGCTGGTTCAAGTCCTGGCTGCTCTGCTTCCAATCCAGCTCCCTGCTAATGCACCTGGGAAAGCAGCAGCAGCAGATGGCTCAAGTCCTTGGCCCCCTATACCCACCTGAGAGACCTTGATGAATTCCAGTCCTGGTCCAGTCCCAGAAGTTGGAGCCATTTGGGGAATCACCCAGTGGATGAAAAATCTCACTCCCACTCTTACTCTTTCTCTGTCACTCTGTCTTTCAAATAAGTAAAATAAATCCTTCAAGTAATAGCAATAGAAGTCAGCATGGTGGCACAGCAGGTGAAGCCACCACCTGCTATGCCAGCATCCCACATAGGTGCTGTTTGAGTCCAACCTGCTCCACTTCCAATCCAGCTCCCTACTAATGGGCCTGGAAAAGCAATGGAAGATGGCCCAAGTATTTAGGCCCTTGCCACCCATGTAGGAGACCTGGATGGCGTTCCAGGCTCCTGACTTCAGCCTGGCCCAGCCCTGGCCATTGTAGGCATTTGGGGAGTGAATTAGGAGATAGAAGATTTCTTTCTGTCTCTCCCACTCTTTGTAACTTTTCTAAAATAAATAAATAAATATTTTAAAAAATAAAATAAGCCAGTCATCAGTCATAAATTTACATTTAGGAAAATAAAAACAAATCACTGTCTTGAAATATTCTCTTGATAGTCATCCTAAAAACAAAATTTACATCTGTTTTTAGATGACAATATATTAAAGCTGTACTGAACAGTAATGTAGTTTTATAGAGAAAATGTAATATAACTATTGTTTGAATCAAATTCGCTATGTAATGATTATATTACTGCTCATCATTTTCATCAATTTAAGCATGTGATTTCATTTATAGAGGAAAGGAATATAAAATGTATTGAATTTGGACTAACCCTGTTTTGTGGCTCCAATGGGTCTATTTTAATCAAATTTCCATGTGGCAGATAATTTTAGAGAGTTTTTCTTTTAGCCTATTCATAATATTAAGTGGAAATTTGTCTATAATTCTGGATAAATCTTACATGTTACAGCACAAAAAGCCTAACAGTTTATATTGGCAAACAACACTCTGTTAAAGATGAGAAAGCACAGCATGCAGGGATTCAACAGCTTTCCCAGGTTGACATGAACGATAGATGGAGAGGAGAACATATGCAATATGCATAACTTCCTGTAAGCATGTTAAAGGTTTCTAAGCACATATTATAATTACGCAGGTAAACATTATTACTAATGTGTGTATACGAAGACCTATAGAATGTTGATATCCATAAATAAATAAAACCAATTAATTAACATTTAAACCACATTATGAAATCCCAGTAAATCATGCAGAATCTTTAAGAACAGGTTTAGGCTGGCGCTGCGGCTCACTAGGCTAATCTTCCGCCTTGCGGCGCCGGCACACCGGGTTCTAGTCCCGGTCAGGGCGCCGGATTCTGTCCCGGTTGCCCCTCTTCCAGGCCAGCTCTCTGCTATGGCCAGGGAGTGCAGTGGAGGATGGCCCAAGTCCTTGGGCCCTGCACCCGCATGGCAGACCAGGATAAGTACCTGGCTCCTGCCATTGGATCAGCGTGGTGCGCCGGCCGCGGCGGCCATTGGAGAGTGAACCAACGGCAAAGAAGACCTTTCTCTCTGTCTCTCTCTCTCACTGTCCACTCTGCCTGTCAAAAAAAAAAAAACAGGTTTCAAATTGAAGACACACAATCAATGTCCCAGAAACAGAAGTCAGAAACATAGAAATTTAATATATAATAATGGTAACTCTAAAAAAAAAAGTGAGAGAAGAAATTGACACTGGTTCTCATCTGTGAAGATGGTAGGATAACTTTCCTATGAAATAATTCCTCAAAATCACTTCAATGAACAGAAATATTAGTAATATTTTCTTTAGTAATATCTGGAAATGTAATATCAGTTGAAATGTCTCCAGTTTTTGTTTCTACCAGACAGAAAGAGTCATTTTTTTCTTTCAAAAACATGGCATGCAACAATTTCAATATCTAAATAACCCTCTAAGGAGGAGATGTATCATGATACTCCGCTGCACTACACTTAACGTACGGCTTGTAGCAAAATGAGAATGCCACTGGAACAATGCTACTATCTAAGGGGTTTATTAAACCAAGGTTAACAGTTGAAAAAATAGGTAAAACAGAAGCTCACTGTTACCACCAACAGGTATCAACATGGTCATATGCTAACAAAATTACAGATCCAATAACAGGCACAACATTCTCCACTAAATAATAGAGAAGAGGAAAAACCTCAAAATACAAAATAGGAGTTGGCATTGTGGTATAGAAGGCTGAGCCACCGCCTCTGACACCATCATCCTGCATCAGAGTGCTGGTTCAATCCCCAGCTGCGTCCTGTCCAGCTCCCGGCCAGTGTACCTGGGAAGCAGCATCTGCTGGCCTGAGTACTTTGGCACCTGCCACCCACAAGGGAGACCTAGAAGGAGTTCCAGGCTCCTGACTTTAGCCTGGAACAGGCTGAGCCATTGAGGCTATTTGGGAAGTTACCCAGCAAATGGAAGTGTGCATACACCCTTTCTCTCTGTATGTTTCTCTGTCATTCTGTTTTTCAAATAAGTAAGTCTTCAAAGACATACATACACAAAATAAACACCTGGAAGAGCTGTCTGCTATAAATTAACATTGAATTAATACCACTTAAGGGTGCTAAATATGTCCACCATCCATAGCCACAGAGCCAGAGAGCATTTTATTCACCTAAAATGAGCTATATTATGATGACTTTTCAAAAGTTGATTTATGGATAATCTATTTCTTAGTAAGAACTTGTGAGTCTGAACTCTGAACTACTTCCCTTTCATGAAGAAACTTCCTACCTAACCCTTATGTTTTACTGCAAATTTTGTAACTTTTTAAGAAGTGCTTTTTTAACAAAGCAAATTCAAAGAAAATACAAACATTTCCCACTTCTCCTGCCAGAAAGAATCCTCCTTCTGAATTTCTCACACTTTTTCAGTATCTTACAATGATCATTTTTTTCTTATATCTATGCTCATATACATACATAAATCATTTTCCTCTTAGCTTTTCAGTTAGCTGAGAAGAGCTAAGAGTTTTATTTACATTTTCTTCCCCTACACATCTTATGTTGTACACATACTAGTAAGATACATGAAGAGCATAAAAAACTTGCCAGTTTCTTATTATAATTTGCATAGATATCATCACAAAACTTTTATTTATTTATTTATTTTGACAACTAGAGTTACAGACAGTGAGAGAGAGAGAAAGGTCCTCCTTTGTTGGTTCACTCCCCAAATGGCCGCCATGGCCGGCGCTGCGCCAACCCGAATCCAGGAGCCAGGTGCCCCGTCCTGGTCTCCCATGAGGGTGCAGGGTCCAAGGACTTGGGCCACCCTCCACTGCCCCACCCCCACCCCGCCCAGGCCACAACAGAGAGCTGGACTGGAAAAGGAGCAACTGGGACCGAACCCGGCGCCCATATGGGATGCCGGCGTGCGCCAACAAGGGAGGATTAACCAAGTGAGCCACAGCGCCAACCCCAACAAAACTTTTAACTGGCTTCTATCTCTATTACAATTCACCTAAACTCTGTTCCTTGCAGGATTACCTTAAAGCAAAACCCCAAGTATTTCTCCTATATGAAATCCTTCAGTGGCTTCCTATCTCCCAAAGAACCAAGGTCATGTGCATGTCATATATGGCAGATGCCATCCCATTTGCTCTCCCCTCACTTGTTACAGAAACCCTACAGCCTGGGTCTGGGGAACCATGCTATGCACAGTTCCTTCCCCTGTGCTCTCACTCTTTTATCTTGGTCGGGCAAATTCCTATGTACCAACAACCAACTCGGACCGTTAAAGCTCATCACACACCTTTCTCAAACACTCTGCACAGCAGTTTGTGCATACCAGTCCTGCAGCTCTTCTCATACACAGAATACAGAAGGAAACTTGAAAAGAGTAAATATAGCTATTTCTTTTCCTCTAAATTTTAAGAGGGCACCAGGTAGAAACCACAAGGATGTTTGTCTAAACAGCTAAATGCCAGAACTATACATAAAACTTCAACATCAACGAAGTTCTAGGTAGTAGTAGAAAAACCTACTCTATTCAAATATGGGACCTGCCTGACAATGCAGCCACCACTCCATAAACAGTCATCCCTTAGGGATGCATTTCCTGATTTAACACATCACCTAAGGAAGAAGTCTTAAATGAAAACTGTGATGAAATATTGCTAATTCTTAGAATTATTTTTAAAAGTTCCTTTATTTTTATTTGAGAAGCAGATAGAGAGAAAGAGAGCGCAAATGAGCACTCCCATTCTGTTTCACTCCCCCAAATATCTGCAACAGCCAGAGGCCAAAGCCAGAAGTCTGGAACTCATGTGACAGGAATCCAACCACTTGATGCTGCCTCCCAGGGTGCACATTAGCAGGAAGCTGGAATAGGAACTAGAGCCAGTTACTGAATCCAGGAACTCTGATTTGGGTGCCTTAATCTCTAGGCCAAACATCAACCCCTTTTTTTTAATTTCAATGTAAGAGACAGAGATAGAATACTCCCATCTACTGGTTCTCTCAATTGCCCACAATGGCCAGGACTGAAGCCAAGCACCCAATCCAGGTCTCTCTCATGGGCAGCAGAGACCTAACTACTTGAGCCGTCACTGCTGCCTTCCAAGCTGTACATTAGCAGAAGTTGGAATAAGGAACAGAAAGCCAGGAACCAAATCCAGGCACTCCAATGCAGGACACTGATGTCTTTTTCTTTTTTTTTTTAAGATTTTTATTTACTTATTTCAAAGGCAGAGTTTCAGCACAAGTGGCCTCAATGGCTGGAGTGGATGCCAACCTGAAGCCAGGAGCCAGAAGCTTCTTAGGAGCCAGGAGCTTCTTACGGGTCTCCCACATGGGAAGCCAAAGAGCCCAAGCATGTGGGATATCTCCCAATGCTTTCCCAGGAGCATTAGCAAGGAGCTGGCCTACAGTGGAGCAGCCAAGACTGGAACCGGTGCCCAAATGGGATACTGGCACCAGGGGTGACATTTTAACCCACTATGCCACAAAAATGGCCCAAAAAGGATCTTTCTTATGCATACTTACAACATATATGAATTAGACTTACTTGATCTGCTCAAACTGTATTTGGGGAAAAATATCATTTCTTCTCATATCACATCACCATCCCAGCCGTGGACTGATCATTCTCTCCTTTTGGCTACCACCCAACCTTGGCCCACACCTCAAATGTTGCCCACATCAGGTTGTATCATAATATATATTTACATACCTAGCTGCCAAGACAGAGAAACAAAGCTTCCCATGCAGCGTAAATTATCAACTTGAATTCTCTGTGTCTCAGTATCCAGAAGAAGGGTTAAGTATACTCAGGCAATAGAACAAGGGATTTTTGAGGCAAATTTTACCCAAGCCCAAAAAAGTGATTTCAATTAGATAATACACTTTAAGTGATGTGTTTGATAAAGATATTATCTAACATAAATCACAACATACTCAGCAAACTGTGAGATTTAAATCATGACTTTCACTTTTTAAGTTTCATATGTTGTAGACCCACACAGGTTGTATTGTACACAATTAAATACACTGTATTAGGTTAATTTTTTTTCCTCATAACATGGCCTAGAACCTAGATTTTCTAATCACTACTATCGAATTAATTTTTTCAAATTAAGAAAAATGTTTACATCATTGTAATTTACCAATTTTGATGTGTAACCAATATATAATACATTGCACATAAGGGGCAGCATTTGAACTTTCTCAAGTGTCTACACCTGTGAAACCCATCTCACAAAGTAATCCACAGTCCCACTGCCCTCATTAGCGTCCCAGAAATTCTTCACACCCCTTTGTCCTGTCCTTCCTCCTCCCTGTCCGTAGCAGCTATCAATCTGCTCTCTGTAACTATGAATTAGTTTGTGTTTTCCACAGGTTTATATAAATGGACTTACACAGCATATTTCTGTTTAGTGGGTTGGTTTGGTTTCAGAATTGCTTAACTCAAACTCAAATTAGAAACCACCCCTGTGGTTATCAGGCCTTATCATTTTCTCACCCATGGCAGTTACTTTGGAATCACTATTTAGGTCTCCCAAAAATTCAAATGTTGAAATCCTAATACCTTAGACAGTGTTAAGAAGTGGGCAGGCCTAGGGCCCAAGGCAGCACCTTCACCCTCCCAGCATGCAAAGGCATCATGTGTGAGTCGGGAAACAGGCTCTCTCACCCTACAGAGAACCTGCCATCCTCTCCATCCCATCTTCAGTTATGAGAAAGCTACCCAGTCTGGGGAGTTTTGTGAGAGCAGACCAAAGGAACTGAAACAGCACACATTGAACTCTTCCTTCCAGGACTCTCTGAACAGTGTCCAAACACTTGGATCACATTTTGGAGAATGGATGTAGTAATGGATGTGACTTCTATCCATTCCCCTCATCAATAACTGGAATTTGTCAACAATCCATTACACTTTTGAAGACAAAGAATTTTTTAAATCCAATGCATATCGTTGTTTTAAGACTAAATACCTTGGCCGGCGCCACAGCTCAATAGGCTAATCCTCCGCCAGCAGCGCCGGCACACCAGGTTCTAGTCCCGGTGGGGGCACTGGATTCTGTCCCAGTTGCCCCTCTTCCAGGCCAGCTCTCTGCTGTGGCCAGGGAGTGCAGTGGAGGATGGCCCAAGTGCTTGGGCCCTGCACCCCATGGGAGACCAGGAGAAGCACCTGGCTCCTGCCTTTGGATCAGCGCGGTGCGCTGGCAGCAGCGCGCTGGCCGCAGCGGCCATTGGAGGGTGAACCAACAGCAAAGGAAGACCTTTCTCTATGTCTCTCTCTCTCTCACTGTCCACTCCGCCTGTCAAAAAAAAAAAAAAAAAAAAAAAAAAAAAAAAAAAAAAAGACTAAATACCCAGGGGCTAGCACTGTGGCACAGCACATTAAAGCCATGGCCTGCAGTACCAGCACCCTATATGGTCATGAGTTCAAGTCCCAGCTGCTCTACCTCTAATCCAGTGGAAGATGGCCCAAGTGCTTGGGACCCTGTACTCATGTAGGAGACCCACAGGAAGCTCCTGGCTCCAGCCTGGCTCAGCACGGTCACTACAGCCATTTGGGGAGACTGAACCAGCAGATGGAAGACCTCTCATCTGTCTTTCTCTCTTGGTAATTCTTTCAAATAAGTAAAATAATTTTTAAAAAACTAAATATCGAAGCCTAAATAACAAACCTACTGTTATAAATTCTAGTTATATAAGGAATTTTGAGTGTTCCTAAACAATAGATGCCAACTTGATAACCAAGTTTATTCACCAGACAATATTATGACAAAAGCTATAAACTCTCAAAATTAAACAATAAGGACTTAATGATTCTCTGCAAGACTGACCTTTAATGGCATGAAAGTTGCCATATTAGCAAAAAGGAAAGACTGTCTTCTGGCTTCCTCTCAGTATATCAACAAGAATATGACATTTGAGTTTCTGATCATGCAAATGTTCTATATACAAAGAAAATTTAAGAAACTGTAGACTTAAGTGATCAGATTTATTTATTTTACTGACAGCAGAAACAGCATATGCATACCTATTCAAAAGATGATGCCATTGTGAAATATGAGATGGGGGGGGTATCTTCTATCCACTGGTTCACTACCCAGAAGCCTGTAACTGTTGGGCCAGACCAAAGCCAAGGGCTAGGAACTCACCTAGGCTCATCCATGTGGGCGGCAGGGACCCAAGTATTTGAGCCACCATTTGCTGTCTTCCTGTATGTGCACTGGCAATCAGAAGTGGGAATCAGAAGTTTAAGAGCTAGGACTCCGAGCAGGTATAATAATATGAGATGCAAATGTCCCAAGTGACCACTACTAATTCTGTATAACCATCAGAAATGGGTATATATGTTCACCAATAGACAAATACAGGATACTCAAGGCAGCATTTTCTGTAATATCAAAACTTAGATAAAAACAGGAAAGTAGATAAATAGTGTTATATTCACACCTCTTAGCTTTGGCCTGACCAAGTCCTGACTGTTGTAGGCATTTGGATAGTAAACCAGCAGTTGGAAGCTCACTTGTTCTCTCTCTCCCCACGCTTCCGTTGTGTGTGTGTGTGTGTGTGTGTGTGTGTGTGTGTTTGCCTTTCAAATAAGATGAAAAATAATTAATTTAATTTAATTTTGGGGGCGGCATTGTTTTATAGAGGGTAAAGCCGTCACTGCAATGCTGGTGTCCCACATGGGCACTGGTTTGAGTCCTCGATGCTCCACCTCCAATCCGGCTCCCTATTAATGCATCTGGGACAGCAGAAGATGGTCCAAGTGCTTGGGCCCCTGCACCTACATGGGAGACTAAGGTGAAGCTCCTGGCTCCTGGCTTCGGTCTGGTATAGTCCCAGTCATTGTGACCATTTGGGGAGTAAACCAGCAGATGAAGATATTTCTCTTTCCATCTCTCCCTCTTTCTCTAACTCTGCCTTTCAAATAAATAATTCTTTAAAAAATTTTAGCCCCCATTATTAATAGCTTTAGATTATTCAAATGACATTGAATGCTTACATACTTTAAATTACCCATTGACACCAAAATATAAAACCTACAAATAAAGATATATAGGCAAATTCTTCCTTATTTTATAAATTTGAAACCAAGAGAACTTAAGTGGTCTGTTCAACTGTCACTGACTGTAAGAAGAACTAGCACCTTGGGGGCCGGCGCTGTGGACAGCGGGTTAAGCCACTACATGCAGTGCCAGCATCCCATATGGGCACCGTTTAGAGTCCCGGCTGCTCCACTCCTAATCCAGCTCTCTGCTACAGCCTGGGAAAGCAGTGAAAGATGGCCCAAGTCCTTGGGCCCCTGCACCCGCCTGGGAGACCTGGAAGATGCTCCTGGCTCCTGGCTTCAGATCATTTCAGCTCCGTTCGTTGTGGCCAAATGAAGAGTGAACCAGCGGATGGAAGACCTCTCTCTCTCTCCTTCTCTGTGTGTAACTCTGAATTTCAAATAAATAAATTTTAAAAAAAGGAACTAGCATCTTACCACAGGGGCAACCCTAATTCCATGCCATTTAATAGGGGCATTGATAAAGAGGGAAAAGGGCTTGTTTTCAGCAATTCAACATCTTTCCATTTTATTTCAAGTTTGCACTTTTGAACATCTAAGAACCACCTTCATGTAACTAACTCACTGAGAATCAGTCCTATATTTGAAAGATACAAATCGAGTACATGCTTAACAGTGACCAAATAACTTTTTCTCATGATCGACCAGCCCAACACAATGAGGGCTCTCATGCTCACACAGGCAAGGAGAGCTAGCACGACACACTGAGTTGGGCATTCCTAGTGCCTACACTGCACTTACCTTGGTTTCAGAAGCATAAGCCAATGGGTCATTTAACTTCATGGGACATTATTTTATTGTGCTGGTGACAATGGTAACTCACCCTGACAGCTAACAGAAGCAGGTAAATCACAGCACTAGAAATGCCACACAAATGTCAGAGTGGGTATGAGACATACCTCAGAGGAGTACAAGACAAATGATACCTTAGAAGGGGTGGCTGAAGAAACAGATTCACTGAGCCTGTGTAGCAGCTGTGGGGGGGCTGCCTGGGAGGGAGGAACAGCCGTTTTCATGGACAGAACCTGGAAGGCTATGCAGAGACCCGTCATCCTTCAGGCAATTTGAAGGAACCTAAACAACTGAACAACAGGTAGAGTATGACATGCGGAGTGCAGCTCCACAGGCACAACACCATGAAGTCCTCGACACAACTTCTGTGGTGGACTGAATAGTGTTCTCCAAAGATATCCAAATCCTAATCCCTGGAACACATGAATTGACCCTTCTATGGCCAGAGAGATTTTGCAGACATGAAGAAACAAGACCTTGAGCTGGGGAGATTATGCTTGGCCACCTGGGCGAGTCCTGAAGATCTTCAAGTGTCTTTATGAAAGGGAAGCAGGGAGATTTAAGCACCAAACAGAAGGCGACAATGAAACGAGGACAGCAGAGACTGAAGGGTTGTGCTTTGAAGAGGGAGGGTGCGGCCACAGGGTCAGGAAAACCGGTGGTCCCTGGAAGCTGGATGGGCCTGGATGTGCCATCTCCCCTCAAAGCCTCAAAAAGGAACCAGCCCTGTCCATGCTGTGACTTTGACCTCTGGCCTCCAGAATTGGAAAGTACTAAATCAACTAAAGTTGATTTTGGCCACTGGGTTTGTGGTGATACATTACAAAACAGGAAACTAATATATGCTATGGAACATTTCCCCACAATGAACAGAATATGCCTCTGTAAACCAAATTCATGACAAAATAGTGAAAGTCTGTGAACACAGTACAAAATCTCAGTATTTTCAGACTTAAAGTATATTGAGTATAACAGTGTTTTTCCAGGTTAATTTGGAGTTTTTGTTAAAAATTATTGCTCTGTTTGTTTACAACACTCCCATCTGTCAGAGCTTTGAGAGGCTTCATTTTGTCGGTGGCTGGCAGATTTTCATTAAAAAGATAATCTTTCTCCAGAAGTTATTGAGATGTCTTCTACCTTCAACAACAAAGGACATCTTAGACCCACTGCTCTTTAAAATCTGCCCACTTCAAGTTCTGGCTATAAACATCCCCAGGTCAGTTAACATTAATTAACTTCTCTCTAAATACAGGCGAGGAAAACTGTCTAGAGATGAAGAGGGGCTTATCTGTCCATTTCCTGCTATCACATTTATAAGGGCTATCAACTTAATTGAAACATAAAAACTGAATAGTTACTTGAAAAATGTGGGGGAAAAAAATAAAGTGCAGCATCTGCAGATACAGTCCTAATAAGCATCAATAAGAGGAGGGCATTCTTTGCATTTTCCTCTTGGGCCCGAAGGCTGGCTCACAACAGGGCTCCAATCAAAATGGGAGAGCACCACTGCTGTTCTCAGGGCGCCCTGTGAACAGTGAATGCAGAACAATTTTGGACACCATCATGATCCTACTCAAAAAGCTTCTTAACTCTCAGCCGAGGGACCTGGATTTACTCAAGGAAATTTCAGGAGGATCTTGGGGGACTGTAAGCTCTCTATGCTTTACTTTTAATATACTGATGTCCTTTAGAATTAGGAAGAATACATTCTGAGGTTATCCTGTGAAAAAGAGGAAAACAGTACAAAACCCATGACTTACTGGATGTCACTGTTAAGGTACGAAACAGATTTACCTCTACTTAGCTTATGATCAAACTCTTCTGCTACTAAGAAAGATTCCTGAGGGATGTGAATTTAGACCAAAACACTTAGAGCACAATATTTTGCCATTCTTTCTGTCCTATAAAAATAAACACAGCTACACAGATTCTGTGTATCACCCATATGTGGAATTATTCTTGGAGACATTTAATGAAGATAAATCATAGTAGCAATTACTAAGAATTCCAAAGTTTTCTAGGCAAAGCTGTATTTTCCAGGAGGAATGGCTTCTAAGAAAAGTATAATTCTGACCAAAAAGGATAGTTCTTACCAAAAATATATAGCTCTGTTTAAAAACTGAATATATCTTGAGCACTGAAAGTCTCTGCAAGAAAATCTAGGTCTCAAAAATAAGTTACAATGAAAACTTAGCCACAGGAATTTTATATGTGGTAGTTAGCATTTTCAAATATCACATTCAGAAAAAATCAGACTAAGTGCATACTCTTTGAGGAATTTTGTAAATCACTGGCTTGTTATTAGGAGGAAAGCATATGCTAAAGAAAATATAGCTATGCACCAAGGCAAATGAGAGAAGAAACACTACAAGACACATTCCTAAAAAACTAACTACAGGCTATCTGCAGTTTTGAATAGAACACAGGAGGGCAGAAGTTTCCCAGAGCACAGAGTTTCTCCAAGACAAACACGAATAACAACCCCTATGTTTCCTCTATCACTTCCCTCCAAATAACATGAAAATTCCTCCCACAGACTAAGCAAATTAACAAAACAAGGTTCCAGTTGGCAAACATGCATTATCAGCCAATTTGCCAATGAGAACACTGATGGGATTCTTCTTTCAATACAAATTCAAAGGTTTTCTCCATTTTGGGGCAATAACAGATGTGAGATTCCAGTTTCCTACAATTCTCCAAAGGAAAGTAATTGCCTCTAATTATGCATTCATTTTCATGCAATTAAGCCAAATGTGATTTGATCCCATTCAAGTCAATAAACACTGCACTCCCCCTAGGATAAAAACTCGAGGAAAATGGCCTATGCTTTTAGTCAGTAAGTACAGAGTGACAAGGTTCACAGGTGAGGTAAACAGGGACGAGGAGCAGCAGAGACCACAGGGGCTACTGGACCCATGGAGCTGTGAAATATTCAGTGGGGGGGAAGAAAATGCTAGAGTCTGACAAACACCAAGAGTCGGTCTTCGGTCGACACATTTGTTTCCCCATCAGAGAACCAGGATAAACACGATACTCAATCACTCACCACCACAGTCACACAAAGGATTGAGAAACCATTGGGGCCCTCCCATCAGCTCTGAGATGCAAGGGGACAGTCAGGGGCAGTGGCAGTTGCCTTGACTGAGAAAGGTGCCTTAAACGGAGGGGACAGCACCTGTGTTGGTTTCTGGAGCCAAGCACAAATTAATCAGCAAATATGAAAGGAAAGGCACAGTCAAGCCCCAGTCTAATAAAGGGAAGGCGCTCTGAACAGCAACAGAGGCACAGAGACAGCAAGCAGGTGAGCATCTCGGGCTCTGTGCAGCTACCTTGGAAGGGAGGAGACAGTGGAAGGAGTTTTATTTTAATGCATGAGAGATGGGAGCACACCAGGCCCCTTTTGGGAATCTTACTACAATCTTATAGTTTGGGGAGGAGAATTAATGAAGGACTCAAAACTCCTAGATTTAAGGAATATGTATTAAAATGTGAATTCCTAGATCAAGTATCTTGAAAGTGTACCCAGGGGGGCCGGCACCGTGTCACACTTAGTTAGTCCTCCACCTGCGGCACCAGCATCCCATATGGGCGCTGGGTTCTGGTCCCAGTTGCTCCTCTTCCAGTCCAGCTCTCTGCTGTGGCCCAGGAGGGCAGTGGAGGATGGCCCAAGTGCTTGGGCCCCTGCACCTGCACAGGAGACCCGGAGGAGGCACCTGGCTCCTAGCTTCGGATTGGCACAGCGCAGGTAGTGGTGGCCATTTGGGGAGTGAGTCAGCGGAGTGAGGACTTTTCTCTCTGTCTCTCTCTCACTGTTTGTGACTCTACCTGTCAGATAGATAGATAAAAAATAAATTAAAAAAATAAAATAAAAAAGTGTATCCATAATTGAAGCAAAATACTTGGAAAATATATCTAAAAACAATTTGAATAGCCAAATTAATGCCTTTACACAACTTGAATAGTAGAGGACAAACTCTATGAATCATTTTAGGAAACTGCATTTAGCCAATGAAAAATTCTATATTTAATGTAAAATTAATTGGGCATAGGCATTAGAATTATAATAGGACTAGATTAGAACCGAAAAGATGAATTAGATTCTGGGTCTGATATTTAGATTGTAAATAGGAGATTTAAACTCTAATGCTAATAAACTTTTCATATCAATTTTTTTTAATGGGACAAGCTAGAGAAATAGTGACAGCATCTACAAATCAGTGTCTCTCATTGATTATCCTTTGTTTGTAACTTGTGTTTTTAATAGTTTCATTCATTTGCTCAATTGACTGTAAGGAAACCAAAGCTGGCCAAGTGAGTCATGATGACTCATAGCACCTCTCCTGGAGTCGCCCCAAGACTGACCGGGCTTACTCCACTGGGCCTGAATGGCAAATTGGAGAAGAATGCATGACAGAGAGCCAAGGGCTGCCAAGGATGCCAAAGGAATTGTCCCATCAGGACAGTGAGGATGTCCTGAGAGTAGACTTCCCTGCACTTCCTTTCCAGGTTGGAATTTATGCTTACGCCTCAACCCAAAGTACAGAAAAGGCATCTGCGTCACACTGCTCCTTCCCCAACAGACCCTGAGATTTCACACACATCATTCTTTCAAAAGAAGGGACAAAGTACACCCTTTCCAGCCTTAAAGGCGCACATCAGATCTGTGAGGGCTGTGAGAGACGGGAGAAGCACAGCGGCTTCTCAGATCATGTCTTTCCACAGGGAAGGCAAAGGAAGCCTAGCAAAGGGACAAACCTCCACACTTAACAGCCCCACCATTACTGAATAACCACCATAGAGGTGTTACTTCTTAAAGAAGCAGGAATGAAACCAGGGCATGACTAAGCTGGCTCCTGCCTTTGCCCAGTGAGTGCAGCTAGTGATCGCAGCAGCTGTAACAGCAGCACGAAAGGTTTTCCCTTCTCTGCCTGCCAAATCCCAATACATCATTTCCTTCCTGCTGGACTCCACAGCTTCTGGGGGTCACAGACCACGTAATTCTTAGACTATGGTATCCCTGACCATTTGAGATAAGTAGAAAGCATTCAACCAATGAATACTGAATGCAAAATGAGCAGAGAATACCTACAACTGTTTCTTGGCCATTCACCTCCCAAACACCATGGGGACCCAATGCTAGAGCAAGTATGCATCATTATCCTACATGCTGGCACCACAGGCAAATCATGCCTTCAGGTTCATCGTAGCATTTCCAGAGGCAGTATCTTCAGCAAGTTCTCAAACACTCAGGATAGAGTGCATAGTCCCCAACAACACAGTACCAGTATCTATGTAAGCAGTGTTTGATTGAACAGAATCTTCAGAATATATTTAGTCTATTAAAATTTCCAGTCCTTGGATCTTAGAACACTTTTTCTATATAAATAAGGCTAAGGTGGTCATGTTCTTAAGCCAACAGCCTCATTTCCTCAAAAAAAGAAAACAGAAACATGAAATCCTTTTAGCTTCATATCTTCTAAAGATCACAGCGTGCACGCTATCACACCAGAACATGTCTGCCATTTGTGACATGACTGGCAAGGACCCAAGCCCTAACCCTCATGAGGAAGTCCAGGAGGACGGATTCAGGACTACAACCATTCTGGACCCTTAAACACGAACAGGTCAGAGAGAAGGGGTAAGAAAAATGAAAATGAACAACCAAGAATCCTAAAGAGATGGAAGAGTTCACTGAACCAGAAAACTGACGAGCTTCTATCCTTCAGACACAGGCCAAGGACAAATCCTACTCTCAAGGAAGGCCGAGGAGGAAAAAGACACCAGATGGGATCCTAAAGTCGAGAAGCAAAGGCCCCTGGGGATCCAGAGTCTTTGAGAATAGGGCCCAGCAGAACAACGGGGGTGGTGATAGGAGGGAGGGATGAACGACAAGCCTGAAATATCTGTTCCTTGTAGAAGCAGAGAAGTGGACAGGAAAAGGGGGCGGAGTGGGAGGGGTGAAGGGAGGAGGAGAAGATGAAGCAGGCGAGTGAGGAAGTGCCATTCCTGCTGTTGAGTGTTGATCAGCAGCCTGGGAACAAAAGGTTCCAACAATTCAGACGTCCCCTGTGGAAGAACTGGTTGTCCTTTCCACCAAGTTTCCTGTTTTGGACAGGCCCAGAGGGTCTGTATGCTATGATCTCACAACGCTGAACCCAAAACATATTCAAATATTTTAGTGTCCCCAAGTAGCTATGTAGTTTTGATGATCTCAAGGGCTCCAACAGACTAGGTATTTGTTAAGTACGTGCAGAACCAAAGAGCAATGAAAAGGGGAAATGTTTTGTTCCTGGTATAAAATGAAGTTCCTTTCGCATACTCAGCAAAACTGCAAGGAACTTCCATATTTTAGCACAGAGTAACCAAAATACAGTAAGCCAATTAGCTTGCTAATCAGCTCCCTCTCAAAAAATAAAGGGGGCAGGGAGTATAGCTGAGTTCCTTTTATTGTTTTATGGGTCATTTCTACTCACCATGTTACATCACATGTATTTTTTAATTATATATGAACACGATGTTCACTCTACCTTTACTCTCCGATACCAGTCATCTCCACCTTTCAGACTTCAATGCATTCAATGCATTTGGTATAGGTATTTATAAATATCATCTCTGCTGAATTACATATCATCTACATAATATACCCTTTTTCTCACTATATCATCATCATGAATCCAGTTATGATATTAACATCCCTGTTTTCAAGAAAAAAGTAGTAGGTATGTATATGTATGTAATATCTACATATGAAGTGAGTTTGGCAAAATGATTTTTAAACAAGGTTAGATCTTTTTATATATATTTGTATTTAAATAAACCATAAAAAGTCCCAACCACAGTGACACCACAAGAATGCTCCTCTCCTTTTGAGCCTCCAATATATTGAGAACTCAGGGGACCTGAGAATACCCCTATTAACCTGCATTTAGAACCAAGTGAGAGACAGATGCATGAATCAAAGAAACAGAGGTAAAAATGCCAGCTGTTGATTCTTAAGAGCTGTATCTGGAGAAGGGCTTCGATCTGAAACCAAATAGGCTAACATCCCTCACCTCCACAGAGGCAGTACCTGCTTGGTAGTTACCCTCATGGCAGAGAACGGACCAAAATGATTGTTTCCCAGGGCCTCGTGAAAGTCCCAGAGAGGCCTAAGCAACACATGCCCCAGTCTTAACCGATCTGTGTTCTCCTCAAGTAAGTCACCCTTCTCCTCCTGGGGACGAATGGATGAGGAAATGGAGAAATCTGGGAAGTATATCCTAACAGAAGCTCCTTCCCATGAAGACTGGGCATAAATAGTCTCCTTAACAATCGCATGAACTTTTGTCCTTACCCATTAGGCTACCTGGCTGCAGCTGTTCCCCAAAGGAGACAGAGATCAGTTTCCTAAAGCAGCCTTGTCCCCACATGGACAGGAACTGTCCATTGTAACCAGTCTCACTAAGGGTGGTCCTTACGATCACTGGGGTAGAGAAAGGGAAGTTTCTGAAAGAGACCAGAGAAGTGTATCAAATACAGTAATGTTAAGGTTATGCAGAAACTGACGTTGAAATTGACTCCCTATTTTCTTTCTAATTCCTAACTATACCCAGTCATGATGTCTAATGTAGACCAGGAAGTCTACAATGAACTTTAACCAAATCCTCCAGTAACTACCATAATAAAATGAAACAAATAGGGGTCCCAAAGTTTAAACCTCCTGGTCTCAGTTTTCCAGTAAGATATTAATGGCTAAAAATTAAATTTTCTTGCAAGTTGAAGTCCAAAATGTTTAATTCCAAAAGAATAAAATTCTGGGCTCCAATTATCTTGCCTTTATATGCACAAAGTCTCTTCACCTGAGTTTCCCATAAAGCAGGGAATGAGACAAAAGCTCCCATGAAGGCATTTAGTCTGGGAAGTCATCCTAAGAAGTGGGGGAGCAGGCAAATGGAAACAGAGAAGAAGGCAAAAACAAGGATGCATTACTGAACTGACCTTTGCTATTGGAAATGGGTGCTGGATGCCACCCAACGTTCTGAGGAATCTAATGCAGTGTGCCTCTAGCTGCCCTCCTGGGAGGAAAGGGGGCAGAGAGATTTATGGAGTGGTGGGCAAGGGGTACCCTGTATGAAATCCAACAATAGTTAAGGCCAAATTTGTCCTTTCAAATTTTGCATTTCCTGCTGTCAGAGGAGTTCTTGATATCTGGGTAGAACTGCATTAGGTTTCGTCATGCTGTTGTTTGCTTTTTGTTTTTAAATAACTTCAAGCTGTCATGGACACTGACTCAACTTCATCTCAAATCTTTGACATCTAGCCTTCACTTTCAAAGAGCCCAAATGGTTATAAGAGCAGGCAAGATTATCACCTGCCCCACACTCAAATTTACAGTCAATCCTCAGGCCAGAGAGTAGTTACCAGACAAGGAATGTAGTGTTCCAAGAATCCAGTACTTGGCAAAGTCTTGATCTACATAATTGCTTCAAAGACAACTACAGAAACCTAAGGGCATGAGAGATGGAGTCTACAAAGAAGAGCATATTCCTCCTCGTTGTAGCCATGCCAAGATACCTGCTACACAATGCCAGTTCTCCAAAGCTTAAAACTCACTAGGGGATGAAAGTCTAATGATGGATGGACAAACTGTGATATATACAAACAATGGGTTATTCAGCTTTAGAAAGAAATTCTGACATTTGCTACAACATGGACAAACCTAGAAGACATGTTCAATGAAATAAGACCATCACAAAAGGACATATTTCATATGATTCAGTCTGTATGATGTACACAGATTAGCCAAATTCATAGAGAAAGTAGAATAGTAGTTGCCAGGGTGTACTGCTTAATATGTAGATTTCAGTTGGGGAATATGAAAGGTTCTAGAGATGAATGTATTTAATGGCACAGAATTGTATACATCAGAGTAGTTAAAATGGTGAATTCTATGATATAACTAATTATGTATGCATATATATACATATATAAAGTTAAAAAACAATTAGAGAAACAACTAAGAGAAATCTTCAAGCAGGAGGTTCATTTGGGCCCTATGCATTTGCCTACTAGCAAAAAAATCATACTTGCATAAATGATATGGCAACAAATTGGAAAATTTAGAAGAGATGGATAGATTTCTGGATGCATATTTTACCAAATTTAAGACATTTACCAAGATGAAGACTTTGGTAAACCTGAATAGACCAATAACCAAGGTTGAGATTAAATCAGTAATAATGAGTCTTTCAACAAAGAAAAGCCCAGGACTAGATGGCTTTGCTGCTGAGTTCTACCAAATTTTAAGGAAGCACTAAAACCAAGCTATTCTAAGCTATTCTAAACTATTCCAAACTATTCTAAACAACTGAAAGGGAGGGAACCCTTCAATACTCATTCTATGAGACCAGCATTACCTTAATTCCAAAACCAGACAAGGATACAAAAAAAATAGAACTATATACCAATATCCCTGATGAAGGTAGATTCAGAAGTTCTCAACAAAATACTAGAAAATTGAATCCAAGAACACATCGAAAAGGTCATCCATCCCAAAAACTCAGATTTATTCCAGGGACAGTTCCACACACTCAATAAATGTGATACAGCACATCAACAAAATGAGGGATAAAAAACCATACGATTACTTCAATAAATGCTGAGAAAGCATTTGATAAAATACAACATCGTCTCATGATACAGACCTTAAAAACTTGTGTATAGAAGGAAAATGCCTCAGTACAATAAAGGCAATATGTTACAAACCCACAGTCAGCATCATATGGAATGAAGAAAAACTGGATGCATTTCCACTAAGATCTGGAACCAGATAAGGATGTCCACTTTCACCACATATAAATATATATATTTATGGAAGTTTTAGCCAGTGAGCCAGTGCCATTAGGCAAGAGAAAGAATTCAGGGGGATGCAAATTGGAAAGGAGGAAGTCAAATTATCACTGTTTGCAGACAACACTATTCTTTATACAGGGGAACCCAAATACACCGCTAAGTGACTATTAGAACTCATAAAAGAACTCAGCAAAGTGTAACCAAGGATTTGAAAGATCTCTACATTGAAAATTACCAGAAATAGAAGACATAAAAAAAATGGAAAAATCTTCTATGTTCATGGATCATCTCTCAAAGCTCAGCATTTAAGGGATAACTGCCTTCTTTCAAAATTCTGAAATCTCCAGCAGTGGTAGCCTCGGTCCCTCGGTCCCTAGCTGTGGACGCTTGTCTCCCAGCCTGCGCACTCAACATTTCTTAGATTGCAGGGTTTCTCTGAATCCTGTGCTTGTGGCATTCAAGGACTGAACTACCTAGTGAATTATCATACCCACAATCTTTTAATGAGCAGAAACGGTCCAGTCTTGGGCCACAGCCTAGTAACCACTCCCTTTTGTTATGTAATTGCTTTGGGCTAAGAAAACTACTTCCTGAGGAGGCTCACCTCTTAGTACTCACATTTCTTGCAGCTGAATTTCCGCAGATTCCTGAAATGCTTTCACCCACAGTTTGAGGCCTGCAGCCCTTGAGCTATGCACCGACCTACACCTCGGCAGGCAGGTCCTTCACGTTTTAGCAGCCGTGCACTTCTGTTTCTGCATAATTTGGACACATGCCTCACATTTAATTTTGCCCCAGTGACCCTGGTTTCTTCTTGAGAAAGACTCAGACCCTCTCTTCCCTTGTCTTCCACCTTGGAGCTATCACTGTTGGGTAGAAAGAAATGGCTCACATCTCACTATTTTTTTTTAAATATTTATTTATTTGAAAGTTAGAGTTACACAGAGAGAGGAGAGGCAGAGAGAGAGAGGTCTTCCGTCCAATGGATCTGAAGCCAGGAGCTTCTTCCGGGTCTCCCACGTGGTTACAGGGGCCCATGGACTTGGGCCATCTTCCACTGCTTTCCCAGGCCATAGCAGAGAGCTGGATTGGAAGAGGAGCAGCCGGGACTAAAACTGGCGCCCATATGGGATGCCGGCACTGCAGGCCAGGCGTTAACCCGCTGTGCCACAGCGCCGGCCCCCACATCTCACTATTTTTGCTTTTTCAATATCTTCAGTATTTTATTAGAACAAATCTAGATGAGAATTAAAAAATTATATGATGTCCCTCTTCCACCAAAATACACACATACACTTATTACTTAAACACATCTTGTCACGCTTCACTTCCTGAGTTAAATCATTCTAGCCAGGAGGGCACTACCCAACAGGCCACTGCTAGCCAAGCTTGAGGGGTCTCCTCCTTTCCCTGCCTTCCCTTAGAGGCCTAACTAGAACTTGGGACTGTTCCTTCAGGGCACCTGTAATTCCAGGAGCCCAATCACAGCAACGTGATCACTTTGAAATCCACTTAGTAAATTCCTCAGTATTTTACCCTGATACTGCTAGGCCACTCCCAGTAAAAACTTCTTCATAACCACTTGGCATTGCTACCTCCAGGCTACCCAGCCAGCCCCATGGTCTGGACATACTAGAACAAGGTGCTCCCTTCATGGCAGACATAAACCATGACCAACACCACAAGGCAGCAGCATGTCAACCTTGACTAGCAAAGAAGTCTTTACAGAGTTCAGAAAGCGAAAACAACAAATCCAGCCTTAAGTTATATTAATTGAATTTCCAGGTGTTTCTACTTTAAACTCTTGCTGAGTTTCTGAAGGGGCACTTCGTAGTATTTTCTGGACCCTGTTGAAAACATTTCCAATCTCTGCGAGTATCTTCATGTCCGTGGCCCTTTCTAACTGGTAATCATCACAGCCACTATCTCGTCCTTCTTCTGTCTGTCCTAGCTTAAGGTCTCATTTTTCCCCCCTTCCTTTCATAAAATGTCAACTCCTCTCCAATCATAGTCTTTTCAATCTACCACTGCTCCTTTTCTGGCAAGACCAAGATGTTTTTTAAACTACTCTGCTTCCTCCTTAATTTCCTAAGGCAACCTGATCCTGGAGTCGACTGCTCTAGGCCCAGGACTTTTTAATCATTCTCAGTGCTTCAGTTTACAACAATTTTACTGACTCCTTTGTCTATCTCAACCCAAGAATATACCATATGTTTTTTTGTTTGTTTGTTTGTTTGTTTGTTTTTTGACAGGCAGAGTGGACAGTGAGAGAGAGAGACAGAGAGAAAGGTCTTCCTTTGCCGTTGGTTCACCCTCCAATGGCCGCCGCGCTGCGGCTGGTGCACCGCGCTGATCCGATGGCAGGAGCCAGGAGCCAGGTGCTTTTCCTGGTCTCCCATGGGGTGCAGGGCCCAAGCACCTGGGCCATCCTCCACTGCACTCCCGGGCCACAGCAGAGAGCTGGCCTGGAAGAGGGGCAACCGGGACAGAATCCGGCGCCCCGACCGGGACTAGAACCCGGTGTGCCGGCGCCGCTAGGCGGAGGATTAGCCTAGTGAGCCGTGGCGCCAGCACCATATGGTTCTTAAATAAGGATCAGTCTCACGAATTTTTATCTGCTTATTCACAAAATCTATAGTTTTTTTATAGGTGATGCTACAGTGCCATGATCTAACAGCCAGAACCTATATAACAAGGAAATCCAGAACAAAGCTCAATCACGTTTCATTATGGAGGAACTTCTGTGCCCCATACAGTAATGGTTCTGCTTTTCCCAGGTCTTACCTTGGAGGCTTGCCTGCCCACCAGCAGAAAGGATGCATTCTTGGTCTGCTCTTGGTTGGTGGATTGTGTTTGGTCATAGGAATACGAAATGAGGTCTATTAAGATTTTGTAGATAAACTATAAAATTACATAAGATTAGTCCTTCCAGAGCCTTCCTTCAGCCTGAAGTGAAATTAACTGAATGTGGTAAAGCCAATTCACCACTTCCTAGCCTGGCCTGATTCTCACAGTTAAAGGAATAATCTCCCACAATAGCATTACTGGAACTTGGTTGCTCACCTCCAACACCAGCACAAGGCATCCCTACAAAACCCACAGTACAGGTGTTTCAAGTCTACCCACGAAGCCCAGCACAGCCCAGAGGCTAGAATCAGCACACCCTGCACCTGTCAGGACCTACACACCCATCACCAACAGCTCTGCCTAAGGCAGCCACTTGCCTGTGGGCTAGCCTGCCCTAAGCTTCACAGTCTCCTAAGCTCAAAATAAACTTTTTTCATGCTGAGAAGAAATACCATCAAGCAAAACAGAGAAAGCAGATAAAAAATGAGACATTTTCATAGTTAAAAGTGAATGCATACTGGAAAGTGTAATTTAAAGATGCAGACTTCTCTTTCATCCCTTCCACCACAGGCCTCCCAAGGGAGGAAGACAGCACCTACCGTGCTTAGCTTTCCACATGAGTGAGAGGAGACCAGAAAACAGCTACCCTCCTTATAGACAAGTAGGCCTCAGAGAAAAGACAGAAAAAGCTAAGTGACATACACCTAGGCACACACTTAATACATCAAAACAAGATCTTCCACAGGTAAACAGCAGATGGAAAAAAGAGAGTATGTCCTCCAAAATATACCTAATAACCTGAGTTGTTATATCATCAATGCCTAATTATGTTTGAACACAGAATGTGCTAAATAAATGTTTGTTGAATTGGGTGAACTCTACTTCAGAATAAATAAGTTTGTAGTTTTAAACTTGCAGAAGTATGTAATATAAAATACCTCTCACTTCGAGAATGCACCAACCATTGAGGTCTTGAATGAAAGGAAATAGCTCAGGCATAATCTAATCTCATAGGAATGCTTATCTACATCATGAAATCCTTCAGCTATGCTATTTGACGTAAGATGATGGACAGTTCAAGTCATGTTATCACAGGTCTTGGATGAACACTGTTGGCTAAAACCAAAGACCGCTTGATACCAAACCATAGTTGCTGAAAGTGTCTGCCCTCTCTTCAGATTTGCCCTCATTAACATGAAAGATTATGTAAGAAAAAGTAAGCAAAGTCTGATTACAAGACATATACAAGGGGGCCGGTGCTGTGGCACAGCAGGTAAAGCAGCCACCTGCAGTGCTGGCATCCCATATGGGTGCTGGCTCAAGTCCTGGCTGTTCCACTTCTGATCTAGTTCTCTGCTATGACCTGGGAAAGCAGAAGATGGCCTAAGTCTTTGGGCCCCTGCACCCATGTAGGAGACCCAGACAAATCTCCTGGCTCCTAGCTTCAGATCAGCATAGCTCCCACCGTTGCAGCCAACTGGAGAGTGAAACAGAGGATGGAAGACCCCTCCTCCACCACCTCCCCCGCCTCTCCTTCTCTCTGTAACTCTGACTTCCAAATAAACAAATAAATCTTTTTTAAAATACATACACAAGACATATACCTGAGCAATTGGAATCACAAAGAAAAATAAATTATTCCTAAAACTCTTTCATGTGTGTTTACAGATAAGTTATTATGGATTTTGTTATTTAAGGATCTTTAAGTTTTTACTAAGCACTGGGCATTGTGCTGGCAGACAGGTACCAGCAGTGAATAAAATGAAATGGCTCCTGCCATCATGAAGCTTAGGTCCAGCAGGAAAATCAGTCATGAACAAGTAATTAAAAGGATGAATAGGGTCCAGGATTGCAGCACAGAAGATTGGGCCGCAGCCTGCAGCATTGGTGCCCCAGGTGGATACTGGTTGGAGTTTCAGCTGCTCCACTTTTGGTCCCATTCCCTACTGATATGCCTGAGAAGGCAGCAGAAGATGGCCCAAGTGCTTGGGCCCTGCCACTTACATGGGAGATCCAGATGCAGTTACAGGTTCCTGGCTCTCCTCTGGCTCAGTCCTGGCTGTTGTGGCCATTTGAGGAGTGATTCAGCCAATAAAGATATGTATTCATATTTCTATCTCTATGTCTCCCCTGAAACCCCCCTCCCATACACACATTTTTCCTTTGAGGTAAATAGATGAATCTCAAAAAAACCAGGATGACTTGTACAAAAGGGGAATTTGTAAAGAAAAGACACAAATGGCAATTTCTCAGTCCAGAAGAAAATGACGAGTTACAAATTCTGGGATTAGAAAAATAGCCAATTTGACCGGGGCAGAATGGGTGAAAAAGGGAGCTAAGGCTGCAAAGTACAGCAGGGCCAGATCACAAAGGGCCTGACTGGGATTCTGCACTTTACCCTCAAAGCCTGGGGAAACATTTAGTCACAAAGGGGTTCAAAGGATCAGATTAGTGCTTGGAATTGCTATGCTTTTGCTTTTGTTTTCGAGATCACTGATACACATTTGGGAGAATGGATTGCTGTAAAGTAAGATAGAGAAACTACTTAGGAGGCAGTGGTCAAGTGAAAGACATGGGGTGGGGAGATGCAAAGAGGAACACGGATGGATTTAAAACTGAACACAAGCTTGTACCAGCTAAGTGCTTGACAGACTTCAGCAAGTAGCTATTTCTGTCCCATATCACCATGAACCTGGATTTAGAGGTTAAGAAATTTGTCCATTCAGCAAATAAATGCCTCAAACTGGAATCCTAAATGACACCAAAGTCCTTGCTTTTAACCAAGACTGCAAACCACTCCCCCATTGTTCTTCAAATCGGAAATGCTTCTCTATAAACTATCTGGCAGGATGTTGGCCAGAGTTGCAAATATGTTCTTAACCTTTGACCTAGAAATTTCATTTTGAAAAATAAAACTGAAGGAAATACTGCAAAGGGAGGGAGTAATCAGTACAAGGACGTGGATAGTGATGTTATGGATACGGAAACAGCCCAAATGACCGATGACTCAAACAGGGGTGCACTAATACGGATAACTATCCCCCATCTTCAGAGACACACACTCTGCCCTTCACTACTTCATTATCACTCTCTATGTGCCCTTGAGGAAAAGGCTCAGCCTTCTAAAATTCTAAGCTACAGTAATTACGTCCTTTTCCTGGATCTCTCAATACCTAAGAAAGAGGTATCAGTAAGGCTAACCATGATAGTCATTAGTAGTAGAATTGTTTTTTTTCTGTTTTTTTGTGTGTTTTGTTTTTGCCACTCTTATTAAGAGGTGTCTTGGCACAAAGCTCTGAAGCAGGAAGGTGCCAAACACTACCTTATCTAATCCTTGCAAGGTCCTCCAGTGCAGAAAGTGTTGTCCCCGGGAGGAAGCTAAGGGAACGGAGGTTAAAGAGCCTTCCCAGATCATATAGCCAATCAGGAGCAAGTGCAAAATCTGAACTCTGAAGCCTACGTCCTTGTGCCCACATGATGCCACCTCCTGTCCTGAGTTATCACAGAGGAAACAGGCACAGGATCACTGATCTTAGTAGTGACAGAGCCAGCCTTAGCAGGCAGATCTCCCAATCCCAGGTACAGAGCTGCATCTGTCTTACCGCAGCTATCACACATCAACTTACCAAGTAAATGGCCAGAAAAACTGACCAGTCATTTTTAAAGCCACAGTATTCAAAATCTTACATTCAATAAGTCTGAATAAAACATCTACAGGAAGACAGAACACAAGTTTGCCAACAAAATGATCTAATTTCAAAAGACCAGCAAAATGATCTACATTTCAAGAGAAATGTAGGGAAAAATCCTATACCATGAGAACATGATGCGGTGGGACAGGAGAAGGGAGAGAATCTCATATGGTCATAAGTGCCCACTCTGCCCCTAGTATTGTGTGAAGTATTTTGTCCATCTGAGATCACCCGACTCATCTTATTTCTCAAGCAAGAAGACCAAGACAGAGACCGAGGTACCTGCCCAAAGCCACTCCATCCATGGGGTATATGATGCATGTCTTACACTAAAACCTACATTCTTTCAACATAATATTCTGCCTTCCTCTCCAACACAACTGGCATAGATACTTTTTTCACCCTTGATTAAGACAATACAATCTAGCACTCTCGTCAAACCAACATTAGGGATGCATTAGACACTCAATAGCACTTCATGGGAGACCACACTAAATGCCAAGCATGTGACAGAAAATTGAAATAGAAATGGCCTCTAATGTCATGAATTCGTAATCCAGGAGAAAGTTTATGGTGACACTTAAACATACAGGAAGATTCATAATTTCAGGAACTTGGGACATCCTTTATCTACGCTAAATTAGAAAAATCTCATCTTCCTTACAAACGGAGTAGCTCTGACAGGCTATCAGGTAACTGAAGATTTAATTCTTTAAACATCAGATCTGATTCTATAATTATTATGTAATCATTTTTCAACATTTTGTCAATTCCCCAGGGATATTCTGAGCCCCAGAGTCTGAGACCCTGTGTGCCTATCCTCACTGATGTTCCTATTCTATCACAAACAAAAAGGAAACGAGAGAGAATAAAGTCTAATAGCATATGAAAAATTCTGAACTGAAGCATTTTATAATCCAAAAAAGTTTCAAAGAAATAAAGCAAAAACAAAAGAATAAGCTTCAGTTGAAGGCCTGAGTCACTAGTATTCTGTCAAGAGCTATGATTTAGTAATTCTGAACCTGGACTGGTTCTGCCAAACTAAGTAAGTGTAGCCAAATCCCTACATGTTTAGAAGCTTCAGATTGCTTTTTTTTTTCTTTTTTTGACAGGCAGCGTTTGACAGTGAGAGTGAGAGTGAGAGAGAGAGAGAGACAGAGACAGAGAAAGGTCTTCCTTTTGCCGTTGGTTCACCCCCCCAACTGGCTGCTACTGCCAGCATGTTGCCGCCGGTGCGCTGCACCAACCTGAAGGCAGGAGCCAGGTGCCTCCTCCTGGTCTCCTATGTGGGTGCAGGGCCCAAGCACTTGGGCCATCCTCCACTGCACTCCTGGGCCACAGCAGAGAGCTGGACTGGAAGAGGAGCAACCGGGACAGAATCCCGCGCCCCAACCGGGACTAGAACCCGGGGTGCTGGCGCCACAGGCGAGGATTAGCCTAGTGAGCCGCGGCGCCGGCCCAGATTGCTTATTTTTTTAAGACATTTTATTTCATAATAAATTCAGTCTTCAATTTACAAAAGAAATACAAACACACACCAAAAAAAGTAATACAAAGAGCTCCCATTACCCTTCACCCCACTTCCCCTATTAATACCTCATGTTAGTATCTTTGTCACAATAAACCATATCTAGCTTCCCCTAATTTTTTTTTATCCAAAAAGCTTTCTCTCTCTGGTCCCTCCCAGCCTCTGGTGAGCAACATTCTGTGTGCAGATTGTTAGGTTTTTGTTATTGTTATTAAGCTTTAAATTTTAGCTCCCACGTATAAGAATGTGCACTTTCTGTGTCTAGCTTATTTCATTCATGTCTTCAGTTCCTTCCATCACATCCATTTTGCTACAAATGACAGGATTGTATTCATTTGCATAGCTGAATAACATTCCACTGTGTATGTGTATGTATATATTAAGTCACTGTATCAAAGAGACACCTGCTTCATGTTTATGACAGCATTGTTTATAACAGTCAAAATATGGAATCAACCAAGATGTCCATCATCAGATGAATGGATAAATAAAATGTGGTATATGTAGTATATTGCTCATATTTAAAAGCAGGTTGCTGAAACAGAATTATCTTAAAGATCTTTTCCAGTTCCATAACTGTAGATAACTCTCTGAATAATAAAGCCAGTTACTATAATGGTTCATTTAAACAGCACCATCTTTCTCTTAATCTTGTGCAATACTGGAAGTAATTACACATTCTCTGTAGCCCAAGATTATGGTTTTTGAGTTCTTGAGTCTATGATTTAGAGTTTTCATAAGTGCCAACTTAATTTTCACCTATCCCTCTTTTCCATCTTAATGTACAAGCTATAATTTCCTTGGACTTCAAAAACAGCCTTAAATGAAAGAAATTGAGCACCATCTTGGATATATCACATGCATTATTTCAACTAATTTAATCCCTCTAAAATTGCAAATACATTGTCATATCTATTTTATAAGCTATGTAGAAATGCAAGATCAGAGTGATTAAGTTGCCCAAGATTACAAGCGGCATAGCTAAGATTCAAATCCAGATTAACATACACAAGGCCACATATTTTCTACTACACCATGCTGACTCCCAAGCTGATGTTAATTAAAAGTCCTTAGGTCAGAATCTAGGACTCCTCCGAAGATTGGAGAAATTAAAATTTACCTTGCTACATTTACATCTAGTTTAATATATTTTCTTCTACAGAGAGTGAGGACATTTGTCATTTTCTAAAATGCATTTTTTTTATTTAGCTTATTTTATGTAAAACCAGGGAGGGCTTTAAGCAGCTGCCAAATGGGTATAATATCAAACAGCTCAGCGTTTGCTGGACAGGGGGGAAATTAGTTGCAGCCATCATTGAACCTGGCGAACCGTTTATTAAACACGGAGGGGGAAATGTTAAACCCTTCACTAATGTAGACATGTAAGAATCCTGTTAAATTATTTTACTTTTCTCATCACTTTTCATTTAACAAAGGTCATTAAGCAGAACTGTATTCTCAAAAAAAACAGAGAATTCAATTAAGATTTACCTATCAGAGCCAGTGCATAAATATTCATAAGAGTCCTGCTTCATGTTAACTTTAATAGTTCTTCTGTCACATTCTCTTCTTAAAGAGTTTCTCTGCAGGTACCCAAACCCTTTGTATAAATTCTCATCTTTTAACTCTGGAGTTCCCAAATTTCTGCTTCCCCATTTACTAAGGATGAACTGCTAAATTCTACTGAATTTCAAAATACAACTTATAGGCATACACAAGGTTTTCTGTCCAAGTACCCTGTCATAAAAAATCTGAACTCAACCAATGTATTTTGTAGCTCATTGATCTAAGCTTATTAACTTTCCTTAAGCAAATGTTGTCTCATAGTTGAAAGTCAAATACGTGAACTTAATTTCTTCTCAGAGTATCAATAAGTGACAGAATTTTTCTGGAGCCCTTTCCCCTATGAGACACTGCATGTAGGACTAAGAGAAAATATCACTACTGAATCAGGAAATTACCCAAAAGAGGGGGAGGGGCTTGCAAAAGCAAGCAGACACTGAGTTGGTTTCAAGAGGGGCTAGGCAGCCTGTATACTGCTGGGAACCAACAAATGTGCCTTGAGAACCTCGATTTCATTGGTCATACTCATTCAAGTGCGCCACTGAACTCTGGAGACCACAAACCAAAAAAGGACTACTGGTATACAGTGTTCAAGTTCTCAGAATCGAAGTTCCCATAGCACCTGATCCTCTCTGAGATTCTAATTTGTTGAATATTCACCCTTCAAGACACCAAACAAACAATCACTCAATCAGTATCTACCTCACTCTGAGGGCTCAAAGGTTTAAAAGAAAAAAAAAGTGCATGCAGAGGTAACTTGTAAAATCTGGAACAGCTGCTGCTTCTAGTCACAGTAATAATGGGCACCAATGTGGGGTGTGGAATGAGACAGACTGAGTCAACCCCCAGGAAGACTGCATAGAAATGATGAGGGGCCAGTGCTGTGGAGGTGGGTTAATCCTCCACCTGCGGCAACAGCATCCCATATGAGTGCCGGTTCTAGTTCTGGCTGCTCCTCTTCCGATCCAGCTCTTTGCTATGGACTGGGAAAGCAGGGAAAGATGGTTCAAGTACTTGGACCCTGCACCCAACTGGGAGACTCAGAAGAAGTTCCTGGCTCCTGGCTACAGATCAGCACAACTACAGCCATTGCGGTTATTTAGGGAGTGAACCGTCGGATGGAAGACCTTTCTCTCTGTCTCTCTCTCTCATTGTCTGTAACTCTACCTCTCAAATAAATAAAATCTTTTAAAAAGAAAAACAAAAGAGTATATAGCCAAGACCAAAGAGATCAGGGAGAGAGGTGATTCCAAGAGAAAAGAGGAGACAGCGGATGGTCCAGCAGGTGTGAGCAAGCGAGAAGCAGCAAGTCTGCAGGTCAGAGGCAGAAAGACAGCAGGCCTCTATACTTTGTACTTTAGATGACCATTAAATCCTTTAAGATATTCAAGAAAATAGGACATGATCCAATGCTCCAGCCCATACTCCAAAGATATGTACTCTAATGTTTTCACTGCCAAATGCAAATGGTGGACCCAAATTCCCGTACTTACATGACTATGGATATTTCATCATTGCCCCAAGTAACTGCTTTGTTGGGGCCATCACTGATGTCTGATGTCTTTGCGCATTCTTTGTCTCACATTCTCTCTCCTTTACCAGTGTTCCTTCTTAAATTTTCCTCTCCAGTAACTACAGTGTCTCCATCTTCTTCCTGGCCTTGTCTCTCCCACCCAGCCACATGCACTTTTGCACTGGCCTTGTCGCATCCAATGACATAACTTCCTTTCTCTTGCAGTCAAGCTTTTGCCATTTCAAATCTATTTTCTCACAACCCCCAAGAAACAGAAACTTTGTGTGATTTATCTTTATGCTTTCTGTGTCCAGCACATAGGAGGTACTAGACAAATGTTTATGTAAAGGAGAGCTACATCCCAATCCAGCCATAAATATTCTTTCTCTCTCTCTCTCTCGCCTCCTTTGTCAATGTACAACATTAGGGCAGAGGAGGAAGGAAATCTTCTTGAGTACTTACTAGTACCAGCATAATCCAGACCAGAAAAGCAAAACGTACATACCAAATATTTGCCATGCCTATTGGCTAACACAGCTGGCTCTCTTCTCATCCCTCTATTTTTAAAAGGAAGTCTACAGTAAAACCCATGCTGTCCAGTGTGGGGAGCAATCCGGACTAGACTGAGTTGCTCGAATTAGGACTTATTCTATGCATCTGCTCTCCCACAATATGGCGCTGGGAGAGAAGTAAACAGCTTCCGCACAGCTGCCTCCAGTTCAACCAATTAACTGTAGGACTTGCTCCTGATTGGAGAGCAGCGTACTCAGCCGAGTTGGGATTGGCGGAGGAGGACTATAAAGGAGGAGAGAGACGGCATGCACCAGGAACATCTAAGGGGAGCGTCTGGCTGAAGGAACACCCGTGCAGCCCCCGAGAAAGCCGGCCGGCGGTGTGCCGCTCCCCTGCGGAAGTGGGGAATGTGGCCAGGGGGAACTGCCCTTCCACGGAGGTGGAAGGGATAGTAGCCAACCCGGGAAGAACCAGCAGCAAACCCGGGGAGGGCCGAGCAGACGAAAGAACAGCGCAGGGTCCTGTGTTGCTCCTCCACGAAGAGGGGGAGCGACAGTCCAGATTAAAAGCAACACAGGGTCAGGCACCGAGTTTTATTCTCTCTTGAATTCTCATCCTCCACTAAAAAGGCCAATTTTTAACAGACTTACTGACGCAGTTTATCAATCAACTTACTTGAAATTCATGAAAACAGAGCCAATCAGAAAGCAGAAAAGTTATGAAATCACCAGAAAAGCCAATAACCCCCAAAGTAATCAGATACAAAATAACCGAAAACAGGCTCATTATTTCAGATGTTTCTATTTTAAACATAGTAACTTTCAGTGCTAAATAATAGTGTCATTTTTACATCTGCAGGGTATGTCCTGCTTTTTGCAAACACTCTCCCAGTCATTCCCTCATGCAATTAAACCATCTGTCCACTGGGTTTGGCACCAGAAATGGGAAATTTCACTAGCTTTGGAATTAGGACAGTTGGACTCGAGTCCTGTCTTCACCACTTCCTTCTGTGTGACCTTGAGAAAAGTCCTTTACCTAGTACACATTTCAATTTCCTTCTCTAAGGGCAGTGATAAGATCATACTCTGCCCACCTCATAGATGTGTGAGGATGGGGACAGGTGGGGAGAGGAGGAAGGAAATAAAGCTTACTGAGTGGCTACTGCAGGCCACACAATATTTAATTTTCATCATAATCCTACAAAGTGGCATTTTCTATTTCTTGCCCATCAGATGAGGAAACAGATTCAACAACTAAAGTAGCCTTCCCAATTCAAACTACTAAATGCTAGAGCTGGAATTCAACTATCTGCCTGATCCCTGATCTTCATAAAACCATAATACCTCTTAAGTGAGATCTAAGTACATATAAAAAATTGTAATTGCTGCTTACATTATTATATGTGTATCTGCTGCTATTGCTTTAAGTATAGAAGACAGAGGCAAAAGAGAAGCAGATACTTGCTAAGGCTACACAGCTTGTCAGAGATATAGCCGGGACTAGAACTCAGTTCTGTCCTTTAGGCTTTAAAAAAAAAAAATCATGCTGCATCCCCACCCAGAAAAAGAGAGACAAGATGCTTGTTTATTCAGGCCAGCTGTTACACATCTATTTTAAGACATGCACTTTGAAAATCATGGAAGGTGAGTATCAAGTGCATCATTAAATATTCCATATTAATTGACCCCTAAGAGAACTCCCATGTGAGTAGCATATGTTGCTGGCTTCCTGTTAAGCAAGAAGTCAAAAGCTGACTACACTTCTTGCCACATACATTTTGAAAGCACATTCAACTACCAGCACAAAATAATAGTCTAAAATAACTTCCCATGTTAACCCAAAGAACCTATTTCTCTGTTCATCATTCTGTCTGCTAAATGCACAGATAAGGAAAAGCAAAATATAAACTTGTGACACCATGCAGAGTCTAAGTTAACACAGGGGAAAGTATGGTATAATTATATTCCGAATAGCAGCTAACAACAGACTTCTGCGAATTTACCAGAATGGTTATAATAGGAAAAAAGGGAAACACTTCAAAGCACACTATTTTAAAAAACAGTTTTCCTGCTTCTCAGGGACATACAGGCACTCTTGACTCCAGAACAGAACACTAAACCATGTGCCCAAACCAGCTGTCATAAGGCACAATATTCAAGACTCAAAGCAACCAGCTACACTCACTTTTTCTCTCCCTCTCATTAACTTTCCTTAGTTTTTTTTTCTCTGATTCTATTTCCTTTTCCCACCATGTATCGGCCAAAGGTCTAGCTTCCGTTTTACACTAAATGTGATAAATGTGCACACAATCCTTCAGTTGATACATGCAATATTTTGAATCAAAATTCTAACTCAATATTAACAAGTACAGAGGTGCTATTAACAATAGCCACAAGGCAAACCAGAGAACATTCCTCCCAGGGAACACCAAGAGAGAGCAATACAGTGGGGAAAAATAAAAACATATTGCAGTTCCTACTCAAATATGTCAATGGCTTCAATAAAGAAAATGCAATTCACTTTGTTCTTTTAATTTTTATTTGACAGAGTTATAGACAGTGAAAGAGAGAGACAGAGAGAAAGGTCTTCTTTCCGTTGGTTCACTCCCCTAATGGCCACTACTGCTGGCACTGTGCCATTCCGAAGCCAGGAGCCAGGTGCTTCCTCCTGGCCTCCCATGCGGGTGCAGGGACCCAAGCACTTGGGCCATCCTCCGCTGCCCTCCTGGGCCACAGCAGAGAGCTGGACTGAAAGAGAAGCAACTGGGACTAGTACCCAGTGCCCCAACTGGGTCTAGAACCCAGGGTGCCAGCGCCTTAGGCGGAGAATTAGCCAAGTGAGCCATGGCGCCAGCCAATTCACTTTCAATGTTCTAATGCTCACCTTGGCACCACCATGAGCAACTTGTTAGTACAAGTGACTAAACCCCTCTTGACCTCAGAAAGTATGGATCACATGGGATAAACAACAGCACCTGCTTTCTGGTGGTGTGTCGATAACATGAGACAGTGCATGGGAGGTGTCAGCAACTGCCTTCTATGTTTTTGCAGACATAGTACAATGTCTGTGGCCAAAACCCATTCATTAGGGACCTGTTACTTGCAAGTCACAGGGCTAATTAATTAATTCACTTAGCCCCCACATCAACTCAAGGAGGTAGATTCTTTTAGTAGGTCTATTTTAGAAATGAGAAAGTTGAAAAACAGTCAGGTTCAGTCACTCTGAAAGTCACTCAGATGGTAGGTGGTAATGTTATCTCCTGCTATTAGAATGGCACTTAGTGGTTTTTAATGACCTAGATAGGGTTGAGTATGTCTTATTTTTAAAACTTATACGAAAAAGTAGTTAAGAGTCATCATTTTCCACTCATTGATGAACTTAATTTACACCTAGTGATGCATGCTATTATGTATTACTTCCGGCGTCAACTCATGGAGATGTCAATCAATGACTTTGCCTATAGCAGTCTCAAGCAAGTCAAAACCCAGAAAGGAGAGAAAAAAAAAACCTGCAAAATCATATTGCACCTCTGTACACAGTACAGCCCAGCACAAAATTGCCTGACCAGCCACACATGAGAGAGGAGTCCAGGAGGACCTAGTGCAGAAGTGACTTACATAATTTAACTACAGTTTTACATTTCACAAGGGTTTGACACATGTTAAACATGCACTTGCACATATTTATGGGGTACAGTGTGTCACTTCAAGATATTTATACAGCATACACTGAACAAATCACAATAATTAGCATTCTTAACCTCTGTTTGGAGCCTTTGAGTGCCTCTCTTCTAGTTCTTTATAAAATACAAGAGGTTACTATCACTCCACTCTGCTGTGGAACAAACTCCTTCCACCTAACCATATTTTGGTGCCCATTATCTATAAAGAGGACTCTTGAACTGAATCTTTAAGCAAACAGCCAAGAAAGAGGAAAAGACACATGAATAGCACAGAGACACTTAACAGCATAACTATTCAGAAACCACAAAAAGGTCAGGGGGCACAGAGTGGAAGGAGCTTTGGGGGTTGAGGCGGGATGAGACCACAGGCCACTGCAAGCTTATCAGGGGGTCTGGACTGTATACCGTGGTCCATTGGGAGCCACTACACAGTTGCCAGAGGCTAACAGACCACCTGCTCTGTGTGGGCAAATCCTAGAGGTCCCGAGTCACTCTCCATCACACTCTGTTCATCAGCAAGTCTTTGTGGTTCTATCTTCAAAACCCATCCTGAATCAAGTAAGGGAACTAAGCACATAGGTGCATGCAAAAGAGAAAGATGTAGGGTCCAACTGATGACGCAGAAGAGCACGAGGTTACAGTGACGGAGGAACTGGCCTTTCTACAGGCACTGCCAGTTCACTCACAGTAAAAGACAGAAAGCAGCACCCACGAGCAGAGACACCAAGGAGAGGAGCTTGAGGAAGCTCTCCTTTGAGTTTGTCAATTTTCCCAGTGGACCAGCAGGTTCATCAGTTGAGAGAAAGAATGAAGAAGGAGATGATAGAGGTTTGAGAAAGAACAAAAAGTCCCAAAGAGTCACCTGGAAGAGTTGGAGAGCTAGGCAAGTCTTCCTGCTGCTTGGTCTCAGGACCCTTCTGCACTCAAAAAAAAAAAAAAAAAAAAAAAATGAATACTGGGGCCAACACTGTGGCATCATAGGTTAAGCTTCCGCCTCCGGTGCTGGCATCCCATATGGGCACCAGTTCGAGTCCTGGCAGCTCCACTTCCAATCCAGCTCTCTGCTGTGGCCTGGGACAGCAGCAGAAGATGGCCCAGGTCCTTGGGCCCCTGAACCCATGTGGGAGACCCGAAAGAAGCTCCTGGCTCCGGATCGGCACAGTTCCAGCCATTGCGGCCATCTGTGGAGTGAACCAGCAGATGGAAGACCTCTCTCTCTCTCTCTCTCTCTACCTCTCTCTGTAACTCTATCTTTCAAATAAATAAATCTTTAAAAATAAATAAATATATCTTTTTAAAAAGAAAAGGATCCAATTTAAAAACAAAACAAGAATGAATACTGAGATTCCCTCAACAGCTTTTGTTGGTGGAAGTCATATCTATCAGTGTTGAACACTAGAATGCTAAGCTGAAAAATCCTCAAAAGCACTGTCAATTACAGCAATGCCTTCAGCAACATCACATAGCCTTTGGAAAACTCCACTATGCCCTTGGTGAGAAAACAAGAATGAAAAGAGCAAATAATGTCTTACTACTAGAAGAGGTTTTGATCTTTTGGAACCTAAAAAGCATCTCAAGGACTGCCAGGATCCCAGAACACATTCTGAGAACATTTGTTCTAAAGACATATAATCAGATCACTGAGTAGCCTTAAGTGCCCACTTGAGGTTAGAGATCACAAACTTAAAGTGGAAGCAGTCAGCATGGTGCATGTATTCCTCTACCACGTTCCTCGGCTCAGCTGTAGGCAGGGGCTAAGTAACAAGCTGGAGTCAACCAGGGTTTTGTTTACCCAAATGAGCAGGACAAATCAAGAGAAACCAAGGAAGTAATTAGAATGGCTATGGTGTTTAAGCTGAGTAGGAAGGAAATGAAGACATGAAGGCATTGAAGAGGTGGTAGGACCAAGGAGTTCAAATGATTGTTGGATTTTAGGTATTAGCAGAATAAGCCAGAAAGAAAGGGGTAGTGAGAGAGTGGGATGCTTGAAACTGAGAAGACAGTGTAACCTCAAGGTCAACACCCAAAACTGAATGTGCCCTCCCCCTTATATCCCCCCCGGTCATCAAGCCTGAAACCTGGGCCTCGGTCCCCAACTCCAACTCAAACATCTCTAATCCTCATGTTCCTCTCTAGCCCTGTCCTCTCCCCTCCTTCTCTGGCCTCACTCTCTCCTGACAACTCCAGCAACAGTCGCATTCATGCCTAGTGCCTCCCCATGCAATTCACCCCTCGTTCCACTGTAAGTGAACGTTCCACAGTGATCAGACTTCACCTATGAGACAACTGTAATCACAGACATGCTGATGTGAAACAGGCAGACCTAGGCTGTTAATGTGAATTGGGAGGGTCTATCCTGGTCAGCAATGTCACAGGTGTCATGCGATGACTCTGAGAAGGGAGCATGAAATGAAAAGTCAACTAAAAGGGCCGGTGCCGTGGCTCACTTGGTTAATCCCCTGCCTGCGGCATCCCATATGGGTGCCAGGTTCTAGTCCCGGTTGCTCCTCTTCCAGTCCAGCTCTCTGCTGTGGCCCAGGAGGGCAGTGGAGGATGGCCCAAGTACTTGGGCCCTGCTCCCATGTGGGAGACCAGGAGAAGCACCTGGCTTCTGGCTTTGGATCGGCATAGCTATGAGTGTAGCGGCCGTTTTGGGGGGTGAACCAACGGAAGGAAGACCTTTCTGTCTCTCTCACTAACTCTGTCAAATAAAATAAAATAAAATAAAACAAAATAAAAAAGAAAAGCCAACTAAAGTGACACTCCAAAATGTTTAAGGAGTATTTAGATAAGGTCAAGAAGGCCAAAGACATTGAGAAGGCAAAGTCAGAAGTGTGAGAGTTAGGAGATGACCAGGAGAGTGTGCCGCGGTGATCGTAAAGGAGGTAGCAAATGATCAATAATGTCAAGCGCCACAGAGGGATTAAGAAAAATAAGAGGGGAACATCACATATGAAAATTAGGAAATGTGTGGTGATCTATACTGGATCAACCCCATGATATAATTTTCCCTGTCTTGAAAAATGGAAAGAAAAAGGGACAGTTTCTGGCAGCCCCAGGATTGCAGCTCACCCTAAAGTTTCAGTATTTTGGTCCATTAACCTAGGCTCCATCTCCTGGAGAACCCAGGTTAAGCCACCAAGTACAAGACAGAACAAGTGTTTATATGATGCCTTAGGATGCTTTAACTACTTAAGAAAAAAATCTTAATTATTTTGAGCTTAATACTATACTGGAAGATTATCAGAGGCAATAACCTAACAAAAGGCAGAGAGAGGGCCGGCGCCGCGGCTCACTAGGCTAATCCTCCGCCTAGCGGCGCCGGCACACCGGGTTCTAGTCCCGGTCGGGGCGCCGGATTCTGTCCCGGTTGCCCTTCTTCCAGGCCAGCCCTCTGCTGTGGCCAGGGAGTGCAGTGGAGGATGGCCCAGGTGCTTGGGCCCTGCACCCCATGGGAGACCAGGAAAAGCACCTGGTTCCTGGCTCCTGCCATCGGATCAGCGTGGTGCGCCGGCAGCAGCGCGCCGACCGCGGCGGCCATTGGAGGGTGAACCAACGGCAAAGGAAGACCTTTCTCTCTGTCTCTCTCTCTCACTGTCCACTCTGCCTGTCAAAAAAAAAAAAAAAAAAACAAAAGGCAGAGAGATTGCTGACTTCGGAGAAGACTAAACGCTGACATTATTCTGAATTAAAGGTGCAATGGGGCACACACTCTCTCTAGGCAGTGACATTCTTTTTCTCTGACATTCTGTATAATCCAATAGCCTGCACATAAACTGTTTTATTTGGGAACAGGAAGAGCAAAGATGTATTTGGACTGCTTACTTCGGCACTACAATATAATCAAAGTTTTTAAAATAATAAATGGTTACATGAAGCAGAAATCAAGTTTTTATTTAACTCTTAAAAAAAAGTTAACACCATCAAAATGCAACTGAGTATCAGTAGCTTGGAAGGAAATCCTGAGGACAACAGTGTCATATTCTTTTAGAAATGCTGCATCACCAACATTTGATGCCCAGGGGACAGTATTATGTGGAAAAGCATGGAAATCAATGGCTTAAAGCATTACAATCTGAATGGAAAGAAGCCTGAGGAACACACTCAATTTATTTCACTTATATATATTTTTTTTGACAGGCAGAGTGGACAGTGAGAGAGAGAGAGAGAAAGGTCTTCCTTTGCCATTGGTTCACCCTCCAATGGCCGCCGCGGCCGGCACACCATGGCCAGCGCATCGTGCTGATCCGAAGCCAGGAGCCAGGTGCTTCTCCTGGTCTCCCATGCGGGTGCAGGGCCCAAGCACTCGGGCCATCCTCCACTGCACTCCCGGGACATAGCAGAGAGCTGGCCTGGAAGAGGGGCAACCGGGACAGAATCCGGTGCCCCGATCAGGACTAGAACCCAGTGTGCCGGTGCCACAAGGCGGAGGATTAGCCTAGTGAGCTGCGGCGCCGGCCCACTTACATTTTCTTAATGCACTTTTTGAAGGGACCCCCGAAGCTTGCAAAATCATTTTAAGACAATTCAAAGTATACATCCACTGCACTCCACAGTCAGTAAACTCATGGAATGTATTGCTACAGCTTTCAGCCATAATAAAAAGCAAAACTTCAAATTTCAAAATAAGATAGTCTCATCAATGACAGATTTATGGTGCTGATTCAGGGAGACTTAATAACTAAAAGCAATATCAACCTAGTCATTCATGCCTCTCCCGGAGGCACCACCACCAGTACAACCAGCACCCATAGGCTCTCCTTCAAAGTCTTTCATATATTTTGTGTCCCACAGAGAATGCTGTTTAATATGAAAACACGATCTAATACAGACACCAGATTTCTTGGATTTTCACTATCTGGATTTTAGTTAACTTTATTCCTTATAATAAGGGGAACATGTTAATTAACTAAAAGGGATTAATGTTTATCTCATTATAAAATAAAATCCAAATTAGTTTTTAGTGTGTTTATTTTTCAACTGACGATCTTCCCGTTACCGAGATGACAACACCAAAAAAGAGGCTGATGTCCACAGCCAAGAAGAACAACAGGAGGTTTGGGATCCATTTGTGCTTCTCTTTGGGAGGATAACTTATTAAGACTCCAAGTTTCGGGCCAGCATCGCAGCTCAATAGGCTAATCCTCCACCTGCAGTGCCGGCACACCGGGTTCTAGTCCCGGTCGGAGCGCCGGATTCTGTCCCGGTTGCCCCTCTTCCAGGCCAGCTCTCTGCTGTGGCCAGGGAGTGCAGTGGAGGATGGCCCAAGTGCTTGGGCCCTGCACCCGCATGGGAGACCAGGAGAAGCACCTGTCTCCTGGCTTCAGATCAGCGCAATGCGCTGGCTGCAGCGGCCATTGGAGGGTGAACCAACGGCAAAAGGAAGACCTTTCTGTCTCTCTCTCTCACTGTCCACTCTGCCTGTCAAAAAAATAAAATAAAATAAAAAATTTTAAAAAAAAAAAAGACTCCAAGTTTCAAACTGATAACTGAGCAATCATTACCTTCAGGGTTTTTAATGCAAACAAAGCAGAAAGAAGAAAACAAAAGAACATCCCACTCATGGGAATAAACAATCTTATGCTAGTAATAGCCTCCCCTTCAGGAAAACTAGCGACAGGCAAAGAGCAAAACAACAATAAACTCATTCTGCTTGTCAACATCTGCTCAGAGCAATGTCTCCAATACCTCAAATCTGAAGTGAGAACTTCCCGTTATTTCCCTACAGTACATGATCTTCTGTGTCAAATTGATATCATCAATAAAAACTCAGTCAGGGATGGAATAACTCGGAGACACAGCAAAAAGCCCCAAGCACCAGGAACAACATCTCTAACTTCAGAACAGTAAACTCTACTGAGATGCATGTCAGGGTTGCTCTAGGTTAGCAGGTTATTCCCAAAGCTGTTTGAACAGAACTTATGGGGTAGGAGCCTTATAAGTAGGAGCAGGTAGGCCCTTTCCCAAGAAAGATAGGAGGCAGAAACACTTAGGATGCTAGCCTAAAGGACTGTAAAATTTTATATTTCTTATTAAATTGTAACTATCACCTATTACTCTTATATGACAATAGCAGAAAAAAAATTAATTTTGCGGATAATGACTACATTACATAATATGTGCTGGGGACTATAGGCATGTTAAACATGTCAATGTAATTGATAAAGTTATTTAGTAAGACTCATTTAAGGATTTAATGACAACCTGTAAAATACAAATTCATGTGCCTAAGTGCTCAGCTGTTTAGCAACCTCACATCTCTGCAACAAGGCCAAGATAAGGAGGGAAGCCTAGACAGACACCACCATGCTCAAGTTCTAGCCATCCGGGATTCACACTTGAGAAGCCCTCCCTCATAGAACACTAATGGGAGAAACTGCAATGGAACCCAGAAAGCTCAGGAGTAGACAAACTTAAGAACTCATAAGCACCCTGACCAAAGGAAGAAGTTAACTGCCCTACTTACCTCATTATAATCTGGTGGTTATCTGACAGCACAGGGTAAGAATTTCTTTAGGCCACATATTCTGGTGTGTTCTTTGTGGCACCCCCAGTGGGGAAGACAGCTCTCACACCATTGTATTTGCTAAATTTTCATTCCTGATGCTAAACACAGTAACTATGACCCTTACTCCTCAAAAAGACTAAATCACATCTAATATATTCTAAGAAGAGTTAAACACATTCAAAAGATTTTCATCATTGTTAATATCCAAATAAAGGTTTGCGTGTCAAAATGGGAGTTCCTCAGCTATCCAGAAAATTTGATTATTGAGAATAACTCAAAGGATAACTGCTGAGAGTGGCAGGAAACAAGTTTCAGGAAATGTGCACAGTATTATGCTCCCTGCTGGTGGACCACAGCATCCTGACCCACACAGCCCCCAGAGACTCTGCACAAGATGGAAAATGGGAATCCATGGAACTGGACAGCCACCTGACTGCAGCACCTCCCCCCCATAGTGGAAATATCTGTTATACCCCAGACAGGACACCTGGAGTTGAGACACCCTGATGGGGTCCACAGTGCTACCAATCACCATGGAGGTTTAGGGGACGGTATAAGATAATTGACCTCACTTTCAAATACACATGGCCCTCACCACTTGCATGCCTGTTCTTTCTTGGGAACTGCCCACCAGCTGGTTGAAGGCAGGCAGGCAGGCAGGCAGAGGAACCCTGATGGAACGTGAACACCAAGACAGGGAGGAGCGTATGAGCTCCCACTTCAACTGTACAGTTAATCAGAGTCACTTCTCAAAAGGCACTGCTCTCCTCGCTAAGTAGCAGAGGTTCTGCATCACACAGGATCAGCGCCAAACTGTGTCACCGAGGGGACTCTCTCCTCTCCCTTTAAAGTTGAAAGTATCTTTTTTACACTGTGAAAGAGAAAAAGGAGGTTCTGGATGGTGTTTCAACATCCTTCTACACAAAAACTTTCCGGCTGCCATGTGACTTTCGAGCTGACGCTAGGGTGCACACAGTCTCCCGGAGCCGCATTTCGCTACAGCTTTCAGAGGCACGTCCAGGCGAGGCTCAGCCCCAGGAGCCCCAGGAGCCCCAGGAGCCCGGGGCGCACCAGGCCACCCGAGCGCACGACCCACGGAGGGAAAGCGGAATCTCGAGCGCAACTTCTCATTTCCCGTGGCTGCTGGGAGACGCTGGACCGGCTCCTTCTCACAGGCTGAAGAGCAGCTCTGAACACACCCATCCAGCTGGCCGCGGCTCAGGGGCCTTCGCAGGCAGCCCCGGTTCCGCTGCCTTTTCCTTCCTCCGCCTAGTGTCATTCCTGTTACAGATAACGGTCCCCAACGCCCTCCACTTCCTAGAGTCCTTGTGTATGTCATGGTTCCTCTTTCAACAAAGCACGGACGCAAAAACAGAAAGCAGAAGAGCAGACGAGAAGCAAAACGACACCACCACCGCACCCCCCATCACCTCGTCTCATCCTCCCCAGCGTTTTTTATAGATGAGCTGACCCTACAGAGAGAGAGAGAGAGAGACACGGAGTAGCTGAAGGGCACGCAAAGACAACTGTTATCTTTTTTTCCCGCCTCCCATAAAGCCTTTGCAATCAGCTAAAGAGCTAACTAACCCATTTCTAGCCCAAGTAGGAAGCGCCGAGGTGGTCCCCTGAGCAGCAGGCTAGGAGGCAGGGCACGCCAGCGCACCTAGATGTTTGCATTCACACAAAGAAATTAGCCGCAAGATTAATGGGAGACGCCGGCTGGAGCCGGGGGTTGCCCGCGCCGGCCTCCTTACCTGGGACATCTGCGGCCTCAGGTTGATCTCCTTGAGGTTGATAGAGTGCGCCCGCAGGTTGTTGAGCAGCTGGCAGAGCAGGACCCCATCGCGGAGGGTCTGCGCCAGGTCGAACACCTGCGCCGAGTCCCAGGTCACCCGGTGGTTGGCCGGCAGCACCTTGCAGTGGATGAGCCACTGCGCGCATTGCCTCCAGGGCTCCATGCCCGACGGCTCCGCTAGGCGCTCGGGCCGGGGCAGGAGGCGAGGATGCGGCCGCAGCCGCCGCCGCCGCGGTTCCTCCGCGCCCCGCCGACGCCGGCAGCGGCCGCCCGCGCCCTCCCTGCGCGGAGTCCGAGCTGCAGGCGCCGCGGCCGGTGGGTCGGGGTAGCCGCGCGGGACTTGGCTCCGGTGCCGGCCCCGGCCCCGGTCCGCCGCGGCCCGGCCGCCGCTGCAGCGAGTCCCGCGCGCTCTCCGTGCGCCCCGGCCGGCTCGGCGGCAGCGGCTGCCGCGCACAGGCTTCCGACTCGCGAGCCGGGCACCCGCACTGAGCATGCCCGGCGCGCGGGCCGGGCTCGTGCCGTCTGCGAGTCCCCAGGGGCGCGGGTGGGAGCGCGCGGGCGGCCCCGGCTCGGGGTCTGGGGCCGGGGGCGGGGCGTGGGGAGGGGCGGGGCGGGCGGAGCCACTGCCCGGTGCTAGCCCTCGGGCTGTCAGAGGCGTCCAGGGGTGTCCTCACGGGGCTGCCCGCCGGGTTGGAGGGAGCGTGGCCGAACACGGTAATAGGTTGGGCTTCCCTCTAGGACCCCTCCCCAAGAGAGCGAATGCAATTTACAAAGTGGGGTCCCAGAGGAGTGGGGGATGAACTGTGGTTCCGAAACAACCCAAGGAAGGGAAGAAAGCCGGAGCATCCGGGGAGCACAGCCGGGAAAGTTTTGGAGAAGGTCGCCGCCGCGCCGCTGCCCGTTCTATCCCCTAAAATGCTTTCGTGCTGACCACCTCCCGAGCCTGGCCTCTCAAGTTAGTTGCTTCCAAGGATGTTTTGGCACCTCAAAAGGTGAGGGTGTGCCTAGGGGGGCCTGAGAAACCGCCCCCAGCCCCGAGCCGGCTTCGACGCCAGCCTTTTTTCTTGGGGATGGGGTCTCGGATCAGTTCCCTGTGGTAGTGCAGGTCCTTTCGCTGACCCCACCGAAAACCTGCCTGGAGAAAACAGGCCGGTGACACGGAGGCCGGGCTGCGCATGCGTGGGCGGCTGGCGCCCAGGTTTGAGAGCAGAGCGCGTCGGCCGGGCTGACCTGCAGGGGCTGCGCCTGGGGGACCCGGATGACAGCTGGGGCGCGCCCCCCAGAACTCGCGCGGCCTGGCGGTGCGCCTTCGCGTTTGCTAAGGCGAGCTTTCGGGCACTGTTAATCCTGCCTTTTTTCTTCCCACCATGTCTCCCACCTACACACACACACACACATCCAAAAAACATAGTGTTTACATAATTTGTAGAAAGATACCGCCCATTGGGAACTCTTGTGGTCCTTGGTCAACCTTCAGAGATGCATTCCTTTAAAATTAAAAAAAAAAGTCCAAGTTGATGTGATTTTAAATCATTTTCTACATTTAATATTAGACTTCTGTATGTATCCCAAATATTCTGTTATGAACCATATTACTTCTATCAACCGGTCAGAGGGTGGTTTTTAAAAGAACATGTGATCCGTTGAGGATAGATAGAGCCTGGCAAGCCCAGCACAGAGTGTACACTCAGTATTAAAACAACACATCAGCCTGAGGTTCTCCTTTCCTCACATGCATCCTTCCCCAGAAGTTTTCTTCTTGTTTCAATGCAGATTTCATCAATAGCACAATGCTTCCTAGACCATGGTTTTGGCAAGAGTAGTAGTTCCCCCTTATCTGAAGGACTTATGTTCCAAGACTTCAGTGGATGCCTGAAGCTGCAGGCACTGAAAGGCACTCCTAAGATAAAGCTTAATGTGTAAGTTAGTCACAGTACAGCACCTGCGGTGCTGGCATCCGTATGGGCACCAGTTCACATCCCAGCTGCTCCACTTCCAGTTCAGCTCCATGCTAATGGCCTGAGAAAAGCAGCAGAAGATGGTCCAAGAGTTTGGGCCCCTGCCACCCACATGGGAGACTGGGAAGAAGCTCCTGGCTTCTGGCTTCAGCCTACCTCAGCCCTGGCAGTTGCAGGCATCTGGGGAGTGAACTAGTGAATGGAAGACATTCTCTCTCTCTCTCTCTCTCTCTCTCTCTCTCTCTCTTCCCCTCCCACTCTCCCCCTCTCTCTGTAGCACTGACTTTCAAATAAAATCGCTTTTTAAAAAAGAATGCAGGCCGGCACTGCGGCTCACTAGGCTAATCCTCCGCCTTGCGGCGCCAGCACACCAGGTTCTAGTCCCGGTCGGGGCGCCGGATTCTGTCCCGGTTGCCCCTCTTCCAGGCCAGCTCTCTGCTGTGGCCCAGGAGTGCAGTGGAGGATGGCCCAAGTGCTTGGGCCCTGCACCCCATGGGAGACCAGGATAAGTACCTGGCTCCTGCCATCAAATCAGCCGGTGTGCTGGCCGCAGCGCACCAGCCGTGGCAGCCACTGGAGGGTGAACCAACGGCAAAGGAAGACCTTTCTCTCTGTCTCTCTCTCTCTCACTGTCCACTCTGCCTGTCAAAAAAAAAAAGCAAATTTTCCATGAGCTTTTTGAAGATTCCGCACACTATAATAAATTTTTTTAATTATTTATTTATGGACTTTTCCAGTTAATGTTTTCAGGCTGCTGTTGACCCCTGATCACTGGAACAGTGGAAAGCAAAATGGATTGCTGTAAATCGTACTACATATCTTTATGTACTTTGTCTTTATAGACCATCTAAGCCCTCTGAATCACCATTTAATACAAATTCCTACATAAGGAGAAATTAAATTGGGAAAGTTTCATTAAAAAGGAAGACTTAGTAAACAAAAACCATGAACTCTGTTTCAGGTAATATCACACCACTCTTGGGAGTGGTAAAATACTCCTATTTCCAAAACCCAAATGGGAGACACTGTACCAAGATGCAACCTGGATCAAAGTCTGCACTGTGCTGCCTTCTAGCAACATAACCTTGAGCAAATTAGCCAATTCCTCCAAACTTCAATTTCCACATCTGTAAAATGAAAAACAACAACAACAATGTATCTCATAGATTGTCACCAGGATCAAATGATAGCAATGCCTTCCCATTCAAATCACGATCTGTAGACAGTCGCAGCATCTGGGAGCTGATCAGAAATGGAGACTCTTAGGCCCAACCCCAGGCTGAAGGAATCAGAACTTGAATCTATTCTAACAAGGTCTGCAGGTGACCTATATTTCCATCAAAGTCTGAGGAGCACCAATGTAATGAATAAAATGTGTGGAGCCTGACACCTAGTAAGAACTCAATAGACATGACCTAACAGAACTCCTTTTCATTCGCCACAAAATGCAGAAAGGACCAAATAAATTGTATTCACTCTTTAAAAATCAAATGTGTAGGCCGGCGCCATGGCTCACTTGGCTAATCCTCTGCCTGTGGAGCCATGACCCTGGGTTCTAGTCCCGGTTTGGGCGCCAGGTACTAGTCCCGGTTGCTCCTCTTACAGTCCAGCTCTCTGCTGTGGCCCGGGAGGGCAGCAGAGGATGGCCCAAGTGCTTGGGTTCCTGCACCCGCATGGGAGACCGGGAGGAAATACCCGGCTCCTGGCTTCGGACCAGCACAGCGCCAGCCGTAGCGGCCATTAGAGGAGTGAACCAACGGAAGGAAGACCTTTCAGTCTCTCTCTCTCTCTCTCACTGTCTATAACTCTTTCTCTCTCTATCTCTCTCTCTAACTCTACCTGGCAAAAAGTAAAAAAAAAAAAAAAAATTAAAAAATCAAATGTGCAATACACTTATATATTATAAAATAAGTAAAATATGGCTTCATAGCATAATGCTTCTCTAACATAGTAAGCCAGGGTATGGCTAAAAGTATAGTCAGTGGCCGGCGCCGCAGCTCACTAGGCTAATCCTCTGCCTTGCGGCACTGACACACGGGGTTCTAGTCCTGGTCGGGGCACCGGATTCTGTCCCGGTTGCCCCTCTTCCAGGCCAGCTCTCTGCTGTGGCCAGGGAGTGCAGTGGAGGATGGCCCAGGTGCTTGGGCCCTGCACCCCATGGGAGACCAGGATAAGTACCTGGCTCCTGCCATCGAATCAGCGCGGTGTGTAGGCCACAGCGCACCAGCCGCGGCGGCCATTGGAGGATGAACCAATGGCAAAGGAAGACCTTTCTCTCTGTCTCTCTGTCTCTCTCTCTCTCACTGTCCACTCTGTCAAAAAAAAAAAAAAAAAAAGTATAGGCAGTAAGTACATGGAAAGCCCAGAAGAGGGGGCTAGTGGAGAACAGGGTTCTTCAATTAAACATGGAGCTAAGTGGCCACAGGTGAGTCACGTGGAAGACATTCAAGGGTCAGAAACTGGGGCCACAAAAAGGCAATTGGCTGCTCACCTCAACTGTCAGCTACAGTCGTTTTTTTAAAGAAATCTTGCTACCTAGAGAAGACAACAAGTTGACAGCTAGGAACTCAACTATCAGTGGCAACTCCTTGCTAGTCGTGGCACCCAATGTTCTCTCAGGGCTTGAGGGGGGTTCTTGCACACCAGAAATTGGACATCAGGATCTCTTCCAGGTCCTTGAGACCTGTGTTACCACCAGAGACACACCCACGCTATTCCATTTACTCATTGTCCACTGTGATTGTCAAGCACATTATCTGAAGTTTAAAAGAAAAAAGGAACCCCCACGCCCTCCTACCATCATATAGTTGAATAAAATGAAGATCAAAAGAGCTAAACATCTTGCTCCTTGATTTAGAGTTCAATCAGAGGGCTGGTGTCCCCGTATCTGTGTTTTCTTTAAATTTATTTTATCTGGTTTTATTTATTTGAAAAAGCAACACTGAGACAGCTATCTTCAATCTGCTGATTTACTCCCCAAATTCCCACAGCAGCTGGAGCTGGGTCAACCTGAAGCCAGGAGCCAGGAATTCCATCTGGGTCTCCCACGTGGGTGGTAGGGACCCCAGCACTTAAGCCCATCATTTGCTATCTCCCAAGATGCACAGTTACAGGAAGCTGGAGCAGAAGCAGACAGAGGAGGCAGGACTCAAACTACGCACTCCAGTATTGGATGCAGGCATCATAAGCAGCAGCTTTATCTGCCGTGCACAGCACCCGCCCCACAGCTGTGCTGCTTCTGTACCAGAGCTGCAACTCAGCATTCTAACAGCTACCTTAATGAGTTTAATTACTGGCCTAAACGTCTTTCTCCCTGCTAGACTGAAACACCTTGAAGGCAGGAGTGGCAACCTTCATCTTCAGATTCCCAGAACTACCCTTGGCACTTGTGACACAATAAGCACTCAAGTGATGAATGAATGAAAGGACTGTGTTTCTCTCCCTCTCCTCTCTCCCCTCACCTCCCCCTCCCTCTTCCCATTCCTAGGTGTCTCACCGGCCTTTCTAGGCCCTCTCAGGTGAGCGTACTGCCCTCTGCTTCTCTCTTGTATCACTGTGCTATTTGGACCCAGCCACAGCCTTGTACTACCAAAATGAGAAACAACAAGATGGGGGGGGGGGTGTCCTGAGCTGCAGAAAAGCTGAAAACAAATGATATCACATACTAAGTCCCTTTCCATGTTCAAAATTCCACCAGAATGTGAGGATGCAGGAATTCACCAGATTATCCATCAGCCCTAATACACCAAAAGTCTCCGAAGTGAACGAGGGGAAGGTACATGGAGCCATCAGTTGCTACCTCTATACTGTTAATGCTTACTCTTTTTTTCCTCTTATATTTTCAACTTCTAAATTTATAAAACATGAAGATCTGTCTACTACCCAGAAATTCAGAAACCCAAATTTATTTATTCCTTCCTTTTTTTTTTCATTTTATGTCACAAGAGAAGTAAATCATGAATGGTATACAGCATATCAAAGATAAATAAGCTCTAGAATGAATTAAAATACAGAAACATAAATATTGTAGGCTGTAAACTAAACCCAGGTTGTCGGTCTGCTGAGCAAATTTTCTTCCGCTACAATCAAACATACTTTGATTTCACATAAACATTAGGGATGTGGGTTTCAATATTCTGGTAATTTGATACAGTTTTTAAAACAAAAGCCAGAAAATCACTGCGAAAATAGGATGGAGGTAGAATAAGATTTCTGTAAATATCATTCCTTTAATAAATGGGCCCAGATCAATGTGTATTGAAAGATTCGAGGGTTGAGTACAAGTGAGCAGAATCTTGTTAGAATCACAGGACTTCTTTTCTCTTCTGGTCAAGTTCTGATATTAATACTCTGAGTAGCAACATTGATTACAATAAAGGCCTTTATTCAAAATGACACCATCTAACAAAAGAAATTTACTTGAGATAATTTATGGTACAAATAGCTTCCAAAGAAGCTGTTGAAATGTGACTGTAACTCTGTATGTGTTATAGGGATGGACTAATAATAGATGAATTGGCCCACTGACATCCAAATATACCCCTTCTGCATTGTGAGTACACAAAGAGAAAATGGGGCTTTTGCTTCACAAAGTTAATTGCTCCACAGTAGGGTCTTCGCAAGAGACTGCTTTACGTTAAACATGTTGTGGCCCTCAAGCTACAATTGGACATTAGTATATTGTCAAGCATTAGCAGTGGTATATGTATACATAATTTTTAAAGATAACCAAGATCAGACTTACACAGAAAAGCTAAATAGCTCTGTGTATTCCAATCAGCAACTGAAGACCTTAATCTCATTTGTGATACATTTAAATTCTGTTTGCATGTTTGTGTAAATAAAGTGCCAAAGAGTTATTTATACTGAGATGAATATTAAAATCAATTGTAAAGAAACTTTTGTGGAAAATATTTAGTGTCCCAGCTTCCACAAAATCCTGTACCTATTCAATGTATACTGTTCTTTACAGAATAATTATATCTTCAGGTATGCCATGCCACAACTACCACCACCTCCCCTCCACCTCTACTCTGCTCCTCCTTGGGGTCCTTGGGAACAGGAACTGTACCTAATTCATCTCCTATATCCCTGACCTAGCACCTAGTCAAGGATGGATTTATAGATGGTTGGAAGGCTGGATGGGTAGACAGTGGGTGGATGGGTTGATGGGTGGGTAGATAGGTAGATGGATGGTAGATAGGTAGATAGGTAGATGGATGGTAGATGGGTGTGTGGGTGTGTGGGTGGATAGGTGGAGGGGTGGATGGGTGGATGGCTGGATGACTAAACGAGATAAACAGGGGTATAAACCATATAATAGTAATGCTGATGGAGGATAAATTTCTACTTACCATTTCTGCATGTTGCCAAGATTTATTTCTGACAACAATGTGAAAACAACACAATACTGCCAGATAGATTGGCTTCCCTGTGTGAAGAGAGGGCAGGAGTACCAGAATGCCCCCCCACCTCGTGCTATCTCCATTTCAAATACACAGAAAGATCAACATACATACATACATACATACACATACATATAGTAGGTATAGATCCCTTTGACTTAGATTTCTTTAGCAACTAAAATCCATTCTTACACAATTAGAAACTTTTCCTGAAAAAGACCACATATTTCGTTAAATTTGCACCTTGTGCCTGAGACAGATGACAATAGCAGCTGCTATTTGTGAGTTTATTGTGATCACTGACAACTAACTACATGTTTCATTTATGCTTCCTAACTTCTCCACAATTGTTAACCTCACTTGATAGATGAGGAAACAGGATGAGAAAACTCAGCCATCTTTCTCAAAATTCAAGCAGTTGATAAGTGGTAGAGCCAACGTTAGTGCTAGGCTTCTTGATGCCAAGGTCTACACATTTAACTGTGACATTACGGCATCTCCCTAGAGATTTAAGACAGAATGATCTCTAAGAGCAAACTCCAACAGGATGGCTTCACACACAGCCAACTTTAAATGCTCCCCACCTATGGGAACCTATTGACAAAGCGGAGTAATTGAAATCTCTCCTGGTGTTATTCAAATAGCAGGAAAAGAATAAAAGTTTGTGGATAAAGGAGTTTTGCTTTAATTTTTTGTCTTTATCCTTGAGACATTCCATTTTTAAATGTTCTAGAATTTCTTTAAGCAGCCCATGTATTCTTTTCGGATATAACCTCTTTGTTTTATTTTGTTGTGTTTTGTGTCAGATTGCCATGAGGTTTTGAAATGTTGTGGTTTAGAAATCCTATGGGTATCTTTTCTGAACATCAGAATCATAACAACAGAAGAATAATTCAATAAAATAAAAAAAGGTCAACCGGCATTTCTGGGAAGTGAGTAAGCTAAAATGCACCAAAATGGAAACCTAGCATGCTTTATTAACCTCACACATGTGCACACACAGACACACAGTCACATATTTTTGCAGACTGTTTATACTTCATTTTGCAATCTTGGCATTAGGTTACCTGTGAAATCATAAACTGGTTTTTATTGCACACACAACTGGAAAAGGTTCATTCACTGGCTGCCCTAGAAATATGCTTCATCTGCTCAGAACAAGAACACAATAACTTCATCTTCTTTTGTTGCTGGCTACAACTTTTAAGCTGTTCCTAGAAAAATTTTCAAAATTTAGTAAATAATTCATGTTCTGCTAGCTTTGTTTCCGCTTTGCTGGCATAACTCAGGAACTAAAATTCAGAGTTATTTAAATCAGAATACAGCATTAGGGTGGAAGAAAGAAAGAAATCCAAAGAGGATTACCAAGAGACAGCAGTAATAATTCAAATTATTTTAAAGAGAGAATAGGAGGAAATTGGTAAATCTGAATAGGAAAATTTTTTTCTATATGTTTAAGTGTCAGTACAATATAGAAACAACAATTATTCCAAAAAACAGGAAATCATTGCTTCTTACAAAAAAAACTTGTCAATCTATCAAATCAATTTTTTCTTAGCTCATTTAACAAATTTTATTTAGCACTTTCTAGAGTACAAAAACACTCATCTAAGTTTTAATAGGGTGGAGGTAAAACAGAGTTCCATATGAAATCTCTGCGAAAATTTGGCTAACATTAAAAGATAAGGGTTTGAAAAGTGACCTAAAGTAGGTACCCAACATTATTCTGTGTGGTCGTGTTTTTATATGTGATGTCAGTTGCTGTAGCAGTCGAAACTAGCATAAACTGATGAACAAGCACTGAGCTACTAGGATTGTTAGATGTGCAGAACACAGAGCACCATAGGACTGTGGTCTGTGATGGGCAAAGAAGAGAAGCAAAATAAATGAACCTGTCATCATCCAGAATCCTGGTATTTCCACAGCCTTGTCCTTTTCATTGAGTCTGCTTAATCAGTCTAAGTGTTAGGAACCAGGAATAACCTCTGGGATAGATCCAGATACAAAAATGCTAACAGTGATGCAATTTAATGAAGCAAAAAGAGTTGAAGTCATTAATTAAAAACTCAAAAAATGTTCTAAGAAACTCAAAGATCTGTAAAACAAGAAAATAAATAACCCAGTTTAAAAATGGGCAAAGACCCAAAGCCATATAAATGCCCAATATGTATATGAAAAAATGTTCAACATCACTAATCATCAGGGAAATGCAAATTAAAACCATAGTAAGCTACAACCTCAGAGAATTTAGAATGGCTATTTTCAAAAAGATAAAACATAAGTATTGGTGGGAATGTATACACAGTGAATGCAAATTAGTGCGTCTATTGTGAAAAACATCAGGGAGGGTCTTCAAGTAATTGTAAATAGAACTAATTACCATATATGATCCAGCAATCCTCCTTCTGAGTATATATCCAAAGGAAATGAAATCAGTATGTCAAAGAGAGACTATATGCCATATTCATTGCAACATTATACACAATAGTCAAAATATGAATCCATCCAAGTGTCCATCAATGGATAAAATATAGTGTATACACAAGAGAACACTATTCAGCCTTCAAAAAGAAATCCTATCATTTGTGACAACACAGGTGAACTTGGAGGACATTATGCTAAGTTAAATGAACTAGGAACATAAAGACAAATACTGTTCATCTCATTTATATATAGAATATAAAACACTGGCCGGCGCCACGGCTCGCTAGGCTAATCCTCTGCCTGCGGTGCCGGCACCCCAGGTTCTAGTCCCGGTTGGGGCGCTGGAATCTGTCCCAGTTGCTCCTCTTCCAGTCCAGCTCTCTGCTGTGGCCTGGGAAGGCAGTGGAGGATGGCCCAAGTGCTTGGGCCCTGCACCTGCATGGAAGACCAGGAGGAAGCATCTGCTCCTGGCTTCGGATCAGTGCAGTGCGCTGGCCATAGCGGCCATTTAGGGGGTGAACCAACGAAAGTAAGACCTTTCTCTCTCTCTCTCTGTCTCTCTGTCTCTCCCTCTCTCACTGTCTAACTCTGCCTGTCAAAAAAAAAAAAGAATATAAAAACGTGAACTCATATCAGTGGAGTGGAATGGTGGTTGCCTGGACCTAGGGTAGGTGTAGGGGACCAGGAATGGGAAGATGCTGATCAAGGGGTTCAAAGTTACAGTCAGTATTACCAGTTAATAATTACATATACTTGAAAATTGCTATGAAGGTAGATCCTAAATGTCCTCACAACCAAAAACTGACAAGTATGTGAGGTGATTACAATGTTAATTAGCTTGATCTAATCATTTTGCAATGTGCACATATATCAAAACATCGGATTATATACAACATAGATACATTTTTAATCAACCATACCTTAAAGCTGGAAGGGAAAAAAAAAACTTCAAAATGCTAAAAATCCCAACTAATTTAAGTAATTCCCAGTGAAGTCCCTCACCCCCTAAGGATCAGTGTTAATCTCCTGAGTGCTGTCTTTGCTAGGGAGGTGGCACATTCTCTCACAACATGATGGGAGAGGGACTGCCACAGGCACCAGGGAAGTCAGGCAATCAGAACTCAGCGTGCAAGGACAGTCTCCCAGCCTGTCTCGATCCCACAAATAGGGAGTGGAGTGACAGGAGTCAATGTGACAGAGTCTGTGCTGCTGGTGCCTGTGAGTGTCTTTCATTTTGATCTGTCCCTTATTTGAAAGCATCTAGGAAGATGTGGCCACTGGCTGAAGTTTCTCCTTATGGCTGCTTGGGGTGATGTGCATATGCACAGTGGATAATCGTGGCCCAACACCTCCGCGGAAACCGCCAGCATAGTTTTTAATAAAAGTGAAAAGGATACAGATGCTCCTGACCCCTGACCAGTAAGTCTCTGTTGATGAAATCAGGATAATCAGGTCTTGTCTTTGCTACTACATCCAATTTATGGACAATTTATGGCAGATATCTGCCTCATAATTGCTTTCCTAATACTAATTACATCTTTCATATTCAGATATGAAAAGCTCAATGACTCTTTAATAATGCATTATGGAATTTATAGAAGGTGACAATAGTTCCACTGTTAATTTGAAAGAATTTTTCATCTTAAAGAGCCGGAAGCTAGTATTGGTGAAGAAACGACTCCTATCTTTTCAAAATAATCTAGTATATTTTTGAGGCCACATTTAACTGTGCCTTCCCTCTTGTTGGAATTTAAAGTTACAGGCAGTATTTTTATGTTTGGAGAAACTGATCCAAAAGAGACACAGTTTAAATATGTTGTCTATATCTGATCTGCCTTTACCTCCAGATTTTTTATCTCAAAGCTCTCCACAATATTCTCATACTCTGCAGATATACTGGAGAAGATTTAAGCTTTGAATTCTGCTTTTCAAAGGGTGTTTTAGGGATGAGCCAAGCAATCATCAGTGTGAAACAGGATTAAAAACTAAATCGGAATCTCATTCAAGTTACACACTGTGGCAAATGAGAGCAGCTGCTAGTATACACTGCCAGTGGACTCCGTTCCTATATCAGCCACGGCAGCCTTGCTATGATGCATGACCACAAAATGCGGCTCTACCAGGGCTGGGACACGTCTGCCCCATGGGCCATCTAAGGTTGGCAGAGTTGTTTGGTCTGGCCATGCTAAGGCAGCTACAGGTGGGAGTCGAAATTTAATGAATCTATAGGCTAATTTTTAAATAGATAATTTTCTATGGTCCATAAATGATGTTTTTTATATTTATATTTTATTTTATTTAATGAACATAAATTTCCCAAGTACAGCTTATGGATTACAATAGCTCCCCCCCTATAACTTCCCTCCCACCCACAACACTCCCCTCTCCCACTCCCTCTTCCCTTCCATTCACATCAAGATTAATTTTTAATTATCTTTATATACAGAAGATCAATTTAGCATATATTAAGTAAAGATTTCAACAGTTTGCACCCACACAGAAACACAAAGTGTAAAATACTATTTGAGTACTAGTTATAGCATTAATTAAACACCTAAGAGTAATTGTGTATTAATTACAGAGTTCAACCAATAGTTTTAAGTAGAACATAAAAAATACTAAAAGGGTAAAGTATTAAGTTCTTTTTTTTCTGTTTCTTTTTGTTTGTTTGTTATATAGTTTTTTTTATTTAATAAATGTGAATTTACAGAGTGTAGCTTTTGTATTGTTGTGGCTTCCCCCCCCCCCCAACCTCCCTCCCTCCTGTGGCCCTCCCCTTTCCCACTCCCTCTCCCATCCCGCCCTTCATCGAGTTTCATTTTCAATTACCTTCATATACTGAAGATCAACTTAGTATATACTAAGCAAGGATTTCAACAGGCTGCACTCACATAACCGCACAAGGTATAGGGTATTGTTTGACTAGTAGTGTTGTTTTTAAGTTTCATAGTAGAACACATTAAGGACAGAGATCCTACGTGGGGAGCATGTACCCAGTGACTCCCGTTGTTGATTTAACAATTGGCACTCTTATTTATGGCGTCAGCAATCACCGGAGACTCTTGCTATGAGCTGTCTAGGCTATGGAAGCCCCTTGAGTTCACCGACTCTGAACTTGTTTAGTCAAGGCCGTATCACAGTGGAGGTTCCTTCCTCCCTTCAGAGAAAGGCACCTCTCTCCTTGATGGCCTGAACCTTCTGCTGGGGTCTTGTTCACCAGGATCTTTCATTTAGATTATTTTTTGCCCCCATGTCATGGCTTTCCATGCCTGTGAGACTCTCATGGACATTTTAGCTAGATCTGAATGTCCCAAGGGTTGATTCTGAGGCAGGAGTGCTGCAATTCTATGAGTCTGCTGTGTGTCCTGTTTCCCCCACAGGATCATTCTCTCCCTTTTAATTCTATCCTTCATTATTTGCTTATACTGGTCTTATTTGTGAAATCTCATCGACACATACCCTATCTTTTTGATCGGTTGTGTATTTATACTTATCACTTTACCAAGTGCACTGACATTGGTACCTGCCTCCTTGGTAAGATTGAGTTGAAATCCCCAGGCACATTTCTAGTTCCACCATTGGAGGTAAGTCCGAGTGAGCATGTGCCAACCTATATATATCCTCCCTCTCTTATTCCCACTCCTATGTTTAACAGAGATCACTTTTCTGTTAATTTTAAACGCCTAAGAATGATTGTGCATTGATTAGAGTTCAACCAGTGATCTTATGTAGAACAAACAGAGCAACAACAACAACAACAAAAATACTAAAAGGAATAAAATAGTAAGTTGTTCCTCAATAGTCTAGACAAGGGCTGATCATGTCATTGTCTCTCATAGTGTCCATTTCACTTCAATGGGTATCATTTTAGATGCTCGTTTAGTTGCCATCGATCAGGGAGAACATATGATATTTGTCCCTTTTGGACTGGCTTATTTCACTCAGCATGATGTTTTCCAGCTTCCTCCATTTTGTTGTAAATTCCCAGATTTCACTGTTTTTTACTGCTATATAGTATTCCATAGAGTACATATCCCATAGTTTCTTTATCCAGTCATCCGTTGATGGACATTTAGGTTGATTCCATGTCTTAGCTATTGTGAATTGAGCTGCAACAAATATTGAAGTACAAATGGCTCTTTTTTTCTCCCCTTTAATTCCATTTGGGTAAATTCCAAGGAGTGGGATGGCTGGGTCCTGTGGTAGTGCTATATTCAGGTTTCTGAGGACTCTCCAAACTGTCTTCCATAGTGGCTTTACCAGTTTGCATTCCCACCAACAGTGTATTAGTGTCCCTTTTTCCCCACATCCTTGCCAGCATCTGTTGTTGGTTGATTTCTGTATGTAAGCCAATCTAACTGGTGTGAGGTAAAACCTCATTGTGGTTTTGATCTGCATTTCCCTGATGGCTAGGGATCCTGAGCATTTTTTCATGTGTCTGTTGGCCATTTGGATTTCCTCTTTTGAAAAATGTCTGTTAAGGTCCTTGGCCCACTTTTTTTATTGGGTTGTTTGTTTTGATTTTGTGGTGTTTTTTGATCATTTTATAGATTCTAGTTGTTAATCCTTTATCTGTTGTGTGGTTTGCGAATAACGTCTCCCATTCTGTTGGCTGCCTCTTCACTTTCCTGACTGTTTCTTTGCTGTAAAGAAACTCTTCAATTTGAGGTAATCCCATTTGTTTATTTTATCTTTGATTACTCGTGCCTCTGGGGTCTTCTCCAGGAATTCTTCGACTGTTCCAACATCTTGAAGGGTTTCCCCTATGCTCTCAATTAGTTTCATGGTGTCGTGGCACATCTCTAGTTCTTTGATCCATGTTGAGTGGATTTTTTTATAAGGTGTAAGGTAGGGGTCTTGCTTCATACTGTGACATGTGGACATCCAGTTTTCCCAGCACCATTTGCTGAAGAGGCTGTCCTTGTTCCAGGGGTTGGTTTTAGGTCCTTTGTCGAATATGAATTGGCTATAGATGTTTGGATTGATCTCCGGTGTTTCTATTCTGTTCCATTGGTCTATCCATCTGTTTTTGTACCAGTACCAGGCTGTTTTGATTATAACTGCCCTGTAGTATGTCTTGAAAGCTGGAATTGTGATGCCTCCGGCCTTGTTTTTATTGTAAAGGATTGCTTTAGCTATTCTCGGTCTCCTGTTTCTCCATATGAATTTCAGCATCATTTTTTCTAGGTCTCATAAATGATGTTACAAATATCCCCATGGCCCTTGGAAGAAAAAAGGTGCCCCGTCCCTGCAACTTAAGCCACATCTGTAACAGTGCATTCCGTGCGTGATTGGGAAGGCTCTGCTAGGCTGTAGCACCTTCCCATGTCCATCCTAGACTCCTGCACGCTCAGGAAAAGGCTACCCCCTCAGGAAGCCTCTCCTGATAACGAATAGAACCTTGTCCTTGTCTCACCACCACCAGCACCTAAGCCTCCCCACTGGTGTCATTTTCTACCTGTCATGTATTTATTTTTATTAGGCTTAGCAGAGAATCTTAGTGAAATTCAGTGTCTAGTTCATCAGGGAGTTTCCAGGAGCTCACTACGTATTGATTGGATAAATGAACACATGATTGGTCAGACCATGCTATCTGTAGTTACAAGCCACAAAATCTTTTCTCATTATTAACAGCATTCGGTACATATTTCACCCTTCTGCTACCTACATTTCACCTTATGAAACAGTTTTCCTCTAAAAGTGTGGGTGTCTCAGGGGGTGGGTGCAGGTGGGCTGAAGGCAGGTGACAAATAAAACTCAGAAAGGGCCTGATTCATCCAACTGAAAAGCAAAATCATTTCAGAAGTGCCAAAGAAAGTGAAACACCTCGTGAAACTGTGGCGTTAAATGCTATCTATTTAGTGGTTAAGCAGGTATTATAAGCAAATTAAGATATAACTTAAAATGCAAATATGCTTAATGCGAGTCTCAGAATTCTTTTTCAATCATCCTAAACCGAACTTTTCTTATAAGAGATGTGGTTTATTTGTTTTTCAAGGATATTTTCTCCAGGATGCCTGAACTATGCATGATTTGTGTGAGAGCGACAAGGCTTTCCAGCTGTTCAAAATTAGCTTAGTCACCAGTCTAGTGAGACCATCCATGAAATACCCTGGTTATTGGCAATCTGTTATCTCTGAGCTCTCTAAATTAAATACCACGGCAGTTCACAACGAGAAGAGGTCAAACCACTTAAGCAGAGCATGAAAGAGAGAGGACTTGTCACTATCACTCTTAATCAAATTCTTTCACTTCTTTTATTCTTTTTCATTCTGGGGTTTGGTTGTCTAAATTCACGTTCAGGGATAAATGGTCATGGGCCACTTATTAGAGCTGGAGTCCTTCCCTCAGGGGCCAGGATTCTGTTGCTTGAAACAGGAGATTCAGAGTGTGAGCTAGGAATTGAACTACATGTTCTACACACCTTATTTGATCTACAATAGCCCAATTGAGTAGATCTTATGTACCCATCCTACAGGTTGGGAGCAAGATTCGGAGAAGCCGATGATGTCTATAAAATCAAGGCTCTAGAATTTATGGGAGAGACCTGGGAGTCTATTAAGTCAGAATTTCTGCATTTTTAGTCTAGTACTCCTGGGTGATTATTATTACGTTTTATTGTGAAAACTTTCACACAGTGCCAAAGTAGATGGTACTCATTGCCCAGTTTTAACAGCTACCAGCCAAAGCTGTGGGCATCTTTCAGTTGTTCAGACTTTGTCCTATGGTGCTACAATGTTTATGTCCCTTAAATGAAACATCCAGGTTTTTTTTTTTTTTTTCAAAATAACAAAATTTGAGACCCAGTGAGGTATAGTGATTTCACTGTCACTCACTTGCGGAGCAGCAGACCTGAGAAGCAAATCGAAAATATGTGATACCGGCTGGTGCTGCAGCTCAATAGGCTAATCCTCCGCCTTGCGGTGCCGGCACACCGGGTTCTAGTCCCGGTCGGGGCACCGGATTCTGTCCCGGTTGCCCCTCTTCCAGGCCAGCTCTCTGCTGTGGCCAGGGAGTGCAGTGGAGGATGGCCCAAGTGCTTGGGCCCTGCACTCCATGGGAGACCAGGTTAAGTACCTGGCTCCTGCCATCAGATCAGTGCGGTGCGCCGGCCGCTGCGCGCCGGCCGCGGCGGCCATTGGAGGGTGAACCAACGGCAAAGGAAGACCTTTTTCTCTGTCTCTCTCACTGTCCACTCTGCCTGTCAAAAAAAAAAAATATGTGATACCAAGTAGGGTTTATTTTTAAGCCATAGCTGTACTCTTTGAGTTAATATATAGCACCAAATTGAAAACTCAAAACATATATAAACAAATACATGATCATTGTCTTTAAATATGTACAATTAAGATGAACTTGTCACATTGTAACTGTTAAATCATGCTTTGAGGTAGCCTGTGAGCAAGGACCAAAAAGAATGACATACACAGTACAATAGTATATAAACACAACATTCAGAATCGACAGACTACTTGTGGAGAATTGGAAATAAAAAACAGGCTGGCTGGACCAGAAAGGACCATGTGGGACTGCCAGGGAGACCAAAACCTGGAAGTTCTCATAGGCGATGTTGAGCAGGGCTAACAGAGAGCTGACAGAGAGCCCCAGGGGGTTTTAAATAGTGAGAAATATGGCCACAGTTGCCATTTAGGAAGAAAAGTCTGGCCACAGTATGTCTGGAAAAGATAGATTCAAGAAGTGGGGTGACCAGCTAAGAAATGGCCACTGAAGCAGGCATAAGAAGAAAAAGATCCACATATGAGAGACTTACAGGATAACAAGATCAACTGGATTTGGTGTGAATAACAGGGAGGGACTAGTTAAAAATAACTCAGTTGCTAGAAGAATTGAGGGTGACTAAGATGAGCTTTACTGAAGACAGCAGAAGATCAGTGCTCAGGGTTTGAGAGCTGCCAGCATGTGAAGAGTTGAAACCCTGGTAGATACACAGATATTCAAAGAATCCCTGGAAACTCACATTGGAGAGGTGAGAAGAAGAGGCAAAGGCTGTTCCTCTGTATCGCGTGAATCCAGACCAGAGCCTGCCAGAACATCATCTCAAGGTTAGACCCCATGGGGCTGCCCTTTCTACAACTGCCCTTGACCAACACCATGTGGGTAGAAACCGTTGCCATGTCATGTCTGTACTGATTTTTGGATAATAATCCCTTAGGGCCAACCCTGATTCCATATCTGACTTATAAACAGGTCTTTACATTAGGTCTTTAGAGAAAAAAAAAAAAGAAATTAATGAAAAAATGATCAAAACACACAGATAGCAAACTACACCTGCTTCACAAAGTATTAATTTTGGCCCGTTGCATGGGTTTCATACAGGTGTGGCCTTGTCCAACAGTAATTTCTCCTCCTGGGTGATTAGGAGGTCTTGAACAGCAAAGGCTACAGGCAGGTGTTGATTCTGTCACCTGCTGAAACCATCACTCTGAGTGCCACTGGGAAGAACAACACCTGCCCTCAAAAAACTCTTCACCCCACCCCACCCACAGTACCCATGTGCCCCTCTTTCCAAACCCTTCTCAAATTCTGAGCCCATAGAAGAGAATTTTACATTGTTACATCACAGTTATTGCCCATAATCAGAGAAGGAAAACATTTCTTTTCTTTAGCACACTGGTTACACTGTATCCAGAAATCAAGATGGGGAGAGTTCCAAGAAGGAACTGGGCTCTAACTTGGCAGGTCCTATGGTGCCTTCTTACGCTCACCTCACCCGGTTCTGAAAGGCTGGAGCAGACCATTCTATCTTCAGGCTCTTTTTTAAAGAAATCAAAGAAGTATTGTCATTTTTATTCAATCAGATTGTTTTTCCAAGAAAATTTTTTTTTCTTGAAAGGACACCTACCTAGCCCTACTAATGCTGTAAAATGTTTTGAGTGAGGACAGTTTTTGAATCCTGTGTTTTTAGAAACAAGCATTCATATTTTTATTAATAATGTATAAGCTAATGGTTTGCACCACTCTGCTTATGATATCTATAAATCTCCTTTCCTTTTTAAAGGAAATTAAATTAAAAATTATAGACTATTTCCAATTAAGAAACTGATGAAGCAAATAAATGCTGGGAAATAGTGCTAAAAAGGTATTATTTTATGCTGCAAAAGTGATAGGGCTAAAATCCAAGTCAAATAATTCTCAAGTGAATGGTTTCAAGAGGAACAATATTTCCTCTCAAGAAGCACCTATGAAAAGTAGTTCACTTGAATGGCACTCCCCAGGAAAAAGGGTTAGCCGCAGACAGCAGGTTTAATATTGGAAGTAAAGGCTATTGTCAGTTGGAAGCTTTCCCCTTCTTTTCTAATTTTTGAGAAGGTCTAGAAATTTAAATCTTTTATTCAAAATGTATATCCTAATGTTATTCTCTTCATTTTCTTCCTCTTTTCATCCTGTCTTCCATAGATTTTATGTAATAAGGAAACAGTTTCTCTGCTGTTAGACACTGCTTTCAGGAGGCAGGTGGCCACCAACTGGGAAACCCACTTCCCATGCGAGAGTGCCTGGTTTGAATCCCAGCTGCACTCCTGGTTCCAGCTGCCTGCTAATGCACACACTGGAAAGCAGCAAGTGATGGCTCAAGTGTGTAGGACTCTGAAATACACATGGGGGACCCCAGTGGAATTCTGGACTCCTGGCATTGGCCTGGCCTAGTCCTGGCTTTTGGGTGTTGCAGTGGCAGGGGGAGGGGAAACATCTGAGGAATGAACTAGCAGATAGAAGATTTCTCTCACTCTTTCTGTCATTCTGCCTTTCAAGTAAATGAAAATAAATATTTTTCTGATTTTTAAAGAATTTATATATTATTTATTGAAAATCAAAGTGACAGAGGGAGAGAGAGACAGAAAAAGTACTGCCTGCAATGCCAGCATCCTATGTGAATGCAAATAATATGACCCAAGTGTTGGGTCCCTGCCACCCATGTGGAAGATCTGGACAAAGTTTCTGGCTCCCGGCTCAGCCCTGGCCATTGTGGACATTTGGAGAGTGACCAGTGGATAGAATATATCTGTGTGTGTGTGTGTGTGTATTTCAGTCTCTGTTTCTCCTCTCTCTATAATTCTTTCAAATAAATAGAGAGAGAGAGAGAGAGACTTTTATTCATTGGTTCACTCCCCCAAATGCCCCTAGCACTCAACCCAGGACCCAAGAACTCAATCCAGTTCTCCCACGTGAGTGGCAGGGGTCCATGCAGTTAAGTCATCTCCATGGCCTTCCCAAGTGCATTCACAGGAGCTGGATCAGAAGCAGAGCAGTCAGGACTAGAACAGGCACTCTGCTATTGGATGCTGGCATTGTAAGCAGCTGCCTCTTAAAACTACATTGAGGGGCCAGTGGCGCTGCGGATTAAAGCCCTGGCCTGAAGCGCCGGCATCCCAGATGGGCACCAATCCTAGTCCTGTACCCACATGGGAAACCCGAAGGAGGCTCCTGGCTCCTAACTTCGGATTGGCCCAGCTCAGCCATTGTGGCCATCTGGGGAGTAAACCAGCGGATGAAAGACCTCTCTCTGTCTCTACCTCCCTCTGTAACTCTGTCTTTCAAATAAATAAAATAAATCTTTATTAAAAAAACTACATTGAACAAGGAAGATATTATCTACTGCAAGAGGAGGGGATCAAATGATAGTTCTGAACAGACAGATTTTGCTTAATCGTCAAGAAAAGAACTGTGCTTTTACTTACACATAAAAATTGTGCAGTTCTCCTTGTTCTACAACAATTAGGCTTTCATCAAGCATATGTTTTCCTGTTATAATTTATAAAGTTCACACAGTGATATTAAAAGAGGCTTTTTTCCCCCATAAAGAAAACCCAGTGGCCCCATATTCCCACCAATACATGCCAAAAGAAACCTTTCCCACCAACAGGGATTATCTCCTTTTGATTTATTTTAGACACAGAACTTGTAACTTCAATTGAATAAGGAATAAATATTCAATTATGAAGTGTTTTAAACCCTGAGGCTGCTGTGTAGAAGGAAAGTAATAAATTAATCCTGTAGAATCAAGATTATACATTGCTATCCTCTGACTGTACCTAATTATCTCAGATGATAAAATGTTTCAGAAATTCAGCAGAGGATTATAACGAATTATCAGGACATGCAGTAAATTACTAATTAACACATCCTCTAAATAAAAGTGAATTTTTTAAGTTCCTAGGTGAGTGATTATCAGATCAATTCGAAGTGAAATTGCATATGTATTATCTAGGGTTCAAAATCTCAGAAATGAAAAGAATAATGCTTTCCTTCAAAAATAGTTTCAAACAGTATTCATTGAAATCTGCTAACTTCCAAGAACAAATTTTAACACAGTTGACATTCTTCCATATTCAAAGAAGTTGGATGTGCAAGTCAACATCTAAACCCTACTGCTCCTTTTCCACCCAAAAATGACCCAGTAACTTCTCCCCCAAATGGCTCCTCCTCTCAATTTCCCATTTTAATTAAATTTATGGTCAGGACCACAGAGAATATGACCAGTGACGTACATTTGCTCAAGCAATGTTGAAGGTTCTAGCAAGTGTCCACCAAGCTGTAGAAGCTCAATATGAAAGGTAAACATTCCAAGGAGCAGAGAACCAGGGTTCTCCTTGGGACTGGGTAATCTGGGGCAATTTCTTGGGCCTTGGTTTTGCTTGATCTCCTGATGCAATAAATTGGACTCTGTATTTCTAAAGTGTTTCCCTTTCAAAATTTTAATTCTAAAGGTATTCATACTCCCTCTTGGTCCAACAAACTCAAAGCCATGGAAGAGGACTACATTGTTTTCATACAAACTGTTGTTTAACTTCCTTGGGCCTTTTCCTCTCAGGCATGGTCTTTAATCTTGTTTATACATTCTTACTCTGCTAGCCACTTAGGATATTTCCTAGCTCTGAATCGTCAGTGGTCCCCTGTAGTCTATCCTATCAGAGATTCTTCACAAAAGAGTATCATATGATATATTTGGAGAAACAATTAGGTTGGAATTCATCAAGCCAATCTTATTTTCCACTTCTCCAACATAGCAGAGAACAGTGGCTCATCTTACTGCCAAACTTTTATTTGCCATGGTCCTGAACCTTGAAACTAATTACTCATTCCCATTCCCTTTCTTTTTTTTTTTTTTTTCTTTTAATTTTGTTTCCTTCAGCACCACGCTGATCCGATGGCAGGAGCCAGGTACTTATCCTGGTCTCCCATGGGGTGCAGGGCCCAAGCACTTGGGCCATCCTCCACTGCACTCCCTGGCCACAGCAGAGAGCTGGCCTGGAAGAGGGGCAACCGGGACAGAATCCGGCGCCCCGACCGGGACTAGAACCCGGTGTGCCAGCGCCACAAGGCGGAGGATTAGCCTAGTGAGCCGCGGCGCCGGCTCCCATTCCCTGTCTTAATCTGTCAAATAAACTCCCACACACTTTTCAAATTCTTCATGCGATTACTGCAACTAACATCAGTATAGCACAGTGGTTACAAGTGCCTTTGCAAAAGACAGAGTACCTAAGTTCAACTCCTGGATCTGTCACTTCCTATTTCTGTAACTTCGGATATATAACATAATCTCTCTCTGTTTTGGTCTAAGGAGTTGGGGTAAATGAGTTCCTCCTAGACTGGGTTCTGGTGAGGTTACAAAGTTGGTTGGGGTAAAGCCTTCGGAACAGTGTTTGCAGTCATGACTACATCAGCTGCCTATAGCATGTTTGGTCAGTAGCATATATTAAAGCGCAGTTGTTTAAGTGGCCCTCTACCATTCCTTTCTGTTTCCTTTGACTAGTTAGCAAAAGGAAAGGAAAGCAAAATGAAGTCACTCTTAGCCCCAGCTTCTCCATGAGCACAGAATGTGTTCAAGCTTCTGGGATCCACAACCAGAGAGAGAAATACAAAACTACAGAGGGAAGCCATAAGGATGATTAAGGGGTTGCAAAGTTATGATTAGAAGGAAAAAATGAAAGAACAAGGACTCATCATCCCAGAAAGGAAAAGTCCACTGTTATTTAAATAAAGATCTTTAGGAAACAAAGGGCCCTTGAACCCTTCCTGGGAATCACTTGCTGTCCACTTTCCCTGGAGGCCTAAGGTTGCAGCCATGTCCTTTGTCCTTTCCTTCTGTCATCTCTGGCTGCTTTTGTGTCATTTCTCAGTCTGTTTCCTCATCTCAACTACGTGCAAGATACTCACACACACCACTCAGAAGATTCACTGCTTTGGAAGAAGGATTTTACTAAGCTTTTCATTAAAGCTTATAATGAGTGAATAAATTGCCCACTGTCACACAACTGAGCCAAAAAACAGCAGAAACAGAATTCAAACCCAGGTCCGTCTGATAGCGGAATCCAGGATCAGCCCATGACACATGCCAGCAGACGCGTTTCTTCTGATAACTAACCCCTGCTGCTGGGTAGGAGCCACTCCTCACAACAGCTCAGGCTTGCTCACTGTGGACACACACAAGAGTCACCAAGAGCTGCTCGCTTGAGCAGAAAGCATCGAGATTTTAAAATACTGCTGAGATTCAGGGGCAAGTTGGAACATCGTTTTCTTTGAATGACCAACATTAACCAATTAATGAATTAATTAGTTAATTGCTTCTCTCGTGTGTGAGCCAGTCTGAGGGTTTCTCAGGCAGGAGAGCATTGGCTTGACAGCTTTTCAGGTGGTTTTTGGGATTAAAGCTTTCCTGTTCATTGAAAATCCAAGTTGTAGAAAATTATTTAGTCAGTGAGTGCAATGGCTGAAAATGTCACCAACCTATAAAACTATATGAACTCTATTAGAGGTATATACAGATAATTAGTCAAGGCATTAAAATCTAAGTATTTTAATCCCTTAAGAAGAACAATGAAAAACTGATCATCTGCTTGTGATAACCACTCATGAAAGTGCTGATAGGACTGTGAACTACAAACTCTCTCCATAAATCTAATCTTTATTGTGGGGAGCAACTGGGAGCAACTCGGACTAGACTAAGTTACTGGAATTAAGACTTATTCTATGCATCTGCTTTCCCACAATATGGTGCTGAGAAGGGAAACAGCTTCTACACAGCTGCCTCCAGTTCAACCAATAAACTGTGGGACCTGCTCCTGATTGGAGGAGAGCAGCGTACTCGGCGTGTGGGTAGCAGAGTTGGGATTGGTGGAAGAGGACTATAAAGGAGGAGAGAGACGGCATGCACGAGGAACATCTAAGGGGAACATCCGAAGGAACACCTGTGCAGCCCCCGAGAGAGCCGGCCGGCAGTGTGCCGCTCCCCCGCGGAAGTGGGGAATGTGGCAGGGGGAACTGCCCTTCCATGGAGGTGGAAGGGACAGTAGCCAACCCGGGAAGAACCAGCAGCAAACCCGGGGAGGGCCGAGCAGACAGAAGAACAGCGCAGGGTCCTGTGTCGTTCCTCCACGAAGACGGGGAGCGACATTTATAAACTCTGCCCATGTTTTAGGAAAATCTGTGAAACAGTTACAGAAAATGCATCCATCTGAAAATGTTCTACCATTTTGCTTAGTAACCACAAAATGAATGAAATATGATGGCGACCTTTACACTTCTTTATGATGGATGAAACTCTAACTTCTTTACAAAGAAGCTGGCAAACACCCCAGTACAAGAGGCCCAGATACAAAGAAAGCTCCCTTTATTCCATCAAATGTGTGTTGACTTGACCCTCTGACCTTCCTTAAAATTGAAATTAAATTAAACATACGCTGTACAAACTCAGCAGAAATCTCCCAGGCCCTGCACCTCTGACACTGTACAAAGATTTTCTTTGAGTGGAACACAGCACCAAATATTGCTGTCATATAATCAACAAAGAAAAGAAATACAATTCCTTTTACCACAATAGCTTTCAAATATTTACTCTTGTATAATTATTCCCATCTTATTTATACAAAAGTCACACATCCTCAATGCAGAAAAGCATATATACATATATGCTTGTATATTTATATATAATACGCAAATAAGTATAATAACTAGGAAGTAACTATCTTACTTTTTTTTTTTAATTTTTTGACAGGCAGAGTGGACAGTGAGAGAGAGAGAGACAGAGATAAAGGTCTTCCTTTGCCGTTGGTTCACCCTCCAATGGCCGCTGCGGCCGGTGCTCTGCGGCCGGCGCACCGCGTTGATCCGAAGCTGGGAGCCAGGTGCCTCCCCCTGGTCTCTCATGCGGGTGCAGGGCCCAAGGACTTGGGCCATCCTCCACTGCACTCCCGGGCCACAGCAGAGAGCTGGCCTGGCAGAGGGGCAACCAGGACAGAATCCAGCACCCCAACCGGGACTAGAACTCGGTGTGCCGGCGCCGAAGGCGGAGGATTAGCCTATTGAGCCACGGCGTTAGCACTATCTTACATTTTGATATGCATTGTTTCAATTTTTTTCTTGGGATATATACATTTAAAAATAAAAATCCCTTTTACTGTACACTTTATTTTATAACTTACTTTTTTTCACTCAGAACTCACAGTTTCCTAAGATTTATATGCTCTTTATTATGCATTTTATGAACTCTTAACTCACTGAATATGTTATATACCACTAGCTGTAATTTGAATTTTCAATGTATCCTAAATGTGAAGCTCTCAGAAATAAATAGTTTAGCAGCTCCAAGATACTCTGGATATTTTGTAACCACTGTATTTTGGTCTTGAATTTAGGGGTATTGTACTTTAAGTAAACTCACATATCATGAGATACAAAAAAAAATTGTTATAGTCTGAAGAGCTAGAAGGAAAACACTTTAAACTTTTTCTTTAAAAAATGTTATTTATTTATTTGAAAGGCAGAGTTGCAGAGAGAGAGAGAGAGAGACAGACAGAGGGGGCTTCCAGTCACTGGGTCACTCCTCAAATGGCTGAAATAGCCAGGCTGGGCTTGACTGGGCCAGGATAAAGACAGAAGCCAGGAATTCCATCTGGCTTTCCCATGTTGGGTGGCAGGGGTCCAAGGACTTGGGCCATCTTCCACTTGTTTCCCAGGCACATTAGCAGAGAGCTGGAGTAGAAACGGTGAAGCCAGGATTCAAACAGGCACTCGTATAGGATGCTGGTGTCACAGACGGTGACTTAACATACTACACCACAATGCCGGCCCAGGAAAATGTTTTGTAGATACAGCAGACTAGCCCTGCACCAGGTGGGCTCTGAGGCAAGAATACAAGTGGAAGGCATGGGGCTGGCACCGTGGCACAGTAGGTTAATCCTCCACCTGCAGTGCCAGCATCCCATATGGGCAGGGGTTCTAGTCCTGGCTGCTCTTCTTCCGATCCAGCTCTCTACTACAGCCTGGGAAAGCAGGGGAAGATGGGCCAAGCACTTGGGCCCCTGCACCCGCATGGGAGACCAGGAAGAAGCTCCTGGCTCCTGGCTTTGGATTGGTGCAGCTCCGGACATTGTGGCCACTGGGGAGTGAACCAATGGATGGAAGACCTTTCTCTCTGTCTTTCCCTTTCACTGTCTGTAACTCTACCTCTCAAATAAATAAATCTTAGAAAACAAAAAAGAAATGGAAGGCTTACATCATCTATCTAAATATTTAACTTTACAGATCAAACTAACAGTTGAATGAAATACATTCTGGGGCCGGTGCTGTGGCATAGTGGGTAAAGCTGCCACCTGCAGTGCCGGCATCGTATATGGGTGGGTGCTGGTTGGAGTCCCAGCTGCTCCACTTCTGATCCAGCTCTCTGCTAAGGCCTGAGAAAGCAGTGGAAGATGGTCTAAGCCCTTGGGCCCCTGCACCCATGTGGGAGACCTGGAGGAAGTTCCTGGCTCCTGGTTTCAGATTGGTGCAGCGCCAGCTGTTGCGGCCAATTGGGGAATGAACCAGTGGATGGAAGACCTCTCTCTCTCTCTCTCTCTCTCTCTCTCTCTCTCTCTCTTCCTCTCCTTCTCTCTCTCTGTAACTCTGACTTCCAAGTAAGTAAATAAATCTTTAAAATAAAAAACAGAGGCCGGCGCCGCGGCTCACTAGGCTAATCCTCCGCCTAGCGGCGCCGGCACACCGGGTTCTAGTCCCGGTTGGGGCGCCGGATTCTGTCCCGGTTGCCCCTCTTCCAGGCCAGCTCTCTGCTGTGGCCAGGGAGTGCAGTGGAGGATGGCCCAGGTGCTTGGGCCCTGCACCCCATGGGAGACCAGGAAAAGCACCTGGCTCCTGGCTCCTGCCATCGGATCAGCGTGGTGTGCCGGCCGCAGCGCGCCGGCCGCGGCGGCCATTGGAGGGTGAACCAACGGCAAAGGATGACCTTTCTCTCTGTCTCTCTCTCTCACTGTCCACTCTGCTTGTCAAAAAAAAAAAAATAAAAATAAAAAAAAATAAAAAACAGAAACACACCTTATGCCTTTACCTTGATAAATGTGCTTTCATGACTATCTGAGGGTCCAGGTTAGAAAGAAGAGCTCCAGACAACTAGGAGGTTCTCACCAAACCATGGAGACTCAGGGGGATCCAAGCAGGCCCCGTAGCCCATGGTCCATGTCTTCTCCTCACATCCCTGGCTGCGTCCTACATCAGAGGGCTCGCCCTCATGTGCACGTTGGCAACTTAGCTCTGTCTATGGCTTTGCCCACAACAGCTACCCCCAGCCATCTCTCAGCCTGAAGCACGCACGCTAGGACCATAGTGGCCCTCAAAAAAGAGAAGCCAATGAGGGAAAGAGGCCGACGAGGGAAAGAGAGGCCTGTGCAGGCCTTGGAGGCAGGCTTGACAGTTTCGGCAGGGCGTTTAGGGATTTAGACACTCAAAGCATGGAGTAAAAAAGGGATGCAGACTTCAAGTGGGCCCATCCCCCGGTCTTGCAGACTTCTTTGCCCTTGATATGGATGTCCTGACATGGGGACTGCAGCCAGGGTGGGCCGAGAGCCCAGGGCAAGGGCGTCTCCTGTTGGGCTCTGCAGACAGTGAGGAGGGAAGCCTCCTCCTGGAGATTCCTTGACAAGCCCGTCTGGGGTGGAAGCCAGGACCCTGAAGGACCAGAGTTTAGGGAGGGCAGAACTAAAAGATGGAGAGGGATTAAAGGCCCGAGAGCGGAAGCATGAGATGAGATGGCAAATAGTGAAATCTCCTGGAAGTTACTCAACTCCACAAACACTTGTGGGAAACAGGAATTTTTGCAACAAAATGGAAACCCAAGAAAGAGCTTGAACCTAGCTGACTTAGAGTTGTCTTAGATTGACTTAGACAAAATAGGCCAAGAGGCCATAAGTTTTATTGAGCTGTGATTATTTTAAAATTACTGTATGTGAGTGAAATGGATGTCTTTTTATTTGATTGTTGCTTATAGCTCTTGCCTTTATTCCCGCTGACCGAGGGTCTTTTTACTTTTTAACTTGCTGAATTCTTTACTTAGTGGAACATTAAGCTTTTGACTATAATGTAAATTTAAAAATATGCTATATCAAAAATTCAAAAGGAAAGCAGAAAGGATGGAAAGAAGAACGGTAGGAAGGAAGGAGGAAAATATTATTAGAATTGTATCTATGAACTACATGGAATCTGTTCTCTTTGTATTACTATCACATTGACATAATAATTGATGAGAACTGTGTTGTAGTGATTATCCTGCATTTGCTGTGACCCTGAGAATCTAATGTATTAATAAATTCCTTTAAGGATTTAAAAAAAAATTTTGAAAAAGATGGAACTTTCCAAAATCCTAAAGAGACCCCTGGACTTTCACGGACCACGGAATGGTGGGCTGCAGGGTGGAGAACCTTGAACTGATAGTATCCAACTTAAACAGGAAAGAGTCCTGCCGCCTGAGCGCTGAGTGATAGTTACAGAAAACTCTACATTTGTATAAAGTGTAAGGGCATTTTCACTTTGCAAATATAGCTATTCTGTGATATGCTTCTTAAAGGAATAGTTTAGTGCTTTTAAAGTGATTACATTTTAAAATACGAGTGACAGAGTAAACATGTTTTTACAAGGTCTTATGTAGAAACGTCAGAATCAGAGATAAAAAACAGGACTCTGAATTCTTTTGTGCTGTACTGAATCCCACACTTCCTCTCTCTCCTCCTGCTCGAGGTACAATTTTTCCAGCAGAAGTTGAAGTTTCCCAATAAATCTCATGAAGGAATTTTTAACATTTAACTCTAAGGTGAAGCCGCCTGCATTTTCATGCTCTGCTATATCTGGAGCAGGTTCCAGGGCACTCTTTCCTTTCACAGGACAGAGTAGTAAACAGCAAAGTGATGTGCCAGCTCCAGCAGCAAGGGGCGTGTGCAAGACTTCACCCACTTTCTCTAACAGAACACTGTGGCTTTAACCATAACAAACATGATCTTCATAGCACCAACGTGTAGGTCCTGTTTCCGTTAGTCTCTCAGCCACCAATCTCAGCTCCTACAAGAGAGCTCTTAGTGAATGCTGCTTATTACCTGGTGTGTGTTGGGGGGAATGGCAAGAAACCTCAACTCCTACATAATCAAATCATCTTCTCAATTCAAAGTACTATTGTCTGTAGTTTGGGGTCTGACAATTGTCTTGAATCTCTCCCAATCTCAATGGATTTATGCTTACTGTATTTTACCTGAACTACTTCCTACGATGGTCATTGAAATTTATTGAGCATCTGCTGTGTGCCATGGCTCATATTTTAGCTTGAATATAAACAGAGGAGAGCCAGGGTAGAGGTGGATTCAGATTTCTACAGAAGCACGGAGGGAGGGAAGGACCTGCCGTTTGACCTGGGGTCAGGGGAAGATCAACGACAGGGGATGTTCACCTGGGTGACAAAGTTAGAGGGCTGGGCTGGGCATTTTAAGAATAAGAAGAGCACACGCAAGAGCTTAGAGAGAGGGGGACATGCAATGAAGTCAGAAAACAAAAAGTGTTGTGGAGAGGCTGAAAGCTTGTTGTCTGAAGTGAGGGGTGAGATTTGTGCAAATCTCATGGTTAGCAGTGGGGGCAGAAAGACAGACGGGCCCAGATCATAAAAAGTCTATGGAGGAGTCTGGAGCTCCATTGGGTAACTATCCTTAATGCTCAAGTTAGGTGAAATGACCTTATAATAAGATTCTTTGACATCTTACACTGAGATCTTTTTACAGAATTCAGACTTGAATTCCACTTTCTAACGAAACGTGTTAGGACAACACTGCATAGACAGGTCAGAGGAGACCAGGCTTACTATACAAGACCTTGCTATGTCTCGTTTCTCAGTGAAAGAAAGCTGTACAAACCAAACTGTAGAAAAGACCTTTTTATCACTGACTTGGGAACATAAGGGATCTCATGACAACAGAGATGGAGAACCCCAGGGCCAAGATGCTAGGAGAGATTCCAGGAAGGGCAGTTGCCTGAGAGTTTCTTAGCTCTCAGACTCTATTTGCCCAAGGCAAGATTACTAACGTGCAAACGGAGAATGTGCGTGGGCACTTGTGAGAGATGTAGAGGCTCAGCCTTCAGTATGTCAGGCTAAACATCTCAAGGCTGTCTAAACTAACAGGACACAAAAAGCCCTCTGTGTGCAGCCCGAGTGCACAGGTTCTCACATGCCCCTGTTCTGCTGTGCTTAGGGCAGAACACACAGATCATGATACAGGTCTACCAGCCAATGCAAATATTCAAATTCCTCGCTTCATTAAAATTTGAATTAAAACCACAATTCTTTTTTTTTTTTAATTTATTTAATGAGCATAAATTTCCAAAGTACAGCTTATGGACCACAATAGCCTCCTCCCCCCCACCCCCGCCCGTGTCTTCCCTCCCATCCACAATGCTCCCCTCTCCCACTCCCTCTTCCCTTCCCCTTCACATCACAATTAATTTTCAATTATCTTTATATACAGAAGATCAATTTAGCGTATTAAAACCACAATTCTTTAGCAACATTTGTTTGTAGAGCAAATTGCTTATTTTCACTCCCCAAGTTAACTCTAGGCCATGAAGAAACTAAGCCTAAAGGAGGCTTGATGGTGATGTTGCAGATGCTCTGGAAGGAGATCAGGGACCTCCACTTTCCTTTAGTGGACAACTGTGGTTATTGACTTGGCAGTGCTCACTTGGCTTTCTGTTCTAAAAAACTTTCATTTAAATGTTGATTCATTTTATTTGTTTGAAAAGCAGTCAGAGAGAGAGAGAGAGAGAGAGAGAGAGAGAGAGATTGGTCCCATCCAGTAGTTCACTCCCCAAATGCCTACAACAGCTGGACCTGGGCCAAGCTGAAGTCAGGAGCTGAAAACTCAGTCTGAGTCTCTCATGTGGGTGGCAGGGATCCAAGAACTTCAGCCATCACCTGCTGCTTCCCAGGGCACACATTAGCAGGAAACTGGAATCAGAAGCAGAGCCTGGAATAGAACCAAGTTATTCTGTTATGGAATACAGGTATCACAAGGAGCATCTTAACTGCTATGACAAATGCCAGTGGCCACTTTCCCTTCATCTAATAACTCCTTTTGTATATGTCCTATCCCTGTAGCATTCAGTCTTGATCAGCAAAGCTGTTCTACCAAGAGCACATGGGTCAACTGCATCTGTCTCTTTCCTGACAAGTAAATACTGAATAACAATGTGGTAAGAGAATTAGAAAATGGTGGGAATTAATTCTCGACCTCTGTCTATATATATGTATATGAATATATACAAAATATATATCCCACCAACATCATTTATTATGTTAAGTTAGCCAGTCTTAGTTTCCGTTGCTTGAAATCAAATAAATCTAAATGATAGACTGCTGTTCACATCCCTCAGAAATCTTGTTAATCTAGTCTAATGATCAGGAGGGCAACCACAGGAAAAGATAGACAAGGCAGAAAAATACTGAGAACTTTACACAGAGTTCACGAGAATTTCCAAGTTACATTAAAATGGCATGAGAGGAGAGGGCTGGTGAAGATTGGGTGGGAAATGGAAAACACGTGCCCATGCAGGCTCTCCTGGGCACTGAGGCAGGTTATGAGAAGCATTATGGGCAAGGCACAGCACTCTCACGAGTAAATACAGTACCACGGGCCAGCTGAGTCACCACCATGACTCAGGTAAGGGAGGGAGAGCAAGGTGGAGTCCATACACTGAGGTGACATTCAGGGAAAATATTGAGGGCACTAGTAGTCGGATGAGGCAGAGCAACCAGGAACAGCCAGGGTGGCATGGAAGTATTTCTGCAGCAGGTGGCAGGATGTGAGGGCAGCCTGCTCCACCACTGCAGGAGCCTTCTTGTCATTTCTGACGCGGCTTCCCATTGGCCATATTCCTAGAGAGAAGAGGAGAGTTCCAAGGGAAATCCAGGTGTACCAGAGGCTCTTCTATGCCACTGTTGGCCCTCCTGTGGCTGGGACAGACTCAACTCAGGACTCTCTAGGTTTCTCTACAACCCTCGCATTCAGACCTACAAACAACAGTATCTTCCAGTACAGTCTTTGTCTATAAAGGGGAGTAAAATAGCACAGTAGGCTTTCCTTCACCACAGCTGTGAAGTCCAGAGAAGCACAATAGCCATTTCACAGGGCTGTTGGGAGGCTAAGTGAAATGGTGCATGTAATGAATTGAGCACAGAGCTCCACACACACAATAAGTGCCCAGCATAGTCAGAGCAAGTGCCAGCACAGACGCTCACTGACCTGACCAGGAGCAGCTCCAAGCCCTGCATTGTGATTATCTAAGTCCTATCCACATTGTGTACACATATGTGCATGCACAAGAAAAGAGCCTGTCACTGCGCAGGGCACTCCCTGTGACCTTCAAATTTCCCTACAAGACTCTGAATGCAGCTGGAGGGCTGAGGAAGGGGCAGGCTCTTGCTTCAAGAAGAGGGCAAGGGGAGCATGTGGCAGTGAAGTCCCTTGAGGCCAAATGGCAGCTGATTCACACAACTGGTATTTGGCTAGAGGTGGAGGGAGTAAGAGAAGAGCCTGCCCCTGCCTCCCGGAAGCTGGCTCCTCTCTCATCATCACAGCTGCCATTTTTCATCACCAGGCCTCCCCCAGATGTGGCAGCCAACTCACTCTCACAGAATCCCCTCCCACTCCAGGAACATGTTGAGACTTTGCTGCCTGCTCTTGGCCTCTTAAAACTCTGGCCCCTTGTGTAAGAGGCAGAGAGCAACAGCAGCAGAAACAGGGGGGGTGGGGGTGGTACTGGGGATAATAATTGTTTTTAATGCAACTGTAGAAAAAATGTTCTTCACCTTTAGGTAGTTCGAGCACTGTGGCAAGAGAAAACACCCATGTTTAGAGGAGACTGGGGTTCATGCTCAGAGAAAAATCAAAGGTTGCAACAACTAATAATGGAGAAAGGCAAAATCCTTCCACTTATACAAGAACCTCCAGTGAGTCATAGCTGAGGCAGCATTAGCTCTTGCAAGAGTGAGACAGTAATGGACACAGTGGAAATTAATTGGTTGCATTCAAAGTCAGAATATAACCTCAGGGAGGAAAAAACTAATCTTCATCTGCGTATTTGTACTCTATTTTTTAAATGCAGAAATGTCCTCAGATAATCTTTTCTATGTTCACGTCCAGTTGTTTGTACAACAACAAAATCCCACTTGGAAATAGTTTCGCCATCACATTGCCCCTTTGGAAACGGTCTGTGGGAAGTTAGTGGTACTGAATTTCCATCACTCTCTAAAAATTCCCTGCAAGAACTTTAGTACTTAGTTCCAGTGACTTCATACATGAAATCTAATAACAATGTTCACATTTGGGGCATGGATAAGAAAACAAGTACTGTTGTTTCCTGGGAGTCCCAGACCCTGTAGCAAGCATTTCACAGGCCTCCTCCAAATTAACAGATTATACTCATGTGGCTGAGAGTGGTGAACACCACAGAGCTGGCAAGCAGAGAAGATGGGATTCAAACCTGTCCTATTTATTTTCAACCATTAGATGACCTTGACAGAGCTGGAAGGACAAGTTTCAGAGTCACGAAGGTCCCAGTTTTTATATTACTGTCTCTATGTCTGCAGTATTTGACATGTGTTAGGGGCTCAATAAATGTTTATCCTTGACATTGCTTTCACTTCCTTAGGAAGGATTCACCTTGAGCTGATCTTCTTGTGTTCCATCTCACACTAACCAAAATGAAGCACTCGACATCCGTAATTCTCTCTCTAGAATTCTAGGAATAAGATGCTAGCAGCATAAAGTACAAGTTTCACAAAACATAAAATTGATCTTTTTCATCAGTCACTGAGAGAAGTAACAAAACCTACTTGAACTTACATTGCTATTTGGTTGTCACGGGTTTCTTCACTGCTTTTCAATATTCTCAAAGCTCCGGGAGGGTTAAGGGTGGAGGGAAATAAATTGAATGACTAAAGCTGTAACATGTATGGGAGAGCTGTTGTGGTCTAGGTGGTGGCTGTTGCAAGTGAATGGAGTTTCAGTGTCACCAACTAGGCATGGATCCATCTAACTGTACTGCACCTCCCTGTGCGAGGTGCCAACAAGGCAACACCATTTTTTCTGGCTCATCTCTGTCCATGCCTCACAGCAATTGTATGAGGATGGAAATTTTGTTATCTCTATTTTACAGATGAGATAATTGACTTAGAGGAGTCAACCAATTTATTCAAGATCACAAAGCCACGGAGTAGCAGCACTGAACTGCAACCAGCTCCGTCTGAGCTCTTGGACTGTTAACTAACACTTGTTTTCCAACAAGACGCTTAGTGTGTTGTAAAAGTTACCCCATCAGAAACCTTCCTGACTGAGGTTGGTAATGAACTGCACAGACTGCATTTCTGATCCAACTCAAACCTAGGCTGAAAGAGACAAAGCAAGCACCCAAAACAATGATTCATTGCCTACCTTGTGAAAGACAATGGTAATTCTAGGTCAAAGTCGAATGAATGGATGTCCGCATAGCAATTAGCAGTGCAGGCACCCCAACTAGCAGTCTTGGCAGAGCAACCATGATTGTCATAGAAACAGGACTCCTCTCTCACTGCAGAGAAATTCCACGTGGCTGATCTGGGACAGCAGACAGCTGAGGTCTGCTGTGCTACCCCAAGCTAATATCCTGCCCCTTTAAGATCTTCCCTTACAGAAGCAACTCATACTCACAGAGTCACAGCGAGATGGAATAGCTGTAGGTGTCAGCAAAAATACACCTCAACTTTCATTTCATCCAGTTGCTTTGAAATGTCTGCTGGAAGCTCATCTATGCCCCTAAGGGCACCTCCTCTAATCTGCTGAAGAAAACCTAGCAGAATCAACTTGGTTCATATCTCCCATTCTGTAAGATTCATCATTTTCACTTAAGAATGACAATATTAATGAAGCCAAAGAATATATCTCATTAACATTTTCTTAGTCTATATTGTCTATAATTCTTCCTAACTCCATCAAACACTTTTTAAAAATATCAAGCAGTATATCTAACTAGCTCTTTAGTTATCTGTTATATGTAAATTGATACTATGTTTTCACCATTATTTACAGAATATGGCATTACATTATATATCTATCTTATCTTTCATTGGGGAGACATAGGGTAGAGAATTTAAGGAACCAAAATTTGTGAATTGTCCTAGTACTCAGCATTGCATTTTATCTGCACAACTTTATGAGATAATTATTATTATCTCTATATTAAATAGAAGACAGCAATATTCAGAGAAGTTAAATACCAGGCCTCTGTCTCATAAGAGTATGAAGCTGGGATTCCAAGTTATGGCTATCTGACTCCAAAACCCTGGTGCTTTCTATTACCAAATTTCCCATGTATTTATTTTATTTCACATGCTGGGATTATTCTACATTAGTTATATAAAAATTTCAAAATGTAAATTATCTGGAATACAATCAATTAGAATCTTTAATTAAATGATTTCTCTTTTCTTATATCTCCATACTCTACTACCATCACATTCTCAATGTGCAGAAGCAATAACAAAATAGTGACAAAACACCCAGAACTCATATTTGTTTCTAATCTTGGTGGTGTGCCATGAGGCAAGGCAATATCTAGCCTACCTTCCTAAACCCTGCCTACTGCACTGCTGTAACAAGGACTGCTGAAATCAGCTCAAGGCATTTTGAGATTCAAAATTATTGAAGAAAAATCCAATTCAGTTCAGAATATCCTATAGGTGGGGAAACATAATGATGAATTTTCAAAGGTTTTTGGTAGCAACCTGAAAGAAAGTTGATTCTGAGGGTGGAAAAGCTACCCAGCAAACTCTATCACATAGTTCATTGACTATGTAGATTAGACCATGTAACTGAATACATTTAAAAATAAACCCTCATTTCCTTCCAAAGTCCCCAAATTTACCATGTAGATGAAAACAGTGGCACAAGTGATCAGGCAAAATGCCCAGATATGAATTCCAGCTTCTTCATTAGCCTGCCTTGGGATGAGTGGCAAAGTCTGGATTTTGGACATCAGATTCCCTATCAATGAAACAATGAGGTAGAATAAGATCTTTAGATCCATCTTGTGTTATGCATTCACACATTTACTAATTTATTCAACAGATACAAGTATGTTTTCATAAACACAATGTCTCAGTGTTTGATACCATCCTGACATTATCAATACCATGAACATTACATTATTTATTAAACACCTGCCATATTAGGCCCAGTGGGTACCGAGAAAGACTCAGTCCTTTCCAAGGAACTCATGATGGGAAACTTGGCCTATACACAACTGCAGAAGGTAACACAAGAAAAGCACCAATGAGGAGTCTGAGTACAGTGCTACAGGATTTCCCAAGAATCATCTAGATTTCTTTCATTATTTCAGTAGTAGTGCACAAAGGTGATGACCTGTGGAGCATTCCTTACTCCCTACACTGGATAGGTTGTCCTTCATAGTTCCTCCATATTTCCTGCTACTTGTGAAAGCCACATACATCCAGAGCAGTAATTAAAAGCACTCATGGACAAATGGCTACATGCATGTAGAGTACATAGGAAGCGTGGACAGTAGGGACTGAACATTCATACACCAATACCCACCTTGCTTGTGTTCATTACAGGGTTAGAGCAAAGGCCCACTTGTGTATGTGGTGGTGAGTGGGCTGCAGAGTAAGAAAAGAAAGGACCCTGCTCCTCAGAACTCACCATGTGTTCCACTGACTCAGGAAGATAAAAATAAAACAATTCCAACAGGTACAATGACAGAAGTTCTAACAGTGCTTCTGGACTGTAGGAAAGCAAAGGAAACCAGGAAGACTGGACAGAAAGGAGAGGACTTTATCTGAGCTCTCCAGGAAGGGCAGGCCTTTGACAGAGCAATGTGTGTACAAGTGTGTATAGAGAAGCAAGCAGGCCTACGCTTCTGAGTAGCAGCCACGCATCCCAGACCCAGTGCCAGGACCTGTGTGGGCCAGAACTAGTAAATCCTCAGGGCTGCAGCACTAGGTGTTTGAAGGATTCAAGTTAGAAAGAGACACCAGATCCACTAAACTTTAATCCCAATTTTGAGTAGCAATTCAGGGCATGGGATCTGGAGCCAGACTTCGGAGTGTGAATCCTGGCTCCATGAGATCTCAGAGAAGTTACTTCACTGTATTAAAAAAAAGTTAATATGTGTGCTTGCTTGGCAGCACATATACTAAAAAATGTCAAAATATAAGAAAGCTTAATGGCTGGCAATTAGTCAGGGCCATATAAATGTTTGCTGTCCAACTCCTATACAACGAGGCACCACTGAAGCTAATGAAGTTAGCATGTGAGCTGGCTGATTGCCCATACTATTTTCCTCCCTGTGCAGTGACTATATTAAGGAGCTGTAAAAGGACATCGTGGAGGCGATTGTATTGCAAACTGTAGTGGAACATATACTCCATTCATATGACTCGTAATGATAGTCCCAGCCCTGGGAGGTATCAGCTTGTCTGGAACACAAGACCTACCAAAGCTCATTGAATGGTTCACATTCTCAGGAACTTCTAAGATTTGGAGAGCACATCTCCCTTCATTTAAATAGTCGGGACAGGTGCACGCCTTAATAAGAAACAATCACTCTATTTCTTTTTCATTTTTTCATGTTTTTTATTAGATTTTCTCAGAAAATGCTACTGCATTGGAAAACAAAAATTAGGGCTCAAAGAAAAGTACAGAAGATGTCTAGCCAGATTGGAACACATGATTCTTTTAAGAGATGCCAAGGACATTTCGTCTCAGGAAAACTAAGAGCAACAGGCTCAACAGGGTCCTACAGACTGTGTATTAATTATTAGGACACTATTCTTTGTTTCTCTGTTCTACTATTGTTCACTGGTGTCTACCCTCAAGGACAAAGGTCACTGTTAAAAACAGCGGTTGAAGAGAATTGTCTTGGAAGGCTGCAAAACTATTATTGTCCTTCATTTGAGAAATAGCAAATGCAAGTACTATAATTAATGACGATTATTCCTTTATACAATTTCAAATCAAAATAACATTACCCGGCCGGCGCCACGACTCACTAAGCTAATCCTCCGCCTTGCAGCGCCGGCACACCAGGTTCTAGTCCCGGTCAGGGCGCAGGATTCTGCCCCAGTTGCCCCTCTTCCAGGCCAGCTCTCTGCTGTGGCCAGGGAGTGCAGTGGAGGATGGCCCAAGTGCTTGGGCCCTGCACCCCATGGGAGACCAGGAGAAGCACCTGGCTCCTGCCATTGGATCAGCGCGGTGCGCCGGCTGCAGCACGCCGGCCACGGCGGCTGTTGAAGGGTGAACCATCGGCAAAGGAAGACCTTTCTCTCTGTCTCTCTCTCACTGTCCACTCTGCCTGTCAAATAAATAAATAAAAATACCATTACCCTCATTGCATTGTCAGTAACAACTGAATTTTTTTTTAAGTTTTAAATATTGCCTCTGCTTACAGTTCTGCAGATTGGAGAGGAGAAGAAGTAGCACAGTATTTCCATTGCATGCACGGTAGGAGGCCTGGAAAGGAAGGTAAAAGCTGTCACACTCCAGGGACTGCAGGAAGGCAGCATGACCTGACCATAGATCTGACACCTGGCATCCTTGCCCAGTTTTAGTTTTGCTACTAACTGGACATAATTTTGCTAACATCAATGGGCCTTGTTTTCTCTCTGTGTTGAAGTATACATTCACGCAAGGAATTTACTATCATGGGTATACTCTTATTGTTTTGGAAATACAAACTAAATTTGTCTACCTGGTAAAATAATATTTCTATCTCTCCCTCTCCTCCCACCATGTTCCTTCTCACTCTCTCTCTCCTCCTTTATTTTTCCTTATATAAACACAAGCTAGGAGCAAGTATTTTGCCTGGCAATTAAGATGCCAGTTAAGACACCTGTGGTGGGGTCCACGTTGTCATGTAGTGGGTTAAGACGCCATCTTCAAAGCCTACATCCCATCTGGGCACCGGTTTGAGTTCCAGCTGTTCCACTTCCAATCCAACTCCCTGCTAATGCATCTGGGAAAGCAGCAGAAGATGGCCCAAGTCCTTGGGCCTTTGCACCCATGTTGGGGACATGGATAAAGCTCCTGGATCCTGGCTCCTGGCTTTGGCCTGGCTCAGCCCCAGCTGTTGAGGCCATTTGGGGGAGTGAACCAGCAGAAGGAAGATCTCTGTCTCCCTCTCCCCTTGTCCCCCATAATTCTGCCTTTGAAATAAATGAATCTTTTTTTTTTTCCACAGGCAGAGTGGACAATGAGAGAGAGAGATAGAGAGACAGAGAGAAAGGTCTTCCTTTGCCGTTGGTTCACCCTCCAATGGCCGCCGCGGCCGGCGCACTGCGGCCGGCGCACCGCGCTGATCCGATGGCAGGAGCCAGGAGCCAGGTGCTTTTCCTGGTCTCCCATGGGGTGCAGGGCCCAAGCACTTGGGCCATCCTCCACTGCACTCCCTGGCCACAGCAGAGAGCTGGCCTGGAAGAGGGGCAACCAGGACAGAATCTGGCGCCCCAACTGGGACTAGAACCCGGTGTGCCGGCGCCGCAAGGTGGAGGATTAGCCTAGTGAGCCGCGGTGCTGGCCAAAATAAATAAATCTTTAAAAACAAAACAAAACAAAACAAAACAGATGCCCATGGTGTCCCACAGCAGTGTGCCTGGGTTTCATTCCCAGCTTCCTGACTAATATAAACTGACTCCAGCTTCCTGCTAATATAAACCCTCAGAGGCAGTGGAGATGGCCCAAATGGGTTCCTGTCACCCATGTGACAGAACTGGATTCGGTTCCCAGCTCCAGTCTTGCAAGCATTTGGGGAGTGAATCAGCAGAAAAGAGCATACACACTGTCTTTCTGTCTCTCTCTGTGTATGTGTGTCCATATCTCCGTCTCCCAAATAAATAAAAATTAATTTAAAAATTTTAAATACCTATAAAAAACTTGAACTACAGCTGTTGCATTTTATGTGTATATTTATGAAAATATGTGCATATATCTATATAATGAAAACATATCCTATATTATCATTTTGTACATGCTTAAAAATTAGACTCACTCTGTGCCTAACATGTTGCCGTCCAAACAGTCATGAAAGACCATTTTACTCCAAGGAGATATTGATGAGATGATAGGAATCGACTCCTTTCTCCTTTTGGGTTACCTTCCAAAAATACCAGTCTTGCAGATCAAGGGCACGGTTCTACAAGGAGTCTGCCTAGGGAGTCTCAGCATTGCTCTTATGTTTCCTGGGCTCCTTCTACTCCTTGAACCCCTCACCTCAGTGAGGTCTCCGGGCCAGAAGCATGAGCATCACCGTCACCTGGGAGGTTGTTAGAAGCAGAAATCCTCGGGGTGGTGCTGTGGCACAGAGGGCTAAGTCTCTGCCTCTCTGCCTGTGGAATCAGCATCCCAAATGGCTGTTGGTTCCTGTCCTGGCTGCTCGTCTACCAATCCAGCTCTCTGCTTATGGCCTGAGAAAGCAGTGGAGGATGGCCAAGAAGCTGCTGGCTCGTGGCTCCTGGCTTCGGATCAGCCTAGGTCTGGCCATTGCAAATAAGGAGTGAACCAGGGGAAGGAAGACCTTTCTCTCTGTCTCTCCTTCTCTTTGTCTGTAGCTCTACCTCTCAAATAAATAAAATCTTAAAAAAAAAAAGTAGAAGTTCTCAGTCCTCACCCCAAATCTACTGAACCATAAACTCTGTTAGAAACCTGTGTTTTCACCCCCACCCACCGCACCCCGGCCACCAGCACCTGCTTCTCACAGGTGATAAAGACGAGAACCTCTGCCTCACAGTATGAACACACACCTTCAGACCAGCCAGTTGTGTGCTACAAGAAGCTGGTGCAGTGGGATGACCGCCTGGATGTAGGAACCAGATATCAAGGAGGTGCTCACAGTTCAGATACTTGGAATATTATTGTGGAAGCTTTCATGAGAAAATGTTTTAGTATGACTTTATGCATAGTTTTACTTAATTTCTTATATCAAGAAACATTCATTGACTCACCCCATCCAAGCACTGGGGAATAAAGATGAAAAAAGACTTAGCTCTCAGCCACTCACATTCTGCTGCTAACCCAAAAGATGGAGAGGAGATTTCAATAACTGGTATTTACTGAACGCTTTCTATGTGTTCTTATCATGAGATATTATTCAGTAAAGTAAGCCTGTATACCATTTACCATCACTACTCACACGTTACAGGAAAGGAGACAAGGATCTTAGTGAGATCAACAAATTTGCCCAAAGTTGGGAATATTTTTCTTCCAAGTCAGTTTGAAAATCCTTTTAAGATTTATTTATTTGTTTTGAAAGTGCGAGTTACAGAGAGAGTGGGACACACACACACACACACAGAGAGAGAGAGAGAGAGAGAGAATCTTCCATCCACTGATTCACACCCCAGATGGCCACAACAGCCAGGGCTGTACCGGACTGAAGCCAAGAGCCAGGAACTTCATCAGGCTCTCCCATGTGGGTGGCAGGGGTCCAGGTTTTTCTTAGGCCATTAGCAGGGAGCTGCATCAGAAGTGGAACAGCAGGGACACTAACCAGCACCCATGTGGCTTTACCTGCTATACCACAATGCTGGCCCCTCAGTGTGAAAATCTGAAGCCTACAGTTGAAAGAATGATAAAAGGATTTTAACTTTCACCTATATCCAGTAATTGTTAATACCTTGCCCTAAAATACATCATTGTGAATCTTTAGTAATATCCTCCCACATAAGCACAACACATTATTACATACAAGAAACTTATCAATACAATAATACACCCCATAATTTCCAACTGGCTGAAAAATACCCTAGGCAGTTGGGGGTGTTTGCATCCAAATGTTCTTCCACTCCAGGATCATGCATTTTATTTGGTTATCATGTTTCTTCAATTTCAGTGTCTTTTAACATAGAATAGTTTTCCTTTTTTTTTTTTATTTTTGGTCTTAATCTGTTTTGACATTGGCATTTTATTTAATAATCTAGATCAGTTGTTTAGGAAAATGTCTTACATTTTGAATTTGGCTCAGTATGTACTCATTTTAGCAAGAATTATACACAGATGGTTCTGTATATTTCATTTCCTATACATCAGGTACCTAATATCAGTTTGGCCACACTTGGTTTCAGTAATGTCCAGCAGATATTTCCACGGCAAAGGAATTGCTTCCCCTTTGTAACTTTTAAGTAATCTGCAGGCTGATGTGTTGAAAAGCTGTATCCTGTCCTCCAGTACTCTTTGCTAAGAGAAATGGAATCTATTGATATTCTTTGTCTAAAGAATTTATTGAAATGGTGGCTGCAAAAAATGTTTTCCTATCATATCTCCTAAATTTGTCAGCTGTCATTCCTCTAAGAAAAAAAAACTTTCTCTTTCAACTATAAACTTGATTCTTATTTTTTAATCAATATATTATAATTTATCTCTCTTTTTTCTTTGTTTTTGAGATAACATCTTCAATTTACATTACAGTAAAGAGGCTTAATGCTTCACCAAATAAGTTTAACAAGGAAAAAGCAAAAAGACCCTACTTACTGAGAATATTTACAACAGGTATAAACAATTGAGTGGAAAAATGACCATTTCACCCATATGTAATAAGTTTTAAAGTAATCACAAATAATTAAAACTACAGTATTGTAACATTCTTAACTATTGGTTTGACAAAGATATGAAACAAAGTTTTATAAAAGTATATTTGCAACAATATTGACAATATACAGGCATTTCTTTCTTTGTTTTTGTTTTTTGAATTTTTTCCCATTTAAAAAAAAGTTTAGTTCCCACATATAGTGGAGAACATGCAGCATTTGTCTTTCTGTGCCTGACTTATTTCACTCAATGTGATTCCTCCAGTTGCATCCATTTTGATGCAATGGTAGAATTTCATTCTTTGTTATAGCTGAATAATATTCCATTGTGTACATATACCACATTTTTCATCCATTCATCTGATGATGGACAACTTTGTTGATTCCTAATTGTGGCTTTTGTGAAGAGTGCTGCTGTAAAAATGGTCGTGTAGTTATCTCTTAGGAACAATGAGTTCATGTCTTTTGGGTGCAAGTCTATTTCTAGTTTTCAAGTAAATCTCCACACTGTTTTCCACAGTGGCTACAGTAATTTGCACTCCCTCCAACAGGGTATAAGAGTTCCCCTTTCTCCACTAAAATATTTGACAAAAGTGAGCCCAAGGTCATGCTTTATTCATTGGTCATTTCCTCTGATTCCTTGGGCCCTTCTTTGTTTTCTGGCACAATAACATATTCTAGACCATCATTCCACACTCCACACCTGAAATCTGCCATCCCTCCAAGGAATCCTGGCTTCCTTAGTTAGACAATGAGCTTCAGAAATCAGTATCTGAAAGTCCCAACTGGAATTCAAACCCAGTCTGGGGGCCTCCAGAGCTGGCGTCCTCAACACCTGTGTACTGTGTGCCTCTTGTTAAGTATGATCTCCTTTGATAAGTGAGGTACACAGAAGACAGCAACATAAAAGAGGATGTGGATGGCAGGGAGGGTGGCTTGGCAGGGAAGGCCGCCTTGCTAACCCAGCTTCGTTGTTGTGTCCACACATTTGCTAGAACTGCTTCATTTAACCACCTGCTCACTGTGGAGACAAAATCTTTCCTTCTGGGCTCCAAGTCTATCCTGAATTTTAGTTTTTTCTTATCTCCCCATCGGAAAAGTCTCTGAAAAGACACCCTTCCCTGGGCATTCAGAAAGGTCTATGAAAAACCACTCTCTCTCCCTCATTCCATGCCTGCACCCCTCTTTGCCCTTATTCACATTTTTTTGGATTTGGTTGTTTCTCAAAGCATATATAGTTTTTTTCATAAAAAATTCCCTTTCAGGGCCGGTGCCATGGCTCACTTGGTTAATCTTCCGCCTGCGGCGCAGGCATCCCATATGGGTGCAGGTTCTAGTCCCGGCTGCTTCTCTTCCAGTCCAGCTCTCTGCTGTGGCCTGGGAAAGCAGTGGATGATGGCCGAAGTGCTTGGGCCCCTGCAGCTGCATGGGAGACCAGGAGGAAGCACCTGGCTCCTGGCTTCAGATGGGTGCAGCTCCAGCTGTTGCAGCCATTTGGGGAGTGAACCAATGGAAGGAAGACCTTTCTCTCTGTCTCTCTCTCTCTCTCTCTCTCTCTCACTGTCTGTAACTCTACCTGTCAAATAAATAAATAAAAATCTTAAAAAAAAAAAAAAAGAAATTCCCTTTCTCCAAAGTCATCATTTGGGGGCATCTGACTCTCACCCTCCCAATAACAAGCACCCCCAGATCTCACTATCTTACTGCAAGGATTAGCGCAGAATTTTACCAAGTTTCAAACCCAAATCCCTGCCTCAGCCATGTGGGAGCACCTCTCAATCCACATATATTTTAGGTGGGCAGTGTCTCATCAGCCCAAGTTGAAGTCCAGGCTTCCTTAAAGACGGCAGTAAAAGCAAGCCAGCTCAGCTGTGAGCTCCTCTGGGCTGCAGACGAGGACTCACGGATTTGGGGGCCTGGGCATTACTGGATGGAGCCCTTCCCTGGCATCCTCACTGCGCTCCACCTTGGGTTCCTTTAATACTTGGCTGCTGCTCCTCTTGTCCAGTAATGAAATCATGATTAATATCGTCCTGACCTAGTCAGCCTCCTCCAATTCCAGTCTATTGCAGCCTGCAGAGGAGATGGCCAGTCTGTGATACTGCAATTAAATAGTAATTAAGTGATCTTTCATTGCACAAAGGAAAGCGGGAAGGGCCTGTGTAAAACCATTCCCTTAAATCTATTATAGATAGGGATCAATAAGCCACCCACGCTCTGGGTCACAAATTGACGTAGACAGCAGATACTTGACGGAGAATCCTGTGGCCTCCCCTGGAACACTCCAGACCAGATCTCACCCTGTCTGCTGACGAACTCCACGAGCCAGGGTAACCCCTTCCTCTCTCCTAACCTAGATTTTTGCTGTTGATTGATGGCAAGCCTGGCAAAATGTTCATGTGGTGGACCGGGCTGCCACCTCACTCCCAAGTGTGCTTTATCTTCACAAGCCGGAAAGGGTTTTGAAGCTGGCCTCCCCTCTGATTTGTACCAAGCTGGGAAATCCCTCTTGGAAAAGCAGAGACCAGGCGGCACCAAGCCATGCTGCCCTTTGGGTCAGGAGACAGTTGGGGAAGGCCTGGCCTATTGGCCTCATGACTGAGCTGAATGACTTGGCCAATTCCTGGGGCTTCAAAAGGTATCAGACACCATGCAAGAGTCATTTTGCTACATTTTATCCTCACACTTTTTAAAAAATTATTTGAATGGTAGAATTACAGAGAGGCAGAGAGAGCGAGAGAGGTCTTCCATCCGCTGGTTCACTCCCCAAACGGCCACAACAGCCAGAGCTGGGCGGATCCCAAGCCAGGAGCCAGAAGCTTCTTTCAGGTCTCCTGTACAGGTGCAGGGGCCCAAGGACTTGGGTCATCCTTCACTGCCTTCCAAGGCATGTTAGCAGGGAGCTGGATCAGAAGTGGAGCAGCCAAGACATGAATCAGCGCCCATATGGGATACCAGCACTGCAGGCAGTGGCTTACCCACTATGCCACAGTGCTGGCCCTCTCTCCTCACACTTTAATATAAGTACGTCTGTCCTTTTGTCTGTAGGTATTGAGTTGGAAAAGTAGCCAGTGCAAGGCTTCAGACATGTTTCGCAAACTCACAGTCAGTTTACCAGTAACTCATCGTAGGATCTGGACTCATTTAGGGTCAGGATTCAACACATAGAGCACTGGAATGAATGGACTGATGAATGAACAGCTGAAGTTAGGATACGGAAGGAGGAAACGAGCTAAGTGAATGAAGACTAAGCGAGTATCAGGGAATCTGAGTTTTCGCCCTGGCTCAGTCCCTTCCAGGAATCTCATTTAACCACTTAGTGGTCAACAGCATCATCTAGAAAATAAAAGATGTGGGGAAATTACTGTATCTCTTCCAGCTATAAATCTTTTATTATTTCACTTGTGGAGTATGCAACTAATAGTCAAGAATCAATGGCCGGTGCCACAGCTCAATAGGCTAATCCTCCACCTGCGGCGCCGGCACCCCGGGTTCTAGTCCTGGTTGGGGCACTGGATTCTGTCCCGGTTGCCCCTCTTCCAGGCCAGCTCTCTGCTGTGGCCAGGGAGTGCAGTGGAGGATGGCCAAGTCCTTGGGCCCTGCACCCGCATGGGAGACCAGGAGGAAGCACCTGGCTCCTGGCTTTGGATCAGCGCCGTGCACCGGCCACAGCGCACCGGCCGCGGCGGCCATCGGAGGGTGAACCAACAGCAAAAAGGAAGACCTTTCTCTCTGTCTCTCTCACTGTCCACTCTGCCTGTAAAAAAAAAAAAAAAATCAAAAATCAAACCAGTTTATAATATATAATCATCAGGGGCTGGTGCTGTGGTGTAGCGGTTAAAGCCGCCACCCTGCAGTGCTGGAATCCCATAATTTGGTCACCAATTCGAGTCCTGGATGCTCCACTTCTGATCCAGCTCTCTGCTAGGGCTGGGAAAGCAGTAGAAGATGGCCCAAGTCCTTGGGCACCTACATCTGCGTGAGAAGACCCAGAAGAAGCTCCTGGCTTCTCGCTTCAGATCAGCCAGCTCCTGCTATTGCGGCCAATTGGGGAGTGAACCAGAAGATGGAAGATTCTCTCTCTCTCTCTGTCTCTCTCCTTCTCTCTCTGTGTAACTCTTTCAAATAAATAAATCTTTAAAAAATTATAATCATCCCATTGCAAAGAACGGAGCCATCAAAGAAGGAGGTACCTTTCTCTGAAGGGAGGAGAGAACTTCCACTTTGACTATGACCCTGTTGGAATAAGATCAAGGTCGGCGAACTCAAAAGGCTTCCCTAGCCTTGGCAACTCATGACTAGAGCCTAGGGAGATTACTGACACCATAAACAAGAGTGTCAAATTGTTAAGTCAACAACAGGAGTCACTGTGTACTTACTTCTCATGTGGGATCTGTCCTTAATGTGTTGTCCAATGTGAAGTAATGCTATAACTAGTACTGAAACAGTATTTTGCACTTTGTGTTTCTGTGTGGGTGCAAACTGATGAAATCTTTACTTAATATATACTAAATCGATCTTCTGTATATAAAGATAATTGAAAATGAATCTTGATGTGAATGGAATGGGGGAGGAAGCGGGAGATGGGAGGGGTATGAGTGGGAGGGAAATTATGGGGGGGAAAGCCATTGTAATCCATAAACTGTACTTTGGAAATGTATATTTACTAAATCAAAAAAGAAAAAAAAGAAAATCTGACATAAAAATCTCCATGCTTAAAACCTACCAATAGCCCTAATTTCATTTCTTAAATTTTTTATTTAATTGAAAAAATAAAGTTTAATTAAAATAAAAAATTATAATCACCAGCAATATTCAAATAGCCCCTGAATAAGCAGGAACTCGAAAGCAGCCCCAAATTCAATTACCCCATGATTAATACATCGTGAATTTGAGTTTAGACTCTGACACATGATCAAGTAACTCAGTCTCTGTGGTACGTCTTCACCTATAGATATGCTGGACACATTTGCTCCAACACCAAACATTGTTGAAACCACAAGAAAAATAATACTTACCCAGACTTCACTGTCCCAAGATGAACACAGATAAGCTCTTTGAAACTGGCTCCTATTCCAAGACTCTACCACTGAAGGAAATAAAGAGTTGAGTCATACTCAAGGCCTGGCAGGCAATGAACAATTAAAGGAGCCTCCCATAAAGTGTTCCTTTGCCACAGTGAGTACAGATGTTCAAGATTAAAGAGCGAACCAGTGGATGTGAGCTCTCACTTACTCTGTGTCTCTCTGTTTGCCTCTGTATCTCTGCCTCTCAAATAAACACAGAAAATGTTTTCAAAAGTTTTCTCCAATGTGGTGCTTTCTACTGCTATTCTTTTCTAGAAATGTATATTATAGAAATAGAAATGTACCTTATAATTTAGTAATATTCACTACTTCTGGGTATTCCCTTTCCCAATTTTTATCTTATGCAATTTTTTTTACTTCCTTAGGATTTTTTTTTAATTCATAGAAAGAAAGAGAAGGAGAGACATGTGATCTTTCATCGCCTGGTTCACTCCCCAAATGGCTGCAACAACAGGAGCAGCACAATGCAGAAGCCATGAGCCAGGAGCTCCCCCCAGGTCTCCCACATGGGTGCCAGGGGCCCAAGTACTTGTCCATTTTCTGCTTTTTCCAGGCCATTGACATGGAATTGGGTTGGAAGTGGAGCAGCTGGGACATGAATGAGTGCACATATGGGATGCTAGTGTAGCTAGTGGAGGCTTTACCCTCTATGCCACAATGCTGGCCCCATATTTTATAATTCTAAAGTCTTAACATGTGCTCTATTAAAATAAATCACTCTTGGAATCGACATTTCAAAGAAGCTGATGAAAAACTTTTCTTCAAGCTATCAGAAATGATTGTCAATTTATAAAATGAACCTAAACACTACCATTTCTCCCAAATGAAGTTCCAGAATTCTTTCCAAGCTGCTCAACATTTAACTGAATCAAGATGACAAAGGGCCACCTGCATTGAATGCATAATCTCCCTTAGCACACACAGCCCTGATGGGAATCCAAATAGTCATTTAGATGGATTCTGGAATCGTGTTTCTCATGTCTTCTAGATGAAAATGTCACCAGCACTTATTATTGTAATAAGAATGATATTTTGCAAACATTAAACTAACAAATTTTACCTCTCAGAAAAAAGTGTGTCACTTATTCCCCTTTGGACACCAAGTCATAAAAGACACAAGACAGAATGAAATGGGTATGCTATCAGAATTTCAACATCTTCTCTTGTTCCCAAGCCTGGCTACCTGCTTAAAACTAGCACTTAACAGACAAAAAATGTTTCACATTCCATTTATATTTCAAGAACAAACCTGGAAGAGCCAGATTATAGAGGTTCTTCAATCATATGTATGATTCTTCTATACCAAAACACAGCTACAAAGCTAGAGTTGAGCCAAAAAAGAGAAGCCCTTAATTTCTGGCACCCCATTCCACCTGGGATTGAGGTTAGATGAAGGAATGCCGTTAAAGATAGGAGATTTAGGGGTCGGCGCTGTGGTGTAGTGGGATAAGCCACCAGCTATAGCTCTGGCATCTGATATGGGTGCCAGTTCACACCCCAGCTGCTCCTTTTCTGATCCAGTTCTCTGCTATGGTCTGGGAAAGCAGTGGAAGATGGCTCAAGTGCTTGGGCCTCTGCATCTACCTGGGAGACCTGGAAGAAGCTCCTGGCTCCTCACTTTGGATCGGCCCAGCTCCAACTTCTGTAGCCATTTGAGGAGTGAACCAGTGGATGAAAGACCTTTCTGTCTCTGCCTCTGTCTGTAATTCTCTCTCTCAAATAAATAAATAAATCTTTAATAAAAAAAGAGATTTAGATAATACAAAAAATAATAAAATATATACTATTGATTCTATCTGTGTCAAAACACAAATCAGAGTGATGCTTAACAAGAAAACATAGGAGGGAAGAACCTTTGTCCCACGCACTTCAAATTCACAAGGAAGTATGGGTGTTAGATTCTCAGAAGATAACAAATAGAATGCTAAATTACAAGCCCTTGCGTATAGAACACAGAGAACAAAGAGCTTTGTTAAGACATAAGGCTTGAGAGGGATAGAAGTAAATATGAACTAATTCCATCACCTTGTCATGTTCATGGAGAAGCAAGAAGCCTCTTGAACTAGTCATCTTTTAATGACAAGCAAAAGAAGTCCTTCCAGGAGTGAGCCTGCCACTGCAAAGCATAAGATGACAAGAAAGCTTGTAAAACATATTGCATCCTCACTCTACAGATGCTCATTACAGAAAACAGAAGCTGTTCACTTGAACTGTGAGATGTATTAGTCACAAGCTTGTGTCAACTGTGTGGATTCTTTCATAAATCTGAGAGCCCCAGACTCCCTTATCTGAACTTCTGTTTGCAGAGTGAATGAAACACATGATGCTTCTCTGATCCTAATATGATGTGAAACTCTATTCTCCCCTCCGCCAGCAATCTGAATGTAAAATGAGCCAACAAGGACAAAGGCCTGGATGGAGATGTGCGAGAAACTCTGAAGTTGGACCTCCAGAAGCAGGATGAGGTTAAGTCAGGCAGGACCTCTTGATGCACTATAGTCATGAGCAGGAATACATGTGACTTCGCCGGCCTCAACCTCTACACCACATGCCCAGATAAGGCCAAGTCAGCCAACCCCAGGGCATCCCAGCAACCTCTCTGCCACCTTCGGTTTACATAAACCAACTCATGCCGGCAATAGACCCAGGTGCCATCCATGTCCCATTTATTCACCTTCCTAGAGGATATAAAAGTGAAAATATGAATGATAAAGCAATTATCCCAAAGTATGAGGGCTAAAAGTTACCCAAAGAGCTGCTTAAATCATTGGTTCAGGCTGAATTAAAACCACTGAGGATTGAAAGTTAATTGCTTTTTCCCCCTGCTGCATTGAGGGGGTGGGGCTCAATAGGAAGATCAGATCAGTCATACATAAAATAAAGAAGATGCATTTTCTTGCATTGTAGAGTGAGCTTTGCTAATTGCCTGTGAAATGAGAGACTTCCCAACGATTTTAATCTGAGAAACAGCCATGAAGCCTCATCTCGCCAAATTTCTCCTTCATTTAGTTCACTATGGAGTCCACAAGATTCTCCTCATCCTGGCCTGAAATTCCAAACTTTTCAGAAAGTAACAAGGAACATGCACGCATAAGGTTCACGCAGCGTTAATATCTTTGAGGATGGGAAACTGCCCAATTGGTTAATCTGAAATTAATTCAGGAGAATTATCCTCTTGTCTCTGATAGGAATAAGACAACAATAAGCATTAATTGAGTGCTTACAAGTACCAAAAGCTGACCTGTAAAACTTTCTGATAAAATAGGCTTACATATATCTTAATTATCCCTTATGGTAGCCACTGCTGGCATGTGGCTTTTATTTTGTTTTTAAGATTTATTTATTTATTTGAAAGTCAGAGTTACAGAGGAAAGGTGGTGGGGGGAGGTCTTCCATATGATGGTTCACTCCCCAATTGGCTGCAACAGCCAGAGCTGTGCCAATCCGAAGCCAGGAGCCAGGAACTTCTTCCAGGTCTCCCACGCAGGTGCAGGGGCCCAAGGACTTGGGCCATCTTCTGCTTTCCCAGGCCATAGCAGAGAGCTGGATCGGAAGTAGAGCAGCTAGGACTCGAACCGGTGCCAATATGGGATGCCGGCACTTCAGGCCAGGGTGTTAACCTGCTGCGCCACAGCACCAGCTCTGGCATGTGGCTTTTAAACACTTGCAATGGGGCTAGTGGGACAGGAAAAACAATTTTAGTTACTTCAAATAGCTATAAGTGGTTAATAGCTATTTTGTAGAACAGTGAAGGTTTACATAAATGATAAGGCATTTGAAATTCTTTTTTATTAATTTTTTCAAGATTGGTTTATTTACTTGAGAGGCAGAGTTAGAGTGAGAGAGGGAGAGATTGACCTTCTATCCGCTGGTTCACTCCCCAATGCTGCAACGGTGGGAGCTGGACCAATCCAAAGCCAGAAGCCAGGTGCTTCCTCCGGGTCTCCCATGCACGTGCAGGGGCCCAAGCACTTGGGCCATCTTCTGCTGCTTTCCCAGACCAGAGCAGAGAACTGGATCACAAGTGGAGCAACCAGGACTTGAACCGACATCCATATGGGATGCCAGCACTACAGGTGGAGGCTTAGCTGACTACGCTACAGCACCGGCCCCAGTACCTGAAATTATAAAGCTTTAAGGCAGCGGTAGGAAACATTTCTTCTGCCAAGGGCCATGTGTATATTTTTAACATCACTTTCAGACCATACAGAATTATCAACTTAACAATTAACCTTCTGTAGTTGGTCAAATATTTAATTAACTCTCCCCTATGGCTGTAAAGCATGCTTGTCTTTGCTGAGGCATGTGACGTAAACTGGTAATGATGATGTTGCTACGCGAAACTGCTTTTCCGGTTTTGCAGCCGTCAGTCTGGAGCACAGGTGATTCTGTGATGGTAAGTTTTGAAAAGCGTTGCTTGGGGCAGTAAGTTGTTCCAAACACAGCTGCATATTTCATTGCATGTCTCTCTAAAGTGGGAAATTCATGGGGGCTTATGTAACGTTTATAGAACACAAGCAGTGGGAGGTTGCTGTGCCTAGCTTTCAGCTCACAATGCTTGGAGCTGAATGATTTCGTGTTGCAGATTATCAGGCATCTCAGCTGGTTTCACATTGAACGGTGTAGCTGAGATGTTCAATTACATTTGTTTACCTTTCATGTTCTTGAATCTTTCATTAAGTGCTTCAATTAGTTTCACACATTCACTAGTATATTCACGGGTGTAGAAGGCTTTTATCCTTCCAGAATGTGAAAATGCATTGTGTTCTTCTCTTTGAGTTGTGCTTTCGACAGCCTTAATTTGACTTCTAATTATTTCACGTTGGAAAGCAGGGAGCTGAGAAGCCGGCTGGGGCCCTACACCTTGACGTTCAGCTGAGAGGCACTTGCAAAGGTCCACAGAACGCTAGCTCACGCAGCCACCTGCCATCACTGAGTTCCCTGACAGATTTTCCCTTCACCCCAATGAAGCACTTGACTTGATCCCGCAGATCCTAAAACTTCATGAGCTTGTTCCCACAAGTCAGCCACCGCACTTCACAGTGACAAACAAGATCATGGTACTCTGGCCAGCGCCGCGGCTCAATAGGCTAATCCTCCACCTGTGGCACCAGCACACCGGGTTCTAGTCCCAGTCGGGGCGTCAGATTCTGTCCCGGTTGCCCCTCTTCCAGGCCAGCTCTCTGCTATGGCCCGGGAGTGCAGTGGAGGATGGCCCAAGTGCTTGGGCCCTGCACCCCATGGGAGACCAGGAGAAGCACCTGGTTCCTGCCATCGGATCAGCACGGTGTGCTGGCCGCAGCGGCCATTGGAGGGTGAACCAACGGAAAAGGAAGACCTTTCTCTCTGTCTCTCTCTTTCACTGTCCACTCTGCCTGTCTGAAAAAAAAAAAAAAAAAGATCACAGTACTCACAGTCCAGATCATTCAGTAATTCCTTAAACTGGACACTGTTACACCCTCTGCTTTTGACAAAATTTAGGCGTGGCACTCCTGTTGGCATCACATTGTTGAGTTACACATGTAATTCCTGATTCATCTAAGATTCTGTTTTTGTGAAGATTGTTGGCTGTGGATGTGTGGAAGGTTGGACTGGAGTTATCATCTGTGTCAGTCAGTGAAGACGTGGACAATGTCGCACCAACCATCAGAGGCAAGGTCATCCACATTGTGAGAAATCATCTCATCGCATCAGATCGCCGTAGTTTCTGCACAGTGCATTAACATTTTTGCCACATCTACACTTCCAGCCTGCCTGGCACTGACTGTCCTTTGAGTCACCGCAATCCAGGCAGACAGGCCGAGAGCATCCAACAAAAAGTCTAAGTGTCTATCCTGTTATGTACTTGTCCATGTCCTGTCTACCCCAAAGTGGATCTTCTGTGCTTGTCCTTCAAAATGTGCATTATTATTATGATTCACATCACAGAAATGTATTTTGTTATGAAAAAAGCTCCTATTAAATTTCAGGTCCCCTCTGGTTGCCTTGGCAAGGTCAGACCAAATGATTTTGTGGACCTGCCAGTCCCCACCTCTGCTTTAAGGAGATGAGGGCATGGAGTGTATTAACAACAATCATTGGTATCTGAAAAACAGAATGTACGTTAGGTCTAAATCTGAAAGAGTGCCTACTTCCAGTTTGCATTAAATTAGTGCTAATGTATCAACTTTGTGGGGTTGAAATACAAATATATAGAAACATTCTATATGCTACATTCTCCCTTTGAATTCTGGTTATGAATGGAAATGTGCTAAAGTGCTTTTGAAATCACTTGTAGAAATACCTGGGATAGAAAAATAGCACAAGTAATACAGAGATGCTTTTTCTTGTCAGTTTCAACTACTTGTTCTTGGGGTGAGCATTGTAGCAGGTTAAGTCACCCCTAGGGATGCCCATATCCCATACTACTTGCCTCCACTTCTCATTACAGCTTCCTGCTAGCACTTCCCAGAAGGCAGCAGACAATAGCTCAAATGCTTGGATCCCCGCCACTCACATGAGAAACCTGCATTGAGTTCCTGGTACCTGGCTTCAGCCTGGTCCAGCCCTGGGTGGACTGGGCATTTGGGGAATGAACCAGCAGATGGAAGATTCTCTTTCTCTCCTCCCACCACCCCATATATCATTCTGCCTTTCAAACTAATAAAAATAAAATAAACTTTTCAAAACCAAATATATCTTCCTTTTTTTTACCGTATTCTACTTCTTCACCTTCATATGTTTTTTCTTCATTGTTCCTTGCTTTTCTTTCTCAAAAACTAAGTAGTTATAAATAAAATATGAAATGATGGGCACATGAGGTTTACTGTAGAGGTTTCTGTAGCCCAACTAATACAGAGGCATTCTGGATATCACCTACTTACCCATAATGCTCCACTTCTCTAGAGGTTACATTTCTGTCTAGGCAATTCTGAAGCTTTGTAGTTCAAGTTTTGATTTGATAAGTAAAATAGGCAGCAGGAGAATGTTAGCATCATACTAGATAGGCTAGGATATAAAAAGGAAAATGTTCAAAAATAGGACTGACATACTTTCTTCTTATATATTTGAGAACCCAAAATTACAGTAAAAAGTCAAAATAGCAATAAATAGGCTTTAGAAACAATAGTGCATGTATTACCCAGTGTATAATATTGACTATTCAATCAAAGCAATCAAAAGAACTTTATTGATCAATAAGAGAAATTATAAAAACAGATAACATATGAAACAATAAGTGCTCTGTACAGCAATTTGTAACCCAGTTGGGTGATGGCCTCAATTAGATAGCAGCAGCATAATCGAGCATTTGATGTTTGCCCCTCTGTCAAGTTCCTGGAAAACTTATTTAAGCATAGATGGAGATATTCTTCTAAATGAGAGTCAGCAGAAAAAGAGTACCTGAAAAACATTTCTCATGTCTGCAGCCTTTGGTGCAGCACAGTCCCAGTGCTATAAAGAGGATCATCAACTTGTACTTGACATACTAGTGTATCAGTGATCTTTGTACCAACAGGGAGTCTTCACTGTCTTAAGTACCACAGTCAAGGCCATCTATCTATGAGCTGGTTGCTAACCTACTTTGCAGACAATAGCAATTGTCCAAGCACACTTGCTCTGGAGCTATCATTAGTGTATCACTCCCAATATCCACAACACATACTTAGTCAAGTCTCCATTGAAACGGCTATGGCAGAGGGAGGAATAAAATTGTTCACTTGGTGCCAAACTCAACGGATTTTGAAGGCTGAGATGTGGTGAGGGGTGTGTGTAGGGGGGATAAACATGTACACACACACACACACACAGAAAGGAGCACTGGTAACCTAACTCCTGATTCATTTGTAATGTTCACAGTAGTAGATTGTTCTAAGAAGTAATTATATTTGCTTAGGGTTCTTTTTAAAAATGGCAACATTCAAAGCACCTATTGAGGAATGATCTATTTGGCTACTCCTTAGATGATCAAGTTGAAGAGGTGAGCGGAAAACTAGAAAACAGGGGTGAAGGAAGTAAAGGGACTCCAAGTGCCTTATGCAGGGCTTCCAACAGTGGCCATGGTCTGGTGTCTGGTGTGTTCACTTTGAGAGGCAGCAACACTGCCTGCTATAGAGGCTTATGTGCAAGTGATGGCAGAATCGATACCTTCACAGAGAATTCTTGGGGGAAAACAGCAAACAAAATACCACTGGATAATTTAATCAGTAATAAAAAAGACTAAAGCCACATGGATTTAATGACAGATTAAAAGATGTTATTATTAAAGAAACCACAAGTAAATATAATACAAATGGTGTGCTGCTGTAACTTTTGAAAACCTTAATGAAATTAATGACTTCCTGAAAAAAAAAAAGGAAACCCAAGTGAATCAAAAAATATGAATTGAAGGCTAGACCCCACAGAGTGTTTTTCATTCTTAGTCAACAATTAAATGCTCTAAGTTTTACAAAAAAAAAAAAAAAGAAGAAGAAGAACCTAAGACTTAGTGAGAACTCATGAAGCTCATATATAACATACTAGGGAAACTTCACAGGACATAAAATCAATTTCATTACCAAATCAATTTCAAGGAAACAAAACAGAGAGATTGCGAGCAAAACCTAGTGTAAGAGATGTAAAACACATTAATTGTCAAGTGTGGAATTTACTTGGGTATTGATTCAAATGACAAAGTATGAAACAAATCAATAAAGCATTAAGGATATTTATAAGGCAGTTAGAATTTGGGGCACTTACTAGATAATAAGGAATTATTAATTTATAGATGTGGTAAAGCTATTATAGTTATGTTTTTTAAAAACTGTCTTTTCAAGACACATACTGAAATACTTACGATGAAATTTTACGATATCTGAGATTAGTGCCAAAAAAAAATATGGAGAGTGGAAATGAAGGGATGGATATGGAGCAAGACTGCCCATGAGTTGACCATAATTAAAGCTGGGTAGTGGGGACATGTAGATTTATATAACCATTATATCTGGTTGTGTTTCACATTTTCCACACTGAAAAGTTTCCTTAAAACTATTATAGAGTTATAATTATTAAAATGCTATGCCTCTGAAATAAGAAGAGATAGAAAAACTGATGGAATGGAGAAAAAACAGCATAGGAAGAATCCAAACGTGTCATTACACCAAAAAAATAAATTAATGATCCATGTCAGAAAAATGAATTATGTCATATAAGCTGTTGGCTAGACTTATTCAGAAAAAAAGTTGACTCAGATCTTCCATTCACCAAAAATTACGTACAAGTAGAGTAATTAGAACATTAAAATGAATTTTGTCTGGTATATGAACAAGGAATAATTATCCAAGTGCAAAAGCAATAAAAGGAAGCATTAAAAAAGAGTGATAGATTTGAACACACAAAAATTCAAATTATCATTATATTATCATAAAATACAACAATACATATAACAAACTGAAAAATATATATAGCAAAATGGCTGCTAAAGAAAATATTTTACATATTATAAACTTAATCCAAATGGAAAATAAACACACACAGCCATTAAAGGAAACTGTCAAAGCATACAGGCAATCAAGAAATGAGAAAATGTAAATGTCCCCTGACCAAATGAAAAACTCAATCTCACAATGCAATCAAGGAAGTAAACACAATTTTAATGATTAAGACATTTAATTTATCAAATTATTTGTTTTCGTATTATTTGTAACACTGAAAAAGAAGAAATAACCTAAATATCAACCACTAGAAATTGGTTGTCACATTCATATTATTAAAAATTATGCTCCAACAAATATTTGCTAACAATAAAACTGACCAGCATATATTAAGTTCACATTCACACTATAGAATGTTCATAGGCTACATTTAGGAAAAGATTAGAAATCCATCACCTAAATGCTTATAAGATAAAAATCAATTAAATCTATTTAACTATTATGGATATTAATTAAGTATAAGCATTGAATATTACTTATGCTAAGCTCTTTTAAATAGAATACAAAATATGTACATATAAATGCAAAGGAAAATGATAAGCAACTTCATAGTCTCTAGCCACACAAAATCAAACATTGATCCAAACATCCTGGGAGTCCAGGAGGCTGAGGAGAAGTAGGTTTCCATGTGAGGAACAGGTGAGACATGCAGAATCCAGGAAGTGAAAGATGTAGGACACACACAGGACCTCTCCCAGAGCAAAGGGCACTGGGGCTGGCCACTCCTAACACACTATTTCCTGTGAGGGCAAGAGTGGGGGTCTGCGTGGGGCTACGTCTGATCTGCAGCTGTTTAAAGAATGAGGCAACCAATACTGGACAAGACAAAAAAAGGAAAAAGAAGCTTACTATTGCAGGTGGTCTTTGACAAATATAGACAGCAAGCTTTAAATAAAAGCCTTGATCTTTCTACTAAAAAGAGAGAGCCAGCAAGAAAATTATTTATATCAAAATGGTCCTGCAAGCCTTCTAGTGCAGCTGAATAACTCAGCACAGCTCAGGATAAGAATGATTCTAGGGCTGACACTGTAGCAGAGAGGGTAAAGCTGCCGCCTATAGCATCAGCACCCCATATGGGCACCCACTGGAGTCCTGGCTGCTCCACTTCTGATCCAGCTCCCTACTAATGCTCTTGGGGAAGCAGTGGAAGATGGCCCAAGTCCCTGGGCCCCTGCACCCATGTGGGAGACCTGGAAGAAATTCCTGACTCCTGGCTTCAGATTGGCCCATCTCCCGCTGTTGTTGCCATTTGGAGAGTGACCCAATAGATGGAAGACTTCTCTCTCTGTGTCTCTCTCTTTAATTCCATCTTCCAAATAAATAAATAAATAAGAAAGGAGGAGGAGCAGCAGCAGGAAGAGGAGGGGGAGGAAGAGGAGCAGGAGGAGGAGTTGGAGAATGATTCTAGAGGGCAGGCATTTGGTGTAGCCGTTGAGATGCCAGCATCCCGTTATCAGAGTGCCTGGGTTAAGCCCCGGCTCTACTCCTGATTCCAGCTTCCTGCTAGTGTGCTCTAGCACACTATGGGAGGCAGCAGTAATGATGCTAGTACTTGGGTTCCTCCTACCCATGTGAGAAACCCATACTAAGCATCAGGTTCCTGGCTTGACTTGGCCAGCCCTGACTGTTGTGGGCATTTGGGGAGCTAACCAGTGCATGGAAAATCTGTCTCTGTCTTTCCCTGTCTCTGTTACTTTCAAATAAAATGAAAATAAACAAATAAAAATTTTCTAAAAAGATTAAGTCCGGGCTAAGTGTCCTATAAAACAAAACCAAATAGTCTGATGAAAACTGGATTTGTGCAGCTGGTGTTGGGGGCGCAGCGGGTCAAGCTGCCACCTGCAGTGCCTGTATGTGAGCACAGGTGTAAGTCCTAATTGTTCCACATCTGATCCAGATTCCTGCTGGGAAGGCCAGTGGAAGATGGCCCAAGTGCTTGGGCCCCTTCCAAGTATTTGGGCCATCTTCCATGGCTCTCCCCAGCACATTAGCAGGGAGCTGGATTGGAAATGGAGCAGTCAGAACTAGAACTGGAGTCCATATGGGATGCCAGTATCATAGATGACAGTTTAACCCACTATGCAACAATTCTGACCCCAATAAATTTTAAAAACTGGCTTTGTGGGGCCGAGGCTGTGGCATAGGGAACAAAGCGGCCACCTGCAGTGCTGGTGTCCCATATGGGCACTGGTTTCACTTCTGATCCAGCTCTCTGCTATGGCCTGGGAAAGCAGTGGAAGATGGCCCAAGTCCTTGGGCCCCTGTATCTGTGTGGGAGACCTGGAGGAAGTTCCTGGCTCCTGGCTTCAGATCAGTCCAGGTCTGGCCATTGCAACCATTTGGGGAGTGAACCAGCAGATGGAGGACCTCTTTCTCTCTCAATCTCTCTCTCTCTCTGCCTCTGCCTCAGCCTCTGCTTCTCTCTAACTTTGCCTTTCAAATAAATAAATAAATCTTAAAAAAAAAAAAGAACTGGCTTTGTGAGGCTTCAGACACAAGTAGAGATGTACTTGGAGCCCTGGTAAAGGTGGAGTGTGCTGATAAAGAAGCTGCAGACTGGCTTCTGTTTTCAGAAGAATAATTTCTTAACGCTATTGAAGTACCGTCTCTGAATCACTAGTGAACATGACAGCTAGAGATGCCTCAAGTCTGATCGCCTAACAGATGGAGAAAATCAGCATGTTTCCCTTGGTGCACTACCTCAAATAAGATGGCAACTGTTAACTGTCGTCAAGCAGAAAGCCATGAGTTTGCTATCTTTTGCTCAACCTTAGGGAAACAAATATTTCTCCAAGTAAAGAATTGTCTCCTACTGCTTTCTTCAGTCTCACACTACAGAGACTGAAATTATTTTTCCCACTGCACTGAAGTTCTCCCCACCCCACCGTCATTTAAAACCTATCTTTCATGCACTGCACATTCAGGGGTGGAGGAGGAGGTGGGCAGGTTGCTTGCTTTTAGAGCTTTCTAAGTGGTTTGTGGTGTTATACTTTTGGGGACAGATTATCTGCATATCAGTGAGTGATTTCCCTGTAATAGAACCATCTAAGTCATCCCCTTCTCCCCCTTATGAAAGGATTTTTCAAATCCCTTATGCCCAGGAAGTAACAGGCATCCTTGGCAAAGTGCCAGGAAACATCTTGCTTTGGGTTTCCAGATCCCCAGATAGTGTGGCTGCATTACCCCAGTGGAGGCTACAGTCATCTGCACTCCCACCTCCACCACCCAGAAACTTGTTTTCATAAGTGAATGATTAACTAAAAAATACAGAATATTTGATTACACCTAATACTAAAACCTGTGTAAGAAGTGCAGAAAACTAATATCAAAGAGCTTCAAAGTAAAATAATCCCCTAAAACTTACTAAGCTCATGGTTTATATCGAACCGTAGTAGAAGAGGCCTAAATTAGAAACATAATCTCACTTTCTGCACCCAAACAGATTTGAAACTGAAATTAAATAAATGTGGGCATTCAATATTTAATAGGGAGTTCTGCCAGGAATTGGAGCTACACTGCCTAAGGGGATATTTCTTTAACTAAAAGGCTTATGTATCCATGACACCTATGAAATACTGGCAGCTTCTCTGCAATGAATAATCATAATGAGCCAGTTGTCCACCCTACATTGATTTATCAGAACTTGTGCAAGAGCCTGAATCCCAACACCCTAACTATGATCACGGACAGTAACTACCACAACTACTAATCCAGGGTAATATATGCAATGTTTCTAGAATTGTCTACAGAGAAGAATTTCATTTTCTCTCTGATAAATGTGAACATATAATAAACCCAAACATTATTCTCAAGTTCAAAAAGTCTAACTAGTTAATCTATATAGATAATTCTGAGTTAATTCACATAAATTACTCATCTTGTAGTACTGACAGCCATAACAATCACAAGAAAAATGAAGTACAATCATGGTTTTCTGCCTTTCCAAGGATTTTTCTAGAAATACTCACTCATTCAACAAGCCTTGTTCTACATAGTAGGGCAAACTGGTGGACAATCCAAACACAGACTCTGGCACCCACGGAGCTTGTAGTGAGTGGAGGTAAGGTGTGTGTTGTTTGTCCACTGATTGCAATGAATACCTTCTCCAGGGTGCATTTGCTACTTAATATGCAATCAAAACTACGAACATCATCACTACTGGAATTATAAGGTTTGGGGTTTCACAGACCCTTCCAATATGGAATCAGAATTATGGTAACAAGTGGCAAAAATGTTCCAATTTAGTTATTCTTCTTAGCAGTATGTAAAAGGATGGTTTTACCTTGGAAGTTTATTCCCCAGTGCCCATTCCTGCACACACTGGGGCTTGTCAAGGACTAGAAACGTCATAAAGGCTGGGTCAAAAATAGGTCTAATTTCAGGGTTTTTGTACATGGCATAAAATGCTCCTTTAGAAAGTCTGAGTCAATTTATCCTTTTAACAACAGCCTTTGATACCCATTTCATAAACAGACACACTTTCACCTGCTGTGGGTATTTTTCAGTGGATCTTTTTCAGTGTGATAGGTGAAAACAACACTGGGGTTATCATCAATTGTGTGTAATTCTGATAGCTGTTGAAGATGGACTTCTTGGGACAATCAGACAAAAGCTGACTGAAATTTGGATTCCTAGTGTGAATTTTTTTCTTCATCATAGTCTTGGATCTTATAAACCTTAAGTCTGTCTGAGATTGTGGAGCTCCTGTGGAGAGCCATCTCAAGTACACTGCACAACAGAAACAGCCCCAAAGCACGCCCCGCATTTGATGCTTGAGTTCTTGAACCATCCAGTCTTGCTCCATTTGTCCTCTAGGTGGCTTGGCAACTAAATTCTTCATTACTCATTCAGTTACAAGTGAAAGAAACTGAAGTCAATCTATCTAATGCAAGGGAAGAGAAAATGTACTGGCTCATATAACCGGAAATTCAAGAGGTAGATCTAGCATGGCTGTGTCCAGAAGCTCCATCAATGTCAATGGCAATTTATCCCGTCTCTGTCTCCTTCCCCCACCCCTCTGTACTCTGCTGTCTCTGCTATTCTTTATGTCTTCCTAGGAGCCTTCTTTCCCTACTCATTCCCATAGAGATATTCCAAGAGCACTGGCGTGATTTAGGTGTATGGACACTACAGAGGCAATGAATGTGTGCTCTCTGAGCCTCTGCCCACCACTGATGGCTTCCGGTAAGGAACGTGGGATGGGAGAGGTAAGTACTCTGATTAATAATCTTATCTGGACTATGTGAACAGAGGAGGAGTTTACCAGAGGAAGCACAATAAGATGATAGGAAAGCTTGTGGGACAGAAAACACTGTCATCAGCACTGTCCACCACAGCTACCAAATTTGTCTTCTTCCCATGCGTTGTCTGTCACACATTCCACAAACCATGCCACCATGGGTACCTTGGCCTTTGGGCCTTTGTTTTCAGGCTTGTTCTACTTGTACATCCCCCACTTAGCTTGGGCTGTCCATGAAGTCCAACCACCAGGGTAACACCCCTTCCTGATCAACTGCCCCAGCTCGAGGACTGAGAATTATAAATTCTGGCCCTTTCACTCCAGTCAACAACAGCAATTTAGTGTATGAGATACAACCTTGACGAAGCAGCTGTTTCCCAGGCTTCTAAATGCTCGTCAGACAGCTAAGGGGATTTGGAGCCAGTGATGTGGGAGAATGTCTGGCAGGGGAAGGCTGGGTTTGTTTAAGAGTGTGAGGCAGCTAATTTAGGGTGGCGGCTGGGTGGAAAAAGTGACCAGAAGAGGAGAGAGATAAAGGAAAATCAGTGGAACAGAGCTTCCTTGCTGGTAGCTTGACTGGCCTATCCCCAAAAGACCTGCCCCAGCAGGACCAAGTACACTGCCCGCAGCTCCCCAAATTGAGTCCTTTCTAAGAGCTGGTTCTGCATTGGCAATGCTGCCCTCAGAGAGAATCCTCCAGAACGCTTATACAGTCACTGTGGTTGAGCAGGTCACGGTAGGCAGGTTCATTATGATAAACAGATTTGCCTGGTTTTTGAAAGATTTTATTGCCATTTAGCAGAATGTTAATTGTCATTTTAGCTTTTATTGTATTTGCTTGAGTTCATTTCATTGCTATCTTGGCTGTTTTCTCCTCAGTTATTTTTATCCTTTTAAACAGAGATCAAGAAAGAGACAGACCCCTGGGTTGAGGCCAGTCCTAAAGGATGGGAGGTAGGTGCCCCTTCTCTAGTTTCCTCTTCTCTCAACAGCCACTCCCCACCCCCTCCACCTATTGGACCCTCCCAGCCAGCCTCCACCGTGGGTCTTGTACACCTTTCAGTCAGTCAACTGGCAAACACTGTGCAGCTACCAGATGCCAGGGTAGGGGTTTCAGAGGTATACTTGGCTTCAACTTACAGGGAATGCCCATAACAGTCACAGTGACCCTCAGGCATTAAAGGCTGGACTCTGGAGAAGATCCATGATCATATTACTGGTATCTTATATGTGTAGAATGAGATACTGAGAGGCTAACTAACTTGTCTAAAATCACAAAATGAGTTTATAGTGTTCATGCCAGGGATTTCTTTAAATTTTCTGCTCTTTTTATCCATGTATAACAGTATGGCCTCTTTAAATGGCAAATGCACTGGAGTTGGGGTGAATTTCACAGGGACCAAGACTTTTAACCCATGTTTCTTTCCAGGTGTTCTGCCTGCTATTCTGGCACTGGGGGAGCCATCAGGCCTGGCTAAGGTGGATGACTGAGAGCAGCTCTCATGTCTGCTGATGTTCTATCTAGAAATATGACCAACTGCAGTGATTTCCTAACATTACCTTTTGAGTAACACATTAACATACATGAATCAAAGCAAGAATTTAAAGAAATAGTATTAAAAAACAGATTAAAGTCAGCCTAAAAAACACTGTATTAGGAATGAATAGATCTAGGTATAATTGTTAAATCTACCATTGATAAGTTAGGTTGGGCAATTTATTTCCACAACTCAAGGCCTCTGTTGCAAAAAGAGACATTTAAATTAGATTCTCTTCAATATCCCTTCCAGTTTTAAAATTCTATGATCCAGATATATTCTTTATGAAACATAATTTATCTTTCATTTTTCATTTTTCTCCTCTAAGGAGAAACTATTAATTTTTTTCTCACTTAAGGTACCTGGGATGGTGAAAGCCTCAGGGTTGAAGGAATCATTTATTCAGCTGAAGCCCTGTCAGGCACAGGCTCTAATTGCCCTTAAAATATCCTTGTCTGCAAATCCAGGTTGGCCTCCGGCCCTTCTGTATTAGTCAGGATTCTCCAAAGAAACAGAAAAGGGATATACACACAGTCTGACATGACAGAGCAATATAAGTTTCATGTACTTGAAGATGGTGTGAAAATATACCCTTTTAAACATACTGTTTTTTCACTTTTAGTATAATATTCAGTAAATTTCATGAGATATCCAACAATTTATTATAACATTAATTTATCATAAAATAGGCTTTAAACTACAAGATTTTGTTCAACCATAGTTAAGAATTCTGAGCATGTGTAAGATAAGCGAGGTTAAACTAAGGTGTTCAGTAGGTTGGGCATACTGAGTACATTTTGACTACAGGATTCTCAACTTATGGTGAGTTTATCAAGACGCAACACTAGGTTATGTTGAGAGTACCTGTGTCAGGGGGTTTCTTCTGAGAATTGGCTCACGTGATCATGAACGTGAAGACTACCGAATCTGCCATCTGTAGCCTGGAGAACAAGCAAAGCCACTGGTGTGATTCAGCCCAAGACTGATGGCCTGAGAACCAGGAGGCATCAGTGGTGCCACTCTCAGTCCAAGACTCAGAGAGGGCTGCCGGGCTAAGTCCCGAAGTCTGAAGATGCCAGAACCAGGAGCTCTGATGTCTGCTTCCAAAACACAGAGAGGCCTTTCCTCTGCCTATCTATTCTCTTTGAAGCCTGCCCACATTGGTGAGGGTGGCTCTTCTTCACCCTGTCTACTGACTCAAATGCCAGTGTTTCCCAGAAACACCCTCACAGACGCACTCTGAAGCCATGTTCTGCCAGCTAACTGGGCATCATGTAGCCCAGACAGGTTGACACATACACTTAACCATCACAGCATTGTCATTTACACAGGCCCTTCTCTCCTCCACTCCTGACTGCCTTGGAAGCTTTCTGCTCCTCTCAAGCAGGGCAGGGGCTCTGGAATCGGGCACATGTTCATCCTCTTGCAGCTACAGGACTCATGTGTAGTGGGAAGCAGTGGGCTGGCCCATCAATCCTTCTGAACCTGCTCTGCCTCCTCTTCCTGGGGACTCTGGGAACATCGGAATGATCCTGAAACCTGTGTGGTACACGCAGTGCCTTTAGGAAAGGCACTTTTTCCTTTCCTGGTGGAGGAGTCCTACTCATTACGTTTAAGCAGTCTTTTACCACAGGCTAGGTTTTTTTGACCCACTCATGGTCATCTGATATCTCCATGTAGACAAGCATTATACTTTAATGTAACAGATGGCAGTTAAATTTGCCCAGACTTGACTAATTGTATGCAAATGTGAGCGCCCTATGTTTAACACATGTGCACACCACTGTAAAAAGAAAGCCATTATTTGTAATACACAATTAACTGGCTTTCTTTGGTGCTGGCCAAACAAAGAAAAATTGATTTCCAGTATGCAAAGAACTGAGCTGTGAGAGATGGCTTCCTAAGGGGTGCAGGAGGCAGTCCTCAGAGCTCTAACTCACACCTCTTCACTCATAATCTACTATTGCCTCTGCTCAAATCCACTGGCTTCTCATCTAGCAAACAGCTTTCAAGTGGCCTCAGTGCCCCTAAATTTGGGCACTCAGACTGCTACTTTAGCAGCTCAAATGGATAGATCCTTTGGCCATTCATTCAGGACCCTGCCTTTGGCTTGTGAAAGTGACACTAATCTAAGAAACCAATTGTGAGGAGGTAGATGGTGCTAAAGGATTGTCTACCTCTCCAAGTACTTAAGTGTACTTTAACTTATCCTTGACCAACTCACAGTGATCCTACATGCTGAAATGCTCATCTGTCTGGAATGCTTCCTTTCACCCCAGCCTGAACACCACAATTCATCCTCCAGGTCTCAGTTTAGATGTCATTATCTTCTGGAAGCCAGTAAAACGACTTCGGTTTGAGTTGGGTCCTGAGTGATCCTCTAATGGCTTGACTTATACTAATTATGGCACATTTTATTATTTGTGCTGTTTTGCACCTGCCTTTTACCAGTCTAGAACAGCAGTGTCCAATGGAAATTTCTTCAATGATAGAAATATTCTATATTTGTAGCATCCAAAATGGTAGCCACCAGTCACATGTGGGCTGTTGGAATACTTGAAATGTGATTAACACAGCTGAGTAAATAAAAACTGATTTAATTAAATAGAAATAGCCACATGTGTCTCATGTACATGTACACACTGGACCACACAGATCTACAGCTTTTATGTATCATGAGCACAAGGGTTGTGTCTTCTTCACTTTTGAATCCTTGGGACTCCACCGGGGTGCAGATTATCTTTGGGTGCTGGGTGAGTATGGAATGAATGAATTTATCAGAAATCCCTATCTTGTTGAGTCATAAAAAACTTTCATAGTCAGACTTCAGCCTAGGCAGTTGATGCCTTGATGGAGAAGGAGGATACTTTTAAAAGGCAAATGAGAGAATCACTCAGGACAAATTTTGGGTGGACAGGGTACTGTTAGTGCCTCCCTCTTCTTCCAGTGCCTTTTCTCTTCTCCTATGGTGTCTCAGACTGAATTTTGTGTCCTAGGGCCAGTTCACTTCTATTCCCTACCTTAACCATCACACAGATGTATCCCAGCAACAGTGAGATCTTTTGGTTCCAACGTGCAGAAACCAACTCAGGCTCACTTAGAAAAGAAACTGACTAGAAGAATATGGGGTAATTCACATGGCTGACGAAAAGTTGGAGACTTGGAATTCAATATGGACAGGAACAAGAGCATCTGGGGAATCCTGGTGGTGGAACCTCATGAAGAGTCTCTGAAGAGCTGGTCTTGGGATAATGAGATCCAGCTGTTTCTTTGCATCTCTTCCAGGAGATCTAAGGAGAGTGTATTTGATTACCCAGTCTTGAATAGGGAAGGATCAGCACCTTGATCAACTCTTATCACACCTAAATCCAATGAGAGGCAGTGGTTTCCCCAGATCAAAATTGGAGTACTCTAACGAGAATAGATACTGGCAGGCACAAATGGTAATCCATGATTACTCTCTGTGACTACAGCTCCATAGCAACGCACTTCCAGATCCTCCCTTTCGTGCTCTAGACCTTACCCCTGACCTGGTTCACACAAACATCTAGTACCTCATTCCTCATAGTTCATGGTATTGAAAATTTTGCCTTTCTTTTTTTTTTAACTTTTATTTAGTGAATATAAATTTCCAAAGTACAGCTTATGGATTACAATGGCTTCCCCCCCCATAACGTCCCTCCCACCCGCAACCCTCCCCTTTCCCACTCCCTCTCCCCTTCCATTCACATCAAGATTCATTTTCAATTCTCTTTATATACAGAAGATCAGTTTAGTATACATTAAGTAAAGATTTCAACAGTTTGCTCCCACACAGAAACATAAAATGAAAAATACTGTTTGAGTACTAGTTATAGCATTAAATCTCAATGTACAGCACACTAAGGACAGAGATCCTACATGAGGAGTAAGTGCACAGTGACTCCTGTTGTTGACTTAACAAATTGACACTCTTGTTTATGGCCTCAGTAATCACCCTAGGCTCTTTCAAGTCCTTGACAAAGCATATTTTTATTACTTTGCTTAAAAAGTTAATTAGGGTACTATTCATACCAAGATTACATTCATTAAAAGATCTTTTTAGAGCCAACGGAGTGATGGGAGAATCTCAGTGCAGAGCAAAGTAAAAAGAGTTCTCAAATAAGTAGTTTAAGCTAAGTTCTTGGCCTACAAATAGGTTTTGCCTTAGAACTCACTTTCTTCATCTCCTTACTCTAAGAAAAAAATATGCAATTACTTCTGCAAGGCTACTAGCTATGTATACAAAGTGTGTATGTATATGTTTTGGCTATGTGTATTTGTGACACAATATAAGTCTATGTATAATAGATAGAATTAAAAATGAGGGAATGCTCCAACATGGGAACATGTCCACACAGCAGACTCATAGAACAACAATTGCTATATGTAACACTCCGAACTCAGAATCAGCCCTTAAGGCTTCTTGGTCTGCTGAAAAGCCCATGAGAGCATTTCAGGCATGGAAAGCCAAGGCATTATGGCAAAAAGTGTTCTACATGATGGATCTCTGTGAGATCCCAATGAAAAGAAGCAGCCATCAAAGGTTGTACTTTTCTTGAAAGGGAGGAGAGAACTTCCACTTTGCTTATGGCCTTGTCTAAATACTGGCAGAGTTTGTGGATTCAGAAGGCTTCCATAGCCTAGGCAGATCATGTTAAGAGCCTCGGGTGGTCACTGACATCATACTTAGTGTTAATTGTTAAATTGTTAAATTAACAGCAGAAGTCATTGTGCACTGACTTCCCATGCAGACCTCTGTCTCTTCAATGAGTTTTATTATGAGAGTTGACTGTGATACTTGTTTCCAAATGGTTGTGTGTGTGTGTGTGTGTGCAAATTGTTGAAATCTTTATTAAGTATAGAGTTGATCTTCTGTGTACAAAGTTGATTGAAATGAATCTTAATGGAGAATGAGATTGGGAAGTGGAGAGGGAGGAGAAGGAGGAGTGGGGGTGTCGGTGGGAGGGTGGGTATGGAGGGAAGAACAACTATATTCCCAAAGTTGTACATATGAAATTTGTATTCCTTAAAAAATTAATTAAAAATAAGTCTATATGTAAGAGTCTCTCCACTTGTACTTAATGTTTGCAACCCACTGGTGAGAGTATTGGGGCAACTTTAGGTATCCAGCACTAAGATAGAGGACTAAAGAGATTTAACAGAAAATCCAAAAAGAAAATGACATGTGTGAGACCAGAACAACTCAGCCAAGTCCTTGATTTCTGTTTTATCTGGCAGAAATACCGAAGTGCTTAGTACCTGGAGCTTTGAAGGTGGAGAAACATTGTCCAAAATAAACGGCACCCTGAACCAAAGAAATCAGTCTTGCAGAATTGTCTGGCAGGACTCTGCTGAAAGTAGCAACTGATTTCCAGTAAAAAAATAGTTCTCCACAGTGTGACCAAGGTGATGGCTGAGATTAACAACCAATTTACTTACTGTTCCCTCAGAGAAAGAAAGGCCAGCAGACATCAATGATAAACACTCGCCAAACCATAAGAGTTTCTCAGATATCCTCTGAAAATAATCAAACCCCAGCTGCTTAATCTCTGGCTGGATGGTTGAACCCATCTCTCCCACCCACGATTGTTCCAGCTGTCAATTATGGCCAGTGAGTCACCACTGTAGACAGATAAGCACCCTAAAGAGAAAAACCCAAGTGTCATCCTGGGAATGCTTATTGCTTTCTCACAACACAGATGTTCCACTTGGCTTCCTCCATCTGGCATTTTAGCACCTGAGAATTTCAGTGGTGGAGAGGATTCTAGGCCTAGCTTCTCAGAGCTTTGACTCTCTTTGTTAGCTTCTGAATTGTACAGTAATGTATGGAAATCATCACAAAGACCAGTTGTCAGTGCACACTGCCAATGGGCTTGTCATAAAATGACCCTGTGTGGTGGTAGGGATTCAATCTATTTGGTATCCAGCATTATGAGGTAGTGGGGAGAGATTTAGAAAGTCAATGACGTAGTATGGTAAAGGAACAAGAAACTCGCTATACATTATAAGTGGTTATGACACTGGTTAGGATTCCCATGTCCTGCACCTAAGTACCTGTGTTCAATCCCTGGCTCCAGACCTGGCTCCATGTTCTTGCTAATGCATACTCTGAAAGGTAGTGGTGATGGCTCTCCCACTTAGAAGCTTTGGCTTGAGTCCTCAGCTCTTCAGTCCCCAAGGCAACTGCTGTAGAACCAGTGGATGAGAGCTCTCTGTCTCTGCCTCTCAAAGCAACAGATTTAAAAATTTAAGAGAAGCTTAAACAACAGATACCCACTCATGGATGAGACTATCACAGGAAAGCAAGAGAGTAAGTGAAAAGGAAGGACATGACAGACTTCAGAATGTGCTCTGTGGAGAATACATGAAAACATTATTCTGAGTGAAAGAAAACCGATCACAAATAGCCACATTTGGTATGATTCCTCTATGAATTGTCCAAGAAAATTCACAGGGCCAGAAAGATGATGAATAGTTTCCAGGGGCTAGAAATGGGATGGGAGGCATAATTGCTAATGAGTTTGTGTTTCCTTTAGGAGAGATGGAAATGTTTAAAAAGTTTAACTCTAGTGATGATTGCAATATTAGTGAGTATTCCAAAAATATTATTGTACATTTTGGGTAGGTGAATTGTATGGCATGTTAATTATTCATCAACAAAGCTATCTAAAAAGAGTCTGAGGTTTAGGGTCTTTAAAAAGGAAATATTTTAGGCCAGCGCCATGGCTCACTTGGCTAATCCTCTGCCTGTGGCACTGGCACCCCAGGTTCTAGTCCCAGTTGGGTACTAGTCCCGGTTGCTCCTCTTCCAGTGCAGCTCTCTGCTGTGGCCCGGGAGGGCAGCAGAGGATGGCCCAAGTACTTGGGTCCCTGCACCCGCATGGGAGACTAGGAGGAAGCACCTGGCTCCTGGCTTAGAGTGGCGCAGTGCCAGCCGTAGAGGCCATTAGGGGAGTGAACCAATGGAAGGAAGACCTGTCTCTCTCTCACTGTATATAACTCTACCTGTCAAAAAAAGTAAATAAATATTTTCTAATTTCAGTTGTTTTCATACCATTAATTTACATATTCAAAAGCCAACTGATGACAAAAGTCAAATTAATTACCTCTTAGTTTGTCTATCTTCAGAGCTAGTAAAGGTCTTTTGACCTGCCCATTGTCCTTGAGCATCCCACAACACAAACTGCCCCTTTCTGCCCAACACACTCATTTATTCACTCCACCACTAACTTATCAAAAAAATCACAATCCTGCAGTTCTCTGCATTCTGAGGAGGTGGTGGGAGATTTCCATACAAGGTCCTTGGACCTGAGTACGCTCTGGGGAGGTATGAATCAAGATTTGGTTACCCACAGTTGTCACTCCATGTAATATGGAGTTGAGCAATATGGGAATCACATGGTAATCAATATGGATAGAATTCAGTGAATGAGCTCAGTACAAGAGTGCTGATTCTGCAGTGGTCAATCACCAGGTCAATGTAAGCCTCCTTGCAAATGGGAAGAAGGGCTTTTGAACTGGGCAAATCAATCAAGGAAATATGAGACAGGAAAGTCAAGGTGTCTTCTCAGTTATCCTAGGCTTAAAACTGGCCACAGCAAGGGAACCAGTTTTCTAATCTCTAAAATAATCATCACCTTGTTAGAAAGATTAAATGAAATAAAGCAAACATAGGAAAGCCAAGCAAGATATCTGATGAGCAAGATGTTCTGGTGGTTGCTTTCCCTACGGAGACATCAATTTGAACAGCTATTCTCATACCAAATCATCTTCACAAGAACTAAGGAAGCCAGGTGAGAGACACAGTACCCTTTTTAGACATGTCCCCAGCTGATTCTGAATAATACATGAACTGAATTTGGTATAAATCTGATTTGGGGCATTCCTTAGAACTAAAACAATGACAACACACCAACAGCAGACTAATGGCAAACCTCAACTAAGGGCACCATCTAGTGCTAAAATAGAAGAAGTGTACAAAGGCTTAGAGAAAATAGACTGCTTAGGATTTCTAGAGTGACAGCTACAAACAAAGCCAGGCTATGAAGACTGGAAAAAAAAATGTAATCCTTCAATGTTTAGATGACATTGTATACTATCAAATGTCAAGAACTTTTGAGGATCCATGACCTCATCTAACAAAGAAAATAAAGTACCAGAAATCAAGTACATAGCAAATGATATTTGAAAATACTCAGATGAAGAATTCAAAATAGCTAGTTTAAGGAAACTCAAATTTCAAGAGAACATGAGAATTAACACTCTAATATAAAGACTTAACAGGCTGGCGCCATGGCTCAATAGGCTAATCCTCCACCTGCGGCGCTGGCACACTGGGTTCTAGTCCCAGTCAGAGCACCAGATTCTGTCCCGGTTGCCCCTCTTCCAGGCCAGCTCTCTGCTGTGGCCAGGGAGTGCAGTGGAGGATGGCCCAAGTGCTTGGGCCCTGCACCCCATGGGAGACCAGGATAGTACCTGGCTCCTGCCATCGGATCAGCGTGGTGCGCCGGCCGCGGTGCGCCAGCCGCGGTTGCTATTGGAGGGTGAACCAACGGCAATAGGAAGACCTTTCTCTCTGTCTCTCTCTCACTGTCCACTCTGGCTGCCAAACAAACAAACAAACAAAAGACTTCTCCATAGAACATGGAACATTCTCCAGGATAGACCATATGGGGTAGGTTACAAAACAACTCTCAAAAAGTTCTAAAACATATAAATCCTATCAAGTACCTTTTGTGACCACAGGCAACAAAACTAGAAATCAGTAACAAAAGAAACTATATATGGAAATTAAACAAGTTGCTCTTGAACAAACAATGCATCAAGAAAGAAATTAAGGGGTCTGTGCTGTGGCACAGTGGGTTAAAGGCCCAGCCTGTGGCACCAGCATCCTATATGGGCGCTGGTTCGAGTCTTAGCTGCTCCATTTCCAATCCAGCTCCCTGCTAATGTGCCTGGGAAAGTAGTAGAAGATGGCCCCAGCCCCTTGGCCCCTGCACCCACTTGGGAGATCTAGAAGAAACTCCTGGCCCCTGGCTTCAGATCAGCTCAGCTCTGGCTATTGTAGCCATCTGGGGAATGAACCAGTGTATGGAAGACTTCTCTCTATCTATGTCTCTACCTCTCTCTGTAACTCTGTCTTTCAACTAAATGAAATGTCTTTTTTTTTAAAAAAAAAAAAAGAAATTAAGAAGAAAAATTTGATTTCTTGAAATGAATGTAAATGGAGAAGTAATAGAATACCAAAAATTATGGAACACATCTAAAATGGTACTAACAAGAAGGTTTATAGCAGTCAATGCCTACATTAAGAAAAGAAGTAATGGACTAGCATTGTGACACAATGTGATAAGTCACCACTTATGGAGGCAGTATCTCATCAGAGTGCTTATTCAAGTCCTACTATACTGGTTCTGATTCAGTTTTTGCTAACTCACCTGGGAAAGCAGCAGATGATGGCCCAAGCATCTGGTCTCCCATATGGGAGACCTAGATAGAGTTCCTGGCTCCTGGCTCCTGGCTCCTGGCTCCAGGCTGGCCAAGTGCTGGCTGTTGCAGGTCTCTCTCTCTCTCTATCTCTCTGTCTATCTCTGTCTCTGTGTGTGTGTGCGCGCGCTCCACTCTGCCTTTCAAATAAATTAAGAGATCCTTTTGAAAAAGCAGTAATATCTCAAATAAAATTTATTGCTGCACCTTAAAGGATTAGAAAAATAGGAACAAGTCAAACCTAAAGTCAGAGCAGAAATAAATGAAATAGAGACAAAAATTGAATGAAACAAAGAGCCGGGTCTTTGAAAAGATAAACAAAATTGACAAACCATTAGCTAAATTGGAAAAAAAGGACAGAAGCCTGAAATAAAACCAGAGATAAAAAGGGAGAGATTGCAAATGACACCACAGGATAAAAAAAGATTATTAGACAGTATTAGGAACAATTATGTACCTACAAATTTGATAACCTAGAATAAATGGACAAATTCCAGGACAATACACATTACCAAGATTGAATCATGAAATAGAATACCTAAGCAGACCACTAACAAGTACCACGATTCAATCAGTGATTAAAAAGTCTGCAATTGTTGGACATCCCAGGACCAGATGGTTTCACCATTGAACTCTGCCAAACTTTTGAGGAAAAAGGAAGAATTAATATCAATTCTTCTTAAAGCAACCTCCCTCCTCCCCCCCAAAAAGAGAGGGAAATTCTTCCTACTCTTTCTATGAGGCCAGCATTACCCTAATATTAAAACCAGACAAGGACACAAAAAAGTCAAGGCCAATATCCTTGACTAACATAGATGAAAAATTCTCAAAAGATTAGCAATTGAATCCATCAGCATATTAAAAGTTTATTCATGGGGCCTGCACTGTGGCGCAGCAGGTTAACACCCTGGCCTGAAGCGCCGGCATCCCATATGGGTGCCAGTTCAAGACCCAGCTGCTCCACTTTCAATCCAGCTCTCTGTTCTGGCCTGGGAAAGCAGTAGAAGATGGCTCAAGTCTTTGGGCCCCTGCACCTGCATGGGAGACCTGGAAGAAGCTCCTGGCTTTGGATCAGCGCAGCCAATTGGGGAGTGAACCAGTGGATGGAAGACCAACTGCCCCCTTCCCCGTGTAACTATTTCAAATAAATAAATAAATCTTATAAAAAAAAGTTTATTCACCATGACCAAGTGGAATTCATTTCAGGAATGTAAAGAGGGTTCAACATATGCAAATCAGCAAAAATGATACACTACATCAAAGAATAAAGGACAAGAATCGTATCATCACTGGAACAGGTAAAAAAGGTATTGAAGAAAATACAACATCTATTCAAAAATAAAAACTCAGAGCAAGTAAGGTATAGACAGAATTTGCTTCAACATAATAAAGGCCAGATATAACAAGCCAACAGCTAACATTATACTAAATGGGGAAAACATGCAGATTGTTTCTTTAAGATCTAGAAAAAAAAACAAGGATGTCCATTTAAACCAATTTTATTTAGCATAAAGAAGTCCTTTCTGGGAGGAAGTCAAACTATCCCTATTTGCAGATGACATGATTTTATATATGGGAACCAAAAGACTGCACTAAGAGATTATTGGAACTCATAAAAAAGAGTTCAGTAAAGTAGCAAGATAGAAAATTAACACAAAAAATCAATACCCTTTATATAAATAGACAAAGTCATGGCTGAGAAAGAACTTCTAAGATCAATCCCATTCACAATAACTACATAAACAATTAAGTACCTTGGAATAAATTTAGCCAAGGAAGTCAAGGATCTCTACAATATAAATTACAAAGCATTAAAGAAAGAAATAGAAGAAGCCACAAGAAATGAAAAAAATCTTCCATGTCTGTAGATTGGAAAAATTAATATCATCAAAATGTCCATAAAATCAAAAGCAATTTACAGATTCAATGAGATCCCAATGAAAATACCAATGACACTCTTTTCAGATCTAGGGGAAAAAAAGATGCTAAAATGCATACAGAATCACAAGAAACCCCGAATAGCTAAAGCAATCTTTTTTTAAAAAAAAAAAACTTTTATTTAATGAATATAAATTTCCAAAGTATAGCTTATGGATTACAATGGCTTCCCCCCCATAATGTCCCTCCCACCCGCAACCCTCCCCTTTCCTATTCCCTCTCCCTTTCCATTCACATCAAGATTCATTTTTGTTTCTCTTTATATACAGAAGATCAGTTTAGCATACATTAAGTAAAGATTTCAACAGTTTGCTGCCACACAGAAACATAAAGTGAAAAATACTGTTTGAGCACTAGTTATAGCATTAAATCTCAATGTACAGCACACTAAGGACAGAGATCCTACATGAGGAGTAAGTGCACAGTGACTCCTGTTGTTGACTTAACAAATTGACACTCTTGTTTATGGCCTCAGTAATCACCCTAGGCTCTTGTCATGAGCTGCCAAGGCTATGGAAGCCCCCTGAGTTCACCGACTCTGATCATATTTAGACAAGGCCATGGTCAAAGTGGAAGTTCTCTCCTCCCTTCAGAGAAAGGTACCTCCTTCTTTGATGACCCGATCTTTCCACTGGGATCTCACAGAGATCTTCTTTCATTTAGGTTGTTTTTTGTTTTTGTTTTTGTTTTTTTTCCCCCCAGAGTGCCTTGGTTTTCCATGCCTGAAATACTCTCATAGGCTTTTCAGCCGGATCCGCATGCCTTAAGGGCTGATTCTGAGGCCAGAGTGCTGTTTAGGACATCTGCCATTCTATGGGTCTGCTGTGTATCTCACTTCCCATGTTGGATCATTCTCTCCCTTTTTTATTCTATCAGCTAGTATTTGCAGACACTAGTCTTGTTTATGTGATCCCTTTGGCTCTTAGTCCTATCATTATGATCAATTGTGAACAGAAATTGATCACCTGGACTAGTGAGATGGCATTGATACATGCCACCTTGATGGGATTGAATTGGAATCCCCTGGTATGTTTCTAACTCTACCGTTTGAGGTAAGTCAGCTTGAGCATGTCCCGAATTGCACATCTCTTCCCTCTCTTATTCCCACTCTTATATTTAACAGTGATCACTTTTCAGTTAAGTTTCAGCACTTAAGAAGAATTGTGTATTGATTACAGTATTCAACCAAAAGTATTAAGTAGAACAAACAAAAAATATACTAAGAGGGATAACGTATTAAGTTGTTCATCAACAGTCAGGGTGAGGGCTGATCAAGTCACCGTTTCTCATAGTGTTCATTTCACTTTAACAGGTTTTCTTTTACAAAGCCAGAGGCATCACAATATCTGATTTCAAGACATATTACAGAGCAGTTATAATAAAAACAGCCTGTTACTGGCAAAAAAAAAAAAATAGGCATGTAGGCCAATGTGCAGAATAGAAACTTCAGAAATCAATCCACACATCTACAACCAACTGATCATTGACAAAGGAGCTAAAATCAATCCTTGGAGAAAAGACAGTCTCTTCAACAAATGGTATTGGGAAAAATTGGATCTCAACATGCAGAAGTATAAAACAAGACCCCTATCTTACACCTTACACAAAAATCCACTCAAAATGGATCAAGGACCTAAATCTACCATCTGATACCATCAAATTACTAGAGGACATTGGGGAAACCCTACAAGATGTTGGCATAGGCAAAGCATTCTTGGAAAAGACTCCAGAAGCACAATCAATCAAAGCCAAAATTGACAAATGGGATTATATCAAGTTGAGAAGATTCTGCACTGCAAAATAAACACTCAGTGAAGTGAAGAGGCAATTGACAGAGTAGGAGAAAATATTTGCAGAAACAAAGGCAAAAGCAGACAAATGAGTTTTCATTAAACTAAAGAGTTGTACAGCAAAAGAAATAATCAACAAGTGAAGAGACAGTCTGCAAAGTAAGGAAAAATATTTGTAAGCTATACATCTGAGAAGTGGTTAACAATCAGAATATATAAGGAAATCAAGCATCTCAGTAAGAAAACAAACAAAACAAATAATCCATTTTTTTTTTTGACAGGCAGAGTGGACAGTGAGAGAGAGAGATAGAGAGAAAGGTCTTCCTTTGCCGTTGGTTCACCCTCCAATGGCCGCCACGGCTGGCGTGCTGCGGCCGGCGCACTGCACTGATCTGATGGCAGGAGCCAGGTACTTATCCTGGTCTTCCATGCAGGTGCAGGGCCCAAGCATTTGGGCCATCCTCCACTGCACTCCCTGGCCACAGCAGAGAGCTGGCCTGGAAGAGGGGCAACCGGGACAGAATCCGGTGCCCTGACCGGGACTAGAACCCGGTGTGCCGGCACCGCAAGGCAGAGGATTAGCCTAGTGAGCCGCGGCGCCGGCCAAATAATCTAATTTTTAAAAGGGCATAGATATAAACAGACATTTCTCAAGGGAAGACACACAAATGGCCAACAGGTATGTGAAAAAATGCTCAATGTCACTAATCATCAGGGAAATGCAAATCAAAACCATGGTGAGATATCATCTCTCTCCAGTTAGATTAACTTTTATCAAAAAAAATAAACAATAAGTGCCAAATATGATGTGGAGAAGAAGAACTCTTGCACACTGTTAGTAGGAATGTAAATTATACAGCCATTACTGAAAACAGTATGGAGGGCCCTCAAAACACTAAAAATAGAACTAGCATATGATCCTGCAATTCCACTTCCGGGTATATATCCAAGGGAAATGAAATCTGTCTGTCAAAGAGACATCGCCCTCCCACGTTTATTACAGCACTATTTACAATAACCAAGAAATGGAAGCACCCCACGAGTTCATCAGCTGGTGAATGGGTAAAGAAAATGTATATATGTAAAATGGGTTACTATTCAGCTACACAAAAAAATTAAATCTTGTCATTTTCAACAATGTAGGTAAAACTAAAAGATATTATGTTAAGTGAAATAAGACAAGTACAGGAAGATAAGAGCCACATGATTGCACTCATATATGGAGTCTACATAAGTTGACTCATTGAAGTTGACAGGGTCATGTGGGAGTGTAGGGGGCAGGAGGGATGGTAAATATTGAGTAATAGATAGTGAGTTATATAGTTAAAAAGGCATAAGAACTTCTGGTGTTCTGTTGCACAGCAGGGTAACTATAAATAATGATAATATACTGTATATTTTTCTTAAAAAGTAAAAGAAAAACTGGATGAAAGGATTTTGAATATTTTCTTCATCAAGAAATAATAAATGCTTAAAGAAATAGATATTTTTATCCTGATTGGACCTTACACTATATATACGTATTGAAAGATCATATGGCACTCCATAAATATGTACAATTTTTATGTGTCAGTTCAAGTTTTTTTAATAAATAAAGCAAGCTTAGATATATATTAGAATAGTATGTAAAATACTCAGTACATTAGTTTACCTAGAAAATATTATATATTAATTATAAGGTATTATTCAATCTGAGAATGAAGCCTATATCTTCAATTTTTCCCCAAAAAATGTATATTGAAAGTGCCATCTTTACTTTCATTTGCCTTCTCTAATGAAAGTTATATTGAATTGTGTTGATTACTATTTATTAATATGTCAATACATATGCTATAATAATAGCATGATATACTACATATAGGTAAATTATAATGTTAGCATGAGAAACTAAATAAAGCTAAGATGACAGACCTTGCTGGTTCATCCAGGTAAGGCCACAAGAATTCAGGCACCATTCAGTTATCACAGATAATGTTGTAAGTGAGGAACTTTCCCTACTCTTTCAAAGAACAGAAAATGAATGGGGATGTTCCTTTACACAGGTGGTCAGGGGAAGGTCTGAGACGGTGATACCTGAGCTGCGATCTGAACGCTGAAGTTCATTCAGCCTTCCAGGCAGAGGGAAGGCAAATGGAAAGATCTGAGGCTGACATGAGTTTGGATGTCTGAGGAAGAGGAAGACTGCCGGTGTTGCTGTAGCATGACGTGGTGATAGGAAAAGTGATCCACGAGGCTGCCAGCAGTCAGTTCATTCCAGGTCCTAGGCTGTCTGAGCAAGTATAGACTAAGCAGAACTTACAGGGGCAATTAAGGACACTTCTGCTTCTGCAGGGTTGGAATGATGGCCAGGGTAGAGGCAGGGAACAGAGAGACAAACTAGGCCTTATTTGACTGGCACTGGTGAAACCAGCATTGGTTTCCTTTGGTGCTCAAACATCTAGTGGATTTCTAAAGCTGAATGGTACTGACAGAGTTTCAAGTTGCCTCTTCCTGGGGCTTATGAGTGGTTTCTTCAGAAACATCCCCTCATCCTCCTCATATTTCCTGGGATTTCTCATTTCCAGTCCCTTTGGAGAAAGCTGTTCTTAAAGCTGTTGCTGCTGAGTCCTTTCTAAGTACCTGGTTTTACTCCACACCTTTTCCTGCTGAGGTCCTGCTGCCTTGCACTTTAACCACTTCAGGCACAGGTTGCCAGCAGCCTCGGTGCCCCCAAGAGCTCCAGGGACCTCAGGCACGCTCTCTGTGGGAGCTGCTTGAAGCTCTTCCCACCAGGCTTAAATGAGAAGGGAGGAACTCCCATCCTTCCTCCACGGAGGAGCTCAAGACCCACCATATTAACCGTGCTCTTCAAAGACATTCTCCTTCCTGTTGCCCACCTGGTGTTTAATCCTCGTTTGCATGTCTTGCTTGGATAATCTAGTTCTTCACTCTGATAAGTGGAATAGCTACACTGTCTTGGGTCCCCAGTGTGAACTGAGGCTGAAGAGTTCCACTTTGATGTCCTCCTGCACATGGTTGTAGAAGGGTAACTGAGAGGTCACAAATGGAGCACACAGTGGCTGAGTGGCTGGAGACGAGGGTTTTCAGAACAGGCAAGCTTTCAGGACCCCAGAGAGAACCGCTTCTCTTGTTTGGGATCCTGCCCCCAGATGCACAATCATTGGCTTCCCAGAGGAGGAGTGTAAAAAAACAAACTCGTGGGCCTATAGCTTGCCTGCCTGTGGTTGAAAAGGTTAATGCCATTTTATGGCTTGCCAATAAAAAATTCACTAGGGTCTGAGGTCCTGAGTTCTGAATAAGAACTGGGTTGAAAGCCCTGAGTTGGGAGACAATGAAGACAAGAACCCCGTTGGTTGCCATGAGAAGAGGGAAATTCAGGCCTAAAACCAGAAGCTCACATGAAGAGAAAACTCAGAGTAAGCATCTGGGAAACTAAGAAGGCAGCTCTTTGGTGCACCCACCTCCCCTTTCTGAGGCCAGACCTCTCTTAATTCCTTTGTCTCAGAAAGTTCTCCCCTTTTGGACAGTTTGTCTCCTCCAAGAAGACAAGTGATAACTGCATCCAAAGTGACTTCCTTCCATTGACAAAGTGCCCTAGAATCAAAGCAATGGGAGCCATCAAATGCAAAGTCACAATACGATCTCACTGACATCTTCAAAAGATTAGTAATGTCAGAGAAGGGCAAACACTGGTTATCCTGATTTGATCAGCAGAACAGTGTATGCAGGCATTGAAATATTGCACTGTAGCCCAAAACATGTACAATTATTATGAATAAAAAGTTTTGATAAGATTACTCTGCTCTAGTGTGGAGAAATTTGGGAATCAATGAGAGGTATAAAAGGGAACTTCCTAACTCAGACCATGCTAAATTCAGTTCTACTTAGTTTTGGATCAAACCCACAATGATACTCACAAATTGACTGTTAAACAAGACAAAATCATGGGATACTAGAATTTTAAATACTTCAGATTGTATTTGCAAGGACAGATGTGATATATTGTTTGTCTTGGTATCCTTAGGAGCTAGCACAGTGCCTGACTTAAGGAAGATGCTAAAAGATATTTGTGAAGTTGAATTGAATTCAACTAATGTATTGAATAAGACACTCAGTATGCAATGAATACAACATACAGTGAGAAAGTTAAAGTTCAAGGTGATGCTTCTTAAAGTATTCCTGATGAAGAGCTTTGCTGGCTCCTTTCTCATATAGTGAGAATTCTTACTTACATAGCTTTTCTTGGAGCTTAGATTTCACTGATTACTTAGCTCTCAGAGTGCTTCCTTCTCTGTTTTGAAGGGTCCCAATATTTCTTCTGATCTCATCAAGCTTATAATGTTATTTTATGTAATTTTGGAAATGAGACCGCATACAACATATCAAGTCATACTTCTGCCTATGTTCCCTGCTGTCAAATGGACTGGTTCCTGGGATTGAGGTGGCTACTTCAAGATGAAGGCAGGACAGCAAGGGTCAGAGATTGTTTGACAGTTTGAGTCCTTTCTCGTGTTCTGGAAATCTGTTCCTTCCAACTCAAGTGGGGGGCATCCTGAGAGGTTAATGAACAGTCTTCCGCTTAGGGAAATCCAAAGGCAGGAGAACCACAGGAAGACTGCTAGTACTGGAGTTAACACATGGTCTTAGACTGCCAGAGTAAACACTGATTGTCAAGGATAGGAGACAGGGAGAGAGAGAGACAGACAGACAGACAATGGAGATGAAAACCACAGCAAGAGTGGCAGCAGAGTGACACCAGCCTTGGGAAGGAAAGGAGAGAGGAAGGGCAACAGCAATGAGAAGAAGAAAGCAGGGCAGGAGGGAGACTGAATAATTATTATTGACTATTAATCCATTGAATAAATACATATTACCTTCTTTGTGCCAGTAAGTAAAGTTACAATAATGAACAAGAATGAAAAATGTCATGTTCTCATGTACTTTACATTCTAGCTGAAAAAAAAAAAAACTTCTAACATGTTATTACTCTCATTATGCACACTAAGGGGAGTGATCCAACTGTGTTACTCTTCTAGTGAATAGTGAGGGCTCTATTCTAATTCAATAAGTTGAGAAAGAGGTCTTGAAGTGAGACCAAAGGATGATGAGGAATTTGGTGAAGGGAGAACAGGAAAGGAGACTCCAGGCAGAGAAAGCATGGAAACCCCACATACAGAGTAAGGGTGAGACTAGTGGGAGAAGGGGCAGGCAAAGAGGAGACAGCAGCTGCCTGGGACAGGGAGGGGATGTCCAACTGCCCACAAAACAATGTGAGGCCAGCAAAGTCATAAAATGATCCTATTTGCATTGTCAAAGGGTGGCTCTGGTCCTGAAGTAGAGAAAGAACTGAAGTAGGTGAACACAGAAGTAAGGAGACCAGTAAGGAAGCTCCATCACCTACGAGCTTGGGGGATCAACAGCGAGTGGTGGTGGCAGTGAGGACTGAAGGAGGAAGCGAGGTTCAACATAAGGGCAGGTAGAATCATTAAGAACTGGTTACTGACTGTGTATGTGTGTGTGGGCGGGGGGAGATAAGGGAAAGGGTCCAAGCCAGAAATGATTCTAGCTTAAGCCACAGGGAGAAGGGAGTTCGTTTTCTTGGAAAGAGATCCTAGAGCAGAAAGAAATTAGTGGTGAAGGAAGAGAGGAAGAGCATGAGCTCACTTTCAAACAAGCTGAGTTTGAAGAGCCTGTGAAACAGTCAAGTACATGCTGAGTACAGCTGAACACATCAATTCGTATCTCAAAGGAGTCTGGGCTTGAGTTGTGACTTGAGGAATTGTTGGACCACTGGAAATAAAGACTTAGGACTGAATGCTGAATGCGTTTGCTTAGAGTGCAAATTGGAAAGAGTTAGGATAAAGTTCCAAGAATCCCAACTTTGATCATGAAAAGGAGGCAAAGGACAGGAAAAGTTATTGCCAGAAAGCTTTCCGTAGCTGTCTGCTAGGGGAAAGGGATACTGCTTCTGATATTTTAAACTGGAAAGCATTCATATGGGAAGTTTATTCACAAATCAGTTGGAAAATCCATAGAACTTCTCTCAGATTTACAGCTATCTTTCAGAAAGTTAGGAAATTTAAAGAAATTGCAAAAGCTGTTGCATCAATCATATCAACTGCTTGAAGGTAGTGAATTACAAGTGCCAGCTACTGTTGGAGGAGAAATAGCAATTTCTATTTGTCTTTTGCAAATTCATCTTATCGGTGGATCTACAACAGAACCCTGCTGGCAAGAGGTGCTGGGAAATTTAGGTGCAGGAAAAGGAGTAAATTTGGATGCTGGGTGCCAAATAAAAAAAATAGCAATAACAGTAGCAGCAACAACAATAATAATAATGTCCAACACAGGTAGGAAAGTATGAGACTACTTCAAAAACTCTATAGAAAAATAGCATTAAAATATAAGTTTCAGGGCAGGTGTCTGGCACAATGATTAAACCACTGCTTGCAATGCCCACATCCCATATCAGAGTGCCTAGAGTGCCTAGGTTGAGTCCCACCTCTGTAGCCAATCCCATCTTCCTGCTAATGCCCACCTAGGAGACAGCAGGTGATGGTACATGTACCTGGGTCCATGCCACCCACATGGGGGACCCAGATGAAGTTCTGGCATCCTTGTTTTGGTCTAGTGCAGCCCCTGCTGTTGTGGGCATTTGAGGAATGAACCAGTGTATGGAAAAATCTCTTTCTCTGCTTGTTGGCCTATCAAACCAAATGAAAATAATAATAAATTATGTATGTGTTTATTTTAGTGCAAAAATTTGAAATCTATAATCTTTTTATAATATGACTTTCCCCAAAAAATTTTTAAAGGCCTCTCATTGGCCCATCCCAATTTCAAACATTTTTGACTCATCATCTTTGTATGCCATTTTCCAGGAAATTCTGAAAGTACCTTGGTATTGTGTCTGCCTAGCTTGGGAAAGAGTGTTTTGATGAGTGAATGTTGCTCTTCTAGGCTTGCTGATGTTTTGTAAGTATCCAGTCTCTTGTATTAAATCCATTTACACTTGTAATACCAGACATGATAGCTATTTTTCTAATGAAAACTCCTTTAGCGACTAGGTTTTTCATTTCCTTTGCAGTTCTCTCCCTGGTCTACACAACATTGCTGTTGTTAAGTTTCTAGAAAAAGAAATTTAAGATGAGAAAAATTAAATAATTTGCCCAGGATCATAGCACTCATGCTAGCAAAATCACCATTTCCATCCAGATTCATATCCATTCAAAAACTGTGCTCTTTTCTGTTACACTGATCTTTTGTGCAGGGAGATGAAAAGAAAGACTACACAAGGAGACAAAGAGAGAAAAAGAAAGAAAAGAGCCAGCAGCATCATGAAAACAGAAAGGAAGGAAGGAAAGACTGCAATCTTTTCCTTTCTCTTTCTACCTCCAACGTGCTCATTTGTTTGATACCATGACCACTCAGCATTCACTCAGCAGGCATTATCCATTTGCTCTTCTCTTGAAAAATTAAATTACTTTTTATTTATTCTAGAGACAGAAAGATGGATCTCTCATCTGCTGGTTCCTTACCCAAATGACCACAATGGACAGGGCTGGGCCAGGCAGAAGCCAGGGGTCAGGAGCTTCTTCCCGGTCTATCACACAGGTGCAGGGGCTTAACGACTTGGGCCATCTTCTGCTGCTTTCCCAGGCTCATTAGCAGGGAGCTGGATTAGAAGTGGAGCAGCTGAGACTCAAACAGGTGCCCTTATGGGATGCTGGCATCACAGCTGGTGGCTTTACCCACTATGCCACAACACTGACCCTGAAACATGGGTGTCTTAACTCCTAGGATAAATGCCTGCTCCCTCTCTTCTCCCTTGAACCTTCCTGCCTGTCCCTATTGCCCTAAAATCTTCACCATTCCTCATATAAATGATGACAATTTCCCTCCTTCCTTGAAGCCTTGCTTCTCTCCAATTCATCCTTCCCACTGCTCCAGAGTGAACTTTCCAAAACAGAGAGTTGGCTGCTTCTCTTATATTCCTTTTATACAAACCTAAACTATATTATCATGGCCCAATCTTGCCCTAGCCTACCTGTCTATACCCAGATGTGTTTGTCCGCTAGCATCCTGGAGGTCTACTGTCAACTACACCAACTTACTTGCACTCACGACTCTGAACTTCTCCTCATGCTGTTTCCTGCACTGCAGCATCCTTTCCTTCCCCGTGGCTGTCTTGTCTTACTCCTTAGTGATCTGCTTGAGAAAGTTTTCCTGAATCCCCACGGTGTGTAGTAGGTGCCTCTCTTTTCCCACAGTTCCATCGGAGCACTCACCGCACTATGTTATAAACGTTGGGTGGCTTTTCTGTTTGCCCTCAAAACTATGAGCTCTTTACAGTATGGAATGAGCTGCTTCTCCAGAAATAGGTATGTTCCACATATAAATATTCAATAAATAGTCACTGAATGAATAAATGAATGATTTTATGAAGATTGTGCAATATGGAGAGAACATCTGTTGCCATAGTAAATTACTAATGTGACTAAAATTACCTCCAAGATGTGAAGATCAGATGAATGAAATAAATGAGAATAACATGAGAGACACAAAAACAGAAATTTTTCAAAGGGCAAGAGGCCAAAGAATTTAAATGAACCACAGAATTGTTACCCACGGCCATCATTTAGTCACCAGATTCCTAAAGTGAGGAAGATTTGATAAAAATTTGGTTTATACACGAAGTCTCCAGAAAGTTCATGGAAATGCATATTACGATAACACTGTACATGGCTTTAAAAATCCTTATATTTTAATTTCACTTTCCTGTGACCTTTTTGAAATACACTCACACTCCCCTAGTCTATTTGCAGTGGCATGATGAGCAACTATGTGCTTTGATTGCTTGGTAAATCTGTTTATGATTCTGTCCATATAAGTTGAATTATTGAAATAATAAAACTTGAAGTAATGCAATTTGTTAAAATCCCATAGTTTATACTTCTAATTAAATATAAAAATTGAAACCACTGAATCCAGGTACATGCTATCAACCATCTAGTCCCTGCATCCTAGGCAAGAATGGACCATTCTAGAAGGTGGTTCTTTGCATCATTACCCAGCGGTTAGAGAAGCAAGTAGAAAGGAGGTAAAAGAATGTGTGTCTGAACAATAAGTATTACTTAAGGACTTTCTGGATGCCAGAAGGTGGAATAAATCCTTCCCATTCATTTTCTCACGAAACCCTCACATCAGTCTTGTGGGATTTGTGTGCTTATCCCATTTTACTGCAGGGGGAAATGAGGGGTTGAGTGTTTAAGCTGATTTCCTAAAATCATGGAGCCACCTTTGGCAAAGCTACCACTTCCAGGCTGACTCCAAAGCTAATCCTTCTGAGCACTCATTTGCCACGCTCTCTCGGCTCTCTGAAGATAGAAATTACTCAGTGGTCTCCATAATGGGAAGCAGAAGTGGTTGGACAGGACGAAAAGAAAAGTGCTACCATGAGGTGCTGCTGTGCGGTGATTTCTACCAGTGTAGAGTCACTGAGCGAGAGAAGAATCTGGCCCAGACTCCCCCATCGAACGCTCGGCTCATAGAATCCCTCAGGGTGGGCAGGGTCTCCTTCAGCCCTCTTACACAGAGCCAGTTGTTCCTCTACTCTTCTAATCTTCCTGTATTTCTGTGTGGAGGCCTTTTTTAAAAACCCCATTATTGTTGTAGTCTGCAGTCTGTCTCCCTAAGGAAACAGGAGCTTCTGGAAGAAAGATACGGTGCCTCATTCATCTCCCATCTCCATCCCCAGCCTCTCCCATGGTACCTGGTACAGGCAAACCTAGCAGATACTTGTAGAATGACAGAATGAATGAATTATGTAAACAAGAGAGGCTGTAGCAAGATCTGAGATAAGCGAAAATGAGAATGAGCATCTGTCAGCCCGTGCCCACAGGATGTGACCTAGACTTCCTCATCTCGGAAAGTAAAGCTCATGTTTTGAACGATTGCAGGAGCAAATGCAAGAAAATGCAAGAGCCAGCCGGAAGGGCAGGGCAGGGGATTTCCTGTTCGTGGGGCCTTCACAGGGTGACTGGTCTTCTGGTTGTGATTAGATGAGCGTCTTCCATTTCAGAATGTGACAGCTACAGAGAGGGGCTTCTATTCACCTTTTGGCTAAGAAATGTGAAATATAGATTCTGAAAATAGGCCTCTGAACAAAACCACACACACACACACAGAAGAGTTCAGAACAAACTTGGCAGGTGAGGCATTCGGCACAGTGGTAGACAGCGCTCATGCCAGCATCTCATATCAGAGTGCTTGTGTTTGAGTCCTGGCTCCACTTCCAATTCCAGCTTCTTGCTTATGCACACCTTCAGAGACAGCAGGTGATGGTTCAAATACTTGGGTCACTACCACCCATGTGGGAGGCTGAAACTGAGCTCTGGGCCCTTGGTTTCAGCCTGGCCCAGCCCTGGCTGATGCAGGCAACTGGGAGTGAACCAGCAGATGGACAGTCCCTCCCTCTCTCTTTCTGTGTGTCTGTCTGCCTGCCTTTCAAATAAACAAAAATTTTTTAAAGCTTAGAAAAACTCATTGTAAATCTATTCATTATGTCTCTTTGCTTGATTGCTCCATAAGCACCTGTGGGCGTAGAGAAACTGTATACACATTTCCGAAGCTGATGCTTTTTGGAACCACAGATCACACCAGTCTGGAAAACTTGCAATTATCCCCCAATGGTGAAATCTTAAGTTAGTCATGACCTTCTTTTTTTTTAAGATTTATTTATTTGAAAGGCAGAATTACAGAGAAGCAGAGAGAGAGGGTCTTCCAACCTCTAGTCACTCCCCAGATGGCTGTAACAGCCAAAGATGGGCCGATCCAAAGTCTCCCATGCAGGTGCAGGAGCCCAAGGACTTGAGCCATCTTCTACTGCTTTCCCAGGCCATAGCAGAGAGTTGGATCGGGAGTGAAGCAGCCAGGACTCGAACTAGCACCCATATGCCGGCACTGCAGGTGGCAGCTTTCCCCACTACACCACTGCGCCAGCCCCGTCATGACCCAATTGTTAAGGAGGAGAAGTGTTCTGGACCTCACATCTCCCTGATGGGCATTGGAAAAGCCCTTCTGTCATGTTACTTGGAGCCAGGAAGAACACACTCAAAGCTGTTTTTAATGTTACAACCACAGCCCTATAGACTAAACTCTGGAGAGGAAAAAGTCAATGCTAAATACCTGCTATCAGCTCTGGCACTTGGAGTTGGAAATAAGTCTCTTTCCCGTAAGAAACAGAAATAAAACCAAACCACTCACTGTCCTGGGCTTTATACAGACCGATGAGTTTCTCTCTCTCTTTCTCTCTCTCTCTCTCTTTTCTCCACCACCACCACACACAAATGGTTTTACATTAAAGAGAATTAGACTTGAAAATCTGATCAGAGCCGAAAAGAAGGCAATCTGAGACTTTAGGACTGCTGTATCCAATCTAATTTTCTCTCCTTGTGCTTGTGCCACACCCAGGAGGAAGTATAACCATACACAGTGCCACAAGCAGCATTGTTTTTGAGGTCCTTTCCTTCAAATAGAAAGGGAACTAGAACAGATGATTTTCTGAAAGTAAGTTAAACCATTCTGTTACCATCTCAGGTAGCAATTACTCAGTCTTTCAGAGTCTTTGACATACAGATCCATAACAAAATATAATTTTTTTCAGAAAAGGGTACTGCCTACCACAGAGTAGGCCTTCAATAAATGTTCATGAATGAATGAATGAATAAATAAACAAATGAGAGGGAATGGTTAATTATAAAGATGAAGATGAAGAATTTTATTAAGACACAGCAATGCTGTTATTGGCTGGAACACTGACAAGGGAGTCATGTAAACGAGATGCTAATTATAGATCTGCCACAAGTTTGCCAGTTTTTACGAGAAATGTTATTTGGCAAGTCTAGGTCACTTTGTAATATGGGCAAAGTATTTATTTCTTTGTTCCTCACAAAGATGTTTTAAATCATTGTGTAATTTGTGTTTTACATTTCAATCTATAGTTTAAGCCCACAGGCTAAAAATTCAGCTAACCAGGAGCAGGAATTATAGAGGGGCCTTTGCTGTTGTAATGGACAAAAGCCCAATCTCCACATGGACAGGCAGTGAGGACCTCCTGGGAGTTAATAAGCAAGTCTAGCTCAGTCCTGGAAGTCATTAAGAAAGTCCAGATCTATAGCCCTAGTTCTCTCTCTTTCTCTCTCTCTCTCCCTCTCGCACTCTCCCCACCCCTCCTCAGTCTAAAGAGCTGAGAAACTGGCCTGTCTTTAGGTTCTAAACCCAGAGGGCCAGCTCTCCACAGTTTACAAATGCACAAAGGCACCAGCTTGTCTAGACGAGAACTCCCCATCTTTAATGTACTTTATCTGGGATTCTATGGGAATCTTGTTACAATGTAAGTTTGGCTTCAGCAGGTCTGGGGAGACCTGAGACTCCAGGGAATGGCGATGCCACCAGCCAGTGCAAGCATTTATTTTAAAACATGCATTAGCAAGAGTCTGGAGTCTCTGGAGCCACAACAGTGCCTTCTTAGAAGCCTCAGAATGGCAGGTGCAGAGGTGGGACATGTGCTCAGACAGGGAGTACTTGGAAATACTTTCTGACTTAGAACCAGCTCTTTCAGACTCTGGAGTTGGAAATGAATTAGAATCCAGATACTGCCACATTCAGGAGTTTTGTGATCTTGGATCAATTATTCTTTCTACAAAATGGGGATGATGATGCCTACTTTTCAATACTTTTGTGAAGAATAAAACCAGCCAAATAGATTTAAATTTAAAACCTAATTCTCTCCTTAGCTCTTACTGGGTATGAGATATTGAGAAAACCACCCAACCTCACAAAGCCTGTTTTTTCTTCTGGGAAAGGAAAGGTATGAATAATAGAAGAAGAAGAAAGGTGAGATAACTCAGTGTTCCAGTCTGAGACACATTCCTGAGGCTGACATTTATTTTAAAACATTATTGAATGTAGGACTCGAGTTCAGAGAAAAGAAATTATAAAGCTAAAATATGCAGAGATAGTACTTGGTGAAAGCAAAGCTTTATCTGAGTCTTAAACTGTCAGTACCCGAAGAAGCAGGTGAGAACAATACCATTTTAGAGGCAAGTCAGAGCCCAGAAAATAATTCTCTCCACTCTTCACCTGCCCATCTAAATCTTAATTTAGATGGCATTAGCCCTGGGAAACATGACCTACCCTCAGGCCAGGTTAGTTCCTCTGCTACACATTTTCACAGTACCCTGAACCTGTACCAGCCGCTAAGGCCCCAAAAGCACCTATCTGCCCTGCTCACTGTTGTAGCCCTAGACCTGACACAGCATCCCAGAATATTTTGGGTACTCTGTCAATAGTTTTTGCATAAGTGAATGAAACAGAATTCAGAACTCAAATGATCAGCTTTCAACATATAAGATATAATTTCCTTTTTAAAACTGTACATAACTGATCATCATTTCTACTGGTTCAACTCAACAAGAAAAATTACAGAGGATTACTGACCCTTTATATCTTGCAGGAGACAGACAGACGCAGGCATAAAGGAGTCACAGGCCTATGGACCTCCCAAACTAGCAGAATTACTGACACATCAACAATCAGCAGGGGTGGACTAGGCATCATCACCAGTTTGCAGCTGGCCCTTGTTATCTGCAGGTTCCACATCCAGAGAGTCAACCAGCTGCAGATCAAAACTACTTGAAAAAAATCTGCACCTGTGCAGACATGTAGCTTTCTTTTTCCTTGTGATTATTTCCTAAATAATACAGCAAAATAACTATTTAGAGAGCAGTTGTCTTGCATTCAGTATTGTAAGTAGGAGGTGTGCAGTTTATACGGAAACGTTATGTCATTATATATATGGAACTTGAACATCCTTGTATTTATTTTATTTTGACAGGCAGAGTTAGACAGTGAGAGAGAGAGAGAGAGAGAGAGAGAAACGTCTTCCTTTTTCGTTGGTTCACCCCCCAAATGGCCGCTACCGCCGGTGCACTGAGTTGATCCGAAGCCAGGAGCCAGGTGCTTCCTCCTGGTCTCCCATGGGGTGCAGGGCCCAATCACTTGGGCCATCCTCCACTGCACTCCCAGGCCACAGCAGAGAGCTGGCCTGGAAGAGGAGCAACCGGGACAGAATCCGGTGCCCCAACTGGGACTAGAACCCCGGGTGCTGGCGCCGCAGGCAGAGGATTAGCCTAGTGAGCCGCGGCGCTGGCCCAAACATCCTTGGATTTTGGTCCCCACGGGGCATTCTGCTGCCAATCTCTGAGGGATGACTGTATGGGAGGTGCTGCTGGAGCACAGGTGAGGCAGTGATTTCTTCTCTAGGAGAGGAAGGAAGCAGAGAGAGCTACAAAGAAGACAATCAAGCTGAAGCTGGAAGGAGGAGCAGGAATTCTTAGGAAACACAGGAGATGGAGAATGTCGTTTCATCCTGACGGGGCTTCCAGACCACGGTTTCTGAAACCCAGGCCTGCATCTTACTCGTCTGGATCCTCAGGCAAGTTACTCTGGGCTGCCTCAGTTTCCTCATCTGCAGATGGGACTAACAACAGAATATATTTTGCAGGCCTCTCCTGAGGCTTTCCTAAATCCAGCTATGTCAAGTGTTTACAGCATGGCTAGTCCCCTTGTAGCATTCTATAAATGTTAGTTGTTATGGTGCTGCGACTTCCGTTGTAATTATTATACTTAGTTGTAGTCAAGATTATTCTCATCTGTAAATCAAAGTTTGTCTTTATACCTGTGAGGGGTTCAAGTCCACCTGAGTGCCTGGGCACAAAGGTTGAAAACCACCGTTCTAAAGAGAATGGGGCAGAGACAAGGGCAATAAGAGGCAGACACATTAGAGATGAACTGACTGTGGCAAACCGGATGAAGATGGGGGCTTCCCACATACTGTCCTGCAAACAGAGCTCTCAGCCTATGCCAGAGCTTCGGGGTGTTATGTCCGGGAGCCACTTATGAAAAGAGAGAGCTGAAATCAGCCATGCGTATTTAAGTGCAAGTGCCAATCAAGTGAGTATTCTTCCTAAGAACAGCAGCTTTTAAAGGCTATTTTTGCCTCACAGTCTTTAAGGCAGGGAGGTGGCTTAACACATCAAAGGAGCATCGTTCATTCTGCATGCATCGCTCTGGAGTAATCTTCTCTATCAATATTTCATGAAACAGACTCCCCGGAACAGGAGTGCAGACTGGAGGTCAGAGAAGGTGAGTCACTACTCTGCTGGAAGGCTCGTCTGAAACTCAGGGAGCTCACACTCAGAGGCTGCCTGCACCAGGACAAAGGATACTACAGCTTGCAGCACGAGTATAAAGCACAAATACTAGAGACATCTACTTTATAAACAAATAGAAGCCGCGTCTTACATTCCTGACATGAGCCAGCTCTGCACTCCTGATGGAGTTCCTGTTATTACTCAGTTCCTGGCTTTTCCTATATTTCCGCCCAACTAATTGTCAGATGATTCTCAGTCATAAGAAATCTGATCGCATGATAAGAAGATCCCTGATTGCTGCACACTTCCTTCCTCCCTCCCACCAAAACTGCACTGACATGACAACAATTTCATTGAAATTCTTAGAATTTATAACAACTTTGACCTCAGATACTGCTCTGTTTCCTAGACTCTTCTGGAATAAAAATAATGGAAGGGCTGTAGAAGTAGACCAAACTTGTAGTTACTATCTGTCCCAGCCTCACCCAGGACAGTATTCTGAACTCTTGGAGTAAGAAGCCATGCTCAATTAGCTCCCGTTGTAGAGCAGTTAGCACAGTGACTCATGCATACATCTACTTTCCCTATTATTAGATGATGATTCAACCCTTGGTTCAAATTTTTCAAAAACCTAAATCCTTATTATATCTCAAATGTCTGAACCAATACCTCTTGTTTCAACTGTGCATTATTAATAATCACAGCTGGTCTTTTTTAAGCCTTTCCAAGTCCAAGAAGACTTCCAAAAGCTCTAGGGCAGCAGTCCTCTAAAAAGGACCCTGGACTAGCAACATAAGCATCGCTTGGAAACTTGTAGGACATAGAAATTTCCCATCTCCACTCTAGCATGAATCAGAAGTTCCGGGATGGCATCCAGCTATCCGTGTTTCAATAAGCCCCTTCCAGGTCATTCTGGTGCATGCTAAAGTTTGAGAACCATTGCTCAAGATTCATGAAAATTCATTTTCAAATGGCTGAGACCCAGAGTACCCATTTTGTTTACTCTTCCCCTTTGGGTCAAATTATCTGTATCATGTCCTCTGGTGGTCTCCTATTGCCTACATGGGAAAACACGAATTCCTTACAAGCTGGCCCTTATCCAACCCACATACACCATGTTCTAGATCCACCCTGCACATTTCTCTTGGTGGGATGCCTAGGTTAGGCCCTCTCCTAGACTACTTTCCCCTCCTTCTTCCCCATGTGAGACCTCTCTCTTCCTTGAAGACACAAGTCTGGTATCACCTCCTTTCCCAAACCCCCTAGCAGAATTAGATTCTGCATCCTAAACACTCCCACGCCCTCTTGTTTATATGTCCTCAAGAGTAACCGTCAAATTATTTTATAATTTAGCCTCCCATGGCTGTATCTCCTGGGAAAATCAATCAGTGGTTTGTGAGCATCTTTCTGATTGTTTAGTTCCACAGCTGAGCCGAATGCCTGACCCTCTAGGATGTTCGGTATGTTTCTTAAATAATTGCTTGATGTCAACATCGCAGTCACAGAAAGTCTAAACGCTTATATATTCCACATTCAGTTACAGTTCATATAACTAAATCCTTGTTGTACTGGACTGAAGGATTGAAAGGTTGGAGATCTAACAATAGAAAAAGAAAATGCTTCCAAATCAGAAAACTTGGATTCCAATTCCAGCGCTTGCAGTTCTATAACCCTGACCTGGAGCACAGGAGCCCCTGGGCCTCAGCGACCTCATCTATGGAACGGAAAGAATAGCTGCTCTGGTGACCTCCCTGTTGTGTTGACGCCATGAGATACGACCTGTCATGAAGAGAGTAACATACCGTGTCCTATCCATATAGTTCAATATTATTATTAGGTTTTAAATCTACTAAATTTTAACTACAATGCTAAAGCACAGAAAAATATAAAAGTTTAATTCCATACTCTAAACAAACAAAGTGCCAGGATAGAAGCAAGGAGGAAGAGATAAATTAGGTTAGCCAGCTCCGGTTCACAGGAAACACTCCTTTGAACCTAGCCTAGCGGAGGGGTCCCAGTCCAGGAAAGTGTCCTGTGGATATTTGCTCTACGGAATACATGTGGGGTTTTTCCATCCATCTCTATGCTCCCACCCTCCAACTGTCCACCAGGTCTCGATGTCTAAAGTTGAAAGCAAAGAGAGGGCTTATACTTGCAGTTCCCTTTGCCAGCTTCCTGCACATTTTCTCTTCCATGTTCTACCTCTAAGAAGGCAGGGGCAGTCTGCCAATTACATTTATCATCATCCTCCCAAGAGCCTCATGCTATACAATCATGCCAAGTTCAGAATGCTTGCATTCAGGTTATCAGGCTACTTTCAACCTCAGACTTTTTGGCATATAGAAGGCATTTGGCTGTACTGGGCAGGGTCTTTAACTTCCTGCCTGCTCTGCCAAGTACAGTTGATGCTTGAGGCAAGAGAACAGGAATCTGAAGTTGACTCTGGCTCTGGAAATTCTGTTTAAAAGATGTCAGTACTTTACAAAATTTAGTCATTTAAGAAATCAAGCTCACTCCTTTTATGTGCTGATTTGTAATCTCTGATCTTCGACAGTATTTTAGGCTGTTTTGACGGCTCTGTTCAGACTCCATTAATCATTTGTGTGATAACTTCCCTACTGTTTGGTTTTGAAGATGCTTCGAGGAAAGTCTATCTCCCCAAGCACACGTGTACTGCATTGTAAGACATTTTGTCTATGGAGAGAGGTGTGAGATTAATCATGGGCTTTGCTGTGTTGATAATGAACATGGATATGGACCAGGCAGACTTGATTCCCTGCAAGGAAGTTGGTAAGCAAACAGCCTCAGCAAAACTGAGAGGAAATGAAGCAAAAAGAGGAAACAGAAAGGCAGAGGACAGGCAGCTGAGCCAGGAGGCCACCATCACAGGGACGTGGTGACGGCAGCAAGGACTCCAGACAGGGCTCAGCTGCACCACAAATTTAACTGCAAAAAGATACTTATTTAACATTCCTAAAAAACACAAAAACTGAGAAAATTTAAATTTCAGCCAGAGGGAAATGGGTAAATGTATTATGGTTAGTAGAGTGCTATGCTCAGTAGGAGCCACGGAATTAATTCACACCTCCTATGTGCAAAAGGCCGTAGTTGCTTTATGTAACCTCTCACTCCTCGGCTTTTACTCTGTGGATCAGTGGGGGAATGATTAGCTTATAGTCCCATCTGATGTAAAGGTTAATCTACCTTGACAAGGCAGGCAGTATTCAGTCTCCTTGAAGAAAAGGGTTAAAGCTCTTTCACAGAGTTCCACTTCTTCTGCTTCTCTCATTCAGAGCAGATCTGGGTATATGGGAGTACCGCAGGCCCCCACACCCAGGGGGTGTGTCCTTTGGCCAGTGGAAAAAAAGGGGGTAACCTTGAGCAGGGTGCCGGCTTCCACCTCTGGTCCCCAAGCAGATGGAAGGTTGTGCTGCATCTTGCTGGTATTTGCTACTGCAGAAAACCACCAGTAGAGCTACATCTCGACTCTGGGTCTGGCCAAATACTGAGTGTCCTTTGGCTGAATAGGCCTTGTCTCACTTATGGCCATTGAATGACCGTAAGCGGTTGCCACAGACTCCAGGCCACCCCCAGCGTCAGCTGCTGAGTTACCCTGTCCCCCACACGGTCCCCATCTCATGCCTAGAAGCTTCCAACTCAGTCGGGACACCTGGCAATAACACCACCCTAACCAGACCCATTCCAGTCTGCTCAGACCACACAGCTCCCCCTCAGTTAGCCAGGGGCTGCCCCACTGTGCACAGAAGTCTCCTCCCAATGATTCTTTTTTTTATTGAAATCTGTTTTTATTAACATAGTGTGGAGTTTTCAGTAAGAAATTCTCATCACAAAGGTGTTTGAGTACAGCAGAACTACTGTCCCTGATTGACAATCAGTGGGACAACTAGAACGTGCTCTGCGTCATGCTCTTCTAGCCTGTCTAAACTCACTCCTGTGAGCCAGTACCCTTCCCTGCCTATTCTTCTGAATGGACCCTGGAAGACCTGTGAAGACCACTTGCACCATTCACCATCCCTCCAGAAACAGCAGGCTTGCAGGGTTTCTTTTAATTCTCTTGAAATTGATTATCCTCAGTGACAATAGTTCTTCCAGGGTAAGAGCCAACCTCTACAAATATATATCGAAAACCACACTCGCCAGTCTTTGGGTTCTCTTTCACGTCCACGTGCACTGTTCCTTGCTTCCCTGGCTCAGAGCCCTCGATGTAGAATTTCACACGCATAAGTATTTCAGCCCATCTTTTACATATTCAATAAAACTGACATGCTGCCTTCCGCCACATCTCGTCATCTCACCATAGCCTTTGACAGGTTCACCAAAGACACTCATCACCTCAGGGTGTGATCTGCATTTTTCTAAGGCCTTCCCATATATCTTATTAGGACTGGATGCAGAAAAAAGTTCTTTGAAAATTGTGTAAAACAACCCACCTGGCCGGCGCCACGGCTCACCAGGCTAATCCTCCACCTTGCGGCGCCGGCACACCGGGTTCTAGTCCCGGTCGGGGCGCCGGATTCTGTCCCGGTTGCCCCTCTTCCAGGCCAGCTCTCTGCTGTGGCCCGGGAGTGCAGTGGAGGATGGCCCAAGTGCTTGGGCCCTGCACCCCATGGGAGACCAGGAGAAGCACCTGGCTCCTGCCATCGGATCAGCGCGATGCGCCGGCTGCAGCACGCCGGCTGCGGCGGCCATTGGAGGGTGAACTAACGGCAAAGGAAGACCTTTCTCTCTGTCTCTCTCTCCCACTGTCCACTCTGCCTGTCAAAAAAAAAAAAAAAAAAACCAACCCACCTGCGATGCCGATTCCAATAAGCACCACTAGCAAGTAGGAAAAATCTCTTCCGGCTTCTTTCACTTTCTGTGAGGCTGAGATGGCCGGGTCCCTTCCCTGACCTCTGTGCACAGACACCTGCTTGTTGCTGTCCTCCTCCGCCTTCTGGGGTCTCGGGCCCCCGGTCCAAAGGGCTTTCTGTGCGACGTTGAGGCCAGGTTTGGGCCACGGGGTTCTCCGCGGCTCTTGCCGCCCCCATGTCAAACGGGGCCGGGCTTCAGGCAAGATCTGTGAAGCACCAAGTGTGGCGAGAACCAGCGCTTGCCTGAGCACCAGTGCAGCTTCTCCCTACACTGCGCAGCCCGGAGGAAGTTACTGATAATGCTCGCCGCAAGCTGTCCCACCAGGGGACGATGCCAAGTACAACCAGCAGAGCCTCACAGTCCGCCACACTGCCAGCCGGACACGTGCCTAGGTCCGCGTCACCCACAGTGCTGGGAGGCGTCTCCTACGACGGAACATCGCCCCAGAAAAATTTATGTTCGCTTTCCCTTCTCGTAAAATGCTGACCGCCTTCAACGCTGACCTCTTCTCAAGGATTCTAAGTGAGAGTGCCTGTTGGCAGCCTCCACTTACAAAATACACAGTATGGGGCCGGCACTACAGCATAGTAGACTAAGCCTCTGCCGGCGGAACCCACTCCCACATGGGCGCTGGTTCATGTCCTGGCTGCTCCTCTTCCAAACAAGCTCTTGGCTAATGGCCTGAGGAAGCAGTGGAAGATGGCCCAAGTGCTTGGGTCCATGCACACACGGGAGACCTGGAAGAAGCTCCTGGCTCTTGGCTTGCAACTGCCCCAGCTCTGGCTGTTGCGGCCATTTGGGGAGTGAACCAGTAGAAGAAAGCTCTCTCTCTCTCTCTCTCTCTGTCTCTCCCTCTGTCTGTAACTCTGCCTCTCAAATAAATAAATAAATCTTTTTAAAAACAAAAACAAAATGCAGAGTAAATTGGGAACTACATTTAATTCTTTCACTTTCCTCCCTTGCCGTGGCTTCTGTCCCATTTCATCCAGGACAGAAAGAAAACAGGATTTTATTCTGCTCTCTTCTGGCATATTGATCCGCCTAAATCAGCTGCCCAACATCCCGCCGGAATCACTGTTGAGAGCAGCAGGGACATTTTCTTTACACCGAGGGAGACTTCTGTGGTCTGGATGTCCGGGCCTGGCTGTCACATGCGAGAGAAGGCAGTGGCTAAAGGAATGGAGCAGACCCTTCCTCCCACAGAGTGAGCCTTCCTGCACGCCAGGAGCTGAGTAGCATCTGTCTTTGTCCTGGCATCACTCCCACACCAGGCAGGAGGATATCTTGGCCAAGGAGAAAAGAAGGCCGAGTATTCAGGAAGACAAAAAAAAATCTTAATAATTAAAAATGTATCGCCATTGCAAAGTAATCACTTAAAATATGCATGTGAAGTTTTTTATTACATGGAGAAATGTGCATCTTGGGATGTTACTGAAAAAAAAAAGCAGGATTAAAATGGGGAAAAATAGGGGCCGACACTATGGTGCAGTAGGTTAATCTTCCACCTGCGGCGCCGGCATCCCATACGGACGCTGGTTCTAGTCCCAGTTGCTCCACTTGCAATCCAGTTGTCTGCTATGGCCTGGGAAAGCAGTAGAAGATGGTCCAAGTCCTTGGGCCCCTGCACCCACATGGGAGACCGGGAAGAAGCTCCTGGCTCCTGGCTTCGGATCAGCGCAGTTCTGGTCATTGCAGCCATTTGGAGAGTGAACCGATGGAAGGATAACCTTTCTCTCTGTCTCTCCTCACTGTCTGCAACTCTACCTCTCAAATAAAATAAATAAAATCTTTTTTAAAAAGGTGGGAAAAATAAAATGACAATTGCATTAAAATGTGTTCAATACCAGAGTGCTGACCACGGTGCCTCTAAGTAGCCCAGCTGTGAGTCTTCTCTATTGTCCTGAGTGCTTACAATATCCATAATGAGGACATAGGGCAGCTACAATGGAAAAATAAAGCTATGCTGGGCGCTTGTGAGACAAGTTTCTTGAAGAGCAAATTCAAACATTTTTTTCCTGTAGTTTACTCACTCACCAAATACTTCCTGAGCATCCACCGCTTTCCAGGTATGCTAAGTGCTGTGGGTTCAGGGTTCAGACAAGATGAAATTGCTGTCCTTGAGCAGGTTCAAGTTCTAACAGGAAAACTGGACATAATGGTGGTGTCCAAATTAGACCAGGCCAGGGTTAGGTGAGTTGTGGAAATATTGACAAAATGCTGTGTCTATAAACAGAAGCATACCAAACATCTGAAGTATAAATATGTAGTATATCAAAATAACAGATGCTGGTGAGGATGTGGAGAATAATCTATCCTAATGCATTGCTGGAGGGAGTGTAAACCTGTACAATCCATAAGGGAAACAGCATGGGGATTCCTCAGAAAACTAAAAGTGGATCTACCATTTGACCGAACTATCCCACTCCTGGGAATACATCCAAAGGAAATGAAATCAGCATAAGATTTCCTTCCCACATTTATAGCAACTAAATTCACAATAGCTAAGATATGCAATCAACCTAGATGGCCATCAGCTGATGACTGGGTAAAGAACATGTGGCAAACATACACGGTGGAATATTATTCAGTCACGAAAAGAATGAAGTTCTGACATTTGCAACAAAATGGATGCCACTGGAAATCATTATGCTGAGTGTAATAAGCCAGACCTAAAAAGAAAAACATCACGTTTTCTCTCACTTGTGGTAATTAATGCATATAGATATACTACAATAGTTTTAACAATCTGTATCTGAGTGAAATGGATATCTTTTCACTTGATCATTGTTTGTATCCTTGCCTGTATTCCTGTTGAACTGTGGTCTTTTTACTTTTTATACGTTGAACACTTTATTTAGTAGAGCCGTGAGCCTTTCACTATATCATAAATTAAAAATGTTATCTCAAAAATTAAAAAAGAAAGGAGGAAGGAGGAAAGAAGGGAGGGAGAGAAGAAGGGAAGTAACATCATATTCTCAGAATTGTATCTATGAACTACATTGAATCTGTTCTCTTTGTATTAAAATCACAACAACATGAGAATTGATGGGGGAAATGTATGCAGCTGTTAATATAATCAAGCCATTTTGGAGAAAATTCCAGTACATGTGTTTAGAACAGTGTATAGAGCATGCTCTCCAGGCACACACATGCACACGCTCACACACATGTGTGTGTATCTTCCCGAGGAGCACACAGGCCTGTAACAGTGATTGCCTGGGGGAGGGGGATCACCATAGAGAGCAAAAGGACGGAGACAGGAGGCAGACTTGCTTGAGGCATCTGAATTATTTAAGGTGTGCTAACTGTAAAAAAAAAAAAAAAGAAAGCAATACATCTATTTTTAAAGTCCTGTATGCCACAGGAGCCATGTAGTCCACTCTGTCTTTCTGGGGCAAATATTTACAGACAATTTTGACTACCCTATCACTCAATTCTATTTAAGTTGTGTCTACGAAAGGTGCCAACTTTCATAGAATGCTATATTTAGAAGATGCTAACTATCCATTTACTTCCCCGAGACAAAAGAGAAAACTTCTGGACTTGTATATTCTCTTTATCTGCATTTTGTATTCCATTACTGCCTAGGAGTGTTATTAGTATTGAGAAGGGCAAAAATAAAGGTCACTGGAGGGCCATTTGAAAAATCCAAAGTTTGGGTAGAAGGAAGCTTCTACAGCCCAGGAAGTCTTAACCTCAAGGCAGGAATCCCTTTAATGGAGGCCCTCAGTCCTTTACGTAAGTGTGAGCCAAAGCTGTCCCCAGCCGCAGGCTGCCTCAGGTTTATCACTGATCGCCTCCCCCATGAGGCTGCAGGCCCTAGAGGGCAGACCTGTGCCTCCTATGTGAGCACACACTGGGCGCTATCTCCTGTTGCACCTAATGAGAGCTCTCCATACCCAGTTGCCCACTGGGCCCTGAAATCATTTCTTAAGCAAATGACTCTGCAGTGGCAAAAAAGAAGGCATGCATGGGGGACATCCCAATGGCATGGATACCGCGGGGTGGGAACAGACAGGAAAGCGGTGACACAGGTGTTCCTTGTGAGGCTGGGCCTCTCACTGTGCAGGCCCGCACCCAGTGCGCTGGATCTAATGTGCTTCAGCTGTGCAGCAGGACGCACAAATCTGATCCTGCTTTCATCCTTATCTAATCATTTTATGGGGCATTAAGCTGCTTGTGGCTGGACCAGTTACCAGCTGCAACAACACTGCAGGAAAGCACACAAACGCCCACGCAGGATAAAGCCTGTCCAGCTAACAGAACCATCCATCAGCATCTCTGATCAATAGTTGAGATCACTGCCTTAGCCTCCTGCCCCAATCCACTGCTCTTCTTTGGGGCAGGGAATGGCACCTGCTCAGCCGCAGGCAAGTGTTTACCACAGGTGCCCCGGGTTATGCTAAAATGTGACCAGGGTTTGCCATAAAGTTGGTGGGCTATTTTCCCATGGCAGCATGGCTTGCACAATCTCTGGGGGAAATGCAGACAGCTCACTGTACAACTCCAAGGCCAAGCTGGTCTGTGTTAATGACCACAGTTTTGCTACAACAGTGGTTATTCTTTTTGTAGGATCAGCCCTGCTATGGGGAATGATGCAGAGCCCTCGGGTAACCCGAAGGCATCTCAAACATGTTTTCGCTTGAGAGGATAATCACCGCGTGCCTCGCTTCATTCCTGCCCTTTCTCCATGTGCATGGCTTGGCTGCTGGCATATGTGCATTCTACAACTCCTGGCAGCTGCTACTCAGGGCAGCCACATTCCAGCAGGTGAGGAATGTATATTATGCAAACCATGGCAACCGGAAACACCAACATCTCCTGTAGCCCCCAAAACACTAATTGCACAGCTTTTGCAGCCAAGTCCACATATTAAAACTGGTCTGTATCCAAGGAACTAGCTATTAAGCCTGACAGTGAGATCCAGACAGGCAGTGTGGTGAAATGGTCAATGACATTACCACTGGAATCAGCCTGGGCTTGGATCCTGGTTCTAAGCCTTACTAACTGTTTGACCTTCAACAAGTTGGGGGAGCTCCCTGTGGTTTGTTTCCTCAGCTGTAAAAAGAGAGGAAATATCTCAAAAGCAGTGATGGAGATTAAATGAGTTAATACAAGTAAAGCACTTGTAATTGGGCTTGGCACAGAACTAGCCCTCAATACACATTATTTACTTGACATGAAGATGACATCACCAATAGCCAATATTTACTTATTTTCTCCAAGTCCATGATGTACGAAGTCCTACCTCCAGAGCAGATCTTTCCCCGGTGGCATACAGAGCATTTCCTCCTGGTGTCTCCCAGCCTCCTCAATCTCAGCACAACCAATGCCAACTTCATGACTGTTCCCAGTCCAATTCCAGTCTTCGCCAGTGCTCTCTGCCTCTGATCATGGCATTATCGTTCATCCTAGACAGACCCGTTTCCTCTCTCCACCTCCGCATCCCTTCACCCAGGTGACCATCTGGGCTCTCCTCATCCTCATCACCCTCATCCTATCCTCCTTTCTCCTCTGTTCCCCACACAGCAGCCAAAGCAGTGCTCTGCTAAATCACAGAGCTGTTCCTATTAACTACACAAACACACACACACACACACACACACACACAGGTGCATGCTGCCTAAAACTCCTCAGTGGTTCCCTTCTGGCTCCCAGCACAAAAGCTAAAAGTCCGTAGGTATCTGGCCCTGCCCAGTCCCCAGCCTCACCTTGCATGGCTTTGTGGTTGTTCTTTGGGCTCAGGTCATATGAGCTTTTCTCCTGTCCTTCAAGACAATATGGAGCCATCCTATCCTTTGTACCTGCTGCTTCCCGGTTCCTTTGCCTCCATAACTTCTGCTCATCTTTCAAGTCGCAGCCTGGAGGCTTTCCCAGGCCTCTGGGTAAAATCAGCTTTTTTCATGTGTTTCTGGGACAACCTGAAGCCCATTCTCCTGAATTTCCTTTGACAATGCTGTGTCCCATCCATAAATCTTTCTGTTCAGTTTGTTCTAATCTATGCAGGGAAAAGACCGATATATTGAAATCTTTGCAGTGACAAGAACTGGCAGATAACAAAAACAAGGCTTATTATCTCCTGATCTTATTCAAATTCCATGGCTTAATCATTAGAAGCAAGAATGGCATTAGTAAACAAGTAATTTTCATGACATGGTCTGGTAATATTATGGGCTTTTTATTTTTTGCATCATGTAAATCAAAACAGATGGTTTCACCTCCCTTTTCTTGATGGCACCAGTAATAGCAGATAATATTTAAGAAAAAATATTTCATAAAAATGAGTACTATCCAAATGATCATGGGTGCAGGCTGCTGCCCGTGCCTCCTCTCTCCGAGTCACTCCCCGATGTGACTTGGCAGCCCATCTCCATCAGCTCTGTGGTTGAAAAATAAATGGGTCATTGCACTGTGACAAAAGGACATTCACTGAAAATACAGCAATTAAGAATAGTTTGAACTCCAGTGGTTTTAAGTGCCCAAAGGAAGCTTGTATTTGCTGTGTGTGGGTGCCAGAAGCAGACAGATCAACAAAGCAACACAAGCTCCACCAGCAGCCTACCCGGGACATGTTTAAGAATTCAATCAGACAGAAGAAAGTGGCTGAAAGCCACTGGTGGAGGGGACATGAGGCCTTGGAAAAAGGCTGTTTTCTGCGTGACGAGCATTTAATTGAAACATTCTAGAACCTCCTGACCTGGACCTAAAAATAAGGTGTTGCAACAAAAGACATGACAATGAAGTTTTCATTTATGAAATTTTATTTTTACCTAAATGAAATTGGAAATAGATAGGAATCATTCTCTGAGAAGGTGAAGTTTCCTTGGTTTCACATACACACATACACATGTACACACACACACACACATTTGGAAGAGTTCATAAATAAAACAAACTAGCAAAAACATGGAGGTTGTTGAACCTGGATGATGGGCACATGGAAGTTGAGTTTATTAGTTTCGCTAACAAGTTACTCCTCCAATTTTTCTTCCTCACACTGGCCATTTCACAAAAAAGTCTCCCAGGCTCTACCACATGTAAAAGTCACAGGACCAGAGGCACTGCAGACCTGGCCAAGCCCATGCTGATTCTCACTGTGTGCATGTGGAAAGCAGAACCTCCTGTGGCAGAGGAAGGGTGGCACCCAGGCAGGCAACATGGAAAATAAGTGGGCAGCAGACCGAAGGGGGTGAACCACAAGAAGACAGGAAGAGCCCCGCCATGGACACACCCCGGGAAAGTGCACGTTCTGGGACCAGCTCACTATACTAGAGGGCCATTGGCACCCAAAGGGTACGTAGGCCCTGCCTCGGGTTCAACTCAAGAAGCATTAACCACATCAGAGTGTTCTGCACTGAACACACCAAGACAAATACAGAATAGTTGCAAAGTGCCGCCATCTGCAATGGCTAAAGTTTAAGTTTGTCTGACAGAGTTGAAGACTGTTTCCTGAATTATCTGCAAATCAGTCATCAGAGTAGTGTTAACCACCAAACGAAGGAAAATCTTAAAAGACCACAATTGGCATGTGGAGCAGCTGAGAGGATGATATGCCAGTGTCCTTTGTTAGCTCCAATTTTTAGAAAGCAGTGCAAAATTTTGCCTTTCCAGAGAGTCCCAAGATGGTCAAGATGTGTAGTGTTGATGGGCTCACTGTCACTGTTGGTAGTACATAACAAAGTGGCACACAGTGAGAAGGATTCGTGCCAATTACATCTTGGAACAAATTTCTGAAAAAGCAAGAGGAACATTAGCTCTGGTCTAGCCTGGCTCCATCTATGCAGGGAATGGGGGATGGAGAATTGAGTAAATAAGCCAAGTTGATAATGGATCGCACGGGGCCTCATCCATCTAAGCATTGCCCCCCCCCCACCTTCTTTTCCTTCTTAACAGCTGGTCCAAAGAACCTAAACTTAGCAAGGGCGAGGTGTAGGAAACTAGATAGTGCATTCTACAGTTGGATAGGAAATACTGGGCTCAATGTGTTTAAGGTTAAGATTAATTCCTCACTTCCTCTGAATCTATTTTAAAAGCAGAGCAAAGGGTGACATATGCTTTCTTCTAACAAAACGACAGATGATCAAAGGGTAAACATGATCCGTCAAACCCTCCAACTACTGCCACGGCCCTTTGCTTATAGAATCAGAAAGAGAAGAATTTTATATTGTGGTTAAAACTTGGTTGCTCAGTGTTTGTTCAGAAAATTTAGTAGTGGCGGTAGCCAGAAAAATAGAACCATGGTTCACTGAATTGACATGAGCCAGCAAAACAAAGGAAAAATTTAGTGGTACTGTGACAAACAAAGACCACAGGGCTCTCTGTCCCTGCAAGAGGGAGGCTGCCACTTGGAGCCTGTAAACAAAAATGCTGGCCGTCGAGGTGGAGAGTCAATTTTTCTGATTTGGAGTAGCATCCTCATTAATGTTGGCTCATTATTATTCCCCGCATTATGTAAACAAAAGTGTTCCCTCTGCATAGCACTCATTAGTGCTGATTTAATTGAATTTGGGAAGGAAAGGGAGGGCTGCCTTGAGAAGCAAAGGACTGAAGTCACGAGTGACTTACAAGTGACACTTGGCTCAGGAACATGCAGGGGACGACTGCGAGGGGACCCTCCCCTTTTCCTCCAGAGTGGCTTCCATGGCTCTCCACTAACGGTTTTCTTCCCCATCTGCTCTGCTTCACTCGTATGTGATAGTCACTCCCAACGCCCACGGAGCAATGGCCCTCTGTGAGGCTTATCCCCCCATATCTGAGAGCAATGTTATTCAATCTATGATGTCTTCAGCATAAAGCAAATCAGCTCAGAAACGGGCAGGCCATGAGATTCTAATGATTCCCGATTCCACTGTGAGAGCTCTGGGCAATTCTTCAGTCAGAGCACTTTGTAACTCTGGATGGAACCTGGTCTTTAGGCAGGGTATAATTATTAAGATTGTGTATTCTACAACGACTTTTTGAATTCCTAATACATATCGGGCTCTTAGCACTGGGGATTAGTGTTAAGCAAGACACAAAAGGATGTCTGCTCTCAGGGAGCTTTTTAAATCCAGTGCAGGGAGGCAGACAATAAGTATGAAACCAAACAAATGAGCACTGTAAAGAAAATAAAACACAGTGATGCAATTACAGCTACCAGACGGGACACCTAGGAAAACTGCGAGGAGATGCCCTTTGAGTTTGAGATGTGGACGATAGGAAGGCATCAGCCGTGCAGAGATCAGGACAGAATACTGCAGGTTGGGGCACAGCGAGATCAAAGTCTGCGAGGCAGTGATAAGCATGGGGAGATGGAGGAGCAGCAGGGGCCAGCAGGGCTGGCGCACAGTGAATGAAGGAAGTGAGTGAAGGCAGGAGTGTCATGGAGCAGGCAATGCCAAATCACAGGGAGCCTTCCGAGAAGAACACAGCGAGAGGTCTTGGGGGTTTGTTTTATCCTCGATGCAATGGGAAAACAGTCAGTGGTAAGGAAAGGGGCTTAACAAGGAGATTGATGTGATCTGGTTTGAATTTTCAACTTTCTAGCTGCAGCACACAGAGAACATCGAGGAAGGAGAGAAGCAACGAGGGCAGTGAGGAAGCTATTGCAGTCCCCGTGACAAGTAACATCAAGACGCTAATATGGGAGCAACCATTAGCATGTGATGAGTGTCGGCTTGAATACCAGGCTGTATGCTCAGCACTTTGCATGCAGTATCTCATTTATTTCTCCTAACACCCCTATGAGAAGTTAAGAGAGAGAAAGTAACCTGTCCAAGGTCACAAGTGGAGGGTCAGGCAATCCGCCTCCCGCATTCACCTGCTTTGGAACTTCGCAGTGAACACTATGAAATCCCTGGAAGGAAATCCATTTAAGACAAACATAAACACCCCTTTTTACATATCTGATGTAGTCTTGGAATCCAACATTGTGTGCTCTAGTAATCCTGTCTGAATTATGATAGATTGTGTCTGTGTGCCTAGGTGAGGGGGGGTTTTATAAGTAGAGACCAGTGGAAAGCAAAGTGCAAAGTAGCTGAAGCCGACTGAGAATGCTCTTGTTGCCTCCCAACTCTTCAGTCTCTGAGACTTGGGCCAAAGAGCAAACTCCATCTGAGAACCCTGTCCCGAGGGAGAGCTGGGTTTCAGCTGAGGTGAGGAAGTGCAGGGAACGTTCTGTAACAAGTAATTTTGTATGAGGGTGGGGAGCTGCCAGAGAACGGGGATTCCAGGGGACGCACTGGAAAGACTGGCAGAAAGCTCGGCAGTGGGAGGATGACTCAGGGGCTGAAAAAGTACAAACCAACACAGCAGTCAGGGTACAGGAGAGGCCAGGAGTGCAGAATTGTATTTTGAGGGGTGGCCAGGGAAGAGAAGTAGGAAACTAACTGGGCTCATGGTTTAAACAGAACTTCATCAAGATCTCAAACATTCTCTCTCTTTCTCTCTCTCTCTCTCTTCCCCCAATACAGGGCTCCAGGTCCTACATATGGGTCCTGCAGTCAGTTCCCAGTCCCCCATCACTTTCATCACACATGCCCATGTCCATAAGGATGGCATATATAATCTACTCAATTAAAATGGTCACATGTCACCAAACAGCCCCACACAGAAGCTAAGAGTTTCGGGGTGGAGATTTTAGGATGAATCCCTCTCAAAGATTTCCAAATCACCCTCCTCTCTAGGCATGTATGCCTGGATGAGTCCCTGAAATAACACGAACCTACACTTCCTTTACAAAAAATTACCAGTGGAGAGCCAAGGGATAAAATGGAGCTAGACATTGAAACAATTTGGTCTGCTTTTCCAAAATACAGATCTACACAATTCTTCTTGCCCTTCTGAGGGGAAGGCAGGGGATGCTCTAAAGACAGACATTGAGAACACTTTAATGAGAATTTGGGGAAACAGCAATTTTGAAAGGAATCTAGATGCAGAAAGGAAACTAATATTTATTGAGCGACTGGCCCGGGCCAGCCTCACCTGCATATCTCATTTAATCCTTCCAACCCTTCATTTCTCAATGCTGTGCTCTCATTAAAAACACTCACACATTAACCCACACAATGACTTGAGCTCACAAACTTGACCAAGCTTGAGCAAATTATATGAGCAAATTAATTACATGTTATGGGGATTCCAAAATAGGTTTTCAAATAGAAAGGCACCCTTCTGCTGATCCCTAATCCTAGGGGAGCAAATCCAACATCAGAAGTCATGAGCACATTACATGCAACTGGATCATCTACCCCTGGGCAATAGGTCAGAGAATTAAGATAATTACATACTTTTTGGTTAATTGCCTGAGATGAAACATTCTATAGATGTTTAAAATGTCAGTGGAGTTGCACTTTGGTGCAAGCTACCACAGGAATCTTACAAATTTCCCTGACATTTAGCAAGAGTCAAATAGAACATCTATTGGAGAGTGCAGGACCAAAAATTCCCACACACCACGGCCTGCTTCACTTGCAGCCCTTGTGCTGTTAGCACAGCCTTCTCTCAGGCCTCCACCCACCCAGTTCTCTCAGTACAGTTCTCTGTCCCTTACTCTTAACACCACACCATCTACAGGCTCAACCTTACTTTTCCCAAGGCTATCTAGGAGCCCCTGAAAAATAAGGGCAATGAGCGAAAAGCTCAAAACACAAACACTTGTGAACAAAACACCTTTCACATCTCCCTTTCCAATTAGAACATCTGTCAAGGTTCTGGCCAGAACAGGCAAGACAGACATTAGACACTGCCTCCTCAATGTGTTCCTACCGCCCTCTCCTTGGCCAACAGAATGTCCATGCAGCCTTGGCTCAGGGATGTCAAACAGTACTGCTAGTCAACCATGGAACATCTGCTGGGGGTAGATGGGGTAGGTCCAGGAAAGGTTTCTTCCATAATCAAAGGGGTGGAACTATCCATCCTCCCTTCCTTTTGTTTTGTTTTTTAAATACATTATTCCTATGTACTGTTGTTCTCTTTGGGACTTCCTTTGTTTTTCTTTTTTTAAAGGTCTATTTATTTTATTTAAAAGAGAGAGAGAGAGAGGGAGATACAGAGAAAGAGGTTTTCCATCCATTGTTTTAGTCCTCAAATGGCTACAATGGCCAGGGCAGGACCAGGCTGAAGCCAGGAGCCAGGAGCTTCTTCCAGTGATCTTATGAAAATGCACAAAAGGTCTCAGTCTCTATAGTCAGGCAGAGGACCTAGGAGCAGCCTCTTTTTGGCAACAGCAACACCAGCCTCATTGGGCCAGGCTGACACTGAAAAACCAGGGTCTCTTGCTGAATGAATTTTTCAGCTGGGAAGGAATTCCATGCCCATAAACACTCATTCTCTGTGGTATAGAAATCATGATGGAGACTATAAAATCCTAGAATTTTAGAGTTGGAAAAATGTTGAAAATCATCATCTGGCCAAGATGTTTTATTTTATAAATGTGGAAAGAAATTATCTTATTCATTTCCTACTGACAACTACTGACCTTTTTTTTAGACTTATTTATTTATTTAAGAGGTAGAGTGACAGAGAGAGAGAGAATGAGACAGAGAGAAAGGTCTTCCATCCTCCCCGCCCCCCCCCACCTCCCAAGTGGCCACAACGGTAGGAGCTAGGCCAATCCAAAGCCTAGAGCCAGGAGCTTCCTCTGGGTCCCCACAGAAGTAAAGTGATCCAAAGACTTGGACCATCTTCCACTGCTTTCCCAGGCCATAGTAGAGAGCTGGACTGGAGGAGAAGTAGCCGGGACATGAAGCAGCGGCCATATAGGATGCTGGTGCTGCAAGCAGAGGCTTAGCCTACTAAGCCATGGCGCTGGCCCCAAATACTGACATTTTTAAAAACTGAAAAAAACCCTGACTTTTTCTTACAAGAGAATTTCAGTAATATGCTTTAGACTATCTATATAAACATGACAGTTCATTTTTTTAACTTTTGTTTAATAAATATAAATTTCGAAAGTACAGCTTTTAGATTACAGCAGTTTTCCCCCCATAACCACCCTCCTACCCGCAAACCATCCCATCTCCTACTCCCTTTCCCATCCCATTCTTTATCAAGATTCATTTTCAACTATCTTTATACACAGAAGATCAAATTAGTATATACTAAGTAAAGATTTCAACAGTTTGCACCCACACAGACACACAAAGTATAAAGTACTGTTTGAAGACTAGTTTTACCATTAATTCGCATAGTACAATACATTAAGGACAGAGATCCTACATGGGGAGTAAATGCACAGTGACTCTCGTTGTTTATTTAACAATTGACACTCTTAATTATGACGTCAGTAATCACCAAGGCTCTTGCCATGAGCTGCCAAGGCTATGGAAGCCCCTTGAGATCACAAACTCTGACCTTATTTAGACAAGGCCATAATCAAAATGAAAGTTCTCTCCTCCCTTCAGAGAAAGGTACCTCCTTCTTCGATGGCCCGTTCTTTCTGCTGGGATCTCACTCACAGAGATTTTTCATTTAGGTCATTTTTTGCCACAGTGCATGACAGTTTATTTCTAACAGGTGCTTGGCATGTAGAATTCCCTTCTAAATGTTTGTTGAAAGATGTGGAAAAAACAAACTGGAAAAGGAAAATTTTCTGGCTTCTCCACGCTCTCAACATGTTGTCATAGGAAAGAACCTCTGGGTGGCTGTCCTAAGTTGCCATGTTTCTTAATTAACATCAGGATAAAATTATTCCTCAGATAATTAAGCCAGAAGGAGTAAATTAAATTTATATTTGGGTCTACATAAACCCTTTTGCTTTGGAAGTTTACAAATATATGAGCACATGTTTAATAACTATATGTAGAGAATGTTATCTTCCAATACTGATTTTTTAAACAAAACTTTTAAAGATTTTATTTATTTATTTGACAGGTAAAGTTACAGACAGTGAGAGGGAAAGACAGAGAGAAAGGTCTTCCTTCCAGTGGTTCACTCCCCAAAATGGTCACAACAACCAGAGCTGCACAGATCTGAAGCCAAGAGCCAGCAGCCAGGAGCTTCTTCCAGGTCTCCCACACGGGTGCAGGGGCCCAAAAACTTGGGCCATTTTCCACTGCTTTCCCAGACCATAGCAGAGAGCTGGATTGGAAGAGGAGCAGCCAGGACTAGAACCACAGCTCCAGCCCCTCAATATTGATTTTTTAAAAGATTTATTTATTTAATTGAAAGTTGAGAGACAGAGAGAGAGAGATCTTCCATCCACTGGTTCACTCCCCAAATGGCCACAATAGCCAGAGCTGGGCTAGGCTGAAGCCCAGAGTCAAGAGCTTCACCCAATCTCCCATTTGGGTACAGAGGCCAAGCACTCGGGCCATCTTCTGCTGCTTTCCCAGGCACATTATCAGGGAGCTGGATGAGAAGTGGAGCAGCTTAGACTTGAACTGATGCCTATTGGAATATCGGCATTACAGGTGGTGGCTTTACTCACTACACCACAACACCAGCCCCACAACATTGATTTTGCCAAATACGTACGCTGCACTCACAGGGGATCTTTGTGCCCTTCTCCCCTCCCAGTTTGAAAATGCGATGACCCTGGGATGCCCTGTTGAGTCGACTCCAGCTGCCCAGGGCACTCTGGAAAACTGAGACAACAGCCCTGCCCCAGCTCCATTTCCTGTTCACTTCTCTGTGCTTTCCCTAAAGCCGCCTGCCCCCAGGAATCAAAAGTTTCGACAGCTGAGGGGAGGTAAAGCCTCAGTAAAGTTCTCAGAGTCTGTTAACAAACAACATAGATACAGTTTCTATCCACAGAACGGCATTTGTACTTGGGCAAAGTACAGATACAATAAGAAATTGGAATGAATCTAAGTTTTCTGGACATACAGTTGATTAGTTCAAAATGACACAGGGAAAGAAAAACATCCTAAAATTATCATCTGCCTTCCAATGAGTAGAAACCTTGCATGTGCAAGTCCTCTTTGAAGTCCTTTGAAGAATACAAGGAAGGAAGAAAAGATTTGAGGTCAAATACTTCTAGGAGGTGACATGCTGATCGAAATGCAAGTCAAATGTGAAGCAGGTTATTTCTGATCCCTTGCTTGGCTGGTCGGGCAGGAGAAAGCCTGGGCTGGAAGAAAGGAAGTGTAGGTGCCAAGAAGTAGAGAAGTGAACAGCAGAGGAGGATCCTGAAATCAAGGACTTCGCCCTGAACCACCTCCCAGTTTTTCCCTCTGCACAGAATGAGACATAATGCATCTCAGGGGCTTTAGAAGATGAATTATAGGGAACCGGCATGTGGCACAATGTGTTGTGGCACCGAGGGTTAGGCTGCTGCTTGCAACACTAGCATCCCGTATCAGAGCGCCAGTTCAAATGCTGACTGCTCCATTCTGATCCAGCTCCCTGCTCATGCACCTGGGAAAGCAACAAATAAATGATTGCCCAAGTGCTGGGGCCCCTGCCACCCATGTGGGACAGTAGAATGGAGTTCAGGCTCCTGGCTATTGAGGCCATTTGGGGAGTGAACAAGCAGATGGAAGATTCCCTCTCTCTCTCTCTCTCTCTCTCTCTCTCTGGGTGTGTGTGTGTATGTGTCCCTCTGTTTCTCTGACATTCAAATAAATAAATAATAAAACTGTTTTAAAAATAAGGAGAAGATGAGTTACAGGGGCAGGCAATGTGCTGCCTTCAGGAAGGGCACATGGTCTTTAGCCAAAATGTACATGAGTTTCTCTGAAGGAGGTGTGCAAGTGGGATGCATGAAAAATATTTTAGAATAATAAAGATGATCTCTGGTCTTTTCCATTGGCTCCTGGCACAGAGCTTCAACCATCCTCAGAATCTACTGAGTGTTGGGCAGAATTGGATCCCTCCTGAAAATTTGTATGTTAACGTCCTAAACCCAGTACCTCAGATTGCGGCTGAATTTGGAGACAGGGTCTTGTTGAGGTAATGAAATTAAATGAGTTTATTAGGGTGAACTCTAATCCAATATGACTGGTGCCCTTATAAGAGGAGGAGAATAGTGGGCCCACAATGTGGCACAGCAGGTTAAGCTGCCCCTGTGATGAGAGCATCCTGAACTGGAGTGCTTGCTTCAAGATTAAGTACTCTGCTTCTGACCTAACTTTCTGCTAATGTGTCTGGAAAGGCGGCAGAAGATGGCACAAGTGCTTGGGCCCCTGCTACCCAAGACAGAGACCAGGACTGAGTTCCTGTCTCTTGGTTTTGGCCTGGCCCAGATCTGGCTGTTATGGTCATTTGGGGAAAGAACTCTCTCTTTCTCTTTCTCTTTCTCTTTCTCTTTCTCTTTCTCTTTCTCTTTCTCTTTCTCTTTGTGTGTGTGTGTGTGTGTGAGAGAGAGAGAGAGAGAGAGAAAGAGAGAGAGAAAGAGAGAGAAAGAGATACAGAGAGTCACCTTCAAATAAATAAATTTTAACAAGAGATGATTATGACAAAGACACACACAAAGGGAGGACTAAGAAGAGACACAGGGAGAAGACAGACATCTGACGCCAAGGACAGAAACCTCAAAAGAAACTGGCCTTGCTGATACTTTGGCCTTTTACTTATAGCTTTGAAAACGTTGAGAAAATAAATTCCTGTTGTTTAAGCCACCTGGTCTGTGACAACTTGTTATAGCAGCAGTAGCAGCTAAAACACCAAGTGATGTGGGCGATTGTTATACCAATGAGGGAACTCCTGGTGGGCACCTAGAAAGCTTCAGGGTGGGGTTTGGACACAAGCACAACTGATCACATGATGACAGAGTTGGAACTCTGGGCCAGCCAGAACTCCAGGGAAGATAGCATTGCTGGAGATAGAGCCAGATCAAATGATCAGTAGTTTTATTGGTGATGCCTATATTAAAAAAATAATAATAAAAACTCTGGACCTGGGGCCAGTGCTGTCGCATAGTGGGTAAGTTGCCACCTGCAGTGCCGGCATCCCATATGGGCGGCAGTTCAAGTCCCGGCTGTTCCACTTCTGATCCAGCTCTCTGCTGTGGCCTGGGAAAGCAGTGGAGGATGGCCCAAGTCCTTGGGCCCTTGTACCCATGTGGGAGACCTGGAAGAAGTCCCTGGCTCCTGGCTTCAGATCAACCCAGCTCCGGCCAATGTAGCCATTACATTGCTTATACCGAGTTAATTGTTTGGGGATAAAATGCTACTGTTTTTTGTTTGTTGATTTTGTAATCTGAAACTTTACTGACTTGGTTTTCCAGTTTTAATAGCTTTTTGGCAGAGTGTTCAGGCTTTTCCAGGAATAGTATCATGTAATCTGCAAACATGGATATTTTGACTCCCTCTTTTCTGATTTTCGTGCCCTTTCTTTGCCTTCTTAATTGCATTGCTAATACTTCCAATGCTATATTGAATAAGAGTGGTGACAGTGGACATCCTTGTCTCGTTCCAGATCTGGGGGAAATGCTATCAGCTTTTCCCCATTCAGTATGATATTGGCTATCTATTCGTCATATTGCAGACTTTATAATTTTGAGCTATCTTCCACTTATACTTGATTTGTAGATGGTTTTTATCATAAAGAGAAGTTGAATTTTGTCAAGTGCTGTCTCTGCATCTACTGAGATGATTTTATGGTTTTTCTTCATTCTGTCATGGGATTTATGATTAATATTGATCTGTGAATGTTAGGCCACTTTCACATCTCTAGGATAAATCCCGTTCAATCATGACGTATGATGTTTTCTATGTAGTGTTGAATTCAGTTTGCTAGTATTTTACTGAGCATTTTTGCATATATGAGCATTAGGGATCCTGTGTGTATATCAAAGTCCTAGATTCCCAGATGGGGCTTTACTAATGTATTCCCTTCCTTTCTTGTGTATCTGCTATGTATCTGTAGTTTTCTTTATGTGTTGTGTCTTTGTTTGGGTTTGGTATCATTATGATGCTGGCCTTGTGAAAAGAGTTTGGCAGAGTCCCATCCTGTTCTTTGCAGTCATTTGTTACAGCAGGATTAGGAACCACAGTAGTTGTAAGTGGGGGTGCTATAGAGTTCAGGAAGAAAAGAGATCAATATTCATTAAAATGAGGGGCCCTCAAGAGAAGGAGGAGAGGTTGAGACATGGGAAAGGCCTTGATGACTGAATCAGTTGGGGATTCCTTTTTCTACATGTTACAGAAAGCTATCACAAGGACATAAGCTGCTTATTGTCTTCATTCCACAAGGATTCCAAACGAGGGTAACTCAAACTGGTAATGTCATCAACTCTTGGGGCTCCTTTAAACTTTGACTCCATCCTTAATTCATGACTTTTAGCCTATGGTTGCCTCATAGTCACAAAATGGCTGCTTTGTCTCTAGTCTAATATCCTCATTTAAGATAGAAAGAAGAGAGCAATGAGGAAATAGCGATGCCTAGATCAATAAAGCAAAAATTCCAAAGAACTGTCTAGCAGATAAGCCGTAACTGTGACCCACAGTCATTTCTAGGCCCAGAGAAAGCTAGCAAAATTTAAATGAATGGCCCCAACAAAACTACTGAAAGCTAGTAACAGTAACAGAGCGCAGCAAGCACAGTCTGAGGCACAGAGAGCTGGCACTCACAACCCGATACTGGAAGGATGCATCCAGTAAACACACAGGAAAGGAGCCAGAGAGATGGCAGCTCTCCAGGGAACACTGGCAAATCCCCATCTGGGAGTCCAGGATTCTGCTAGCACACACACATTAGAAGCCGTGCGGGTATAAAAGAGAACGAACACAGATGAAACGGCTGTGGCCATGCTCCATGGACACCAAACCAGACGAAAGCCATCACTTTCCTAACAGAAATCAGAAATCCGTGAAAATGGTCAGTTGTACTAATGATGGCAACAGCTTGTCAATGTCTCCTCCTGCTGAAAATTAAGTATCTGCTTTGTTCTTTACTCGTCCTGCTGGTAATTTCATCTCTTGGAAGGCACAGGAAGCTACAAAGGGACTGGATGCTCCAGATCCAATTCTAAGGAATATGGAAAACATGGCAAGAGACTGGAGTCACAGGAAGTGACCATGTCATTTTGAGTGTGTGGTAGAGAAAGAAAGGAAAGCTGCAAACTGCCGGGCATGTACCATAGGCTTTAGAAAATAAGAGATGCGATTATTTTAGAAAAAAGATCCATAACCAGACATTCTGAAGAGGGTTTGGATATTTTAAAGATATGAAATTTTGTAGACAAAAATGATCTTAGCTGGTGTCGCGGCTCAATAGGCTAATCCTCCACCTGCGGCGCCAGCACACCGGGTTCTAGTCCCTGTCAGGGCGCCAGATTCTGTCCCTGTTGCCCCTCTTCCAGGCCAGCTCTCTGCTGTGGCCCAGGAGTACAGTGGAGGATGGCCCAAATACTTGGGCCCTGCACCCGCATGGGAGACCAGGAGGAAGCAGCTGGCTCCTGGCTTCAGATCAGCACAGTGCGCTGGCCGCAGCGCCATTGGAGGGTGAAACAACGGCAAAGGAAGACCTTTCTCTCTGTCTCTCTCTCTCACTGTCCACTCTGCCTGTCAAAAAAAAAAAAAAAATGATCTTATCATTTGTAGAAGAAAAATAGAGAAGCAGTTAAAAAATCAGGGAGATTCCCCTGAAGTTCTCTGAATAGCTAAGATTTAAAATCATATATTGGGGTGAAAAAAGAACAGACATAAAACCACAAATAAATACTTCCACGGATTCTTTGTGAGGGTAGAAATGGTGACCTTTTTTCCTTAATTCTGCTTCTGTAGAGACTGTATTAGAAAGTACAAAAACTTTCAAAAGTAGCCCATAAATTCTAAAGGCAACTAATTTTTAATATGATATAATTGGTATTTATATGATATATTGATAAATAATCAGTATTATCCTTAATAATATGAGTATATTATACTATACTATGAGATGAATATGATATAATTTCAATAGGTGATAGAGACGAAAATATCTCTACTTTTGCTTCCATAATTTCATTATAAAGATGACCTTCAGGGTGAACATTTAGCCCAGCAGTTAATATACCACTTGTGACACCTGCATATCCAACTGCGTGGGTTCAAGTCCAGGTACCATTTACAATTCCAGCTAATTGCTAATGTACACCCTGGGAGGCAGCAGGTATTGGCTCAAGTAATGGGGTCCCTGCCACCCATCTCAGGGATCTGGATTGAGTTCCTGCTCCTAGACTCCTCCTGGCCCAGCTCTGGTTGTTGTAGACAACTGGGGAGTGAATCAGCAGATGAGACCATTGTCTGTCTATCTGTCTCTCTCTCGCTCTCTCTCTCTTTCTCTCTCTTCCCTCTCAAATAAATAAAACAATTTTTTAAAAGACATTTAAAAATTTTTAAAAAGATCTTCAAATATTTAAATTACAATAAACAAATTAAATATTATAATAAGGTGTGGGGAGCAATCCGGACTGGACTGAGTTACTGGAATTAAAACTTATTCTATGCATCTGCTCTCCCACAATATGGCGCTGGGAGAGAAGTAAACAGCTTCCGCACAGCTGCCTCCAGTTCAACTAATAAACTGTAGGACTTGCTCCTGATTGGAGGAGAGCAGCGTACTCGGCGTGTGGGCAGCCGAGTTAGGATTGGCGGAGGAGGACTATAAAGGAGGAGAGAGACGGCATGCACCAGGAACATCTAAGGGGAACATCTAGCTGAAGGAACACCTGTGCAGCCCCCGAGAAAGCCGGCCGGCGGTGTGCCGCTCCCCTGCGGAAGTGGGGAATGTGGCCAGGGGGAACTGCCCTTCCACGGAGGTGGAAGGGATAGTAGCCAACCCGGGAAGAACCAGCAGCAAACCCGGGGAGGGCCGAGCAGACGAAAGAACAGCGCAGGGTCCTGTGTCGTTCCTCCACGAAGAGGGGGAGCGACAATAAGGGAGAATAATTCTTAATGTAAATGAGAAGGTAGTAGGAAGACATCCAGATATTTTTCAATATATTTAGTTCAAAATTCATTTACGAGACCAGAGTGGCACGCGGTTGACTTCCTTTCCACTAAATCTCTTTGAAATAGAATAAAGATATACAAATAGAAACCAAATAAACATCTGGGCTCCAGTTACAGCCTGAACATGCTGTCTTCCTCATTGAAAAAAGTCTTACCTGATCATAGGGAACATATTTTCAGTCACAGCAGATATCTACAATACCCTCATTTTCTATCTTATCATCTTCTCTTTCTTTTCTGCCACCTGCAGCCGCGATGTCTGAAATAGCACAAAATCTCCTCTTCTCTCTCCCTTTCTCTCTCTCTGCATGTGTATGTGTGTGTGTGTGCGCGTGTGTGTGTCTCAGTTTTCTCAGATACCTACTCCCTCACGTTCGTGTCTTTCCCGCGTTTCCTGCACCACTTCTAATATCTCCCCACTGTCAGTGGCAGCTGGAGCCACTATTCCTCTGTGAGCTCATCAGACAACTTCAGAATTCCTGGAAGATCCTGTGTCTGTCCACATTTCTCTTCAAAGAAGGAAATGTGTTGAAATCCCTGCTAAGTATAATTCTCTTCTTCAAATATTTAAAGAGAATTTCTCTTTAAGAAGAATCTCTCTTCAAATCTTTAAAGAGTTTCTGGTGGACAAAATTCTGTACCTTACTACCCCCAGAAAAAGACTAAATATATGCTGCAATAAAGTAAAATAATGGGGCATCAGATAGACGTTTTTTAACAGAGTTTTTGATGAGAAGTGAGTCAAATCATATTGGCAGAAAACTAGAGTTGGAAAAAGTAAATGAACATACAAAGAAATAATCCAGAGGCCTGGAATAGCAGAAGCAAGGGAAGTAGAGGCAGAGCCATTCTTCCTTACAGATCCAGGAGGGGTTCAAACTCAAGACTGGCCACTGGAGAATGCAGCATGGGGCCTGGAGCAGCAGGCAGTCAGGGAGATGGAGGCACTGCCACATTACCAGGTGAAAGCAAACTGCTCTGCTGGGCTTCACTCTTCAGTTCAGACTCACAGGGCTGGGGGACGTCCAGCCTGCGGGCGGTATGAGGCCCATGAAATCATTTGGTCTGGCTCTGCCAAGGCAACCGCAGGCAAAATTCAATAAATCTATAGCTGGCTAATTTTTAAGTTGACAATTTTGTATGGTCCCTGAATGATGTTATAAATATCCAAATGGCCCTTGGCAGAAAAAAGGTCGCCTACCCGTAAGGGAAAGAGTATTTTTCAAATAGATAGCAGGTGTGAGGAGCTGTGCAATTTGATTCCCACAAAGAGAAAACATGAGGAACAATAGATGCAATTAGAAACACCACCTGATTAAGTTTATGTTAATCTATCATTATTCAAGACCCATCTGTCTCCTGCAAGATCAGACAAGATAAAAGACATAATAGGAATCACCAGCCATGCATCTTCTAAGTCTTTCATAGTAGCATTAATCTCTTCTGTTCCCTTAAAGATTCATGGTTTACAACATCATCCTTTCTACTATAATAAACCTAAACTATAGGTCAGAGTGAATATTTTATTAGCTGCTCGGTACATCTATTTCAACTCTCCATTAAGGCCCTGTGCAAATAACCACAAGATGATACATAGACTCATTGGGCTCATCATGATAGAAGTCTGGGGTGTTTAACATCTTCATTAGTCAAGATGATCTGTATTATGTAGGAATAGCAAATGACTCCAAATATCAGTGTCCTGCAAAATCTAAGGATACTTTCTGGTTCATGCAGCATATCCATCATAGACTGAGTATGAGTCTATCCTGGGTCGTCACTCAGGGACCCAGGCTAGTAGCTACAATCTGGAGCATTGTTGATCTCACAGAAGAAGAAAAAGAGAAGGGAAAACACACCGTGTCTTAAAGCTTTTGTCCAGGAGTAATATATGACACTCTGCCAGCATGTCATCAGCCAAACCAAATCACATAATCACTCCTGAATTCAACATGGCATGATACAATCCTGCCATTGTGAAGATGCTATAAGGACAGAGGATATAACATTTGGAAAACAGTAATGAAATCTATTGCATTGCTTGGGACATTTTGGATACTAATACTTACAGAGTGGTATCAGGTCAGAGGTCATGTACAATAATTCTAGAAAAATCTGGGAATGTCTGTGTAGAAGATGTATAGTATACCCTTGCAATAATGTCAGAGGATTCTTCCTTTGGGAGATAGTTCTCCCTATCACTCCAGAATTCCAGATTAGAGAACTGGTTCAGGTCTGGAAATTGGATGAATGGTGTTAATTCCCAATTGTGATTAAATTAACTCTCTACACACAGAACTAGAACTTTTCTATTTTATATACAAAATGAAACCACATTACATAAATGTAAAACTGCCTATCTATTGCAGTCTTAACGGCACCATGATCAATTTGCCATCATCAAAAATATCTGTGAGTTAAAGTGGTCTACTTATCACTAATTGGTTGCACCTTCTTTTGTCAGTATCTGCCAGCACATGGCCTCTGTCACTGAGATCCAAACAATTTCTGTGGCAGCATCTTCAGCTGTCACCCCAGCCTTCAAAGATGGACACTTTCCAATAAATCTGGTGCTCCTCTCACTAAGGTCTTTTCCTATGTTGTGATAAAGGAAATATCCTCCTAGGTCTTTAATGAGCTGTCATAAGAGAGCATATTGGTTAGCGAGGGCTATTGCAATAAAATACCAGAGATTGGGTGGCCAGTCAAAACAACAGAAACTTGTTTTCCACAGTTCTGGAGGCTGGAAGTTCAAGATTACGGTAGAGTTGGGTTTGTCCAGGGGGCCTTTGTCCTCAGCTTGCAGATGGCCATCTTCTCCACATTTGATCTTAGCCAAAAAGGCCAAGAAGCCATATAATGGCCATCTTCTCATTGTGTCCCCACATGGCCTTTCCTCAGTACATGTGCACCCCTGGTGCCTCTTCCTCTTCTCATGAGGTACCCAGCACATTTAAGGTACCACCCTTATGACCTCCACTAGCTTTACCTCCTTTGGCCAGCGCCACGGCTAACTAGGCTAATCTTCCACCTGCAGCGCCGGCACTCCGGGTTCTAGTCCCAGTTGGGGCACCGGTTCTGTCCCAGTGGCTCCTCTTCCAATCCAGCTCTCTGCTGTGGCCCGGGAAGGCAGTGGAGGATGGCCCAAGTGCTTGAGCCCTGCACTCGCATGGGAGATCAGGAAGAAGCACCTGGCTCCTGGCTTCGGATTGGCGCAGCATGCCAGCTGTAGCAGCCATTTTTGGGTGTAAACCCATGGAAGGAAGGCCTTTCTCTCTGTCTCTCTCTCACTGTCTAACTCTGCCTGTCCAAAAATAAATAAATAAATAAATAACTTTACCTCCTTAAAGGTGCTATTTCCAAATGCAGTCACTCTGGGGGTTAGGGCTGCAAATATGAATCTAAAGTACACGCTTCAGTCCATAACACACCCTTTGTTAATATGTGTTAACTTTCATATAGCAGACCTCATGAGGCAGTGAATTAAAAACAATTCTCTGGCTTTTAATCTCCAAATGTTGGTTATGGTTTTTGTTTACATTGGCCTTTGTAGGCCTGGTTTGCACACATTTTAGTATTTGGAGTCCTATAACTTCAAATGATAAAATAGTATTCTGGAGCAATCCTGGAAGCTTTTCTGCTTTGCTGATTAATATCTTAAGCAAGTATTCTAAAACCCTGAGGTCATTGTTTCTATCTGTAATTTCTCCAGTGCACTCAGAAATACCCAGCTCACCCACAATCCCTATAGTTCTTACTTCAACGGTGTCCAGATATCACAGCAGCCACTTGGTCTCCAAATACTGCACCTTTCATAATAAGCCATTTATTCCATGCAAGTACAAGTAATAATCTATGTAACATTTTTCTCACGAATTTCTAACATTCCAGAAGTCATAGCTATTTCAGAGCTTACATTTCCAATAACTAAGCCTAAATTCCCATTTTTGAAGATCTTATCCTTGAATCCACTCTTGTCAAGTGTTCAGTCAGAAAAAAAGTCTATTATAGGTAATCCAAGTAAATTATCTAATAAACCAATGTCATAATGTTGAAATGGCTTTCTTTACAAATCTTATGGGTATCTTTCATTGGCCTATTCTAAACAAGAACATTACTGGCAAACGATTCTAGGAAATTTTGTCCCCAGATTTCCAACCTCCTTTGCAACAAGGGGGACACTGAATATCAATAAACAGGGACCAGCATTGTGCCACAACAGGTTAAGACCCTGCCTGTGATGCCAGCATCACATGTGAGTGTCAGTTCAAGTGCCAGCTGCCCCACTTCTGATCCAGATCTTTGCTAATACATCTGGAAAGGTAGCAGAAAATGACCCAAGTATTGGTCCCCAGACACCCAAGTGGGAGGCCCAGATGGAGTGCCAGGCTTCAGCTTTTTCCAGCTTTGGCCATTGTGGCCATTTGGGGAGGGAAACAGAAGATGGAAAATATCTCTCTCTCTCTCTCTCTCTCTCTCTCTGGTTCTCTGTCTCTTTCTCTCTATCTGTAACTCTGCCTTTCAAATAAATAAAAATAAAATATTTTTTAAAAATAGATATATATCTGGCACACATCTCTATCTGAAGGTTATTGGAGGATATCCTCCACAAAAATGAACTAAATAAAAAAGGAGAAGGGCCTGAGATTCTAGAAACTGAAATTCAGGACATAAGAGAAACAAAAGTACTTTCCAGAATGATAATGAAAGGAAGTGCTCACTATGGAAGTCAGTCTGGAGATTCCTCAGAAATCTGAATATAACCCTACCATAAAACCCAGCCATCCCACTCCTTGGAATTTACCCAAAGGAAATGAAATTGGCAAACAAAAAATCTGTCTGCACCCTAATGTTTATTGCAGCTCAATTCACAATAGCTAAGACCTGGAATCAACCCAAATGCCCATCAACAGTAGACTGGATAAAAAAATTATGGGACATGTACTCTAAAGAAACTATACAGCAGAAAAAAAAAAAAAACACAATGAAATCCGGTCATTTGCAACAAAATGGAGGAATGTGGAAAACATCATGCTGAGTTAATTAAGCCAGTCCCAAAGGGACAAATACCATATGTTCTCCCTGATCAGTGACAACTAACCAAGCACCAAAAAGGAAACCTGTTGAAGTGAAATGGACACTATGAGAAACAGTGACTTGATCAGCCCTTGTCCTGACTGTTGATGTACAATTTAATACTTTATCCTTTTTAGTATTTTTTTTGTTCTACTTAATACTATTGGTTGAACTCTGTAATTAACACACAATTATTCTTAGGTGTTTAAATTTAACTGAAAAGTGATCCCTGTTAAATATGAGTGGGAATAAGAGAGGGAGGAGATGTACAATTTGGGACACGCTCAATTGGACTTGTCTCAAATGGTGGAGTTAGAAATGTGCCAGGGGATTCCCATCAAGGTTGCATGTACCAATGCCATCACACTAGTCCAAGTGATCAATTGCAGTTCACAATTGATCATAATGATAGGATTAAGAGTCAAAGGGATCACACAAACAAGACTAGTGTCTGCTAATACTGATAGAATAAAAAAGGGAGAGAACGATCCAACATGGGAAGCGGGATACACAGCAGAATCATAGAATGGCAAATGTCCTAAACAGCTCTCTGGCCTCAGAATCGGCCCTTAAGGCATTCAGATCTGGCTGAAGAGCCCATGAGACTATTATGAGACTATTTTAGGCATGGAAAGCCAAGACACTCTGGCAAAAAAAAAAAAAAAAATCTAAATGAAAGATCTCCTTGAGTGAGATCCCAGTGCAAAGAATGGGCCATCCCATCAAAGAAGGAGGTACCTTTCTCTGAAGGGAGGAAAGAACTTCCACTTTGACTATGACCTTGTCTAAATAAGATTGAAGTCAGCGAACTCAAGAGGCTTCCATCGCCTTGGCAACTCATGGCTAGAGCCTAGGGAGATTACTGACGCCATAAGCAAGAGTGTCAAATTGTTAAGTCAACAACAGGAGTCACTGTGTACTTACTCCTTATGTAGGATCTCTGTCCTTAATGTGTTGTTCAATGTGAAGTAATGCTATAACTATTACTGAAACAGTATTTTACACTTTATGTTCTGTGTGGGTGCAAACTGATGAAAGCTTTACTTAATATATACTAAATTGATCTTCTGTATATAAAAAAAAAGAAAAGAAGTGCTAGGATGACATCTCTATTTGCTGCCTACAGAGCAGTCAGCCCAGATTAGATCAGGGGGATAAAGGAATTTAAGAAAGATCTCATGGTAAACAAATGAAACATACAGAATAGTGTGAATATATTAATAGGATTTGTACCGTTCTGTTGGAAAGATAAGAAAGAACTATGTACAAGCAAAGATACATAAAATCTAAACAAATGAAAAAGCAAGGCAATAATTAACTCCAGGAAAAACAAAAAGTAAACTACTCAGTTTAATGAAGAGTAGTTATAGTCAAAACATTAAAAACACTATGAGTTTAATCAAAATTACATTACAATGATGTTGGAAATGGAAGAAAGAAAATCCAAGGTTGCTGTAGAGACTGGCACTGTGGCATAGTGGGTAAAGCCACCACCTGCAGTGCTGGCATTCCACATGGGCACCCGTTCAAATCCTAGTTGCTCCACTTCAAATCCAGCTCTCTGCTATGACACGGGAAAGCAGGAAGATGGCCCAAGTCCTTGGGCCCCTGCACCCACATGGGAGACCCAAAAGAAGCTCCTGGCTCTGGCTTCCTTGCAGTCACTTAGGGAGTTGGATCAGCAGGTGGAAGACCTCTCTCTCTCTTTCTGCCTCTCTTTCTCTGTATAATTCTGACTTTCAAATAAATAAATAAATCTTAAAAAAAAAAGATGGTTGTATAAGAAAGTTAAATTCTCAGGGCAGGCATTGTAGTGCAGCAAATTAAGCTGCCATTTGGAACAACTACATTTGTTATTGGATTGCTGGTTCAAGTCCCAGATCCTCTGTATCTGATCCAAATTCTTCATAATATGCCTGGGAAGGCAGTGGGTATTGGCCCAAGGACCTGGATCCCTACCACTTTCAGGGGAGACCTGGATAGAGTTCTGGGTTCCTGGCTTTGGCCTGGCCTAGCCCCAACAGTTGCTGGTATTTTGGAATCAGCATATGGAAGATCTTTCAGGGGGCGGAGCCAAGATGGTGGAATAGTGAGGGTGCGCACCGATAGTCCGGAAAAATTTAGTTTAATAAAAGTGGAGTTATGGTAGCCTCAGAAAAAGGATCAGGAAATAATTGCAGAGGAAACTCTTCTGGATCTAGTGGCTGTGACTCGGAAGACCTACTGGGAGAACAAGGTCGCCCACCACATGGAAGCCGAGCCGCGGGAGCCACAGGGTCTGCGCGCCAGTGCAGGAAGGGGAGTGGATGTCACACAGACACCAGCGGGGAGAGTTGGGACACCCAGGGCTCTGAGTCCACACATCAGCACTGGAAGGGGAGGTGAGCTCAGTAACATGAGACACTGGCGGGGAAATGGCGGTCAGAATCTAGAGGGGAGCAGGAAAGTTCACCAGACTGACTACAGGAGAGAAGGAAAAAAGGTGGGGGGTTTCTCTCTCCGCCAACCTTGCAAAGGTTGCAAGGTTGCAAGGTTTGCAAGAGTTTGCAAGAGTTTGCAAGGTTTGCAAGAGACAAAGAGCAGGCCCCCACTCTGGATTTATATAACAACAGTGGGGAGCTAAGGAACTGAGTCACTACAACTCAGTAACCTAGGCAACCCAGTGGGAGCCCAGAGGAGAAACAGAGCCTGCACAGACTCTTTGGGTAGAAGCCAGAGATCGGAAGCTAAATACCGTCAATTCTGCACAGCCGTGCAGTGCGGTATTACTTACCTCCTGAATAAATAAATAAAATAAAAAAATAAATAAAAGGAATAAAAGGAGAAAGATTTACCATGCATAACCTGAGGGTGTCACCTTTGCACACCCGTAACCCAGAAGAACCAAGCAGAGCTCTCAGGCCACACCCATCTCAAGCCTCCAAGGCTCCTCCAACAGCAGTCCACTTAACACAGACATAGTATAAAATAAAAAAAAAATAAAATAAAAGCACAGTGATGAAAGAAGAATTAACTATGCCAAGCAACAAACACAGAAATCGAGGGAACAAGATCAACGATGACACTATGATGCCTCCAAATAAACAAAACACCCCAAACCAAGATTATGAAGATGATGAGATAGAAGAAATGCAAGATACGGATTTCAAAAACTTTATGATAAGAACATTTAGAAGTTTTCAAAAGCAAATCCTTGAACTACAGAAATCCTTATTGGACATGATTGAAAATCTCTCTCGTGAAAATGAAATTTTAAGGAAGAATCAAAATAAAACGCAGAAACTAGTAGAACAGGAAAGTGTGATAGTGAAGAGAAATCAAAATGAAATGAAGAGCTCAATAGATCAAATGACAAACACATTAGCGAGCCTTAAAAACAGAATGGGTGAAGCAGAAGAGAGAATATAGGACTTAGAAGACAGAGAACAGGAAAACATACAGTCAACCCAAAGAAAAGAAGAGGAAATTAGAAATCTAAAAAATATTGTTGGCAATCTACAGGATACTATTTAAAAAACCAACATTCGAGTTCTAGGAGTTCCTGAAGGCATGGAGAGAGAGAAAGGATTAGAAGGCCTTTTTAGTGAGATACTAGCAGAGAACTTTCCAGGTTTGGAGAAGGACAGAGACATCCTAGTACAGGAAGCTCATAGAACCCCCAGTAAACATGACCAAAAGAGATCCTCACCACGACACGTGGTAATTAAACTTACCACAGTGAAACATAAAGAAAAGATCCTAAAATGTGCAAGAGAGAAACATCAGATTACTCTCAGAGGATCTCCAATTAGACTCACAGCAGACTTCTCATCAGAAACACTACAGGCTAGGAGGGAATGGCAAGACATAGTGCTAAGAGAGACAGGTGCTAAGAGAGAAAAATTGCCAGCCCAGAATATTATATCCTGCCAAGCTCTCATTTGTGAATGAAGGTGAAATAAAGACCTTTCATAGCAAACAGAAATTGAAAGACTTTGTGGCCACTCGTCCGGCCCTGCAAAAGATACTTAAAGATGTGCTACACTCAGAAACACAGAAACACGGCCATCAATATGAAAGAAGGTAAACGAAGAACACCTACCAGTAAAAGAGCATGGGAAGCTCAAAGCATATACTAGAAAATATCTCTGGGAAAATGGCAGGGCAAAGTCACTATGTATCAGTAGTCACATTAAACATTAATGGTCTTAACTCTTCAGTTAAAAGACCCCGATTGGCTGATTGGCTCAAGGAACACAACCCAACTATTTGTTGCCTGCAAGAAACACATCTCTCTAACAAAGATGCATGCAGACTGAAAGTGAAAGGTTGGAAAAAGATATTCCATGCCAACAGAAACCAAAAAAAAGCAGGTGTAGCCATATTAATATCAGACAAAATAAACTTTAATACAAAAACTGTTAAGAGAGACAAAGAGGGACACTATATAATGATTAAGGGTTCAATTCAACAGGAAGATGTAACTATTATAAATGTATATGCACCTAATTACAGGGCACCGGTCTATTTAAAAGATATGTTAAGGGACTTAAAGGGAGACTTAGATTCCAATACAATAGTACTGGGGGACTTCAATACTCCACTCTCAGAAATAGATAGATCATCCGGACAGAAGATCAACAAGGAAACAGCAGATTTAATTGACACTATTGCCCAAATGGATCTAACAGATATCTACAGAACTTTCAACCCTACATCTACAGACTTCACATTCTTCTCAGCAGTGCATGGAACCTTCTCTAGGATTGATCACATACTAGGCCATAAAGCAAGTCTCAGCAAATTTAAAAGAATTAGAATCATACCATGCAGCTTCTCAGACCACAGCGGAATGAAGCTGGAAATTAGCAACTCAGGAAACCCTAGAAAGTATGCAAACACATGGAGACTGAACAACATGCTCCTGAATGAACACTGGGTCATTCAAGAAATCAAAAGAGAATTCAAAAACTTTCTGGAAGTAAATGAGGATAACAACACAACATATCAAAACTTATGGGATACAGCAAAAGCAGTATTGAGAGGCAAATTTATAGCAATAGGTGCCTATATCAAGAAATTGGAAAGGTACCAAACAAATGAGCTTTCAGTGCATCTCAAGGATCTAGAAAAACTGCAGCAAACCAAACCCAAATCTAGTAGGAGAAGAGAAATAATTAAAATCAGAGAAGAAATTAACAGGATTGAAGCAAAAAAAAATTACAAAAAAACAGCCAAGCAAGAAGCTGGTTTTTTGAAAAAATAAACAAAATTGACACCCCATTGGCCCAACTAACTAAAAAAAGAAGAAAAAAGACCCAAATCAATAAAATCAGAGATCAAAAAGTAAATGTAACAACAGACACCACAGAAATAAAAAGAATCATCAGAAATTACTACAAGGACTTGTATGCCAGCAAACAGAAAAATCTATCAGAAATGGATAGATTCCTAGACACATGCAATCTACCAAAATTAAACCATGAAGACATAGAAAACCTAAACAGACCCATAACTGAAACAGAAATTGAAACAGTAATAAAGGCCCTCCCAACAAAGAAAAGCCCAGGACCAGATGGATTCACTGCTGAATTCTACCAGACATTTAAAGAAGAACTGGCTCCAATTCTTCTCAAACTATTCAGAACAATCGAAAAAGAGGGAATCCTCCCAAATTCTTTCTATGAAGCCAGTATCACCTTAATCCCTAAGCCAGAGAAAGATGCAGCACTGAAAGAAAATTACAGACCAATATCCCTGATGAACATAGACGCAAAAATCCTCAATAAAATTCTCGCCAATAGAATACAACAACACATCAGAAAAATCATCCACCCAGACCAAGTGGGATTTATCCCTGGTATGCAGGGATGGTTCAACATTCGCAAATCAAATGTGATTCACCACATTAACAGACTGCAAAAGAAAAACCATATGATTATCTCAATAGATGCCGAGAAAACATTCGATAAAATTCAACACCCTTTCATGATGAAAACTCTAAGCAAATTGGGTATAGAAGGAACATTCCTCAATATAATCAAAGCAATTTATGAAAAACCCACGGCCAGCATCCTATTGAATGGGGAAAAGTTGGAAGCATTTCCACTGATATCGGGCACCAGACAGGGATGCCCAGTCTCACCACTGCTATTTAACATAGTTCTGGAAGTTTCAGCCAGAGCCATCAGACAAGAAAAAGAAATTAAAGGAATACAAATTGAGAAGGAAGAAGTCAAACTATCCCTCTTTGCAGACGATATGATTCTTTACTTAGAGGATCCAAAGAACTCTACTAAGAGACTATTGGAACTCATAGAGGAGTTTGGCAAAGTGGCAGGATATAAAATCAATGCACAAAAATCAACAGCCTTTGTATACACAAGCAATGCCACGGCTGAGAAAGAACTGCTAAGATCAATCCCATTCACAATAGCTACAAAAACAATCAAATACCTTGGAATAAACTTAACCAAGGACGTTAAAGATCTCGAATGGAAAAATCTTCCATGCTCATGGATTGGAAGAATCAACATCATCAAAATGTCCATTCTCCCAAAAGCAATTTATAGATTCAATGCAATTCCAATCAGGATACCAAAGACATTCTTCTCAGATCTAGACAAAATGATGTTGAAATTCATATGGAGGCACAAGAGACCTCGAATAGCTAAAGCAATCTTGTACAACAAAAACAAACCCGGAGGCAACACAATACCAGATTTCAGGACATTCTACAGGGCAGTTGTAATCAAAACAGCATGGTACTGGTACAGAAACAGATGGATAGACCAATGGAACAGAATTGAAACACCAGAAATCAACCCAAACATCTACAGCCAACTTATATTTGGTCAAGGACCTAAAACCAATTCCTGGAGCAAGGACAGTCTATTCAATAAATGGTGCTGGGAAAACTGGATTTCCACGTGCAGAAGCATGAAGCAAGACCCCTACCTTACACCTTACACAAAAATCCACTCAACATGGATTAAAGACCTAAATCTATGACCTGACACCATCAAGTTATTAGAGAACATTGGAGGAACCCTTCAAGATATTGGCACAGGCAAAGAGTTTCTGGAAAAGACCCGGGAGGCACATGCAGTCAAAATCAAAATCAACTATTTTGTGATTGTATCAAATTGAGAAGTTTCTGTACTGCAAAAGAAACAGTCAGGAGAGTGAAGAGACAACCAACAGAATGGGAAAAAATATTTGTAAACTATGCAACAGATAAAGGGTTCATAACCAGAATCTACAAAGAGATCAAGAAACTCCACAAAAACAAAACAAACAACCCACTTAAGAGATGGGCCAAGGACCTCAATAGACATTTTTCAAAAGAAGAAATCCAAATGGCCAACAGACACATGAAAAAATGTTCAAGATCACTAGCAATCAGGGAAATACAAATCAAAACCACAATGAGGTTTCACCTCACCCCAGTTAGAATGGCTCACATACAGAAATCTACCAACAACAGACGCTGGCGAGGATGTGGGGAAAAAGGGACACTAACCCACTGTTGGTGGGAATGCAAACTGGTCAAGCCACTATGGAAGTCAGTCTGGAGATTCCTCAGAAACCTGAATATAACCCTACCGTTTGACCCAGCCATCCCACTCCTTGGAATTTACCCAAAGGAATTTAAATTGGCAAACAAAAAAGCGGTCTGCACCCTAATGTTTATTGCAGCACAATTCACAATAGCCAAGACCTGGAACCAACCTAAATGCCCATCAACGGTAGACTGGATAAAGAAATTATGGGATATGTACTCTTTAGAATACTATACCGCAGTAAGAAACAACAAAATCCAGTCATTTACAACAAAATGGAGGAATCTGGAACACATCATGCTGAGTGAAGTAAGCCAGTCCCAAAGGGACAAATACCATATGTTCTCCCTGATCGGTGACAACTGACTGAACACCAAAAAGGAAACCTGTTGAAGTGAAATGGACACTATGAGAAACGGTGACTTGATCAGCATAGCCCTGACTGTTAATGAACAACTTAATACATTATCCCTCTTAGTAGTTTTTTTTTTTGTCTGTTCTACTTAATATGACTGGTTTAATTCTGTAATTAATACACAGTTATTCTTAAGTGTTGAAATTTAACTGAAATGTGATCCCTGTTAAACATAAGAGTGGGAATAAGAGAGGGAAGAGATGTACAATTTGGGACATGCTCAAGCTGACTTGCCCCAAATGGTAGAGTTAGAAACATACCAGGGGACTCCAATTCAATCCCATCAAGGTGGCATCTCACTAGTCCAAGTGATCAATTTCAGTTCACAATGCCATCTCACTAGTCCAAGTGATCAATTTCAGTTCACAATTGATCATATCGAAAGGACTAAGAGTCAAAGGGAGCACATAAACAAGTCTAGTACCTGCTAATACTAACCGATAGAATAAATAAAGGGGAGAGTGATCCAACATGGGAAGCGAGATACTCAGCAGACTCATAGAATGGCAGATGTCCTAAACAGCACTCTGCCCTCAGAATCAGCCCTAAAGCCATTCCGATCTGGCTGAAAAGCCCATGAGAGTATTTCAGGCATGGAAAGCCAAGACACTCTGGCAAAAAAAAAAAAAAAAATGAAAGATCTCTGTGAGTGAGATCCCAGTGGAAAGAACAGGTCTTCAAAGAAGTAGGTACCTTTCTCTGAAGGGAGGAGAGAGCCTCCCCTTTGACTATGACCTTGTCTAAACAAGATAAGAGTCAGAGAACTCAAGGGGCTTCCATAGCCTTGGAAACTCATGACAGGAGCATAGGGAGATTACTGATGCCATAAACAGGAGTGTCAATTTGTAAAGTCAACAACAGGAGTCACTTTGCACTTACTCCTCATGTAGGATCTCTGTCCTTAATGTGCTGTACATTGAGATTTAATGCTATAACGAGTACTCAAACAGTATATTTCACTTTGTGTTTCTATGGGGGTGCAAACTGTTGAAATCTTTACTTAATGTATACTAAACTGATCTTCTGTAAAAAAAAAAAAAAAAGAAATTATCAATTCCCAACTTGACTCTCACTGGGATTAAACATGACAATAGGTCTGATCTGGTTTCATCATCATTTAAAAAATCATCTATTATTTTTCACTTTATGTTTCTGTGTGGGAGCAAACTGTTGAAATCTTTACTTAATGTATGCTAAACTGATCTTCTGTATATAAAGAGTATCAAAAATGAATCCTCATGTGAATGGAAGGGGAGAGGGAGTGGGAAAGGGGAGGGTTGCAGGTGGGAGGGGTGGAGGGGAAGCCATTGTAATCCATAAGCCGTACTTTGGAAATTTATATTCATTAAATAAAAGTTAAAAAAAAGATCTCTCTCTCTCTCTCTCTCTCTCTCTGCCTTTCAAGTAAACTTTTTAAAGATTTATTTATTTTTTTGAAAGGCAGAGTTACACAGAGAGAAGAAGCACAGAGAGGGAGAGAGACACAGAAAGAGACCTTCCATCTACTGTTTTACTCCCCAGACAGCCACAATGGCCAGGTCATGGCCGGCCCAAATCCAGGAGCCAGGAGATTCTTCCACGTCTCCCACATGGATGCAGGGGCCCAAGCACTTGTTCTGTCTTCCACTGCTTTCCCAGGTGCATTAGCAGGGTGCTGGATTAGAAATGGAGCAGCTGAGTCTTGAACCGGAGCACAAATGGGATGCTGGCATCACAGGCAGTGGCTTTACCTGCTTTATCACAATGCTGGCCCCAAAATAAGTATATATATTTTTTTAAAAGTTAAGTTTTCACCTGCTGGATAAGGAGGATAGGTTAGTCGTATAGTGATTAAACCATAAGTATTAATATAAAAATTTTTATTTCAGAATTGGAGGTAAATACTAGAATAAGGAGCTAAAATATGTAAAAGTAATAGATTCTAGACAGTGATTAGCAGAGATCCAGATGGGGTAGAAAACAAGCTTTTCATTTTTCTCATGAGCCTTGTAGAACTACTTGACTATTAAAACTGTACACATGTGTTGGAAAACACAGTATCTATTTTTAACATACTGGATGAGAGATGAGAGACAACAAACAGTTTGTATCTAGTGCTCCTCCAAGTTTAATTTGCATACATATAACCTGGGGTCTTGTTAGAATTGACAGCTGCCTCAGCAGCTCTGGGGTGGGATCTAAATTCTACATTTCCTTCAAGTTCCCAGTTCTTTCTGTCAGTGCTACTGGCCCATATGCCATACTTCAAGGAACAAAGTTATATGCTGCTCTTTGTATACATAGAGAAGTAACTAGAGGGACGCCAAGGATAAAAGAAAGATATTTAATGTAAGAGGTTCTATTGTACCTCCATTACTCTCTCCCCACTATTTCTGCCTGAAAATCTACTCATGCTTCAATATTTCATTCAAATGTCACCTCCTCTGTGAAATGTCCCTCAGCTTCCACCTCCTCACAGTCTCAAGCAAAATTAATTATTTCCCTGTTTGGGGCTTCCATAAAAATCTCTGACAGCACTTGTCTCATTGTGTTGTTACAGTTATTATCTTGCCTGCTTCACCCACTAGACTTGGAAACATAAGCCATGACTTGTTTCCTTCAAATCTGTGAAACTCTTGAATTTAGCATAGATATTAGAATATTGAAGCTTAAATAATTACTTAGAAGAAACAAATCACTAATGACTAAACATTGTGACAAATTATAACCACTGGAAGTAAGACAGGTACACATTCACTGGTGACAACACAGAAGGAAATTCTATATTTGGTAGGAAGCTGATGACCACATAAATCTCCTCCTAGAAGTCCATGCTTCTATTCCCTGGATGCTATGAAATATTATTTCCAAGGGAATCATGCTTTCTTAATTTATTGTAAGGATTTTTTTTCAGATTTTAATGTCTGGTTACATTTGATTCCCTATTAGGAAACAAAATTCTTTAATATGGTCTTAATAGACTTAGGAAACTATACATGGTTTTAGCTGTTAAAGTTATTCTGGCACATTTCAGATCCTATAATCAAAACTGACCTCAACTTGGCAGCCTCCGCACCCTAAATTACAGAAATGAAAAGAAAGCCAACACTCATTCTAATTAGGGTCATAATCAGCTGTTAGCAATGGCAAATGAGCCCAGAGAGGGTACCCTGCCAGCACAATTTTTAAATAGCAGGAAGTTCATTAAGATAAGAGAAGAGTACCAAGATGCTGACTTGAACTTTGTTCCAACTAGTGCTGGGAGGTGGGACGTGCTGGCCTCAAATGGATCTGCCTCTCCAGTGTCTGGGTTTAAGGCTACAGATGTCTGCAGATGCAGAAGTAAATGATCATGATTAGGAAAGAAATTAGGAAAATAAACAAAGCATCAGAGGAAGGAGCTGAGGCAGCTGATGTTCTGCCATCTGCCAAGATTTAGACTCCAGTTTTATTCCAAGGTCTGGAAGGGAACTTGCAAATCAATTACTAGTCAGCCGTTTCATGCTTGGATGTACATGAAAATCACCTAGATGCTTTATAAAAAGTATTGATGTTCAAGTGCCACAACCAGGATTCTGAGACAGCAGGTCTGGGCTGGGGTCTAGGTCTCAGGGCCATTAATTTGCCCAAGTTCACCCAAATTTTGTTTATTATGTTTTTGTTATATTACTATGTTTTTGTTATTATATTATATTGTTTTGTTATTACATTATATTTTTATATATATGGAAAGCCAAGACACTCTGGCAAAAAATAAAAAAATGATCTAATGAAAGATCTCTGTGAGTGAGATCCCAGTGGAAAAAATGGGCATATTTTTGTTATTAGTTAGAGATGGTCATTGCACCTGGTTATATATCGGCTTCCCTCTCCTGAGCTTCTGTAGTAACCAGAGGCAATACATAAACAGCTCCACTCTGGGATGTTTTTCATCATGAGATCAAGAGCACCCTCAAAACCACATGTGGCTCAATGCAACTAGAGGGACTGAGTCAAAAGAGCATTGTCTCCAACAGGTGGAATTTTGTCCATTCCCTACCACTTACATCACAGGCCAGAAGGTTCTGAATAAGGTCTGGGAAAAGTAATCATTCTGCAGTTTCTACTGGCCAGTTTTATCCTGTAACCAAAGGCAAAGCAATGTGTTGCATGCTTGCTAAGTGTGCATGCCTCCCCAACACACACACACATACACACACAAACTAACTATAACTCACAGCTAGAACTAGACAGCTCTCTCAAGCCATCTGCAACTGTCCCTGAAACACAAAATCATTGACACATGCCATTTTCTTGCAAATATCAATACTTAATTACATCTGACCTTGATAAATATCTTGACATCTGTATTATAATTTAAAACAAAAACAAGTCAGCTAATTATTTTAAAGATATTCCAAAAAAAACCCCATCATAACCCATTATCATAACCATGAAAGGATATGTCATCACTACAGGGATGTGGAACCCACGCACCCATTGTGGGTGCTACTTGGCAGTGACCCCTCAGGGCTCAAATCTCTCAGACATCACTCTTCTTAGTCACTTGATGTTTCAACATCCTGAAAACTGTTATTTCATGTTTTCTCTGGGTTTTTTTTTTTTTTGGTTGCTTCTGACAAAAGTTAAACACAGTTTCTATTACTTCATGTTAACCCAAAAGGGAAGCCTTGGGTGCAGTTACAACAAAAAAAGAGCACATATTAAATGTATCGAGAGAAAATAAAATTGCTTCCTCACTGTCCGCACTAGATTCAAGGGGAAAATGAGTCAGAGGCTATTATCTTCACCTTACATAGAGTATTCTGACAACCAGATTTCCACAGTTCTAAGCAGTGGCAATTACTACACACACATTGATCTGAAAGTCAGTTTGGAAGGTTTGATGAGAGACCCACCACATTGAACATACACCCAACTGTAAGGCACACCATGAAAAACATTTCAAATTCTTTATTTGAGAGACAGAGAGAGAAAAAGAGATGGTCAGAGAGAGCTCCCATCCATTGGTTCACACCACAAAGCCCACAATGCCCTGGTTGAAGCCAGGAGCCAAGAACTCAATCCAGGTCTCCCATATCAGTGGCAGGAACCCAATTACTTGAGTTATCACTGCTGCCTCCCAGGGTCTGCATTGGCAGGAAGCTGGAGTCAGGAATCACAGCCAAGAATCAAACCCAGTTACTCCAATGAGGGTGTCTTATCTGGTAGGCTAAATACCTGCCACCTTAGGATCCCAAATGTTCTAAGCGGTGGTTAGGTTGGTCAGAGTATTTCAGTCACACTGTGGATAAAAGAGATTTCTGTGACCTTTCTAAGTTCCTGATCAATATGTATAACCTGTTTTTATTGGAAAAATTGGTCCCAAGCAAAAACATAACCTCCTTCTTCCTCATGCCATCCTCTGGAACTCAAGGTTACTTGGGTGACAAAGTCCAGATCACATGAAGGAAGGGCATTTATGATGCTGAGGGCATTTCTCCCCTATTTCATTAGTGGCTCTCTAGTGCATTGGAGTTCCCTGGGGGGCATGTTACGACACGTTATTGGACCCCACTCCAGAGCGTCATGGGTCATGAGTCCAAGATGGAGTCTCAGAATTTGCATTTCATTTCTAACAGGCTTCCAGGTGATGCTAATGCAGCTGGACCTGGGACCATACACTTCTCTGCAGCTTTCTTGGTCATACACCAACAAGGATGCAAGAGCAAAAACCTTGCTGTCTTGGGAACACCACACCCTGGTCTAGGTTTGGTGATAAGTGGAAGTTGACTTTATATATACAAGGCAATTTGTAAGCCAGACATTCCCAATTTGAAGAACGCCATCCTGAGGACACATAATCTTGTCACCTATAGTTCTAATACACTTTACATATTTAACTGTTAAGGAAAAAAAAAAGAACTCCATCCAGGCTTCCCATGTAGGTGTCAGAGGCCCAAGATTAAGATTGCCATCTTCCTATGGAAAGCCAAGACACTATGGCTAAAAATGACCTAAATGAAAGATCTCTGTGATTGAGATCCCAGTGGAAAGAATGGGCCATCAAAGAAGGAGGTACCTTTCTCTGAAGGGAGGACAGAACTTCCACTTTGATTATGGACATATCTAAATAAGGTCAGAGTTTGTGAATCATAAATAAGAGTGTCAATTGTTTTTGTTTTACTGTTTGAATACTAGTTTTACCGTTAATTTGCATAGTACAACACATTAATGACAGAGATCCTACATGAGGAGTAAGTGCACAGTGACTCCTGTTGTTGATTTAATAATTGACATTCTTATGTATGACGTCAGTAATCACCCAAAACTCTTGTCATGAGCTGCCAAGGCTATGGAAGCCTCTTGAGTTCATAAACTCTGACCTTATTTAGACAAGGCCACAAGCAAAGTGGAAGTTCTCTCCTCCCTTCAGAGAAAGGTACCTCCTTCTTTGATGGCCCGTTCTTTCCACTGGGATCTCACTCCCAGAGATCTTTCATTTAGGTCATTTTTTATTTTTTGCCAGAGTGTCTTGGCTTTCCATGCCTGAAAAACCCTCCTGGGCTTTTTAGCCGGATCTGAATGTCTTAAGGGCTGATTCTGAGGCCAGAGTGCTATTTAGGACATCTGCCATTCTATGAGTCTGCTGTGTATCCCGCTTCCCATGTTGGATTGTTCTCTCCCTTTTAATTCTATCAGTTACTATTAGCAGATGTTGGTCTTGTTTATTCGATCCCTTTGACTCTTAGTCCTATCATTATGATCAATTATGAACTTAAATTGATCACTTTGACTAGTAAGATGGCATTGGTACATGCCACCTTAATGGGATTGATTTGAAATCCCATGGCACGTTTCTAGCTCTACCATTAGGTGTAAGTCTGAGTGAGCATGTGCCAAACTGTACATTTCCTCCCTCTCTTATTCCCACTCTTATATTTAACAGGGATCAATTTCCAGTTAAATTTAAACACCTAAGAATATCTGTCCTTACGTTGTTTTACTATGCGAATTAATGGTAAAACTAGTCTTCAAACAGTACTTTATACTTTGTGTGTCTGTGTGGGTGCAATCTGTTGAAATCTTTACTTAGTATATACTAAGTTGATCTTCTGTATATAAAAATAATCGAAAATGAATCTTAACAAAGAAGGGGATGGGAGAGGCAGTAGGAGATGGGGTGGTTTGCAGGTGGGAGGGAGGTTTTTGTTTTTGTTTTACTGTTTGAATACTAGTTTTACCGTTAATTTGCATAGTACAACACATTAAGGACAGCGATCCCACATGGGGAGTAAAACCACTATAATCCAAAAGTTGTACTTTTGAAATTTATATTTATTAAATAAAAGTTTTCTAAAAAAAAAAAAAGATGTGGTAAGCATTTGTTGGGAGAATGAGCAGCCAGATTCTAAATTAAAGTTTGTTTCCTTGATTGAAATTTCAAAGAAAAAGAAAAGATTGCCATCTTCCATGGCCACACTATAGGGGAAAGATTCATGTTTACACAAGAGAAGAGAAGATGCTAAGCCACTACTTTCTTCTAATCTCTTTCATTTTTATTATCCTATCATCCTAATAATTGATAACCATCGATGAAAATGGAAATTGCTGACTCCTGGAAGTAAAGGGTATTTTTATCATTATGTAACTGTTGAGGACCATTTTAGCACAAATATCATACAGTCACAATTCCACCAGCTGTGTCTAACCCCTAGTTGTTGGTGGTGTCAATAGGTAACTGCAGGAGGCTGAGAACCCTCACACCTCCCTCACTTTCTCCCTGCACAGCCTGCCACCTCTTGGTCTTCCAGCCTCAGACAGCTTCTTGCACCTGACCCATTTAGCTGAGGAGACAGATAGCCAAAAAAAAAAAATTGAGGCAACAAAATTGGTGAAGATCTTATATTTGTTGTGCTTACCTTTTAGTAAATTAAAGAAAAATTATTCACCAATCAAATGATCTGGAATTTAAGCCTTATACTTGGTTTAAAGCATTTTTAAGATAAGTTGTTTTCATACTTCAATGTATATTATAATTACCAGGAGAGTAAAGCTAGGGATGTGTATTTTTAAATTATTTTTTATCGATAGATTTTATTTTAGAACAATTTTAAATGACAGAAAAACTAAGGCAATAGTATAGAAAGTTACTGTACTCTTATACCCTATACGCACCTATTCATACACTTCCTTCTATCAACATCTTACATTAATTAGTATGATATATTTGTTACAATTAAGGAACCAATATTGATACACTACTGTTAACCAAAGTCCATATGGTTTATTCAGATTTCCTTAGATTATATTGAATGTTTCCTTTCTGTTCTAGAGTCTCATTCAGGATTCCACATGCTATACAATCAGCCCTCTGTATCCCTGGTTTCCACATCCACGAATTCAAACAAATCTGGATAAAAGATATTTGGAAAAGGAAATTTTATCTGCAATGAACATGCACAGATTTTTTTCTTGCCATTTTCCCCTAAACAACCATTTTCATAGCATCCACTTTGCTTAACGTATCAGAAGTGATCTAGAGACGACTTAGAGTATCCAGGAGGATTTGCATAGATATACGAATAAACACTGCACCATTTTAATAAGTGATTTGAATACCAGCATTTTTAAGCACCTATGGGATCTGGAGCCAATCCTGCTTGAATATCTAGAGATTATTGTTTTTTACAGTTATCAGGTCATCTTTTTTATTTTAAGGACAAGAGGAAGGGAGGGACAGGGGGAGAGAGAGAGAGAGAGAGAGAGAGAGAGAATGTTCCATCTACTAGAGAGAGAGAGAGAGAATATGTTCAATCTACTGGTTCATTCCTCAAGTGGCTGAAACAGTCAGGTCTGGGCTTGGCTGAAGCCAGGAGCCATGAACTCCATCCAGGCCTCCCATGTAGGTGTCAGGGGCCCAAGCACGTGGGCCAACTTCTGCTGCCTTCCCAGGTGCATTATCAGGAAGCTGGCTTGGAAAGAGTGTGATAGGACTCAAACCAGCACTCTGGTAATGTGACAGTGGCATTGTAAGTGATAGCTTAACCCACTGTGCTACAATGCCACCCCCAGTTATCACGTCTTCTTATGCTCCTTTGTCTGAACTTTGTTTGGAGGGAGGCTTCTGTCATATGATTTTTCTTTCTCAGAGACAGAGAGATAGAAAAAGCAAGATCCCATCTACTGTTCACTCCCCAAATGCCCACTGAGGCTGAAGCCTTGAACCCATCCCATGTCTCCCATGAAGGCAACAGGAACCCAACTACTCCGACCATCATTGCACTCCCATAGCCTTCCTTAGTAGGAAGCTGACATCAGGAGCTGAAGGTGGGACTCAAACCCAGGCCCTCCCATATGGGACACAGGTGCCTTAAACTGCAAGGCCAAATGCTTGCCCCAAGCATTTCCTTTTTTTTGATAGCCCTGACAGTTTGAAGGAATACTGGACAAATATTTTCTAGGATGGCTCTCTACTACAATTTGTCTGAAATTTTTCTCATGTGGTTGGGTTACAAGTTTTGGGGAGGATCACATTTTCAGGACATCATATCAAGGATACATAATACAACAGGATTTAAAACTGTTATTAACATTGATCATTTTACTTAAATAACGTTAGACAGATTTCTACACTGAAAAGTTACTATTTTCCCCTCTTTCCATATTGTCCTCCTTGGAAGGAAGTCACTATGTGTAGCCCACACTCAAAGAGTGGGGAGTTACCCTCCCTATCTTTTAAAATGAAATCTTAGGGGCTGGAAGTGTGGCACAGCATCCATACAGTGATGCCAGCATCCCATAGAGGCACCAGTTTCAGTTCTGGCTGTTCCATCTCCAATCCAACTCACTACAAATGTGCCTGGGAAAGCAGTGGAAGATGGCCCAAATACTTGGGCTCCTGTCATCCACGTGGGAGACACAGACAGGACTCCTGCTGTGGTCTGGTCCAACCCTAAAGGTTGCATTCATTTGGGGAGTGAATCAGTGAATGGAAGATCTCTGTTTCTGTCTCTTCCTCTGTCTCTGTAATTCTGCCTTCCAAATAAAGAAATAAATCTTTAAAAAAAGATTTCCACATGTCTTTGTAAATATCTACATGAGAGATTTGTCTATTTTTCTCATGGGTTAATTTATTCAGTAATTCATTATCAGTTTGGACTCACAGATATTTATTCTATACTTTGGGTAGTAATTTGGTACTACTTTATATTTTGGCTCACAGTGGCCTGGCTTTAACCATTGGGGAGGCTCTTTCAGTTGGCTCCTGTTCACCTGTGACATACCTCCATCAGTATGTCTGTGTGTGTTCAGCATTTATTTGGTTTCCAGCTGAAAAATCCTCTAGACTCATCTTAATATATATTCCTGTCCCAATCCTTGAATCAGCCATCTCTCCAAAGAACCCTGTTTCCTTTTACTGGAGAATAATATAAAACACAAGATGCAGGTGCTTGGTAGGTTCATTGCTACTGTTATTCCCTTTGGGCCACATGTAGATAGAAATCTCTCTCTCTCTCTCTCTCTCTTTGTGTGTGTGTGTGTGTGTGTGTAGGTAAATACATATATTCCTATATGTAACTAACTGCAACTATATTAAGTTAAACCTGAGTTCTTACAAATGTTTCCAACTCAAATTCATTACCACATGAATCCTTCTCTCATTTATAATCTTCCAATCCAACAGTGAGAAACTGGGCTCCCACCATCCTCTCTCCATCTACTTAATTGTTCAATTCCAGCATACTTGTACATATATAGTAGTCTCAGAATTGTTAAACTTACTCCTGGGAAAAACATTTTTTACTATATTATGGCACTTACATGCCTTTAGCCTTGCATACTCACCTGATTTCCAGAGTTACTTAGGTCAGCAGCTTTTGCCTTGCTGCTTCAGAAGGGTGCTCCACACAGGAGAAATACAGTGAGATACTCTTGTCACAGTCCGCAATCTTTCCTGTGGTTCCTGACTTCCTAAGTGATGTATTCAATTTGCATACATTAAAACTCACTCTTATGTTATAACGTTACGTGGGTTTTGATGACTAATGCATGTGCCATGTTTACATCATTACAGCACCCTACAGAACAGTTTTACTGCCCTAAATCAGCCTATTCCAGATTTCCCCACCCTCTAAGCTCCTAACAACCACTGATCTTTTTATTACCTGTGTACCTTTTCTCTTTAGAGAATGTCATATAATTGTAATCATCTAGGATGCAGTCTCTTCAGACTGTCTTCTTTCACTTACAATAAATGTCTGAGTTTCCTCCACATCTTTCATAGTTTGACAGCTCAGTTCTTTTTATGGTTGAATAATATTCCATTGTTTGACTCTGCCACAATTTGTCCATTCAACAATTAAAAGGCATCTTGGTTGCTTCTAGGTATTGGCAAGTATAAATGTAAATGCTACACACAGCTTATGTGCAAGTGTTTGTATACACTTAAGTTTTCACGGTATGTAAATACTCAGCAGTAAGACTTCTTTATGGTAAGGTATAATCATACTTGTTTTTAATATTGTAAGAAAATGCAAACAGTATTGTCTTTTGCATTCCTACCAGGAATGAATTAAGAGTTTTTGTTGCTCCACATACTCACCAACATTTGGTGTTGTCAGGATTTTTTTCTTTTTAATTTTGGCGGTGGTATTGCATCGTCTTATTTACTTATTTATTTATTTATTTATTTGAAAGGCAGAGTTACAGAGAGGCAGAGGCAGAAAGAGAGAGAGAGAGTGAGAGAGAGAGGTCTTCCTCTTCCATCTACTGGTTCACTCCTCAAACGGCCACAACGGCCAGAGCTGGGCTGAGCCAAAACCATGAGCCAGGAGTTTCTTCTGTGTCTCACATGCAGGTTCAGGGGCCCAAGCACTTGAGCCATCCTCTGCTTTCCCAGGCCATAGCAGAGAGCTGGATGGGAAGTGGAGCAGTTGGGCTTTACCGGTGATGCCACAGTAACTGCCACTACATTGTCTTAATTAATTTGCAATTCTCTAATTATAAATGATATTGAGCATTTTTTTCACATGCCACTTTGTGCATATTTCATTTTGTGTTGCCTGGGTACACTTGGTTAAGAAATCTTTATGAATAATTCTGGTTAAGACCAAGACTAGAAGGCCATCGCTCTAGATCCATCATTTGCCACATATCTCTACTTACTGCCTGTCCCCCATGAGAACATCCTAGTTGCCAATAGGAATACTTCCTCCACTTCATTTCACAGCTAATTTTTTTATTTGAAAGTCAGAGTTACAGAGAGAGGAGAGGCAGAGAAAGAGAGAGAGTTTTGCATCGATGGTTTACTCCCAAATTAGCCGCAAAGGCTGGAGCTGGGCCGATCTGAAGCCAGGAGCCAGAAGCTTCCCCTGGGTCTCCCAAGCCAGTGCAGGGGCCCAAGGACTTGAGCCTTCTTCTACTGTTTTCCCAGGCCATAGCAGAGAGCTGGATCAGAAGTGCAGCAGCTGGGACTCAAACCGGCACCCATATGGGGTAACGGCACTGCAGGCCGTGGCTTTACCCGCTACTCCACAGTGCCAGCCCCTAAACATTTTTTTGTCTTTAAAATTTCACCACTTATTCATTAGTGATTTATTTGCATAGAATAGTGATCTATTCTAAGTGAACTGGGAGGTAAACATGAGCATCCCCTTGTCTAAGGAGATCTTGGTTTATTCTGCAGTTTGATGAATTCTTAATCAGCGAAGTGTGATTCCATGCACTATGGTTACCTAGTGCACCTGCCCAGATTTCTCAGGCGAGGACATCTGGCGCCATAGCTTCCAGTTCACAATTCAGAACAAATCCTTTTCCTATGGACATATAGTTCTTTAATTAAAGAATGCATAAGCCCACTTGCAAACAGTATGACAACAATTTAGAATAAGCCTCCACACAAAAACAAGACAAACAGCTTCTCACACTAAAACACCAGCTGTTGAACAACGGCCACTGAACCACTGCTGTGTCTCTCATATGTTCTAAGAAGAAATCTTCTTTATCTCATGTTTTAGATGTCTTAGGACCTGTATGACCCACAACCTCCTGGGGACTCATTATTTCCTACACCACACTCAGAGAGATTTCCATTTTTATAGAGACGGGGGTCTTTGATCTTAGCTCTCCCAATCAGCAATACATTACTTTATATACTGAGATCCTCTTTGAGGGGACTAGAAGTTCTGTTTGCTTCCTTCTGTCTGCTTTGAAGGGTCAGAACAGAGCCACCATCACCATCACTTCACCATCATCATCATGGTCTGATCACATTACCCACTCCTAAACCTCTACAGATATAATTAACTGCCTTCTCCCTGCTCCTAAAAAGCTAGGGAGTACGTCCTTGGCGAGCAAATTCCTACTCTCTAAGTTATCGACCCAAATACTTGGCAGATTTGGGCAGCTGTGAGAGTTTTAACTTTAATTCTTTCAAATTACCTAATAATTAGCCCTCCTCCCTCCTTCTAAAGCCACCTCTGAGTTGTGTCTATTCCTGCTTTTGACCACTGATTTCTTAAAATCTGTTTTTAATCTCTTCAAATTGTTAAATATGCTTACAGTTGAACCATTTTGAAATTCTTCTTTGAACCCAGCAGTGGAAATCCAGTTTATGTCTTCTGGCTTTCTCTAAGAAGCATAACCCATCTTCTTTCCTAACTGTCATCTACCTTGCTGTATATGCAATTCTGTCTAGACAGGGACCACATTTATCTATGTGGGCCATATTATGCATTGGCCTCAATGTGAGAAATGTATACCTGTCAAATTATGGCAATTGATTATTCTTGGCTGCAATATTGACCTGAGATATGACCTTCCTCAAGTTGTGTAGATTTCTTTCTACTTCAAATGTCTCCTGTTAAACAGAAACACTGTGAAGATTAACTAATAGATTGTTCTGAAAATGCCATGGTCTATAAACATTATTATTAATGTACTGAGCTATACATATAAACAGTGATGTAAGCAAGCTGTTGACTTTTTAATTAAAAAAATTCTAGCTCAAATACTTTAATATTATCTATATTTCCCTAGCATAATGCTAGGTTAAAAAAAAAAACTAAGAGTTCATTTTCCCCAAGACAATGGCCAATACACACCAAAAGTTGTTTTAAATTACAGTTAATGTTCACATCAAAGAATTTTCTGGAATCTAAGACTAGGAGATCTTAAAGATCATTGCACTCCAGGGGCCAGCCCTGTGGCGCAGCGGGATAACGCCCTGGCCTGAAGCCCGGCATCCCATATGGGCACCGGTTCTAGTCTCAGCTGCTCCTCTTCTGATCCAGCTCTCCACTGTGGCCTGGGAAAGCAGTGGAGGATGGCCCAAGTCCTTGGGCCCCTGCACCCACATGGGAGACTCGGAGGAAGCTCCTGGCTCCTGGCTCCTGGCTTTGGGTCGACGCAGCTCCGGTCGTTGCAGCCATTTGGGGAGTGAACCAGAGGATGGAGGACCTCTCTCTCTCTCGGTCTCTACCTCTCTCTGTAGCTCTGTTCTTTAAAATAAATAAAATAAAGCTTTAAAAAGAAATCTCTATCTTAAAAAAAAAGATCATCACACAGCGCACTCCTACCTAGAACAGAACAGGTAGGAGTATTAAAGATCTGGGGTGGGGGTGGGGGGCTTGGTGCTGTGGCGCAGTGGGTTAAAGCTCTGGCCTGAAGCGCCGGCATCCCATATGGGCACAGGTTCGAGACCCAGCTGCTTCACTTCCAATCCAGCTCTCTGCTGTGGCCCAGTGCAGTGGAGGATGGCCCAAGTCTTTGGGCCCCTGCACCCTCATGGGAAACCAGGAAGAAGCACCTGGCTTCTGGCTTCGGATTGGCGCAGCTCCGGCTGTTATGGCCAATTGGGAAGTGAACCATCAGATGGAAGACCTTTCTCTCTCTCTCTGCCTCTCCTCTCTCTGTATAACTCTGACTTTCAAATAAATAAATAAATCTTAAAAAAAAATGTGGGTACCTGGTGCTGTGGCATAGTGGGTAAAGCCTCTGCCTGCAGTGCCAGCATCCTGCACGGGCACTAGTTCAAGTCTCGGCTGCTCCACTTCCCATCCAGCTCTCTGCTATGGCCTGGGAAAGCAGTAGAAGATGGTTGGGCCCCTGCACCCATATGGTGGAGACCCAGAAGAAGCTCCTGGCTCCTGGCTTCAGATCAGCACAGCTCTAGCCATTAAGGCCATTTGGGGAGTGAACCAGCAGATGAAAGACATCTCTCTTTCTACTTCTGCCTCTCTGCAACTCTGCCCTTCAAATAAAACAAATAAATCTTTTAAAAAATAAAATAAAGACCTGACCACCCAGGCTCTTGGTAAACCCTGTAAGAGCATCCTATTTCATATGGTGACCTTTTCAGGTATGTGATGGAAGCTAACTGATGCTGCCTTCTTTTAAAGGAGATGAAATCCTCCATTCAATTTTTTATTCTGTGATCTGATCTTTGGCCTGCAATCTGGAGGAAAACACAGTGAATCTAATCACTTTTACATGACAATCTTTCAACTATTTGATGACAGATGTCGGAATCACCAAATGGTTTCTCTTCTCCAGATCCCAGTTCCTTCCTGGCTTCCTGAACCCAGCCTTCATCCTGTTTGCCCTCTCAAGACAGGCCCCAGTGTCTCACAGTACATTTCAGAAGCATTACTGAAGACTGATGACAGAACTCTAGCAGCAGCTGCCCAATGGGAAACAATGCTGGGACTCACCTCCCTTCCTGTCCTCCTCCCACCAGCACAGGGGTCCAGCTGCAGGCAATGATAAGATGCTTTGCCACTGAGCCCTGCTTCGTTTCCTGAGTTCCATCCCAGAGCTTTAACTGCAGTTTGTCAGAACACCCCAGAGCCTGGTTTCCCCTTATACATCCTACCCCCTAAACCCCTGGTGTCAAATACAAGTACCAGTCAGCACCTACCTCCCCAGCCCTGCAACTGGAGGCCTCTGCCAGCTTGCACACTGATAGCTCCTTATGCTCAAGGGCTCCTTGATCAACAAGGGTTCGCCAACCTGCCTGCACATTAGATATCCCTTGGGGCCTTTACAAAGTACTGATGCTGCTACCCTACCCTTCCCCAACAGGTTCTGTTAGAATTAGGTGATGTAGGATGCAGGCATGGTACTTTCTAGAAGCTTCCAGGGAATTCCACACTATAGTCAGAGTTAAAAACCAGTGAGGAAACATGGACCTTTCCTGAGGCTACTCCTTCCCGTATGAAGATGCTTAATCTTCCTGTCTCCACTTATCAGAGCCAGTAGGTCATTCCCTAGTTATACTCCCTTCGATGCTGCCAGTCAGTATTGTAGGCATGTAATGTAGAATGCTGAATGAATAAATACGCTTGTGCTCCTTTGAGACCCACACTCGAGACGGACACCTCCCCCCTTCATCTTTGTCATCTGACAATCTTGTATCAATGCTTGCATATTCATCATGATCTTATGATCTTCATTTCCCAATCTTTATCATACTCAAGGAAATCAATGCCCACATTGACTGTGTTTCTACAACCTGGGCTCCCCCTCTTTGATCTCAACTCCAATCACTTAATCTCCACTTCCGTCAGCCACTGGCTTCCAAGTTCACATGCAGTTTATGTCATCATTCAGAGCATGTCCACCCTCTGACATGTGAAGCTCCACTATCCTGTTACAACCATTCTCTGTCCAGCTCTCTTCTTTTCACTCCCAACTCAAATCTCTTTTCTTTCAAAGTGAAACTTCAAGAAACGGTACCTTTGGCCTGCGCCACGGCTCACTTGGCTAATCCTCCACCTGCGGCGCTGGCACCCCGGGTTCTAGTCCCAGTTAGGGTGCTGGATTCTGTCCCGGTTGCTCCTCTTCCAGTCCAGCTCTCTGCTATGGCCCAGGAAGGCAGTGGAGGATGGCCAAAGTGCTTGGGCCCTACACCCACATAGGAGACCAGGAAGAAGCACTTGGCTCCCGGCTTCGGATGGGCACAGCACGCTGGCCGGAGCAGCCTTTTGGGGGGTGAACCAACGGAAGGAAGACCTTTCTCTCTGTCTCTCTCTCACTGTCTAACTCTGCCTGTCAAAAAAGTTAAATTAAATAAAAAAATAAAAATTAAAGAAACGGTACTTTTCATTGTCCAACAACCATTTTTCTCTCACCTATCTAGTCCTTAACTCAGAAAGACAAAGAGAGAGAGAGAGAGGTCTTCCATCCACTGGTTCACTCCCCCAAGTGGCTGCAATGGCCAGAGCTGGACTGATCCAAAGCCAGGAGCCAGGAGTTTCTTCTGGGTCTCCCACCCACATGGGTGCAGGGGCCTAAGGACTTGGGCCATCCTCTACTGCTTTCCCAGGCCATAGCAAAAAGTTGGATTGGAAGTGGAACAGTGGGACTCAAACTGGCACCCATATGGGATGCCAGCACTGCAGTAGTGGCTTTACCCACTATGCCACAGTGCCAGCCCCCAACATACACTTCTAGGGATACTTCTAAGTCCTCATTTGCTCGAGTGCTTTGCAGCATTGGTGCAGCACTGGTACAGCCATTCTTTCTTCCCTCAGTTTCTAGAGCCACATTTTCCTGAATCACCTGTTACTTCACTGCCACTACTTTTCAATGCCCTTTGCAGGCTCTTCTTCTGCCAGACTCTTAAATGTTGCTGGTGCCTTACTCACATTTAAATTATTTTAATCATGCCCGTTGCTTCAAACATTCAAGAGGTTCACAGAAATGTATAATATGAAGATTATCTGTGGATGTCAAAAATGTTGCACAGAAATTAACTTATCTTTTAATCCCATTTGCCATGAAATTTCAAAAGTATCCTTGTATTGCTTTTACCCAGACAACTCCAGCCCAAGCTCTTTTCCTGACATATAACTTGAATTTCCATTTACTACAACCTCCAAAAGAATATCCTGCAGTCTTTTCAAATCCAGTATGTTCAAAAATGAAGTCATTATCATCTACTCACCATCATTGGACTCTAAAGCCGAAGGGGCTGAGAACTCCATTTAGCTCAATCTATATCCTATAGTGTCAAAAACTCTAAGGACATGTGTATTTCTGCACACAAGCAACCTTGTAATTCATTCAACTCAGTATTTTCCTGGGAAGACTTTGTGGCAAGTACACCCACAATGGACCTGCACCCTGAATTTCCATCTTGGCATACCACACCACCTTAGCCCAATTGCCCAATGGAAAAAACCTACAAATTTCATATCCAAGCAGCCTCCAAGTCATAGTAGTAATTCTGCCTTCTGAAAAATCTCTTCTCCTTCAAAAATATTTATTAACCATCTACTATTTTCCAGCCACTGTGTGAGTCTAGGGACACATAACCTTGTCTCACTATCTCCGTAACAAATATCAGCCAAGGGTCAATCAGACTCACTTTGAGGGATAAAAGATCCAGAGTATAGATCTGACCTTATACAATTGTGGGAGCTGTTTAACAAGTTTATGTGCCATGTTGTTTCTTCATTTGGTGTTGGCCTGAAGTCAGCAGGGTAGGCAGTCAAGAACAAAAGACAGACAGGAAGCAGGGGAGAGCAGAGGTAAGCTGGAACTCACCAGGGTTAAGTTGGAACCCAAGAGGACAAAGTGGAATGGGCACCACTCTGTCAGTACCTCCATGCCTTTAACTTCAGTGCTGTGAATGGACTGAAACAGATACTGGCGCCCTTTGTCAGGAAACTAAACCAATGGCTGGCACATGAGTTGGGAAGCTGAAAGACGAGATCCAGCAGTAGCAGGAATAGCTGCAGATCCAGAAGGGAAACCCTAACTACGTGGGTGATCTGCAGTTGTGCCTGCCCCTACGCTGACTTTCAGGGTACACAGAGCTGGGGCTTCACTCCCCCTTCTCAACCCTGTGAAAATCCTAACTCAGAACCAATGCCAGGAAAGGAATTCTGGGAAATCCACCGCTAAGCTGACCCGGCACGATGCTGCTCTCTCTACCATCTCTCCCCAGTACAGAGCTACTAGACCTGCCCCTGATCCCAGTGTCTTCAGGGGAAGGTTCTACTGTGGGCGCTGATCAAATTGCTGCCCTGCCCAAATTCTCTACTACCTCTCCAGCAGCAACTGCAGAAAACCTCCCCTCCTTTTCTCAATGGACTAGGTAAAATTAGATATGTCATCAAGAGAAAGAAAACTAAATAGTTATTTAAACGAAATAGAAATCTATCTCTGTCTCAGGTAGGTAGTTTGGAGGTATAAGGGTTTCCATGGCATCAAGGACTTAGCTAGGCTCTCTCTATCATGTTCTGTATGGATAACAGTATTTGATTTCCAGAATTGAGATTGGAAAAAAGACAAACACAAAGGCAAAAAAGAAAGATCATGGAGGGGGGCAAATGCTCTCATGCTTCACTGTCTTTGAGGAAGAGTCCCTGGAGCTGCCCTGTGATCCACCCATTGATAGAACTCAGTCCCCTAGCCACACCTAGCTTCAAGGAAGCTTGGGAAACATAGTCTATAGTCCAAGCAGCTCCTTGCCCAGTTAACATGTCTGTTGTTAATTGATGAGGGAAGAAAACAAACAATGTGGGGCAATTAGTCTCCCCCATACATGACATATTGGAATCTTCAACATCCTCCAAGCTCATTTCTTTCCTATTTACATCTCATATTTTAACAGGAAAGCTAAAATACTTGGTGTTTGCACACAGAACACTCTATGAAATAGTTTCCTGACTTTCCACAGACAGTTTCCTTGCTAGAATTCCTTTCCTCAGTTGCCTGCTGGGTAAACACCTATTTATACTTGGAGCGCTTTGGCTCAGAGCTCCTTGGCTGAGCTCATTGGCTCTTTGCTCCCAGGTGTTCCATCTCTCTACACACCCTGTGCCCTTTGACCAAGTACCCATTAAAATCATTAGGCCATCCTATGACAGTTTGTTGCTATGTCCCTCTCCTTGCTGACTGAATTCTTAAGAGTATCGGGAGGGCTGGCACCGCGGCTCAATAGGCTAATCCTCCGCCTTGCAGTGCCGGCACACCGGGTTCTAGTCCCAGTCGGGGCGCCAGATTCTGTCCCGGTTGCCCCTCTTCCAGTCCAGCTCTCTGCTGTGGCCAGAGAGTGCAGTGGAGGATGGCCCAAGTGCATGGGCCCTGCACCCCATGGGAGACCAGGAGAAGCACCTGGCTCCTGCCATCGGATCAGCGCGGTGCGCCGGCCGCGGCGGCCATTGGAGGGTGAACCAATGGCAAAGGAAGACCTTTCTCTCTGTCTCTCTCTCTCTCACTGTCCACTCTACCTGTCAAAAAAAAAAAAAAAAAAAAAGAGTATAGGGAATGTTTTTTAGCCCAGAATCTCAAAACACAGCTCAGTGTTCACTGCATAATTTACAGGAAATGTTTTCAGAAAGAATACATACAGAGCACAGAGGGCCTGGTACTTCCATCAGTCCATATGTGAGATTTCTACAAATGCAATCTGGAGTTGCTGGGAGCAGCAGCCAGCCAGCCACATGCTTCTATAAGTGTGGAATCACTACATTTCTTTTTCTGTTTACTGGGAAAGGATCAAGGCAGAAGCTTCCAGACTGAAAAAGAGCTTGCCTGAGGAGAGAAGTAATTGCTTCTTTATCTCTTAAACACAGTATTGAGGGCAAGCACAGATGGTTCCCTAACTCCCTGTGCCTTCAGGGAAGAAGACAAAATGTCATAAGTCTAGAGCCAAAATACCATAGAATGCTCTAAGAAAGTTAGGAAGAGCATTCCTGGAGTAAAACTAAAAACCAAATGACAAACATTGCTTGCCAAGACACAGAGTTAAAGCTGTGATAAAGGTGGGGAGACAGTCTTCTGCCTACTGGGATTCCTTTCTGGTCTCTTGGTGTCATGTCCCCTGTAACAGCAGAGCCCCCACACTCACTCACCATCTTTTGAGAAGATACATCTTTTGAGAAGATATAAAAGCTCTTTCTTTGCCATACAAATACTTGAAGCATTAAGGAAAACCCTTCCTGGCAGTTGGTAACTATCATTATGTTTTGCTGATGTGCAAATATGAAAACATATCCAGGGTCAGAGGTTTGGCATAACAGTTAAACTCCACTTGGAACACCCATGCACCATATCGAAGTGCCTGAGTTTGAGTCCCAGCTCCCCTGCTAATCCCAGCTTCTTGCTAACGTGCACCCTGGGTAAGGGTTAACACCTCAAGTAGTTGAGTTCCTAACACCCATGTGTGAGGTTCAGATGGAGTTTCTGGCTCCCGGCTTCAGCTTGGCGCACCCCTGGCTGTCGCCACCTATTGGAGAATGAACCAGCAGATGAAAGATCTCTTTCTCTCTGCCCTTCAAATAAAATTATATATATATATATATATATATATATATATATATACACATATATATATTCAACAAAAGGTATTTTGAGGGAAAATAATTCAATTGTACTGTCTAGTTTGATACTCAGAGACTCAGAAATCATGAGCCTTGACTTCATTCTCTCTTGGATCATTTGAAAGAAAAGTAACAGGAGAAATCTTCTGAATTATTTTATGTGATTACTGACAACTCCTTGGAAAGCTCTAGATGCTGCAGAGTGCTCTCTAACCCTTGAAATTTCTATTCTTCTAGAAAGTTACCACATGGAAATAACCACTGCTACATGCAAAGCTATTTGGAATTGGATATCCATCTCATCATGGTTTATGATAGTGAGAAACTGGAAATAAATATCTCAGAGAATCAGCAAAATACACTATGCAGCTATGAAAAATGATGCTGGAGAAGAATAGTTAGAATCATAAAATGATATTCATGATGTTAAGTAAAAACATGAAGGTTACAAAAGAGAATATTAAGTGTGATCCAGATTTCATTTTAAGTGAATTAATGTATCACACATCACAAGACACTTTGCTAGGCTCTGCCGATCCCAACTCGGGATGCTGGCAGATTTGCATCCTGTCCCTCCCAGTATATCTATTTGTACTGAGTCTCTGGCCACAGTCTTCTACATCTATAAACTAAGATAGAGTGAAAACTTCTGAGAGCCCCAAACTCTCTCCTTTTGGGATTCAAAGCTTTTGGAAATTGATGCATTGGGAATAAGAGCCAAATGAGTCTTAGTTTTAGAAGGCTGGTGAGTATCCTGAAAGGAATTCACCATGTGGGTGTAAACAGTCAAGACCAGTGGACAAATCTTGACATCAAGGGTGTAGGATCAAAGGGAACCTGGATCTGGGTCAGGATAGTGGGCTCTCTCAGAATCTCCCCAACTCAGCTGCCCTGGAGACAGATTTGGATCAGAAGAGCTTTAACAATGGGATCCAGGACATATTTCTGTGAAGCAGAAGGTAAGGCAGAAATAAGATACTCCCTCATCCTGGGAGGATCCCCCCAGGGCTGTGTCCCAGTGGTGGTGCATGACAGAGCAAGGCAAAAGAGCCTACCCTAGGGGGAGCCATCTCCAGGAGACTGCCTTTCAGATCCCTGGACTTGTAAACAGCTCCATTGGTAAGTAGCAGTCAGTGGGTGGGGACCCCACAGCAGCAGGACAGCGCCTGCCCACTAGGGCTTGCTGGTCAGTGGCAGAGTGCCCTGGCAACTTGGATCCGGAGCAGCAGAAGAAAAAGGCATAGGGAATGAGGCAGCTGAGGCCGCGGGATTCCTAAGTACCCATGAGACGTCCCAAAGGCTCATGTAAGCTCCTTTCAAAGAAGCTGGAAATCCAGAGACCAAGAAGGGTAAAATATTCTGCTTGATAAATACAGGTTCCACAAAAAATAAATGGTTCTCTTTCTTTTTCCTCCAGCCTGTGTTGTTTTTTTTTAAAAAATAATATTTTCAGTTACAATTATATTCAAAAGAATTCTGTTTTGATTACAGTACTTGTTATTTTATCTCCTGTTGCCAAAACAAAGGCAGAATTCAAATTGGTATGTGCACTGTTATTACAGCTATCAAAAGATAAGCAAGCATAAAAGACTAAAGGGTAAAAGGCATTGTTTTTAAAAAAAATTAGAGACATATGGTATTTAAAACCAGTATTTGTTGTCTTTGTGTAGTTGTAGTTATGATAATTCTTAGTCACTATATGTCAGAATACATTATATTCAGAAATATTTTTTCAAAGAGGTTTAAGAGAAAAAAGATTGTTTTCTACATAAAAATATCGTGTTTGACAATTAATTATATAATAATATATCAGTGAATCTCTCCCATTCAATAAATGTTAGATACTAGTTTTAAATGAGTTAAGAAACTGGTTGTGGCTCTGAGTGAGAAAGCAGTGGTTCTTGTACCAAAAATAACCTTTCAATTTGAATGTTATCTACTCAACATCAGCACTTATGTAAGTTTTATCCAGAAATGGTTTAGACAATGCGTCTCAGACTTAGTTGGTTAATAAATAAAAGGGAAAGGCTACAACTCTGATCTCTCTTAACCCAGCACTTCCCACTGCTCTAAAGTACAGCTAACCCCTCCGTTCTCTAGGTCACCTGATGGCAGAAATATTCCTGTTCCAAAAGGTTTATACATCCCTCATTGAACCATGCCACACAATAATTGATGGTCACATGTTACAGAGGAATCCCTGAGCCTTTCATAATGATAGGTTCATAGAAGAGAAACACGTCCACTCAATCCTGGTAGACTGACTGGACATGAATGGACACTCAGATATCAGCGGCTGTGTGTGCACAGGAAACTCTCCAGAGCTGATGAACTGACAGGAAGAATTTCACAGAAAACACATCTGTTTTTAATAGTCCAAAGCCAGGACATTGACCTCATGAGAAGCAACTTACACCATTTTTTGCTTTAGCAAATAGCAAAGCCCAAAGGTTGGGTCAATAAATGAGACTCCAAAAATCTGTTTTACATCAATGCAAGGTCTGGGCCCAATGACAACAAATCATCAGCTGGATGTTGTACTTGGAATCCAGCATGTAGCCAGCTTTAGTCCCAATTCCTTGCCAAATAGTAGGGCATGCTTCTTCCCTGATAGTCTGGTTCCTCTATATCTGTTTGAATTTGGGATTTGGAAGTTTCAAAAACTCAAGAACTTGGGAAAAAATATATTAATGATCAACAAACTGTATTTTGTTGATCTCAATGTCTGTCACAAACACATCTACCCTTGAGGACATAAGATAGCATTCCTTAGGAACACAAGGCAAGGCTGACATGAAATCAAAGCTGTTTTCAGGATAGTGAGTGGCAAGGAACATCCGCCTTTCGTCAGGTGGATGTGCAGTGACCCAGAAAGGAGATGGAAGGAATGAAGAAACTAAAATATGTATATATTTATGAATAAATTAATCCTAAACTATCTCTATCAATTCTTACTACTACTTTCTTTCCTAGCCCTTGCCTCATTCTTCCACTAGTGTATAAAGGACATAAAGAAGTTAAGAATTAATCTTTGAACACCTTTTTATTTTTTACTTTTAAAAATTTATATAAAGAGAAAACATTTAACATAGTACGTACATGCAATTTTTGCAATTTTTCTATTTATATAAGGACACATTTCATACATACAGATTTAGAAGCATAGTGACACTTCCCACCCAATTCTCCTGCCTGCCCATGATCCAAACCTCCTTCCTCCTTACTTTCTTCTTTCTTTTAACTTTTACAATGACATACTTTTAATTTATTTTATAATAATAAACTTAAAACTCCACTAAGTACTGAATTCAACAAATAGTAAGAAGAAAAAAAACACTTCCTCAACAGTAGAGACAAAGGCTATAAACAATAATCAAATCTAAAAATCTCAATTTCACTAACATACAGTACATTTTTTTGTACTCTACTAGTTACCATAGATCACAGAGAACATATGATATTTGTCATTTGGGTCTGGCTTATTTCACTAAGTATAATGGTTTCCAGTTACATCCATTTTGTTGCAAAAAAATAGGATTTCATTCTTTTTATGGGTGAGTAGTATTCCATAGTGTATATATACCACATTTTCTTTATCCAGTCATCAGTTGAGGGGACATTTGGGTTCATCTCATATCATAGCTACTGTGAATTCAGCTACAATGAACATAAGGATACAGACAATTGCTAATTTCACTTCATTTGCTTTTATTTCCTGTGCATCCTAGGTCTTTTCCAACAAGTCTTTGCCTATGCTGATGTCTTGTAGAGTTTCCCAAATATTCTTGATGGTTATCAGGTTGTTGATTAGATTCTTGATCCATTCTGAGTTGAATTTTGTAAAAGGTATAAGCTAGAGCTCTTGTTTCATACTTCTGCATCTGTAGATTCAATTTTCCCAGCATCATTGTTGAAGAGACTGTTCTTACTCTAGGGATTTATTTTAGCTCCTTTGTCAAATATTAGTTGTTTATGAGTGTGTGGATTGATTTCTGGGATTTCTATTCTGTTCCATTGGTCTACATATATATTTTTGTGCCAATATCAAGCTGTTTTGCTTATTATTACCCTATAGTATGTCTTCAACTCTGGTATTGTGATGCTTTCAATTTTGCTTTTGTTGCTTAAGATTGCTTTAGATATTCAGGGATTATTGTGATTCCATATAAATATTAGCATCATTTCTTCTGGATCTGAGAAGAATGTCATTGATATTTTGATTGGTATTCCATTGAATCTGTAAATTGCTTTCTTTTTTCCCAGAAATCTTTTATTTAAGAATACAAACTTCATGCATTTCATAAGTACAACTTTAGGAACATAGTGATCCTTCCCACCATATCCACCCTCCCACCCATCCTCACACCCCTATCCTCTTCCCTCTCCTATTACCATTCTTAGTTTTCACTAAGATCTATTTCATACACATATGATTAAAGTCTATTCAAAGTCATTGCTTCTCAAAATGTCAATTTTACTTCTATAGATTATCTTTTAGGTGCTCTATTAGTTATCACATATCAGGGAGAATATATGGTATTTATCCTTCTGGAAATGTCTTATTTCACTAAATATGATGTTTTCCAGTGTCATCCACTTTGTTACAAACAAAAGAATTTAAATTTCTTTACTGCTGTGTAATATTCCATGGTGCACATATCCCATAATTTCTTTATCCAGTCTTCAGTTGATGGGCATTTGGGTTGATTCCATATCTTAGCTATTGTGAGTTAAGTTGCAATAAACATGGGGATACACATAACACTTTCGTATGCTGATTTCATTTCCTTTGGGTAAATTTCCAGCAGTGGGATAGCTGGATCATATGATAGGTCTATATTCAGATTTCCGAGGTAACTCCATATGTCTTCCACAGTGGCTGTACCAGTTTACATTCCCACCAACTGTAGATTAAGGTTATCTTTTCCCTATATCCTCACCAGCATTTGTTGTTTGTTGATTTCTGTATGAAAGCCATTCTAACAGGGTTGAGGTGAAACCTCACTGTGGGACTTTCATAGAGTAATCAAAACCACAAGGAAGTAAACTGCTTTTGGTAGTATGGATATTTATGTTATTTATTCCAATCCATGAACATGGGGAATTCTTCCATTTTTGGTATCTTCTTTTTATTTCTTTCTTTAATGTTTTGTAATTTTCATCATAGATATATTTTACATCCTGGGTCAAATTTATTTCAAAGTATTTACATTTTGGGTGCTTCTGTGAATAATACTGATCTTATTAAGTTCTTTCTCAGTCATAGCATATTCTATGTATACAAAGGCTATTGATTTTGTGTGTTGATTTTATATCCTTCCACTTTACCAAACTCTCTTATGAGTTCCAATGTCTCTTAGAAATCTTTGGATTTCTTTTTATAAAGGATGATGACATCTGCAAGCAGAGGTAATTTGACTTCCTCCTTTCCAATTTGTATCCCATTGACTTCTTTTTCTTGCCTAATGGCTCTAAAACTTCCATAACTATATCAAATAGCAATGATGATTCTTGACTGGTTCCAGATCTTGGTGTAAATGCTTTCAGCTTTTCCCCATTCAATGTGAGGCTGGCTGTGGATTTGTTGTATATTACCTTGATTGTGTTAAGGAATGTTTCTTCTATCCCAATTTGCTTAAGGTTTTCATCATGAAAGGATGTCATATTTTATCAAATGCTTTCTCTGTTCTCTGCATCTACTGAGATGACCATATGGTTTTATTCTTCAATTTGTTAATGTTATGCATCACATTTATTGATTTGCCTACATTGAACCTTGCCTGCATACCAGGAATAAATCCTACTTAGTCTAGGTGAATGATCTTTCTAATGTGTCGTTGGATTCGATTAGCTAATATTTTGTTGAGGATTTTTGCATCTATCTTCATTAAGGATATTGGTCTATAGTTCACTTTCTACATTATATCTCTTTCTGGTTTTAGAATTAAGATAAAGCTGGCCTCACAGAAGGAGTTTAGGAGGATTCCCTCCCTTTAAGTTGCTTTGAATAGTTTGAAAACAATTGGAGTTAATTGTTATTTAAAAGTTTGGTAGAATTCAACAGTGAAGCCATCTGGCCCTGGACTTTTCTTCAAGTCTCTCTCACCAACATAATTTAATTGCCAAAGTCCTGCTAAGTTAACATCCTAAATATCTCTTTAAGATTTTCCATGTTCATTGTCTCTACTCTCATGGAATCAACTAGAGATCTCATTACTTGTTAACCTATATTACTTTAAGAATCTCCTAATTTGCCTCCTGTCTCTATTTTGTTCCTCAAATCCATTCTTCAATTAGCCAGAAAAATGATGTCTCTAAACCATAAATCTCATGGTATCACCTCCCTGCTTCAGTACTGTTCTGAAGGGCCTGACCCTCTCAACAAGATGAGCAAAAGAATGAATTGCAACTAATAGAGGAAAAGTTGCATTAGTTTAAGTTGTAATAACTGTCTACTAAGAAGATAAAATCAACTGAAGCACAACTATAATTAATAAGAAGAACCAGTAATGTGGCCAGTTATTAACATAATATTCAGAAATTAGTAGCTTTCCCACATACTACAATAGACAGGAAAAAAACCATGAAAGGGAGACACCATTCACACTACCAAAACAGATCAAAAAATATCTACTAACAGATTTTAAAATAAAGGTGTATAATGTGTACAAGAAAATAAAACTTTGCTAAAAACATAAAGAATCAAATAAATGGAGATGCCAGCCATACTCCTGGTTAGAGAAGTCTGAAATCACAATAATATTAATTATACCCAAATTCACCTATTAATCTAATGTAATTACATCAAAATCCAAATAGTATGCAAAGAGGTATTTTTTCTTTTTTTTTCTTTTTTTTTTAATTTTTTTTTAATTTTTTTTTTTTATTTTTTGACAGGCAGAGTGGACAGTGAGAGAGAGAGAGACAGAGAGAAAGGTCTTCCTTTGCCGGTCGTTCACCCTCCAATGGCCGCCGCAGCCGGCGCACTGCGGCCGGCGCACCGCGCTCATCCGATGGCAGGAGCCAGGAGCCAGGTGCTTTTCCTGGTCTCCCATGGGGTACAGGGCCCAAGCACCTGGGCCATCCTCCACTGCACTCCCTGGCCACAGCAGAGAGCTGGCCTGGAAGAGGGGCAACCGGGACAGAATCCGGCGCCCCGACCGGGACTAGAACCCGGTGTGCCGGCGCCGCTAGGCGGAGGATTAGCCTAGTGAGCCGCGGCGCCGGCCGCAAAGAGGTATTATAGAGATTGTCAGTTTTCTTCCCTAACAGGTGTTCTTCAAACATTATCTCTTAGAAATAAAACTTCCAAACTCAGGCTGGATACCTTGCCAACCAGAACAAATAATGTACTTCCAGGCTTTATATAACTACTAGGTACAGCCTTGGGGCTGAATCCTGCCATTGAGATACAAGTATAAATGTTCTATGGCATCTGCCAGGAAGCTCACTTAAGAGAGAACTGGCAAGACCCATTTGCTTTCTCATCTCCACTTACTTGCTCCTCCAAATGCTATTAGAAGCCATTTTAGACCACAAGGTAGAAGCCCAATGTTGAGGATAGTGAAGCAACAGGATAGAAAACACTGCTATCCTACTAATCATGGACCCACCGTAGTCTCCTTGGACCAGGTTCATTTTCTTTGTTTTCAGAATAAAGAAATATACTTTTTTTTTATTTTTTGACAGGCAGAGTGGACAGTGAGAGAGAGAGAGACAGAGAGAAAGGTCTTCCTTTGCCATTGGTTCACCCTCCAATGGCCGCCGCGGCCGGCGCACTGCGGCCGGCACACCACGCTGATCCGAAGGCAGGAGCCAGGTACTTATCCTGGTCTCCCATGGGGTACAGGGCCCAAGCACTTGGGCTATCCTCCACTGCACTCCCTGGCCACAGCAGAGAGCTGGCCTGGGAGAGGGGCAACCGGGACAGAATCTGGCGCCCCAACCGGGACTAGAACCCGGTGTGCTGGCGCCGCAAGGCGGAGGATTAGCCTAGTGAGCCGCGGCGCCGGCCGAAATATACTTTTTAAAAAGACTTATTTAGGGGACTGGTGCTGCGGCACAGGAGTTAAGCTTCTGTCTGCATTGCCAGCATTCTATATGGGTGCCTGTTGGAGTCCTGGCTGCTCCAATTCTGATCCAGCTCCCTGCTGAGGCTCCTGGGAAAGCAGCAGAGGATGGCCTAAGTCCTTGGGCCCTCTATCCACATGGGAGACCTTTCCTAGGCACATGAGCAGAGAACTGGATCAGAAGTGGAGCAGCAAGGATACGAACTTGTATCTATATGGGATACCAGCATTGCAAGTGGTGGCTTTACCCACCACACTATAATGCCAGTACCAAGAAACACACTTTTATCTAATTTAAGCCATGGTTGGCTTTAGGTTTTCAGCTGAACATGGTACTAATCAGTAAAAATCACAAGAATATTTAACAATTATAGCAAAATAATTAACAAAGATGAATAGAAGAGGATTTGTTAGGACAGCATTGTGGCATAACAGGTTAATCCTCCACCTTCAACACTGGCATCCCATGTGAGCACTGGTTTGAGTTCTGGCTGCTACTCTTCTGATCCAGCTCCTTACTAATGTGCCTGGAAAAGCAGCAGAAAATGCCCCCAAGTACTTTGTCTCCTGCACCTACCTTGGAGGCCCAGATGAACCTCCTGGCTTCAGTCTCACCAGACTCAGCTGTTGCAGCCATCTGGGTGATGAACCAATGAATGACTCTCTCTCTCTCTCTCTCTCTCTCTCTCTCTCTGTCTCTCAACTCTGCCTTTCATATAGATAAAAATAAATCTTTTAAAAAATGAGGATTTGTCATCTCAAGTGTTAAAATATACCCCAAAACTCTGACAATTAAACTGTGCCATTGGCAAGGAAAGACAAATTTGACTCAATGGAAAAGGCTTAGAAATCTATGTATATATAGGGACTTAGGTGAAAAATTAAACACTGTCCAAATTGAATGGGAGAAAACAGTCAGAAAATAAATGTCATTAAATCTCCATCTCATACAAGAATTTACTCTGAAAAGATTAAAAACAACCTAAATATAACAATAAGGGACAAGAAAACATAAAAGAATATTTTAAATTATAACATGGGAAGATTTGTTTCAAAAAATCTGAAGCTCTAGACATCTTAAGAAATATGAAGATTTCACATACACAACTTCAAAATAGCAAAACACACTACAAGCAAAGTTAAAAGACAACATATTGGAAGTAGATTTTCAATGTGCTTGACTATCAAAGAATCAACTATCTATAAAATATGAATTCATATAAATTAATAAGAAAATATTGTAATAGAAAAACATATAGTATATAGACAGGAAATTTATAAATAGTGATGGTCAATAAACATTTGAAGAAATAATCATTCTCTCTAATTAAGTAACATTATAACCTTGTGTGGTTCTTTTTACTCTTCACATTTATAAATATTTTAGAGATTTTTAATAATCTGGAAAAATTACTGCTCACATAGCACAAGCATGAGGTCAAATTGATAATCTTTTTAAAAGATCAATTTGATTTTTTTCTTATAAAATGTTAGCATTTTTTCAGATAAATTTTTCTTCAGAAATGCCCCTACAAATGTCCCCAAAAATACACATCTTAAAATCATGCTCTCTGCACTATTTCTAATTGTAAAACTTAGAGAACATGCAAATATTCATCAATATAGGAATGGCTGACTACATTGTAACACACTCATACCATGGACCCAAGAAATTATTCAATGAGTAATGTAGAACCATGTATCCTAATGAAGAAAGATGACCAAGATCTCTTAATTCAAAAAGAAAACTGGAAAACTCTAAGTATGCAATATAACTCCATTTGACAAAATTATAACTTGTATGAAAATCACTGGGGGCTGGCGCTGTGGTGCAGCAGGTTAATGCCCTGGCCTGCAGTGCCATATGGGATGCCGGTTCAAGACCCGGCTGCTTCATTTCCGATCCAGCTCTCTGCTATGGCTTGGGACAGCAGTAGAGGATGGCCCAGGTCCTTGGACCCCTGCACCCATGTGGGATACGTAGGGGAGGCTCCTGGCTCCCAGCTTTGGATCGGCGCAGCTCCGGCTGTTGCAGCCAACTGGGGAGTGAACCATCAGATGGAAGACCTCTCTCTCTCTCTGCCTCTCCTCTCTCTGTGTGACTCTGACTTTCAAATAAATAAATCTTTAAAAAAAAAAAGAAAAATCATTGGAGAAATATGGGCACAAATGCTGACAAAGGATATGCTAGGATTGGATTTAATGAAACTTACTTTGATATTATGTATGGATAATTTTTTGTTTTTATTTTTAATAGAAAGTTTTTATTTAATAAATATAAATTTCTAAGTACATCTTTTGGATTACAGTGGCTCTTCCCCCCATACCCACCCTCCCACCCCCAAACCATCCCATCTCCTACTCCCTCTCCCATCCCAATCTTCATTGATTCATTTTTAAGTATCTTTATATACAGAAGTTAACTCTATACTTAGTATAAATGGAGCATCCAGGACTCGAATCGGACCCATATGGGATGCTGGCACTGCAGGCATCGGCTTTACCTACTACACACAGCACCAGCCCAAAGACAACATATTTTTAATTCACATTATAGTCCAGGCTTAACGCTCCACTAGTAAGGAGTAAGAAGAATTAAGGTAATGCTAGCCTCACAGAATGAGTCTGGAAGGATTCCTTTCCTCCAATTGTTTTGAATACTTTAAGAAGAACTGGTATTTGCTCTTCCTTAGAAGTTTGGTAGATTGGGACTGGAGCTGTGGCATAGCGGGTTAAAGCCCTGGCCTGAAGCGCCGGCATCCCATATGGGCACCAGTTTGAGTCCCGGCTGCTCCTCTTTGATCCAGCTCTCTGCTATGGTCTGGGAAAGCAGTGGAAGATGGCCCAAGTCCTTGGGCCCCTGCATCCATGTGGGAGACCTGGAAGAAGTTCCTGGCTCCTGGCTTCGGATCGGCTCAGCTCCGGCTGTTGCAGCCATCTGGAGAGTGAACCAGCACATGGAAGACCTCTCTCTGTAACTCTATCTTTCAAATACATAAAGTAAATCTTTAAAAAACAAAAAAAAGTTTGTAGATTTCAGCAGAGAAGTCGTCTGGTCCTGGCTCTAGTTGAGAGGCTCTTTGCTACTGATTCAATCTCAGTCTTGATTATTGGGCTATTCAGGCTTTCAATGTCTTTGTGCCTCAATTTTGGCAAATTATATGTGCCTAGAATTTCTTCTATATTTTCCAGTTTATTGGTATACAGATGTTTGTGGTAATTCCTAATGATTCTTTGTATTTCTATGGTATCAGTCTCATAATATCTCCCTTTTCCATCTCTGATTTTATTAATTTGAGTCTTCTGATTTTTTTGTTTTTCTTGGTTGGGCTGATGGTTTATTGATTTTGTTTATTATTTCAAAAACCCAACTCTTCATTTTACTGATATTTTGTACAGTTTTTTTATTTCTATTTATTTAATTCTTCTCTAATTTTTTATATATTTTTTCTTTCTATTAATTTTGGATTTGGTTAGTTCTTATTTTCTTTGGTCCTTAAAATGCGTTGTTAGATCATTTATTTGATGCCTTTCAATTTTTTTATGTAGGCAGCTATTGCTACAGACTTTCCTCTGAACACTGCTTTTGCCGTATTCTATAAGTTCTGATATATTATGCTTTAATTTTCATTCATATCAAGAATTTTTTATTATCCTTTTAATTTCATCTGTTCATTCAGCAGCACATTATTCAATTTACATGTGTTTGCATATTTTATAGAGTTTTTATTGTTGCTAATTTCCAGCATCATTCCATTGTGGTCAGAAACAATACATAATATGATTTCAATTTTTTTAATTTGTTGAGATTTTTGTATGGTCTAGTGTATGATCTATCCTAGAAAACATTTCATGCATTGATAAGAAGAATGTGTGGAATTTATCCCAGGGAAGCAGGGATGGTTCAATATATGCAAATCAATAAATGAGATACATCACATCAACAAAATGAAGGATAAAAACCATCTGATTATGTGCAGAGAAAGCATTTGATAAAATATAACATACCCAACACCATTAAGGCAATTTATGACAAACCCACAGCCAACATCACATTGAACAAGGAAAAGCTGGAAGCATTTACTAAGACTTGGAACTGGATAAGCATGCTCACTGTCATCATTTGTATTCAATACAGTCTGGACATCTTATCCAGAATGATTAGACAAGAAAAAGAAATCTAAGAGATACTAATTGGAAAGAGGGAAATCAAATTATCCCTGTTTACAGATGACATGATCCTTTATATACAAGAGCCAAAGATTCCACTAGGAGACTATTGGAACTAATCATAAGAGAACTTGGCAAAGTGGCAAGCTATAAAATCCACACACAAAAATCAATAGCATTCTTATACACCAACAATACTCTGAGTGAGAAAGTACTTGCAAGATCAGTGCCATTCATAATAGCTGCAAAAAAATTAAGTACCTTGAGATAAATTTAAACAAGAGTATGAAAGATCTCTACAATGAAAACACAACAAATGGAAAAAACCTTCCATGTTCATGAATTGGAAGAATTAGTATCACCAAAATACCCATACTACCCAAAGCAATTTATAGATCCACTATGATACTAATCAAAATACTAAGGACATTCTTCACAGATCTAGAAAAAACAATCCTTGAATTCATAGGGGAAAAAAAAAGATCCGAAATATCCAAATCAATCTTAAACAAACAAAAAAAAAAGCTGGAAGGATCACAATATCAGATTTATTCATTTATTTATTTTTTTTGGACAGGCAGAGTTAGACAGTGAGAGAGAGAGAGAGACAGAGAGAAAGGTCTTCCTTTTCTGTTGGTTCTCCCCACCCGCCCCATGGCCGCTATGGCTGGCACGCTGCAGCCAGCACACCATGCTGATCCAAAGCCAGGAGCCAGGTGCTTCCTCCTGGTCTCCCATGCGGGTAACAGGGCCCAAGCACCTGGGCCATCCTCCATTGCCTTTCCAGGCCACAGCAGAGAGCTGGACTGGAAGAGGAGCAACCGGGACAGAATTCGGAGCCCTAACTGGACTAGAACTCAGGGTGCCGGCACTACAGGCAGAGGATTAGCCAAGTGAGCAGCGGTGCCAGCCAATATCAGATTTCAAGTCACACTACAGGACTGTTATAATCAAAACAGCTTGGTACTGGCACAAAAAAATATATATGTAGACCAATGGAACAGAAGAGAAACCCCGGATTTTAATCTATACACCTATAACCAATTAATCTTTGATAAATAAGCTAAAATCATTCCCTGGAGAAAGCACAGTCTCTTCAAAAAATGATGTTGGGAAATTGGATTTCCACATGCAAAAGTTTGAAACAAAATCCTTATTTTATTCCCTACACAAAAATCAATTCACAATGAATCAAGGATCTAAACTTAAAATCTAAAGCCATCAAATTGCTAGAGGAAAATAGGGGAAATTCTGCAAGACACTGCTTAGCTAAAGACTTCATGGATAAGACCGCAGAATACAGGAAATAAAAGCAAAAATGGAAAATTGACTTATATCAAACTGAGAAGCTTCTGCACAGCAAAAGAAACAATTAACAAAGTTAAGAGGCAACCAACAGAATGGGAGAAAATACTTGCAAACTATGCATGTATAAAGGATTAATATCCAGAATATAGGAACTCAAGAAATTCAACAGCAAAACATACAATCCAATTATGAAATGGACAAAGGATATGAGCAGATTTTTTTTATTTGACAGGTAGAGTTATAGACAGTGAGAGAGAGAGACAGAGATAAAGGTCTTCCTTCCATTGGTTCACCCCCCAAATGGCCGCTACGGCTGGCGCACTGCGCCAATCCGAAGCCAGAAGCCAGGTGCTTCTTTCTGGTCTCCCAAGTGGGTGCAGAGGCCCAAGCACTTGGGCCATCCTCCACTGCCCTCCCAGGCCACAGCAGAGAGCTGGACTGGAAGAGGAGCAACTGGGACTAGAACCCAGCACCCATATGAGATTCTAGCACCACAAGGCGGAGGATTAACCAAGTGAGCCACGGCGCTGGCCCTGAGCAGATATTTTTTAAGGGACGAAATACAAATGACCAAACACATACCTCACCCTAATTAGAATGGCTACTTTTACACAAGCAGGTATTAGCCCAGAGAGTTCTTCCCTAGGTAGTCCTGGTAGATACCAATAGGTTTGAAGAAATTATTACTGATTATCACAGTCTTTGTAGTGCCGTACACAATGGGATCATTACCAAGTCTCTCAGAGTGGGAGCAATATGTTGGGGATGGTGGTAGCCACCTGCCTGAGTATCACAATACAGAGCACTCCAGAAACCACAATGAGTGCAAGTTACTACAAAGATTTAATGCCAACATCTACAGTGCTGGCTCTGCACGACACAGCAGAAATTCCCCCAGTTCTCATGCAGCACACAAGGGTGATGCTGGAGCTAGTACCTGGGATTCCCAGCACCATGATTTAGGAGGTGCAGAGGGGATCTCCTCAGGTCAGCGTCCAGATTTGTTATGGGCTGCTGCTCGTTCTAGCACTCAAGAAGCTGGGGGAACCTCCTTGGATCACACAGAGCAGGTGAGCACAGCTCTGGGGTTCAGACACAGAATTCCCATGGTTGTGGATGCAGGAGGTCTGCTCTCTGCCTTGTAAATTGCCCTGAGTCTGACCCTAATCACTTCTGATAGCAGAGTAATGATTGCCTGTCTGCTGAGTCAGAAGAGTTCAGCCAACACTCCGCCACACCCTATTGAGTCTGGTGCTTTAGGGGAGAGGGGAGTTAGAGAAATACGGCTTCCCTTTTTGGAACAAAGTAGTCACTCACATCCCAGTCAGTTCTGTGGGCTGGACTTGAAGTCAGTGGGGGCTGTGGAATTCTCCTTAAATTAAAGCTGCCACTTGTGGGGCACTATGCTAACTTATTCCTACCTTGCCTTGGCAAGATGGCATTCCCCAGCCAGGAGATGACAGCCTAGATTCAGGGGTGGCTAATAGCACAGCCAGTCATGGCTGTGTGCCTGTCCTCTTTCCTTGCTATCCTACAGAGTCTTTGTTCTATTCTGTCATTTCTCCACTGAAAATTGATCTCCATCAGTCCCCTGGGAACATGATCCTTCCTTTGGTTTTCTGGTATCTTCCTGCAGCTGAGGTCAGTGTAATTTCTCACTATTCAGCCATCTTGGATCCGGCAGTCAGGAAATTTTAATGATCTAGAAACTCTCCACCTTTCCAATCATCACTTCCCCCTTGGTGCCAATTTATACTCTGGTCAATGAACTAAATATATGGTTGCTCATATACAACTTATTTTTGCATCCTTACTTTTGTTGATTGCAATAACTCCTATCTTCTAAAACATGAAGCCCAGGCAGAAAAACACACCTATTATTCATCACTTCATGCTCAGATGAGCTGCCTCCTTCTCCAGAAAGCCCCCTCTTACTCCCTCAATCCCCACTCTGGCTGAATTAAATATCCCTCATCAAATTCATCACAATTCTTATGTGTAATATTCAATATTGCATAATAACTATCACTTAGTAAGTCAAAATCCCCCACTAGACTGGGAGCTCCTTGAGGGTAGAGATCATAGCTGATCTAATCACAAGAAATTTATCTAATACTTGTGCCTTTTAGGTTATGAACACATAAAAGCATGGGGCATGGCACCGTTATTCACGGCTTACCTCTGGTAACCAACCCACTATCATCATACCCAGTGGAGACATTGATGAATGAGTCATGAAACATGAGTGAATCAACTGCCCACCTGACTGCACTTTATGGCCATCTCTTTAGTCGACCTGAATTAACACTCAACCTGTATTTAAGAATAAAACTTTTAGGAATTTATGTTACAGATGTAATTTAGCAGAAGCAAAGAAGTATAGAAAAACAAAGATGTCCATAGAAATAGTTTAAATAAGAGATGTGGAAGTTCATGTAGACAAATAAAATGTCCAAATTTAGACACAAGGCTCAACTGAACAAACATTTATTAAGCACCTACTCTGCCATAAATGAGAAATGAGATACAGTGGCCGGCACCACGGTTCACTAGGCTAATCCTTCGCCTGCGGCACTGGCACCCCAGGTTCTAGTCCCGGTCTGGGCACCGGATTCTGTCCCCAGTTGCCCCTCTTTCAGGCCAGCTCTCTGCTGTGGCCAGGGAGTGCAGTGGAGGATGGCCCAAGTGCTTGGGCCCTGCACCCCATGGGAGACCAGGAGAAGCACCTGGCTCCTGGCTTCAGATCAGTGCGGTGCGCCGGCCACAGCACACCGGCCGCAGTGGCCATTGGAGGGTGAACCAACGGTAAAGGAAGACCTTTCTCTCTCTCTCTCTCTCACTGTCCACTCTGCCTATCAAAAAGAGAGAGAGAGAGAGAGAGAGAGAGAGAGAGAGAGAGAGAGAGAGAGAAATGAGATACAGTACCTGTGATGGGTTGAACTGTATGTAAAATCTAACCCCACTGCCTTAGAATGTAACCTTACTTGGAACTAAGGTTGTAGCAGATATAATTAGTTAAGATGAGGTTATACTGGAGTAAGGTGAACCTATCACCAATATGAATGATCTCTTTCTAAGAAAATAAGAGACAGACATTTGGCACAATGGTTAGTTTGCTACTTGGGACACCAACATCCATAGCAGAGTTTGAGTACTGGCTTTTTTGCTTCTGATCCAGTTGCCTGCTAATGCACACCCTGGGATACACCAATGATGCTTCAATTGATTGTGTCCCTGACACCCATGTGGGAGACTTGGATTGGGTTTTGAGTTCCTGGTTTCAGCCTGCCCTAGTCTTCACTGTTGAAGGCATTTAGGCAGTGAACAAGTCGATGAAAAGTTTCTCTGTTTCTCTTTCTCCCTCTCTCTCTCAAATAAAATAAAAATAAAGATTTTTTTTAAAAAAAGCTAAGAGTGACACATAAAATAACACCACGTTACAGAGGCAGAGAACAGAACTATGCAGGTACAAAACAAGGAGCCCCAAAGATTAGCAGGCACTACCAGAAGGTAGGAAGAAGCAGGTCCAGATTCTTTTACAGATGATTTCAGAAGGAGCATGACCCTAAAAACACCTTGATTTCCAACAATTTTTATCATTTTCTTTTTTTTCTTAGAGATTTATTTATTTGAAAGTCAGAGTTATAGAGAGGCAGAGAGGGAGAGAGGTCTTCCATCCACTAGTTCACTCCCCAGATGGCCACAGCAGCTGGAGCTGAGCCAATCCGAAGGCAGGAGCCAGGAGCTTCTTCCAGGTCTCCCACATGGATACAGGGACCCAAAGACTTGGGCCATCTTTTACTGATTTCCCAGGCCATAGATGAGAGCTGGATTGGAAGTGGAACAGCCAGCCAATGGGATGCCGGCACTATAGGTGGCATCTTTACCCGCTACACCACAGCACCGGCCCCAATTTTTCTCATTTTCTTTTTTTTAAAAAAAGATTTATTTATTTATTTATTTGGAAGTCAGAGTTACACAGAGAGAGAAGGAGAGGCAGACAGAGAGGTCTTCAAGCCGCTGGTTCACTCCCCAATTGGCCATAACGGCCGGAGTTGCGCCGATCTGAAGCCAGGAGCCAGAAGCTTCCTCTGGGTCTTCCCATGTGGGTACAGGGTCCCAAGGACTTGGGCCATCTTGTACTGTTTTCCCAGGCCATAGCAAAGAGCTGGATCAGAAGTGGAGTATCCAGGACACTAACCAGTGCCCATATGGGATGCCAGCACTGCGGGCCGCGGCTTTACCTCCTATGCCACAACGCTGGCCCCCAATTTTTCTCATTTTCAAACCACTCCATTTGTAATATTTTTTTACAGCAACCTATGAAACTAATACAGTTCCTGTGTTCTGAAACCCATAGTCTGAAAAGAGACAAACATAAACACTGAGTGGTAAAACCAAAAGTTAAAATTATGTACAAGATTCAAGGATAGCACAGAGTTGGGGCTAACTACTGGGAGTCCAGGTTGGGGAAAGTTCAGATGAGGTGTCCAGACTCAGTGATGTTGGCTTTGAGCATGGCTGGTGGCTGCATGAAGACCAGTGAACAAGGAAAGGATGGAGAATGAGAAGCCATTCTTCTAGGAGCGAGAACTGGCCTCTACAAAGCCTGGGAGGTGTGAGATGGTATACTGAGTTGAAGAACTGCAAATATTTCACTACTGCTGAAGTTCAAGTGCAAGTGGGATGCTTGAGAAATTTTTGACCAAAACAAACAAACGAAAAACAGAAGCAAAGATCTTCCTGTATCATCATGAATGCTGAAGTTGGAATTTGTCCATTCAACAATGGGGAGCACTAGAGTTTTGAGGGGAGTAGTAGGGTCACACTGTGTGTGCAAAGTGAAGAAGAAATCAGGGCAGAAGAAGGGGAGTCACAAGCCTGACACAAAGACAAATTGATGGGCTGCTTCTCTTGTCCTATCCTGCTTGACTCGCTCCCTTTCTACTCACACCCTCCACTCTTCCCCAACTTCAGATCTGAATGGGCCATCATAAACCTGGCTCTATTTAAAAAGGAGATTATTCATTTCTTTTCTGGGTCTCCAGGCTATAATTAAGATTAATTAGTGTAAATGTGAAAAAAGAAGGGCTGGCATTGTGGCGTTGAGGCTAAAAGTGGTCGCATGAGACTCCAGTATCCCAAATGGGTACGGGTTTAATTCCTGCCTGCTCCATTTCCAATCCAGCTCCCTGCTAGTGGCCTGGGAAAAGCAGCAGATGATGGCCCTAGTACTCGGGCCCCTGTTACCCACTTGGGAGATCTGGATGAAGCTCCTGGCTCTTAGCTTCGGCCAAGTCCAGCTCCGGCTATTGCAGTCATCTGGGAGTGAACTAGTGGTTGGAAGATCTCTCTGTCTCTCCCTGTCTCTCTGTAATTCTGACTTTCAAATAAATAAATAAATATTTTTAAAGTGTGAATGAAGATATAAAAATAAAAATTCTACTCATTATAAAGAGCTTTAAAATTATTGCAGCATTTCCCCCAAATACATCATCAGAACACTTCTGTGAGAAAGAAACAAAATGACCCATGACCCAGTGTTAGGAAAATTCTGAGTTAAACAAAATAGAAAATGTCCCCCTCTTAGTTCTTACAGAGCTTACTTGCTAATTTATATGATGGCTCTAAAAGAGGGGGAAATTTTGCACAATATTTCCCTAATGTATTTGACCTCACAATCTTTTTCTGCAAATTATCACATCCCAAACTGGAACACATTTCAGAAAGTGTTGAGCTGAGTTAGAGTGAATTTTCAAAGGAGGTAATGACCACTCCCTTTGCTAGAATGTTTGGTAAGAGCTGAACCCTCTTAGGGCTGATGTAAAAACAGATTTCTCTATTGAGTGGGATATTAGATTAAACTACTTCTGAGGTCACTTTCAACTCAATATGCCATTACTCTGTGGCTATTGATGATTTCTTTATGCTTGAAATCTGATTTGTTCTATCTTCAATGTTTCATTTGATTATTGATTTCTTTAAAAGGAGAGGAAGTTTCACCCATTAATTAAATGGTAAACATAACTGGGCAATGAGGATTGGATTTCTTTTTCCCTTCTACCTATATTAAGTCAACCACCACCACCACTCCCCTCCAACCCCCAGGATCAGACTACAAAGAGCTTCCTTAGTCTAGAAACACAATCTTCACCCCAAGAGAGCCACCTGCTCCAACATCACACTCAATGGTATGGCTTTTATTTATTTATTTATTTATTTATTAGAAATATACCTATGGAACTTATTGTAACTTAGCTACTCTTGATTTTTTCCAGAAGTGAAAATAAAATAATTTACAATTTCAAAGGAATGCTGTCATCAACAATGCTTGAAGGCGGGAGAAAGTGCAAAGGTAGTCACTGCGTAAGGACAAGCCGTGGGGCAGCCCTGCTACCTGCTACCACCAGAGCAACCACAGGATCTGTGGAAGGAAACCACTCACAACTGAGGATGATGGGCAGGAGGAAATCAAGGGAGAAAAATAACTCTGTCCTGCTCTACAGCAAAGAAAGAAAAGAAAGAAACCTGATAGGGAAAATACATACATATACTCATATCATATTTTCAGAGAATTGATATTTTATAAAGAAATCTTATTGATTTCTAACTTAATTTCCAAAACACTCCTATGTGGTAGATAATAGTCATCTCATTTAATAAATGAAAATTTAGGGCCGGCGCCGCGGCTCACTAGGATAATCCTCCGCCTGTGGCACCAGCACACCGGGTTCTAGTCCCGGTTGCTCCTCTTCAGGTCCAGCTCTCTGCTGTGGCCCGGGAAGGCAGTGGAGGATGGCCCAAGTGCTTGGGCCCTGCACCCGCATGGGAGGCCAGGAGAAGCACCTGGCTCCTGGCTTCGGATCAGCGCGGTGCACCGGCCGTAGTGGCCATTTGGAGGGTGAACCAATGGAAAAGAAAGACCTTTCTCTCTGTCTCTCTCTCACTCACTGTCTAACTCTGCCTGTCAAAAAAAAAATTAAAAAAAATTAAAAAATAAAAATAAATGAAGATTTAAGTGCTCTGCCCAAGCTCTTATGAATAACATCAGATGTAATTTGGACTGAAATATTTTTACTCCAAACTAGTGTTCATTTTCCTATACCTTAATATCTCAGTAGGACTCCTTGTATGAGCTTAAAGTAAACTGTCCACAGACATACTCTAGCTATATTAAACCCAAAGATATCCATTCCCAAATATTGGGATGTCTGACTGAATCCTCACTATGGATAGGCCAAAGACCTGAGCTTTCAGAACAACACACAGCCCCAGAACCCTGATGCCACTACGGCCATCTCAGAAAAGCTCCCCACAGCACTGAAGGAACTTAACAAAGGAGGAAGTTGCTTACTGAAGAACCCTGATGCTCCACCACGATCCATGTCAGTCCAATGGATGCCACTCAGTTTTAACTAAGGCAAGTGCACCTGACTGGCAAAATCTGCCCTGCAAACAGAACTCTCAGCCATAAGAGGGTCTTAATGCAGCTTTTAGTTTTCTCGCCTCTGCTGTACAGGAAGGCATACTAAAGGAACATTTGAATGGATGTGGAGGAGGCCAAACCACAGTATCTGCTACACCACACATAAATGAGAAGCTTGTATTTCAACAACAAATAAAATACTAAATATAAAGAGCGAAGTGGGGTTCTGGTGCTGTGGCATAATGGGTAAAGCTGCCGCCTGTAGTGCCAGCATCTCATATGGTCACTGGTTCAAGTTCCAGCTACTCCACTTCTGATCCAGCTCTCTGTTATAGCCTGGGAAAGCAGTAGAAGATGGCCCAAGTCCTCGGGCCCCTGCACCAACATGGGAGACCTGAAAGAAGCTCCTAGCTCCTGGCTTCTGTCTGGCCCAGCTCCGGCCCTTGCGACCATCTGGGTAGTGAGCCGGCAGATAAAAGACCTCTCCCTCTCTGCCTCTCTGTAATTCTGCCTTTCAAATAAATAAATAAATCTAAAAGAGAAAGAGCCTAGTAGGTTCAAGAACAAATTGCAATCTGCTTCAGGAAATGGTGATCCACTTAGTGGTCATCAACACCTAATCATACCTACGTTGAACGTGAGTAAGAATGGGAGCCATATGCCACACATGCTTCCATTTTTCCTTTCCAAGCCTGTGCCAGACACTAGTAATCGATCACATCACTTTTGAGCTAAGCCTAGACTCAACTTCAGAGTCCTCTTCAGAAGCATGCACCAGGCAGCTGGTAACATCAACCTGAATCAACAGGCTGGCAGGAGATTTTTCATTTAGAGTCTTTATAGAAACCTTTTAATTTAAAAAATGGGAATCTGCCAGTGTCATTTATCTACTGTCACAAAAATCACACACACACACACACACACACACACAAGAAATCAGTGTCTTATAGCAACTTGTTATCGTTGCCACATCTGCAAGTTGGCTAATCCATACAAGGTACAGCAGTGGTACTGGGGCAGTGCTGTTCCCCATGCCCCTCATCCTCCTTGGACAACTGGACTCCTTCTTCTCATGGTGATGGCAGAGGCACAAGAGGGCTTGCTGAAATTCACAAGGCCTCTTGTGGTCTGTGCTTGGAATTGGTATACCGTCACTTCTGCACACGCACCAAGAACAAATCATAGTACAAGCCGGCGCAGCGGCTCACTAGGCTAATCCTCTGCCTACAGCACCAGCACACCAGGTTCTAGTCCGGGTCGGGGCACTGGATTCTGTCCCGGTTGCCCCTCTTCCAGGCCAGCTCTCTGCTGTGGCCCGGGAGTGCAGTGGAGGATGGCCCAGGTCCTTGGACCCTGCACCCACATGGGAGACCAGGATAAGTACCTGGCTCCTGCCATCCGATCAGCGCGGTACGCCAGCCGCAGCGCGCCGGCCGTGGCGGCCATTGGAGGGTGAACCAACGGCAAAAGGAAGACCTTTCTCTCTGTCTCTCTCTCTCTCACTGTCCACTCTGCCTGTCAATAAAAAAAAAAAATCATAGTACAAATCACAATGCTGAGCCCAAAGTCAAAGGGTAGCAAAGTATATTTCAGCCAGAATGAGTCCGTGGAAGGCATGGGTGGGGAGCAGGAAGCAGTGAAATACAATGTGATGTACCACAAGGCCCACACCAAGGATCACCGTCAGCTAATAATAAAATCTCCAATTTTCATCATCAGTAATCTTGAAATATTCCATCCTACTTCATAAGACATTAAGAACGTAGATTCAGGTTTTGCTGCCAATGGAGCCAAGATGGCAGCTGAGTGAGTGGCTCTGGTGACTGCCTCCTTAGAGAGATACCAATGTGAACAGCCATACACATGCCATGTTACCTTCACCAGAGCTACGGAAGCCAGCGGAGAGACCACGGGACCTTGTATAATCATAAGAAAATTTACTTGAAGAAATCAAGAAGGAAAAACTTGCCTGAGTCACCCCTACCCCAACTCCAAGGAGCACAGTGTGCAGAGACACCTCCCATTCAGGAGAGACTGTTGAATCTCAGTGCCAGACCTGCTGTGAAAAAATTCAGATGTGCTGAGCACCAGTCCTTGCCCCCAGACCCATATCTGTGGAGTGACTATTTGGAGCTTCCACAGCCAGTGGCCTATGCCACCCTACCGTCAACTGCCTGAAGAAAGGAAATTGCGGCACTGCAGACAGACCAGGAGAGGGAGTTTAGGACTAAACCTTGGAGCTGAAAGCCAGGTCAGCAGCCCCGAGATCTGGCACCTGAAAAAGGCCAAAATCCTCTACCACCCAGCTGGTGCTCAAAGAGCCTCCAGATATGCCCATCATCAGATGGACATCTGCACTCTGGTGGGTCAGATCCATTTTGAAATGTGTCATTGCCAACCTCAGGTGGGCCCAGAGAGCACCCCAGGGACTTTGTGGGGCCCAGGAATGGTGGTGTTACCCAGGTGTGATAAGCTTGGGGCCAATCTGGGTAGCCAAAGGGCTGCCTTTATCATTCTCCTATCACTGTGAACAGATAGCAAGGGACCAAGAGACCATGTCTTAGAAATCAGTGCTGGACTGGTAACAGTTTCCATCCCTAGGCCAGAGCCTATGGACACAGCTTCCAGACTTGTGACAATATTAACCAGACCTGCACCCTAGTGAGACAGACTTGTTTGGGCATGTAGCACAATGCTGTTGCATGCCTGGTGTGCACAGGGCCTCATGACTGCTAAACCCAGCTGTGATGCACCTAGGGCCAGTCTGAATAGCTAAGGAACTGCCTTTCTCACCCCTGCCACAACCTAGGGAAGACAACAAGGAATGAAAGGACTGTTTTTGGAACTCAGTGTCAGGCTGATCAAATGATTTTAATGGTCCCTGTCCACAGGTCATTTCCTGCGGACCAAACCAGCAGACCTGCTTCAGTGCCCAGTGGAGCTCTGTGGTCCTGGTTGAACAGTCTTTTTGCCCAAGCAGTATCACTAGTGGCTGATAAGTATAGCATCTGGCAGTCAGCCCACTTCAGTAGCAGCAGACAGCGCATAGCCCACCTGAGCAGCTGAACAGGTGCATTAGAATTTCTAGAAAGACAGCTACAAAAGAAGCCAGATTATAAAACTAATCCTTCAAAGTGCAGATGATATTGTTCTCCAATCAGTATCAGGTGCTTCCAGGGAAACATAACCTCACCTAAAGAGAAAAATAGAATGCAAGACACCAACTATCTAGGAATTGAAATTTCCAAGTGCTCCTAGAAGAGTTAATAATAGCTGCTTTTAAAAAAAAAATCTCAAAATGCAAAAGAACAAAGAAAAAGTATTCCATATTCTAACAACAAAATTTGACAGGGAGATGGAAGTAATTAAACAGCATCAAGCAGAAAGCCTTCAATTGAAAAACCACACCAAATGAAATTAAAAACATGATAGAATCAGTAGCAGAACAGATCAAATAAAAGAAAGAATTTGTGAGTTTGAAGACAGGCTATTTGAGACTATACAGCTGGAGGGGAAAAATGAATTAAGAGGAAGAAATAGAGCTCATGGGAAACATAGATTGGCATGAAAAGACCAAATCTTCGAGTTACTGAGATTCAAGATGGACTTTTCAATGCTACAGGGATAGGAAGTAAGTTTCAAAGAAATAATGACAGAAAACTTCCCAAACCTAGAGAAAAATATAACTCTCCAGGTACAGGATGGCCAAAGGTTACCGGTTACACTGAAGCCAACCAAGTCTACCCTAAGACATGATAATCAGGCTCTTCATTCTCAAAGCTGCAAGAAAAAGAAAGAAAATGAAACATATACAGGGGTCCCAATTTTCCTGACAGTACACATACACCTTACTCAGATGGAATCATGAGAAAATACATCTATAATGCACAGTGAATTTAAATAATAAAAATCTCCCATCAGAGTAAAGCCCAGGATCAGATGGCTTCACTACTGAATTCTACTAAATATTTAAAGAATTAACACCAATCCTTACATTATTTCAGAAAAGTACAAGAGGAAGGAAGTATTCCAAATTTAATCTCTGAGGCGAGCATTACTTTGATACCAGACCCAGACAAGGATACAACAACAACAACAAAATAGCCACCAGGCCATATCCTTTATGAGCACAGACACAAAAATTCTTAACAAAATACTAGTAAATTGAACCCAACAGCACCTTAAAAAATCATTCTCCATGATCAAATGTGATTCGTCCCAGGAATGCAAGGATGGTTTAGCATACACAAATCAGTAGAATAAAGGAATAAACTCATATTAATCAACTCAATAGTTGCAGAAAATGCAACTAATATGATTCAATATCCCCTCATGATAAAAAGTCTGACCAAATCAGGGGTAGAAAAGACATACTTCAACGTAACAAAGGGGTTTCCTGTCCGCAACCACGCGCCCACCATCCTCTTGGGCCAGCTGGCCACCTGCCCAGCCCGCTTCCACCTTTGGGCTGCCAGCGCCACCATGCCGGGCCCGCGCAGCAGGAGCCACAGCCTGAGGCAGGCGCGGTGAGGATGGAGCCGGGCTGAGCGTCAGGACCAACAACCTGAAGATGGGGCGATGGAGTACAGGCAGCTGCAGCACACCCTCTACTTGGGCATGGAAGCGGCTGATGGCGAGCTGGAGGCGCACCTCAGCTCAGCGCCGCTGGCCGGCCGGGCGTGCGCAGGGGCACGCCACCCGTCTACCAGGTGCTGTGCCCGCCCGTGCTGGCGGCCGACGCGCCCTGCCTGGGCCACATCGACTTCCATGAGCAGCGCTAGCTGCAGATGAGCTAGGCTGGCGCGGGCGCGCAGAGAAGACAGCGGGTGACGCGATCGCGGCCGGGGCGCGGGCCCAGTCCGACGGCGCGCCCGAAGCCCAGGCCTCGTGGGCCAGGCACGTCCTCCTGGAAGATCCTGTTAACAGCAGGCCCGCGATGCACAGCCGCATTCTCCCAGAGCCGCTGGGCGTAGAGCTCAACAATTTGGTAACTCTTATTCAACATCCATCTGAATTCATGAATGTTCCTACTCATCAGCAACAAAACAAATGAACAAGGTTAGTGAAAAACAAAAGTGCTGTGGCGACTTGCAGTTCACGTACCTCCTGTTCACCACCAGTGCCTGATACACTGGTGGGAGCTCCAGCTGGCGCAGATGCAGAATTCTAACTCCTGTTCCATGAAGCTACCAAGCACCAGGACACTGGACTGCCTCAAGCATTTTCCTTCTGTTATCAGCAAGAAATTAAATCCACCAAACTGACATTGGGAAGCAGAAACAAAGCTTTAGCAGGCCTGGATTAAAGTGGGAGAAGCAGCGCTATGTAAACAAGAAATAAATAAGAGGAATCGGAGTAGAATGCATAATTGGGCTTGAATATAGAACAAAGAGCCCTTGGAGAGATTCAGAATGTGGGTGAGGGCCACAAGGCCCACGGGGTACCTGGCAGTCCTCAGAGTCCTGGCAGTCCACCCTGTGGGAGCAGGCCCAAAGCGGGCCCCAGGGTGGAAGGTCTCAGAGTCAGGAGAGGCATAACCGAATGGAAAGAGATAGATGGCGTAGCATCCACATTTGTTGGGACGAGTTGAATCTCTAGTTCCGTTCTGCAACGCAGAGATGGACAACGCGACAGCTCTTCAGTGGAGCACGGCGTTCCTGAAGTACATTCAATAAAGACACGGAGATTCTCTCACGAAGGTGTTTTGTGGTAAAATTGGCAGAAGGCTAAAGCTGACCAGACCAGACTCCCTGGTCACCTGTCCCGCAGAGTAGCACCTTGATGGAGATCAAGTGATTGAGCAGGAGTGTTCAGGCAGTGAACAGCAGTTCTCTCGAGATACAGAGGGTTCCTGTGGTCCTGGAACTCACTGTCTAACTGGAGAGGGACCTGACAGGCTGATGGGCTCCAGCATGGCCCGTGGAGAGCACGCTCTGTCAGTCTCACCTGGCACAGAACACCAGCCCACTCATGGCCCGTGAGACCATTTGGGGATGATGACATCTTGATAAATAGTAATTTTTCAATTTTCTGCCTGATTCCATCATGTTTCCTAAACGTGATAACTTAAAGAATTAACATCCTTTGTAATTCCTTTAGTCTTAAAAGGTGCATTGCTTTTTACTTTTTTACATTTTTATTTTACATATTTTTTTTACATTTTGAATATGCCCCTTTAGCAACTGAAACAAGTTAAATTGCTCTTAAGTACTAGTTCGAAAATTTTATTTCATTTGTGTCCCTGCCCTCGGTAATGGCACTGTGATGCAAGGGGCAGTCCTATTTTATACATCTGTGCTAAAAACTTTCCAGAGACTTCCTTTAAAGCTACTTTTGTCCATAAAAGAAATACTGTCTCAGTAGATTTCTCAAATGTGCACATTTTCCCATCGAGAGTCATTATTTTATGTGCGGTAAACTGCAGTGTTTGGAACTTTTTCAAAAAACAAAACATAATAAAGGCTATATATAACAAGTCAACAGCTAACATCATATTAAATGGAGAGGGGCCAGCACTGGCTCAGTGGGTCAAAGGCCCGGCCTGCAGTGGCGGCATCTCACATGGGTGCTGGTTCAAGTCCCAGCTGCTCCAATTTCATTCCAGCTCCCTACTAATGCTCCTGGGAAAGCAGCGGAGGATGGCTCAAATTCTTAGGCCCCTGAACCCATGTGAGAGGCCCAGAAGAAGCTCCTAGCTCCTGGCTTTAGATCGTCCCAGCTCCGGCCATTGTAGCCATTTGGAAAGTCAATCAGTGGATGGAAGACTTTTCTCTCTTTCTGTCTCTCTCTGTCTCTAGGCCTCTCTGTAACTCTGTCACCTCCTGACACCATTACATTGGGAATTAAATGTCAACGTGGGTTTTGTTGGGTACAAATCACATCCAAACCACAGCATCTCAGTTCACTCTGATACCAAGGAAGCAGGCCCAGCACTTCTCATTTCTTCAGACTTTGTAATGTAATATTTTATACATGTGAGAGTAAATCTAATATATATGTGTAGTTTAAAGAGGATAAAATAAATAAGTCTCCATACTCCCACCCAACTTAGTAGTGTATTTAGCAATGCTTTGCCATGAGCTGTCTGCCCTCATGAAGGAATTGATGTAGTTCCCTCCAGAGTGGGTTAGTTTTCACAAGGTTGGGTTGTCAGTGGCCCTGGACCTCCCCGGCATCTCTCTTGTACATGTGCTTCTCTTTTGCACGCACATGCTTGTTTTTCTACCTTTCCACCACACACACAGCAGCATGAGGCCCTCACCAGACTTGGAATAGGTACCAGTGTAATGCTCTTGGACCTCGATAACTGTGAGCCAAATAAACAGCTTTTCTTTATAAATTAAAAAAAAATTGAAATCCATGTATAGTCTTTTAATAATACCCATTTTTCACATACTTTTTGAAGTATCCTCATATCAGACTACCTTGCTACTAACTAGTAATCAATACTAATCCGAGTCATCTGTCAACTAAGCACTTTTTTCTCTACTTCCCGTATTTTCTGATGTGGTCATGGCACTTCAAAATGAGGACCACTGGCCCAGTGACCTATGCTTCCTGTGCTACAAAAAAAGCAAAAGGGAAAGACTAGAAGTAGCCTTCCTTTTGAAATTATGGACAGAATAGCCCCTTCAATTGAAGCAACTAAAATTCAGGATAAAATCTTGGGTCTTGGCTGGCACTGCGGCTCAATAGGCTAATCCTCCGACTACGGCGCCGGCACCCCGAGTTCTAGTCCCGGTCGGGGTGCCGGATTCTGTCTCAGTTGCCCCTCTTCCAGTCCAGCTCTCTGCTGTGGCCCAGGAGTGCAGTGGGGATGGCCCAAGTGTTTGGGCCCTGCACCCGCACGGGTGACCAGGAGAAGCACCTGGCTCCTGGCTTCAGATCAGCGCGGTATGCCAGCCGCAGCGCGCCAGCTGCAGCGGCCACTGGTGGGGTGAACCACCAGAAAAGGAAGACCTTTCTCTCTGTCTCTCTCTCTCACTGTCCCCTCTGCCTGTCAAAAAAAAAAAAAAAAATCTTGGGTCTTTTAAAAATGTTTTAAATGCATCACTGAGCTGGTGCAAAGGGATATACAGTCTAAAACTAACATGAGGACAGGAACCCTGAATGGTGAGCAAATACCAACCCTGTTAACAACGGTTTGTGCTGGACCCCAGAGACCTGAAGGCACGTTTAGTAAAATCACATGGAGCACAGGCAAGAAAGGTGAACCCCAGCTACTACATAGCAGGGAACTGAATAGGAGACTCCCACCTAAAGCTGAAATCACAAGGCAATGCACCTCGGAATAAAAGCAATAAGAAATAAATGCCTCTCTGCAGAAAGCACAGTGTGTCTCCACCATGATACTAGGTGGAAGGGAAAAACTATTACTCTCCTTGAGGTCTCTTACCCACAGAGGGTCTCATGAGGGTTCTGAGGCTATGTTCACACCAACTCTGTGGTCCAAATTCCCAAGCAGTGGTCCCTGGAAAAGTATGATGGCAGCAGCATGCAGTTATTGAAGCTCCCCAAACTCATCCTGAAAACCAAACAGAACAACCCAAATCACTTGGCAAATACTGACCACCAAAAGAAGAGCCCGCCCCAGTGGAAACCTCTGGAGCCCCACTGAGAACAACTGGTGAAGCTGTGAGAAATGAGAACTCCTCAAAGCCCAAGTCCTGCTGCAAAAGCTGCAGTTGTCTCAGCCTTTTCCCATCTCAGAAATGTGCAGTGGTTTCCCAAAAGTGCTTCCTGTTGGCAAACCCATGAGAAGGCAGTTGGCACGGAAGCCCATGAAACAGGGCTGGTCAGGGGAGGGGCAAAGAATAAACAGCTTCATGAGCGAACAGGCAAAGGACCTGCTCAGCCATCCTCTCCTTTCTGCCATGATCATGGAAGCAAGTGTCGAGGAGTGACCACCAGCAGAGCCTCTGCACACCTACACCTGTCTTAAGCTATGGAGATCTTGAAGTCATTTTGTACTACAGGACTGGCTAGGCTTCCCTTAACAGGCAAAACAAATGGTACCAGAACCAGATTTCTGTTGTAACAAAAAAATCATCAGTATGTGACATTGTCTTAGCAGCCCTTTGATCAACAGCAGGGAAACAATAAAGACGAGAATGAAAATCCAGTTCATACAGTGGAACCCAGTTGGTAGAACGGTCACTATAGTGACTTGAATGGCAGACCCTATACCTAGTAAATTCATAACCCTAGGGGAAGGGCTCAGGAAACCGTGTCAGTTATGACTGGCTGCATCCAACACGGAGCCAGAGGGATAACCGGAGTTTTAGAGAAGATCAGCCAGGTGCAGAAAGGAGAACAGCATCAGGAATCCACAAGCTCAGGGACTTAGTGCAGGAGGCAACTGATTTTCAACTCTAAACAATAAAATATGACATGGAGGAAGTTTGGCACAACAAAGGACAATTAAAACTCAGCTCGGGAATGAAACTCCAAAGTTTTAGACATCTAAATTCAAAGACTGATATCTTCAAATTGGCTGGGAAGAGAGGGATGAATCAGCAATGTGGTAATCAATAAATCCCTTCATTGGGAAGTGGCTCAGGGAAAGGATACTCTATCTGTGATTTGTTTATAAAAACACACAAATTGTATATGGACATACACATATATGCATATATTGTTTTCAAAAAAGAAAGGTAAACCAAAGGGTTTTAAAAGTAATTATTGGATGGAGGAGGGAGTGCTACTGGAAGCAAGACTTGTCATAATATACCTTATCACATGGTTTGATTTTTGAATCATATCATTGTTTTATGTATTCTAAGACATACAATTAAGTTAAAAAGCAATTCCTACATGTGGCTATTTGGATAAGACACTGCTTGAGATGCCCAGCTCTCCTATGGAGTGTCTAGATAAAAGTCCCAGCTCCACTCCAGATTCCAGCTTGCTGCTGATGCATGTCCTGGGAGGCAGCAGCTATTGGCTCAAGTATTGAGTCCCTGCCACCCACAGGAGAGACCCATTGAGTTCTGAGCTCCTAGCTTTGGCTCAGCCCTACCCTGGCAGTCGTGGGCATTTGGGGAATGAACTAGTAAGTTGGAGATCTCTGTCTCTTTCTCTTTCTCCTCCTGTCTGTCTTTTTTTTTTTTTTTTTTTTTTTTTTTTTGTTTTGTTTTGTTTTTTGTTTTTTTTTTTTTTTTTGACAGGCAGAGTGGACAGTGAGAGAGAGAGACAGAGAGAGAAAGGTCTTCCTTTTGCCGTTGGTTCACCCTCCAATGGCCGCCGCTGCAGCCGGCGCACCGCGCTGATCCTGGCAGGAGCCAGGAGCCAGGTGCTTTTCCTGGTCTCCCATGGGGTGCAGGGCCCAAGCACCTGGGCCATCCTCCACTGCACTCCCTGGCCATAGCAGAGAGCTGGCCTGGAAGAGGGGCAACCGGGACAGAATCCGGCGCCCCAACCGGGACTAGAACCCGGTGTGCCGGCGCCGCAAGGTGGAGGATTAGCCTATTGAGCCACGGCGCCGGCTCTCCTGTCTGTCTTTAAAAATAATTAAACAAATCTTTATAGAGCAATTCTTAGAAATGGGACAGAAACTGGAATGGTTAGTTATATAACAGAGAAAAAAACTCAAACTGGCGTTCTGATACAGGATGCTGGTATTGCATAAGGAAATAATTCAATGGAATTAAGTATATTATTAAAAAAAAAAAAACTTGTCAAACTGGAAATAGAAAATCTCCAACGTATTAAAGGACATTACTATTCATCACAAAACATGGATGCCCACTTACCATTATTCCTATTGAGCATCAGAGTGGGGATTTTAACCTGTAACAAGAAAAATGTGCAAAAAATGATTTAAAAAGGAGAAATATATTGCTATTTGCAAGTTATATGACTGAATATAGCAGTTGCTGATATAAAATCCATACAAAAATGCCAATGGCATTGCTTTATACCTTACTTGGATACTATAACTTTTTTAAAGATTTTATTTATTTATTTGAGAGGTAGAGTTACGCACAGTGAGAGGGAGAGACAGAGAGAAAGGCCTTCCTTCCGTTGGTTCACTCTGCAAATGGCTGCAGTGGCCGGAGCTGTGCCAATCCGAAGCCAGGAGCCAGGTGCTTTTTCCCAGTCTCCCACGTGGGTGCAGGGGCCCAAAGACTTGGGCCATCTTCTACTGCTTTCCCAGGCCACAGCAGAGAGCTGGGTTGGAAGAGGAGCAGCCAGGACTAGAACTGGCACCCATATAGGATGCTGGCACCAGAGGCAGAGGTTTAACCTACTGTGCCACAACGCTGGCCCCACCACTGTTCCTCTTTCTATCTAGCTCCCTGCTAATGTGTCTGGGAAGGCAACAGAGGATGGCCCAATTGTTTGGACCCCTGCCACACACGTGGACCCAGCTGCTTGGGCCAGACTCAATCACTGCAACCATTTGGGAAATAAATCAGCAAGTGAAAGAGATATCTCTTTCTCATTCCCTTTTCTTCTCCCTATCATTCTGCATTTCAAATAAATAAATCATAAAAATAAATTAAAATTTAAAAGCTTCAGTTACCCAGAGGGACATAACAAAAGATAAAACCTTTTATAGGAAAAAATAAAACTTTATTGCAAGACTATGTGAAAGACATAAACAAATGGCAAAATATGCCATTTTCTTGAATAGAAAGATTTAATGTCACAATGAAATCAGTAAAATGGCTTTTAGATTCACATATACTTTTTCTGATTTCCAAAATATTATGCAGCAAAACATACAAAAGGAAAAAGAAGAATAGCTAACACCAATTCCAGAATACCTTTGGGTGGGGCTGGGAAGTGAGTCAAATTGGGAGGAGCTTCCCAGGAGGTTTCTGGGATCTAGCAACTTTCTGCTTCTTAAGCTGAGATGTGGCTGTTGCAGGTATTTGTTTTATTATTTTTCATTAAATTTTACATTTATGTTTAATACACTTTTGACTATACGTTTCAAACATTGAGATCTTCAGAATAAGGATCTTAGTAAAGAATTTGCCCAAACTCTTCACTGACCTATGGTTGCCTGGAAGATTCCAGGTAATGGTAGCCCATTGAACTAGGAAATGCTAGCAGGTAGCACTAGATCTTCTTAAGCCCATTTTCCATTGCCTAGTACAGACACTATGGGGGAAAAATAGCTCCATAAATAATTCTTAACAAGTGATTAAAGTCTCATTAATTCTCTGTAATGCCATGCATCCAAGGCAAAGCCAATTATTCTTATCCTTAGAATTATGCTTTTCATGTCCATGGACCTCAAAGCCCTGCTGGTGTTCCTGTTATTTCCTGCCCACTGTCTCCTGGATTGCCTTTCTGCTGAAATACTTGACTCACTTCCTCATGTATGTTTAATGAAGTTGTCAGCAAGACCCTTTTCTTGCCACTCAGCCTGGCTTGTGTTTTACCTAAGGTCTTATTAGCATATCGAATTCCATTTCCAGAAAACACCATTAATTAAACAGTGGCCCAGCATCACTCTTGACATTTAGTTTATATTCATACCACCAAGGGAAATCGGGGGCCCAGTTCTCTTGCTGGGGCTTGAGTACATGGCAAGAGCACCCAGGGCCTTCCCGGGGCCAATGAAGAAGAAATTAAGGCAGCAGTCAGGGCACTGGGAAGGTTAGACTCCAACATGAGAGGCAACGGTGAGAGGAGCTCACTCACAGCAGCCCCTAACTGCAAGCTCCTGAGCCTATCCTGAGACTCAGGGCTCACGGCTCAGGCCACTGGAAAAGCCACATAGCAGATTACTTCTTCCCAGAAGTTATTGAATGTTTTTAAAAAGCCATGGTACCATCCATACTTCCAGGGGCTCCTGCTCGTAAGTGACCAGGAGGTATCTTCTACTGACCTTGACAGAGCAGCACTGACCAACTGGGAGATTGCCATAGGAAATCAAGGGTCTGGGGAAGACAAGGCAAAGCTGGTACACAGCCAGGGTAGGCCACTGCCAGGCAGCTCCAGAGCCCAACTGACACCATCAGAGGCTCCTGCTGCCCTCGGCCCCATTCCACCTCCATGGGCCAGCACCACCCTAGCAAGGTGAGTTCCTGCCATCGGCCCTCCTTCCCCAGGGAAAATATGTAAATTCACCTCTTTTTTTTTTCAATTTTTTTTCTTATATTAAGTTTATAGAGATTTAGGTTACATGAATTTTCCTTTTTTTTCTATTTTTTTTAATTTTTATTTAATGAATATAAATTTCCAAAGTACAGCTTATGGATTACAATGGCTTCCCCCCCATAACATCCCTCCCACCCGCAACCCTCCCCTTTCCCACTCCCTCTCCCCTTCCATTCACATCAAGATTCATTTTCGATTCTCTTTATATACAGAAGATCAGTTTAGCATACATTAAGTAAAGATTTCAACAGTTTGCTCCCACACAGAAACATAAAGTGAAAAATACTGTTTGAGTACTCGTTATAGCATTAAATCTCAATGTACAGCACACTAAGGACAGAGATCCTACATGAGGAGTAAGTGCACAGTGACTCCTGTTGTTGTCTTAACAAATTGACACTCTTGTTTATGGCCTCAGTAATCACCCTAGGCTCTTGTCATGAGCTGCCAAGGCTATGGAAGCCCCCTGAGTTCACTGACTCTGATCATATTTAGACAAGGCCATGGTCAAAGTAGAAGTTCTCTCCTCCCTTCAGAGAAAGGTCCCTCCTTCTTTGATGACCCGTTCTTTCCACTGGGATCTCACTCACAGAGATCTTTCATTTAGGTTCCCCCCCCCACCCCGCCCCGGAGTGTCTTGGCTTTCCATGCCTGAAATACTCTCATGGGCTTTTTAGCTGGATCCGCATGCCTGAAGGGCTGATTCTGAGGCCAGAGTGCTGTTTAGGACATCTGCCATTCTATGGGTCTGCTGTGTATCCCACTTCCCATGTTGGATCGTTCTTTCCCTTTTTTATTCTATCAGCTAGTATTTGCAGAGAAGAATTGTGTATTGATTACAGTATTCAACCAAAAGTATTAAGTAGAGCAAACAAAAAAAATACTAAGAGGGATAACATATTAAGTTGCTCATCAACAGTCAGGGTGAGGGCTGATCAAGTCACCGTTTCTCATAGTGTTCATTTCACTTTAACAGGTTTCCTTTTTGGTGCTCAGTTAGTTGTCACCTATCAGGGAGAACAAGTGGTATTTGTCCCTTTGGGATTGGCTTATTTCACTCAGCAGAATGTTTTCCAAATTCCTAACAGGGATCACTTTTCAGTTAAAATTTAAACACCTAAGAATAATTGTGTGTTAATTACAGAGTTCAACCAATGGTACTAGAACAAAAAAATACTAAAATGGATAAAGTATTACATTGTACATCAACCATCAGGACAAGAGCTGATCAAATTCACCTCTTAAAGTGATTATGTGATTCTTGGGTAATTAGATAATAAAAGAAATTCAGAATAGGAAAACATACTTCATAGAATTCTAATTCTTGGTTCTCCATTACATCCCAAGGCAAGTTTTGCCAGAATCATAAGGTTGAGACAACACCTGACTCCAAAAGCATGCCCTTCCTAACCAGCACCGGCATTTGATGGCCCCAGCAACAAGGAAGTCAGTCCCCTTGCCTAGCAGTCAGACGGCCTTCTGCACTCAGCCTCAGGACTCTGAAGATGTGCAACTTTGAGCATGTCATGCAACTTTTCTCAACCTCACCTTTCCCATTTGTAAAATGGGTACCAAATGGTCCTTCTTCTACAGTTACTGAGGTGGTTAATGATCTGACACATATAAGAAGTATTTATAATATGCCTACCCTAAAATATGCCACTTAGGCAAAAGAATTACTTTGAGGTAAAGGCAATTGAGAAGTAGGTACAAGAAAAGTCCCTTGCCCTCCTCCCACTTACTAAAAGCAGGACATAAACTTAGAAAAGTGTCCTTCCCCTACTCCACCATCACACCAGGTTGATGACCAGGGATGGCTTCTGACCCATATCAGCTGGCAGATGGCATCAGAGGAACCTACCTAACAACACTTAGTCCAGGAGCTGCTCATAAGCAGCTGGAAGAATGATCACGAACAGTCTTGATCAAGACAATCAAGAATGATGATCTTCACCTACCCATAAGTTTCCCACACATTTGCCTTTGTGCAATTTCTTTCCAAGAGATTCAAAGTCTTTTTCCTTTGTCTATTGCTTTTCTGAAATTCAATTATTCCTTTGCCAATCCAAAGGTTCTCATCAACCTTTGGAGTTTTTCATCTCTGGGTTGCTCTCATATGTTAACGTCTGATACACAAGTAAATAAGCTTCTTTTTGTTTTTCTCTTGTTAATCTATCTTTTGTTCTAGGAGCCCAGCTGAAAACTTAGAAAAGTGGAAGGAAAATTATTTTTCCTCTCCATCGGTTGCACAGGGTAGGCTGTCCACAAACAGTAGCCATTTGTGTGAATGTTATCAACAGTCTCCATCCTCCCTCACACTGCCTCTGGCTCCCCAACACAAACACACCTACCTACCCCCATTTTCCAAGAATGCTCCAGGGGACTAAAGCCTTGCCTCTGGGAACAGACTGTCCTGTTTCAGCCTTGACTCTGCCTGTTGATATGGGCACAGCCTTAAGCAAGCCACGCACCTTCTCTTAACCTGGAATAAGAATGGCACACACCTCAGGAGATCCTTATCAAGCCATTTACAGAAAATGGCCAGGGCAGTGCTCAGTACCCACAGTCATAATTATTACTTTCTCAGTTCCTCAACTCAAATTCCTAGTACTTCAATGCTGATTATCTTCTCCATGATTTTGAAAAAGATGTACCTTTTAAAATTTGCAATTTATATAATTAAATAACATAAATAAAAGAAATAGAGGTGGGCACAGCAGTTAAGACACCACTTGGGACACCCACATGCCATGTCAGAGTGCTGGTTAATATCAGAGTGCCTGGTTCAGGTTATTGCTACTCTGCTTCCAATCCAGTGTCCTGCTAATGCACACTCTGGGAGGCAGCAGGTAATGGCTAAATGACTTGGATCGCTTCCACATTTTGGGAGACCTGGATGAAGTTCTGGGCTCCTGGCTTTGGCTTGGCCCAGACTGGCTGTTGTGAGCATTTGGGGGAATGAACCAGCAGATGGAAGATCTCTCTCCATTTGTCTCTTTGTCTCTCTGTCTCTTTGTGCCTTCCAAATAAAATGAAAATAAATGAAATTTTAAAATATATCAGATAAAAAGTTACATCTGTACTGAATACAGGAGAAGGAAGGAAGGAAGGAAAAAAGGGAGGAGAGAAGGAAGGAAGGGAGAGAGGGAGGAAGGAAAAGTTAATATACATAACCCTAAGTATAGGTTATTAGGAGCCGGCACTGTGGCATAGTAGGTTAAGTCTTTGCCTGTGGTGCCAGCATCTCATATGGGCACCGGTTTGTGTCCTGGCTGCTCCTCTTGTGATCCATCTCCCTGCTAATGGCCTGGGAAGGCAGTGGGGGATGACCCAAGTGCTGGGACCCCTGCACCCATATGGGAGATCCAGAAGAAGCTCCTGGCTCCTGGCTTTGGATTAGCCCAGCTCCCACCATTGCTGCCATTTGGGGAGTGAACCAGTGGATGGAAGACCTCTCTCTCTGTCTCTCCCTCTCTCTGTCTGTAACTCTGGCTCTCAAATAAATAAATCTATTTTTTTAAAAGGAAAAAGAATAGGTCATTAACCAAGATAAATTTCCAATGGCCCCCAAGTATTGGAAAGACACTTTTGAACTGGGGCACCTCCCTCACTCTGGTGCCTTTCTCCACATTCACAGGCTTTAGGCCACATTTTAATAACTGCTCCTGATTCCTGACACGAGCCTGACACGAGCCTGACACGAGCCTGACACCTGCTTTGAATTCACAGAGGCCAAAAGCAGTATCTCTGTTTGGATTCTTAAAAGACAAGAGCAATGTGGAGTTATTAAGCAATTATTTCCTTGATGCTATTCCCTCTGATTTTTTTGGCAATTGTTCCCCCTTCTCTCAATTTGGCAATTTAACATCTCTAATTAAAGATATTTCTGTAACCCAGAATACTGTGAGTTTAATTTGTAAATCTACCCTGTGGGCATGTAAGGATATCGCTAGGATTCACTATGCAATTTGAGAGCAGGCTGATCAGCAGAGAAACATCGGTGACTCTTTAAAAATATTTATTTATTTATTTAAAATGCAGAGTGATGAGGGGGCAGAGATGAGAGAGAAAGAGAGAGAGAGAGTCCAAGCACTGGCTTGCTCCCCAGATAGTCACAACAGCCACATCTGGGCCAGGCTGAAGCCAGGAGACAGGAATTCCATTCTGGTGTTCCAAGTGGCGGCAGGGGCCCAAGTATTTAGACTATCATCCAGTGCCTTCCCAGGCATATCAGCAGGAAACTGGATCAGAAGCAGAGCAGCTAGAACTTCAACTGGCACTCCAATATATGAGATACTGTGGCTTAACTTGCTGTGCCAAAATGCTGGCCACACAACACTGACTCTTATAGCACTTTTCCTTCCTAGTAAAATTCCCTAACATTCAGAACAGACTAATTGGGGAAATATCTGTTACTGACACTCCACCATGCACACACGCACACACAACTCTTACCCCACGGTGGTGGATTTGATCACCACAACATAACCAGTATCTGCTCCGTACCATCCACCTAAAATGCAGTTAAAAAGTACCTGCTGAATAAATGAGCAAATGCAGAGAGTCCGATAGAAGGAAGTTCTTTATGTCCCTCTTTCTTGGGGAAATAAATTCCAACATTGGGTTGGGATTTTAGAATCCACTATTTCAGAACCACTGAGAAAAATTTAGAAAGTGTCAGACAGTAACTGATATAACTAGACTGAAACCCATGGCTTGAAGAGCAGCAACAATAGACTTTTTACTACTTACCCAATCACAGGCTCACCAGCACCAGCCTTCCTTCCCAGCTGCACAACAGAAAAGTCCCTAGTGGTCGAGCTGTTTTGTATAGGCCAGAAAGCAGATCAAATTAAGCCTGTTCTGTGAACAGGTGGCTCAAAAGAGAGTAAAAAGGAGAGCAGACCTAGCTGAGCCATGCATGCTCAACTCCTTCCAAAGCCAGACAAGTTGCCTCCGCCCACCTCCATATATGGGGAGTAATGCGCTGAGCCATTGGCTAAGAACTAGGCCAGAAGTGTCAAACAAGTTGAAGTCTTTCCACATGGGAAACATGGGGCCGTGACAAAAGCTACTCACACACCCTTGTGCCAAACTCTGCTCTTAGCCCAATGGGAGAAGACTCATCATTTCCCATTGGAAAGACCTGGGCTTATTCAGATCAGCAATGAATGAGGGAAAGATGATCCTCAAACAGGTTATGATGTTCAGCCTACCCTCAGTGTGACATGGGACCAAAAGAAGGCCCTCTAGACCTGCTCAGCCTGCCCCTGCAGGGAACAGGGAGAGTGAAGGTCTTGGGTTGAATGAAGCCAGTTGTCCCACAATGCCATCAGAGACAGAAGGGCACCCTGGAGCATGCTTGAGCACAAATGTGCAAGTATGTGCAGGCACATACACACACACACACTCTGGAGCAGGGGAGAGACTGGGCACACTGGAATGTCCAATCACAATGTGAGCTTGTCCAGAAGTAGAACGCATCAAAAAGTCCCTGAGGGTGAGGGGAGCAATCATTACAAAGCCTCCTTCTCTTGTTATCACCCTCTCATTCTTCCTTCTGACATCTATCCTCCAACCCAAAGTTCCCAGTGCTCTTGTTCGTCATTTTCTGTGGCTTCCCGGGACTCACCCAAACCTGCCTCCTCTGAATTGACCTCAAAATCACAAAAATAAGTTTCCATTTTCTGCATCATAACTCAGAGTCCCAAAGCTCAATCTCCCGCAAGGAAGCTTGACTAGATACCAGGAAGAAAACATTTTGTTGAATTAACTTACAAGAATGTTACCCTTTTTTTACCCCAGACATAATTTAGCATTTACCAGGGGAGTAGATGGGGCCTTTACCTTAGCCCTTAGGTATAATATGTACTCCCCCTGAAATGAGTAAGAGAAAAGACCACTTGTGGACCCAGATAACTTCTCTGCAAAACAATTAGACACAGCTTCCTGTGTGCCTGCCTTAGCCTTTATCTCTGAAGTCCCATTGCACTGCCCTAACCAACCACAGCCATAGACGTGCCCCCACCAATGGCATCATCCTGTGTTACAACTTGAGAGCAAGTACACCTGTCAAACCGAAACTCCTGGGCAGGGTGGAATCCTGCCTGAGAACAGGCACTCCAGAAAAGCACCTCTGTTCCATTCCATTTATTCTTGCTCTTCCTTCTGATTAATCAGCAAATGGACTCTCCTTGAGTCCATTCTGCTTCCTTCTGAGCCCAGCACCTGCTTCCTTCCTCTGCTCTCTGAGGTTAAGCCATTACCTCTAGGCGCACTCGACCCACGTCCCAGCATCAGTGGACCACACAGCTGGAGGTAACCCCTGAGTGTCTGCACACTGCAGTGCTGTAGAAAGCATGAAATTTGAAATCCAACAGAGTCTAGGCTTCAATAGCTGTCAGACTTTGGATAGAAAGTGCACATTATTTAGAGCTTCTGTTTCCTCACATTTAAAATTAGGGTGATGCCCACTTCTTGTGCATCTAGGTTTAAAAAATGAGAATAGATGAAGTAACCTGGAATGAAACAGAGGGTCAAGAAATCTGAATTCCTTATAGCACCAAGTATGCTTCCAGGTGTTGCGTCATGATCCTTTCAGCATGGGATAAAACATTCATTAGCCCATTTTACAGATTAGAAAGTGACCCAATCTGTGGCCCTCCCTCTGTATCTTTAGCATCTGACCTCATGCATTTCACTAGTAGATACTCAATAAACATGTGTTGAATAAATGAATAGATGAGTAAGCAAGTGCATAAATGTAAAGATCCCTTTAGAAGATTCCGCATGGCCCTTCTTCCTTGCACATCAGTTCTGCCTTAGAACAGTAAGGTTCTTCTTGAAGACACTGTGGCAATCCTAAGCACTGGCCCCATCCATGGCCCCATTTATTCCCGACTTTATTATTCCTTCTTCAGATCCTTTCTTCCGGTTTGTCTCTGTTATTTTTCTAACTTCTTAAATTGAAAGCTTAGTTTAGTCTTTATCTTTCTAATTTCCTAATAAATGGGAGAGGAGCTGTTACCTTTTTAGATTCCAATTTTATTGTATTGTGGCTGGTGAATTGAACAGCTTTTAGAATTTACTGAGATTTGTTTTTGGAGCCAGAACAAGGTCAAATTTTTGTGTGCATGTATATTCGCTGCTTGTTCAGTGCAATATCTCCGTAGTATCAAGTTACTATGTGTGTTTGTCATATCTATCTATTATCTACCCACCTACCATCTAAAGAAGGAAATGATAAAGACAAAAACCAAATTTAAAGGAAAGGAACGCCAAAAGTAGAGATCTTTAAGAAGGCTGTGAGCAGAGAGACAGAGATCGCTCATTCACTGATCCACTCCTCAAATACCTGCAACAGCCATGGCTGGTCCAGGCCAAAACCAGGAGCTTGGAACTCCATCTAGATCTCTTATGTGGGTACCAGGGACTGAAGTACTGGAGCCATCACCTGCTGCCTTCTAGGATGTACATTCGCAGGAAGCTGGAATCAAGAGCAGAGTCAGAACTCAAAGAAGGAACTCCAATATGGAATGCAGACAACAAACATGGGCTTAACTGCTGCACCAAATGTACACCCCAACATTTGTAAGATAAAATTTACCAAAATTAGCCCCAGAAGTAGAAAATGGGATCAACTACAATAGTCAGAAACAAAATAAAGCCAGCACTGCCACAGTGCCAACCCTTCTTTTAGTTTTTACAATGGCATACTTTCAGTTTATTTTATAACCAAAAGCTTAACAATATTACACCAAAATGAGATATAGTTTATTCCCAAAGTGCCAAGATAATTCAACGCTAAAAAATCTTTCAAAGAACTTCAGTACACTGACTAGCTATCAAAATTGTATGGTATTAGCCAGGAATAAACAAATAAGTCAACATCACAGAAAAGAAAGTCTTAAAACAGACTCAGGTCTATGTAAGAATTCAATATCTGATGGACACAAATCTCAAGTCATTAAGGAAAAAATGGAAGCACTCCACACCCACCTCCTGGTTCTTGTTAAGAAGCCTCTGTCTAACCAAGGAGGGACACCCTGGGTCAGGGCCAGCTTCATGGACAAGCGACCTGCCCATTCACTCAGGGCCCCAGGCTCCAAGGGGCTTCACCCGTGGCGAATGCTCTGCAGTCCCCGTGGTGAAATCCTGAACAACTAAAGGCTCTGCATTTCCATTTTGCGCTATACCCTGCAAATTACACGGCTGGCCCCAGCCTATGCCCAGCCAGCATGAGGACTGGCTGGACTCATGGGAGCCCCATTCTCCTTGCCAGAGATCTGTTTAGGGTGGGCATTTGTTTTTTTCTAATGAGGCATGAGGAAGAGTGTGATGGACGCCTCTGGGAAAGATCGTCATCCTGAAAACGAGACCCAGAAAGTGTGTCCCCCTTTATCCTCCGGATGCCACCGCCTCCGGACGTGATTCCTGGGACCGGCCCAGCAAGCTCCCGTCCCAGGGAGAACCAGCCTCAGAAGGAAGTCAATACTGAGGATGGCAAAATGGAAGATGAAAGGAATCTGATCCCTGATGGTATCATTGGGCTGAGGACAGTAACATGCCTGGGGCCTGAGCTTTCCTTCCTGTGAGTTCCTTATGACATGACCTAATAATTTTTTATTGATTAAGCTCCTCAGTGGGGCCAAGATTAAGGTGAGGTACATGAGGCAGAGCTGAGCAAGAGAAAGATTCAACCTTGTCTGCATTTGAAATGTTTATGTTATTGTTCATCCTGGATTTTTTGCATTAGTTTTCCTTTTTTAAAAGTATTGCATTGAAATATTTGTCTGTGTGGCCAAGTTTTTTGGATCCCTCCCCCTACTCCATATTTCTCCCAAAATGAGTCCTTCAGTCACATCACCCTGGTCTTGGTCCTGCAAATTTCAGTTGCAGTTTTTGTTACTTTCAGCCAAAATCTTCCTCAGGATGGGAAAAAAATAAAGAACTGGTGAGTTCAATAAAAGGTTTTAGGGACATTGATTATCCATATAAGATGAAAGTTAGAATGGGATTCTAACTTTAGAATGGGCCTGAGGAGGAGCCTGTGTGCTAATTTATCATGGCAGGAAGAAGGGAGAGCAAATACAGGGAGGTGAGTTCCACAGCCTGCCATAGCTTTACACTGTCTTAGCCAGCTTTCTGTTACTATGACAAAGCACTTGAGGCAAAAAAAAAAAAAATTTAGGAAGGCAAATAAATCTACTTAGCTCATAGTTTTGGAGTTTCAAGTCCAAGATCAGGTGGCCCTACTGATTTGGCATCTGATGAGGCAGCACATGGTAATGGCAAAGTAGATGTAGAAGAGGCTTCCTTGGTGAGCCATGAGCAGAGAGAGACCGGGCCCAATTCAGGCTTCTGTAACTACTCTCTCCTCTCATGAGAGTCCAAAGGGTCACTGGAAAATGATCTAAGTGTACAATCCCAATGCCCTAGCCCCACCTCCTACAGGTTCCACCACCTCCCAATAGCACCTCCCTCATAAACCAAGCCTTTCAAACATGGACCTTTGGGGGACACCCAAACCACACCAACAGAGCTCACTGATCAGTCTCCCAGCACTCTCCAAGTCATGTGACCACATGACATCAGTGTTGCGTCAGCACTGGGGGAGGAGACAGCCAGGCTATCTGAGTGCTGGCTTTTCCCTTCCTCTCTCTTCTGTTACTGGCAGAAGTCCACCTGCTAGGCTTTAATTTCTTTGTACTTCCAGGTCACATCCCACCTGCCGCTTCAGGCAGCCCGTGGAAAACCCAGAGCTCCTACAAGTTCCATCTAGCCAGAGCGTAAGGATGGCCAACTCTTCTTGTCAGTCAGTACTCCACCTGCAACACCAGGAGCTATGAATTCACAAGCATGCAAACAAACCAAGCTACAGCCAGGATCCCTCTGGCCAGGAAGCGAGGCAAGGGTGGTGGGTGCAGTGGAGCAGGCAGAACCAGGACGATCGCGGGTGGTGCACACACTGGCTCTGCTACACAGCTTCACCTCTCTTTCAAACAAAATAAATTCCAGAGCATTAAAGGCCTAATTTTGTTAAAATTAATTTTATTTCTTTGAGAGAGAGAGAGAGACAGAAATCTTCCATCCACTGGTTTACTCTCCAGATAACCACAACAGCCAGGGCTGGGCTAGGCCAAAGCCAGGAGCCTGGAACTCCATCTGGATCTCTCATGTGGGTGCAGAGACCCAAGCAATTATACCATCCTTCGCTGTCTCCCAGGCACATCAGCAGAGAGCCACATTTGAAGTGGTGCAGCTGCGACTCGAGCCTGCGCCCTTCTAGGATACCAGCGTCTCAGGCATCTCAGCAGCTTAACCCACTGTGCCACAACACCAGCCCCAAGATCTAAATTTTTTAGCAATAAATTGTTGAAGTACTAGAATAGAATAAAAAGGATACCTTTATTACAGTCAGCCCTCCTTATCCTGAGGGTTTGCCTCCATGAGTCCAGTGAGCTGCAGATAAATATTTGGAAAGAAGATTTGCATCTGTCCTGAACAGGCACAGACTTTCCCCTTATCATTATTCCCTCACCAGTACTGGTACACTATTTACATGGTGCGAAACTCTCATCCACGCAACCAGAGGAGCAGGACAATGAGATTAGCAATTCCTCCACAGTAGGTTGGAGAGATTGGACTAGGAAGGTCTCAAAAGGAAGGTAAACATATGCTCTAGTGAACAGGGCAGCCCATGAAGGCAGGTGCAAAGAAATGAAACAGGGAACCAAGGCTGTACCCTGGAACCCAGCCGTGAAAGCAGGAGTGACAGAGGTAAGAGTCCAGAAGCATCAGAGGCCTAACACAGAAGGGCTTGCAATGTCACGTTCCAGAGCTTCAGCCTGGCAGCACTCCATCGATGTGAAGAGAGTAGGCTGGGGAGTGGGCGGGGCGGGGAGGGGAGGAGCACAGTCAGAGCAACAGGGACCCAGAAGAGAGGCCGTTTAGGTGGGAAAACCCAGAGCAATCGATGATCCACTGGGCATAGGGGAAGAAAGAAGAGGAGGTGCGGTCAGGTTCCTGGTGGATGTGACCTTTTCACCTCTGACGGGTAGAGGAGAGAGCCATGCTGTGCATCTGTTCATGAGACCAATGTGGTAGGAAGCCGGCCAGTCCCCCTGCTGCCAAGTCTGAGGGGGTCAATGCATGGGTGACACAGTCAGATCCTGTGGGGTGGCACAGCCAGATCCTGTGGGGTGAATCAGACGGGTAGGATTAGGAAGGAGTTAGAGGTGGGGAGAGGCAATCGCTGGCCTCTGCTCTCCGTACAGAGGAAAAGGGCATCCACCTTTCGAGCCAATGACCAGTACTTAAATGTGCCCTAGAATGGCCTGGGCTCCCGACTCCCCACTGGTCGGAACTCACTGTGGCTTTTACCAGCATTTTTATTTCAGCTTCACAGGCCACAGGTGCTACAGAGAGGAAGGATGGAAGTGTGTTGTCCCGTATTAGAGACCCTGGCATCTCTGTGCATAATCTCTAATATTTTCAATTAAATCAGGAGGAAATAATTATGCAAACCATAATTTCACCATCCACAGGGAAATGATTAGTTTATTATCCTTGAGAGGTTTGTACCAGGACATCTAAAAGCTTTAGATAAGGAGCTAATTTAATTTTGGTTCCCCTTCTGCTAAGATTTCATATTCTGGGGTAATATATACAAAATAGGGAAAACATGTGCAGTCTCTAGGTCAAGAATATTAGCATGATTATTAATAACTGGAAATGTGGCTTTCAGATGGTTTTGCTTCCTTCCTAGGTTTTCTGAGTTCTCGCTCACATACTCTGGTTTATTCTTAAAGATAATATAAATAAAGCCAAAGTTCAAAAAAAAAAAAAAAAACAGAATACCTAAGTTATACTTGAGGCAAATCATACTATGGGAAGAATCTTATTTTTATTTGTATGCCTTGCCAAACTTACAACACTTCAAATCATAGAATTTCATTGTCCATAGACGCCATTCCACAGAACTTCACTTGGCTGAGAGGTGAGATGACCAAGGCTCAAAGTGGATCAGTAACTGGGTGACACTCACACAGTGGACTGATAGCAGCACAGGGACCAGAACTGAGGTCTCCCGCTCCTGGACTCAGCATTCGCTCACCCAGTCCATGCCTGCTTACTGTCATTTAGTCATTCTTTTAAAAATCACATTTCAAATTTAAAACTAAAAAGTGTATGTAATTTTTGATTGTATCTTTTATTCTTTTTTTTTTTTTTTTTTTTTTTTTTTTTTTTTTTTTTTTTTTGACAGGCAGAGTGGACAGTGAGAGAGAGAGACAGAGAGAGAAAGGTCTTCCTTTGCCGCTGGTTCACCCTCCAATGGCCGCCGCTGCAGCCGGCGCACCGCGCTGATCCTGGCAGGAGCCAGGAGCCAGGTGCTTTTCCTGGTCTCCCATGGGGTGCAGGGCCCAAGCACCTGGGCCATCCTCCACTGCACTCCCTGGCCATAGCAGAGAGCTGGCCTGGAAGAGGGGCAACCGGGACAGAATCCGGCGCCCCAACCGGGACTAGAACCCGGTGTGCCGGCGCCGCAAGGTGGAGGATTAGCCTATTGAGCCACGGCGCCGGCTCTGTATCTTTTATTCTTTTTTAAAAAATTATTTATTTGGGGCCTGTGATGTAGCATAACAGGTTAAGCCACCACCTACAAAGCCAGCATCCCATATGGGTGCCTATTCGAGTCCCAGCTGCTCCACTTCCAATCCAGCTCCTGACTAATGCACCTGGGAGAGTAGTAGAAGATGGCCCAAGTCCCTGGGCCCCAGCACCCACGGGGGGAGATCCAGATGAAGTTCCGAAGTTCCTGGTTCCTGGTCCTGGCTTTGAGGCCATTTGGGGGATGAACCAGCACAGGGAGGACCTCTTTCTCTCTGTCAATCTCTCTCTCTATCTCTCTCTCTGTCTCTCTCTCTCTTAGTCTTTCAAATAAATAAAATAAATCTTTAAAAAAATATTATTCAAGACGCAGAGAGACGGGCAGGCAAGGAGAGTTCCCATTCATTGGTTCATTCTCCAAATGCCTACAAGCTGGAGCCAGAGCAGGAATTCAAACCAGGTCTCCCACATGGGTGGCAGGGGCCCAACAGCTTGAGTCATCACCACTGCCTCAGAGTCTGCATTGCCAGGAAGACGGACTCAGGAGCCTGGGCCAGGAACTGAACCTATATGGAGCATGGATGTCTTAACCATTAAGCCAAACACCTACCTCTCTCCCCACCTCTCCTATTTATTTACCTACTGATTTAATCCTCTTTCCTCCACTGTTTTTTCTCAAGTTCATAAATTATCACCTTGTAATAAAATGCACCCTTTTATTATATTATTATGTATTCTATATTTAGATATATTTTATGTATTTAGATATGTTTCTTTTTATATATTATTTATATATTATATATTATTATTATTATATTTATTTTAGAGGAAGAGTTATAAAGGGAGATTGAGAGAGAAAGGGAATATCTCCCGATTCACTCCCCAAATGATCACAACAGCTGAGGCTTGGTCAGGCTGAAGCCGGGAGCCTAGAATTTGACCCAGGTCTCCAACATGGGTGGCAGGGCCCAGGCACTTGGGCCAACACCCACTGCTTTCCCAGGTATATTAGCAGCGAGCTGGATTGGAAGTGGAGCAGCCGGGGCTTGAACCCCTATGGGATTCAGGCAGCAGCTTAACACACTGCACCACACTGAGGGCCCCAAAGGGCATTCCCTTGATCATTCCTTCCCCTTAAGCTACCTCTCCTCTTCTTCCCTTCATTGCCAAACTTTATGGAAGATCCCCCCTGTTGCCCCCTATTTGTTCCTCACCCCACCACTGTCAGGAGCCTGCTGCTACCACTCCAGTGAACTCTTCTCTTGGAATGCCACTCAAGACCAAAGCCTGGCAAAGCCCAAGTCCTCTCTGGATGTCTCTACTTCATGGGTTGGTGTTGACCGTGCCTTCCCTCTTGAAACTCTACCAGTGCCGGCTCTTAGGTGTTTCCTCTGTTCTCAGCCGCCTTGATTGTCACTGGGCTTTCTGGGCAGCAGAGTCCTGAGGCACAGGTAAGTAATCTGGCGAGGCGCAGAAGGGGCACAGTCATCCTCAGATGTGCCCCTGCACCCCACCCCCACCCCCAGTATGCTGCATCCACCACTCTGCTCGCCAATCTTGGCTTTCCTTCCTTCATTTATTCACTCAGCACCAACTGTGTGCTGCAGGATCTGCAAGACGCACTGAGGACACAGATAGGAAGGATAGGGGCATGGCCTCCACCTTCAGTCTCTCCCCGCCTCCAACCCAGTCCCCAAAACCCACCTGTGACTTGAAAGGACACAGCTGTTCATATCATTCTTCTCACCAGACTCCTCCAGGGGTTCTCTTATTGAGCCCAAGTCCTTGGCAAGGTGTCTAATAGGCACTAATCAACCCTTAACCAAAGCTCCCACTGTCCCCCCACCGAGTGCTCCAACCACACGCAACGACTTTTGGATTTCTCCCAAAGCATCTTTTCATGCCTCCCGCCTTTCCATCTGCTGTGCTGTCTCTCCAGAATGCCCTTTACTTAATTCCTCGTGGTCCACAGCCTTCAAAAACAGCGAATAGTTCCTCTCCCTTCCCACGCCTTGTCGACACCCCTGCCAGCATTGCCATAACTCACTGAACACTCCCAGAGTTTTCTTCACCCCAGCCTTTCCAGCAGGCTGAGAACTCAAAGAGCAAAACAACGAATGGGAACATTTTAAAAAAATTCATAGTAAACATGGAATTCAAAGTTTATTTCGGTGCAGAGAAACGTTGACACCCATGCACAGCTTTTTCCTGGCAGGAAGACTCTTCATACTAATCTGTATGCAAGGAGTCTTCAAAAAGTTCATGGAGTGCATGGATCATGAAAACACTATTGCATGGATTTCAAAACTTTTCAGCACCAGAATACATTTATTTTTTAATTCCACTTTCGCATAAGCTTTCTGAAGTACACTGATAGTTAGAAGGTGTGGAAGAGAACATGTTGAGTCGATTACTACATTTTCAGCAGTGCTAGAAATACTTGCTTTGTATGTCCCCACCAACATGCGATATTTTCTGGGTTGATTTCATGTTCTTGCCAATTGTCTACATCTCACTGCTTCTCTCTATGCTATTTATGTACTTCAAGTGGAAAAGATAAAACCTGACCTCTTTTCTTATCCCTCCACCTCCTCTTCTTTATTATGCTGAAACCAAAAATATTACACCAAAGACGACTTCTGGTTCTAGTGCCTCCTGCAGCTAGCAATGAGGCCAGATTCCTTTTCACAGGATTTGATTTATTCCTTCATAATAGAATAAAAATTAACTTGACAGAAACAGTACATACAGCCAGGGGTAATTCAATGACTAATGAATGAGATATTGCAATAACAAAGCAGCTTAATTGGCTACTCTTGATTTGCCAGGCACAGGCTCCCGATGACACAAGGTTTCATTTCCTTTCATGCTTCCCAGCCTGGTGATTGTGTAGTGATGACCACAGCGCCCTCTTTTAAGAACTAGGCCTTTGGCTCCTCCCATTCCTGCCCTTTGAAGTGAACCACGCCCACTCACATTAGACTTCATTGAGATCGAATTAAAAAGTCACCACATAGCAATGGAGGCCACTGCCCTGCCTCCAGGACGCTCCTGGGCCCTCCTGTCTGCCAGGCCCGCCAGGTCTGTCCCTCAGCTCTCTGGATCCCCCCCACTCCCGTGGCCCCCGTGCTCTCTCAGTCTCATAGACGGGTGCTTCCATTTGGATGTGCTGACCAGCTGAGCTTGGCAGCCCTCCAGCGTGGAACTTCTAGTGCCTTCTTGCTGCTGGCCCAGTGCCCACTGACCAGCAGTGCCCTGCCTGGCGCCACAGAACCAGTGCCAGGAGCACAGCCTCGGAGAGCCCCCACCTGGCCGGGGTGGCCACTGCCTCCTATTCCTGCTGTCATCAGCCCTTCAGACACTACACACTCTCCCCTCAGCAGCGGCCCTCAAATCTTCTGTACCCCTGGGCCGCCCTCCCAGTCCCCTTTCCTACTAGGGTCCACATCTCTGAGGACAACCCTTGCCTTCTGCAGGGTGGAGGTGGGGTATGGATGCTCCCCACCATCCGCGTGTTCCTCAAGACCTTTCCCCCACATAAACCCTCTTGTTAGGCCCCTGTTCTGCCAAAAGTCCTGCCAGCTGATGACTTACTCCCCACTGTTGTCAACATTTAACCCCCAGTTTCCTGGTCACTCCCTGTCATTCATCAGAGACATTAGGTAGCTGGGTCAGTAGCAGTCGCCACCAGCCCCACTGTTTCTGTCAGATTTGCACTCAAAGGCTCTGTCTGGCCCAGCACTCTTTCCTTCCAATTTATCAGCCAATCTCCCACCACTTTTGTTCATCAAATTCTTGGGGCTCGCCTGTCCACGGAGCCACATATTTTTCCAGGCTTCCATCTCCTTCCCTTTCCTCTACTTTGTAGGTTCAATGCCCTGGCTTCAAAGTCCCTCCCCAGGTTCTCAGTTCCTTTTCCCCTCAGCACTTTTTTTTTTAACTTATTTTAAATTTGTATAGAGAGAGCAAATTTCATATATACAGTTTTAAGAGCATGATACTTCCCACCCCATCCTCCCGCCCTCCCATCCCTCACCCCCCTCCTTGTTTTCTTAAGTTTTAATGGTGATTAATGACATACTTTCAGGTTGCTTTATAATCACACGGCCAGTGACACCCTGGGGAATCAACCTGCTCTCTCGTGCTCACCCTGCGGACGTTCATTCTGCTGGAGAGGATCAAGAGCGGGTGAGCAGCAGTTTCCTTCCTGCCCCGCGTTTCTTCACTTCCTCTCCTTCTCCCAGGGACGTGCAGGGCGTGGAAGGCGAGGACTGAGTCTTAGCCCTCATCCCCCCTGGGGCGGCTTCCAACACAACCCTCTCTTCAGGCTTCCCGCCTACAGCCCGGCTGCTCCTCCCCACGGCCCTCACTCTTGCTCCTCGCTCCCTAACGTCTCACTGGAGGACCCAATGTTCTTCGCTCTTCTCCTTAGGTAGACTCACTCCTTAGGTAGTCGTCTCGCACCATGGCTTGAAGGACAGATGCTAAGACCTCAAAAGGCTAGCAAAAAATAAGATTAAAGCATGTTTGGTTTTGTGCAAAAAAAAAAAAAATGAAGCCTGTGCATAGCTTTTTGTAATATGCATTTTTCGTGACCCTGTTTGAAGATCATTGTACGCGTGGACTTTATTGCCTGTGTGTGACCCACACCTGGCCCCTGAAGTCCAAAACTGCCCACCTGACTTTTTCACCAGGATACTTCGTGAGCATCTGAAAGTCCATGCATCCAAAACCCAATTCTGCATCTCCCTGCTCTGCCCACCCTGCCATGCATGCTGCCTTCCCATCTCAGCAACAGGCAACTGCACATTCAGTCTTTCTCAGGTCAAAAACTTAGGGTCATCCCGGACCCATAGATGTCTTTTAAACAAACTTTTATCTGACTGCTTGATAACGTGGATCAGCTCTCTCCCTCCTGGTCTCCTCTACGTAGCAAGATGACGGAAAATATTATTCTTCATTTATAGTCAATTCATTCATACCATTGATGACATTATTTGAATGGATGAAAAGAGTTCGCAGTGATTCTCAGCACATTAGCATCTCTTGGGGGCAAGTTTGGGCATGGGATGGTCTTTTTTATTTTATTTATTTATTTTTATTATTTTTTAATTTTTTTTATTTGAAAGAGTTACAGAGAGACAGAGAGAGAGAGCCAGAGAGAGAGAAAGGTCTTCCATCCGCTGGTTCACTCCCCAAATGGCCACAATGGCTAGTGCTGAGCCAATCCAAAGCCAGGAGCCAGGAGCTGCTTCCAGGTCTCCCACACAGTGCAAGGATCCAAGGACTTGGGCCATCTTCACTGCTTTCCCAAGCCGTAGCTGAAAGCTGGATCAGAAGTGGAGCAGCCAGGACTCAAAGTGGTGCCCATTTGGGATGCTGGTGTTGCAGGCTGGGGCTTTAATCCACTGCACCACAGCACCAGCCCTGGGATGGTCTTTAAAAACTATTAGCACCTGGGGTCGGCGCTGTGGTATGGCCTGTTAAGCCGCTGCCTGCGATGCCAGCATCCCATATGAGCACTGGTTGCAGTTCCATCTGCTCCACTTCTGATCCGGCCTGGGAATGCAGTGGAGGATGGCCCAGGTGCTTGGGCCCCTGTACCCGCATAGGAGACCCACAGGAAGCTCCTGGCTCCTTCTTTGGACGGGCCCAGTTCTGGCTGTTGCGGCCATTTGGGGAGTAAATCAGCAGATGAAGGGACCTCTCTCTGCATCTCTCCTCTCAGTCTCTCTGTAATGCTCAAAAAATAAATAAATAAATAAAAACTACTAGCCCCTGTGTCCCACCTCCAATGGGTCTGACTTAATTAGTCTGGGTGTAATGTAAGATGTTTAAAAGGCAACCCAGCCCCCACCCAGGTGGTCCAAATGTTTCACAGAAGAAAGGCAGGCAGGAAGCAAGGAGGGGAGGAAGGGAGAAAGGTGAGCCCTGTGGTGCAGTGGGTTAGCCACTGCTTGGGAAGCCCACATCCATATCAGAGAGCCTGGTTCAAGTTGCTCCGGATACAGTTTCAGTTAATGCGCCCTGAAGGGCAGCAGATTATGGCTCAAGTGCGTGGGCTCCTGCTGCCCACATGAGAGAGCTGGATGCAGTTCCTGGCTCCTGGCTTTGGCCTAGCCTGGCTGCAGTGGCATCTGTAAGGTGAACAAGGGAATGGAAGAGATCTCTCTCTCTCTCTCCCTTTCAAGTAGAAAACAAGTATTTTTTATTTTAAAAAAATTTTAAAAGAACTGCTGAAAGTCATTAATATTCATCAGTGTTTAAATGTCAGGTTTTGGTATGTACTAAAAACAATATCCCAAATATTAAAACATACAGTAATAACTGAGAATGGGTAGCTATGTAAGTATACTCCTCTCTTTTTTAATTGAACCTTATCTTTCTGATCTTTTAAAAAAATCTTTAATTTCTCATTTTGATAAAAAAATTTTATTAGTTTTGTACACTGATCTCTTGGTGAGAAAATCCTCCCATGGCCTACAAATTGGACAGGAGATCACCAGACCTCAGTTCCGGGTCCTCTCTGAGTTTTGTTTCTAAGCCCAGTAATTTTTTTCTGTGAGTTTTGGAAGAAATGAGCCATAAAGCTCATCTCCATTTTTGGCAGGGTTAAAGCAATCCAACGATTTGATAGGACCAGTTCTGCCAACTTGATTTTGTTGCATTTTTCTTCCAAATGTATTCAGACTGTACTATTTTCATGGATGACCACATAGCCGTTGTTAATGATAAGTTAACAGAGAAGAAAGAGCTGATGGGGAAATAAACAGTGGCGTCACAAGCACCCTGTGGATGGTGGGCAGGAGAAGGAGCAGAGAGGAGGCCAGGGGCTGGGATGGGGCACGTCTCAGCCCCCACCCTTCGAGGAAGTCTGGAAAACCACCAAGAGCCGGGGACCATGGAGGGCAGTCCCCAGCATGCCTGGACATCAGAACCCCACATTTCCCTCCCACATCCTGATTTCTATTTTCCTCTGATCAAAATTTCTATTTCTGCCTGTTCACTGGCACAAAAGGCATTCCAGGTTAATCCAAAAATACAGGTTGAACAGCCTGCTTCTCTGATTAAATTCTTCCTCTCATGCTATTATTCCATGGATAAAACTGAGCAAGTCTGTGTTCACCTGAAACCCAAATTCTGTTTCTTTAAAACATGCCAACCGAAGCACCATGTAAATCATTGAAAATAACTCTGGAAAAAATAATAAATAAAAACAAAAAAACTCCCTAACAGGAAGGGAATAAACTAGATTCTGTGAGTGTTTTATGACTTGTTTTTTTCCTACTCTACCACTCTTGCACTGCAAGCTTGAATTATGACTGGCCTTCTCAAATGATTTTAAGCAAATGAAAAAAACACTCATTATGTTGTGACAACAAATGTCCCAAAATATTTTCTACGGTCACAATTTTCACATCTGAACATTCCCAATGACTTTGAATGTGAACGGTAAGACTTGTTTTTCAATCATTTCTAATTTGACTTGTCAAACATGCAATTTTTCTATTTTCAAATGATGTCTAAAAAAATCACAACAAGCCCTTCTCTTCAGTGTTTACACATAAAGGACCTTCTGTGTACCTTCTTTCCTGGAATGGCCACAGGCCCACCCCAACTCCTCCAAACAAGGCAATGGTGGTGTGTGCAGGAAACCTAAAGCTGGCCTCCCTTGTAGCCTAGTGATTTTCCAGGTCAAAGAAAGGAAGGCACCATCGCTATGCGGCTTCCTGAGCCTCTCCCAAGTAACCCAAGTGCTCCAGGTAGCTGGAAGAAGTCTGCCATCTAGTGGAACATTTAAGCCACTGACAGCAAATTGTAATAGTTTGAGACCTGCAGGTCCTTACTGGCATCATTTCACAACAAAATGGATGCAACTGGAGACCTTTATGCTTAGTGAAATGAACCAGTTCCAAAAAGACAAATATCACATGTTCATATGCTTTCTCTGATATGTGGAAGTTAATATAGAATGCAAAAATAATGTATGAGAATGAAACTGACATCTTATGATTTGAGTATTGTTTAAAGTCCTTGTCTATGTTCCTGTGGAATGGTGGTCTTTCTATTTTTTATTTGTTGAACATTACGGTTAGTGATACCTTAATCCTGTGATTATAAAGTAAGTTGAAAGCATCTTATTGCAAAGATGAAAGGAAAAGAAAGAAAGGAAGGAAGGAGGGAGGGGGAACTGAGGAAGGGAGCGGAGGAAGAAAGTACGGTTATCTTCTTAGAATTGTATCTATGAAATACGTAAAATCTGTTCTCCTTATATCAATGATTTTTTAAAGTATGTTATTTCAAAAATTAAAAGAAAAATAAGAAAGGAAGAAGGAGTGAGGGTAAGAGGGACGGAGGGTGGGAAGTACCGTTATGTTCTTAAAACTGCGTATATGAAATACAAGTAATCTCTCATCTTTACATAAATAAATCTAAAGACTAAGCACTTCAAGTCAAGAATCAAACATTACATGGGTCAATTAAAATTTAAAAATAAGTCCATGTACAAACAGGGTGCTTGTGGTCACGGGCCACAGCTTCCGCTGCAGACGTGGTGGACACATGGGGGACTATTCCGCAGCAACCAACAGCAAACACAAGACACACAGTGTTCCTCTCTATAAATTAGTTACGCAGAGTGGCCTGCACACTGCCCCTTCCTTCAGCAGTGGCAGGTAAAGCGCTAGGGGTCTTATGTAGCCAGTCCCTTCTCATTTCCACAGAGATCAATCAATGTATTTTGGGTCCTCCTTCCCACCTGAAGAAACTTCAAAATGTTCTTGGAAAATAGGACTAAAAGGCAAGCTAATTTTGGTGCAAAAATACTTTTAAATCCATGCATAATTTTTTTTGTAATATGCATTTCCCACAAACTTTGAAGACCTTTATACAATGGCAAAAACACAGCCCTCAGCGCAAGGACTAAAGTCATATTCTAGAAATTTCTGTGTGGAGAACATTTTCCATCTGTTCAGATCCAGGAAATAACCTCAGTTTATGGTGGTTTTTGGAAAATGGTTGCAGGAAAAGCTAAATAGGAACCACAGGCCAGACCAGGCCACTCAGCTGTATTAGTGGTATCTTCTTTTGATTCCGTTTGTCACTTCCATCCGGTTTGCTTTACAAATTAAAGGATTGTTTTCCATTGATGTTGACATGGAATGCGCACGTCTGTATCTGAAGGCACATCCCCAGTTCTGCTCCTCCCACTTCCATCTGGTCGTGCTCCCCAGAGCTGACCACTTGCAGTTGTCAGTGGCTTCTTTTGTGGTTTCCTGCAGAATCTTCCAATGGAATGGCAGAGGCTGCTGTCTGCAGATCTGTCCAAGGTGGGCTGCCTTGGTTTGAGGTTTCCCAGAAGGAGAGCTGGAGGTAAGGATTTAAGGACAGGATGGGGAAGTTGAGAAGGCAGGCAGCAAAGAGCAAATCACCCAACCAGTGACAGCCGTGGGCACCTGGAACCAGGTGCTGGTGTGCAGAGAGAGCAGGTGTATAACAGGGCCCGTACTCAACTGGTTTGAGGCTGCTGCTGTCATGTGGGCAGTAAGCAAGCTGCCACCTCCAGAGACACCTCAATGCAAAGAGACACGAATGCTGGCAAGTAGACCCAGGGCCACTGGGGACAGCCACAGTCAAGGCCAGGTGTATGGGCAGGCAAGATAAGCAAGAAGCCTGCACACCTCCACCTCCTCTTCTTGTTCCCCCAACACCACCAGTGTTCTTGCCTTTTCTACACATGCTCACTAACATTTATCTTTTGACTTTTTGATGGCAGTCATACTAACAAGTATGAGTTGGTAGCTTATAGTTGTTTTTAAAGAAGAGGAAACCAAAGGCCTGAAAAGATTCAGTGGCTTGCTCAGCCAAGCATGGTGCAGCCACTGGGCCAGCGATCAGGCAGGCTGTGTCAAAGGGCCCCGTGGCAGGGGCTGGTGTGGACCCCAGGTCACCAGCACAACCTTGAGTGGGGCAAGAACTTCCAACTGGATTCAGGTTGATTTAAAGAAAAGGAAGTGCCATGTCTTGCACGTTGCTGTTGGTACACTAAGATTCACGCAGGGATCCCTTTCTGAATGGCAAAGACTGGAGTGAGAGAGTGACTGATGCACCTCTGCAGGGGACATGGTTTACAGGTGCTGGGACTCAGGCTAAGCCATGCTGAGCTGGTGGCCAAGAATGCATGGTGGAGCCTGCTTAAAGAGGTGAATTGTGAACTCTTGGAAAACCTGGCTGATAGAGAGGTCGGGGAAGAGCCGTGGGCTCCTTCAGGACATTGTGAAAACCGTGGATAGACCAGCCCCTCTCTCAGGTGTTATAAAATACCCATCTCTTGTTTGTTACTGTTGACTTTATAGAAGTGAATCCGAAACAAGACAATATCAACGAACACAAACTAAATCAAGGAAAGCCTCATTTCCAACACTGTAAAGCTTGTATAAATTAAAAGCAAATAAACAAACCGTGAACAGAGACAAAGCGGGCAGAGGAGGCAGTGAGGACCCACAGAGCCCCCTTGGTTTGCTAAGATGAAAATTCTCTGCAATTCTTAGGAAGATTGCCAGGTGTTAAGGGCTCAAAGCCAACTCTCTTTGTAAAAAGTCAAGTCCTCCCTGCAGAGGGAGCAGCTCAGGGTGCTGCCTGCACGGGGCCACTGTGCTGGGGCAGCACTGGGGAGGACACCAGTCCACTGTGACAGAAAGGAGTCCCGGAAACTGGGGGCGTCCCAATACTGAAACTCCCACCCCTCGAGGAGAGACCTTGAACCCTGATTAGGGAACATCTCCAACAAACCATCACTATTGTCAAACTAGAAAGTGTAAAAGGGAGAAAAACACCACAGGCAGGCTCTCTGGGGCTCACTCCGCTCCAGCCAGGCCAGCTTCCTCCTCCGTGTTCTGCCACCCGCACCCATGGCACCTGATGCTCTCTGCCCGGATGCTGCTCCCAGACATGGAGAAGGCCCAGCCCTGCACCCTCTTTGAATAGCATCGGCACTTGGCACCATCTGACAAATGACACCTTTGCTTACTGTCATTCCCCAGGAGCTAGGCTCAGACTACAGGTACTGAGATTTTATTTTTAAGATTTTACTTATTTATTTGAAAGAGTTACAAACAGAGGGACAAACAGTGAGAAAGGTATCTTATCTGCTGGTTCACCCCCCAGATGTCTGCAGCAGCCAGAGCTGGGCCAATCCGAAGCCAAGAGCCAGGAGCTTCTTCTGGGTTTCCCACATGGATGCAGAGGCCCCCCAACACGGGCCATCTTCTGCTTTCCCAGACCATAAGCAGAGTGCAGGATTAGACGAAGAGCAGCTGGACACGAACCTGCACCCATATGTGATGCCAGCACCACAGGTGGAGACTTAGCCTACTGCACCATAGCACCAGCCCCAGGTACTGAGATTTTTGCCCAGAGCTGTGTCCCTAGTTCCTACAGTGGTGCTTAACAAGTACTCCCTGGGGTGGAGTGGCCTTGTGGCCCAGTGGATTAAATGAACACTTGTGCCTGAACACCAGCTCCTTGCTAATGAGCCTGGGAAAGCAGCAGGAGACAACTTAAGTACTTGGGCCCCTGCCACCCATGTGGGAAATCCAGATGGAGCTCCGGGCTCCTGGCTTCAAGCTGCCATTTGGGGAGTGAACCCCCAGATGAAAATCTCTCTCTCTCTCTCTCTCTCTCTCCACCCTCCCATCCCCCGAGGTGGCACGGGCTTGAGGCACTTCTGCTGTCACAGCAGTGTGGCTGTGGCCAAGCAGGACAACTGGAGGCCACACTGCTTCTGACCCCTCAGCGGCTGGCAGAGCTGGGCAGCCACAGCTGAGTGCTTAGACTCAGCACAGCTTCGGTCTCCGCGTAAAGATGGACGTTGCAGCCGGCGCCGTGGCTCAATAGGCTAATCCTCCACCTTGCGGCGCCGGCACACCGGGTTCTAGTCCCGGTCGGGGTGCCGGATTCTGTCCCGGTTGCCCGTCTTCCAGGCCAGCTCTCTGCTATGGCCAGGGAGTGCAGTGGAGGATGGCCCAGGTGCTTGGGCCCTGCACCCCATGGGAGACCAGGAAAAAGCACCTGGATCCTGGCTCCTGCCATCGGATCAGCGCGGTGCGCCGGCTGCAGCGGCGGCCATTGGAGGGTGAACCAACGGCAAAGGAAGACCTTTCTCTCTCTGTCTCTCTCTGACTGTCCACTCTGCCTGTCAAAAATTAAAAAAAAAAAAAAAAAAAAAAAAAAAAAAAAAGATGGACGTTGCATCGCTGGGCTCAGAGAGCACAGACCACGCCACTCTCATCCCTCGAGGGAACCCGGAACAGGAGGGCCAGGAGGGGTTGCTGCATGCTCCTCTCCAACACCATTGCTCCTTGGGAGCCCTTCTCAGAAAAAGGAAATCCCCCAAGAACAAGAGTGCTGCAAAATTCCTGTCTGGGGACAAGGAGACCGCACCACACTGAAACCTACGACCTAATGCTGGAGCTAGGAGAACACAGCCGTTATTTGCAGGAAGCTCATTCTCAAGCAGCAGCCAAGGCAAATGGGCAAGAAGCAAGTCCGTGGCATCTGTTTATCAAACAAACGATCCTCGGGAGTGGAGGGGAGTGGCTCATTTCTGCAGTGGGAATGTAGGATTTCTCTCTAGTCTCATGATTTGTTTTGGTTCGAAGTCAAATCTTGTCATCTGCATTGCAACTTTTTAAACTACTTACTGGCAAATGCCAGAATTCCAAGACAACCTGGGAGTCGACAGGCAAACATGCAAAGATGGTGCTGTAGCTTTGGATTTTCCTGGCTCTGTGATCCCCAGCTGGCAAACGTGGAATTCACCTGTCATAAGAAACATCATCTCAGGCCAAAATGCATGATATGAAAAATAACTTCTCTGGCTGCTCAGGACAGGTCAAAATACGGGAAAGACACTGTGGAATCTGATATGCAAAGCATTGTTCAAACCATCACCAGTGATATAAGCTGTATGACAGTTAATTGTTGCTTTATTTCTACTTTTTTTTTAAAAAAAAAATCAGGAAACAGTCATTTTAAAAACAAACTTTCTTTTTTAATATAAATGGACAGAAAATAGGCAGTAACACCAGAAATAAAGTATCTTAAGCCCTGGGCTTTTCTCCAAAAGATGAAAGATTTCTTTTTTCAAAAGATACAAGATGCACAGATAAATCACATTCACACCTGAAAAAGTCAGAGAACAATTTAAATTCATAATGAACAGTGAATATTTTCATATGCTTCACCAGTTTGGAATTACAAAAATGTTAGCAAAATTGTTCATTCCCATAATTTTTATGAGTAAAAAATAGAGCAAATCATGTACCTTAATAGTCATTTTATGTCTTACTCAAATGTACAAATAACCCTAAAGATAGTGCCCGTGCTTATTATACATACTACAAAAATACTGAGATATTTACCAGGCATAACTAATATAGATGAAATTATATTTTATGTTTCACAATCACAGTCCATCTTTTCCCTTTGGTTCAGAAAATGAAAGAGGTAGGTTCAAATAAAGTAAATGCCTACTAGGTCACAGGTTTTCATTTAAATGTTGGCAGCTTAAAAAAATTATGAGAAATTGAACTCAAATGAGCTTTAGGAACTATATAATATCTTCAACTAATAAATATTTTTCTAGGTTCTAATTGCACAAATCAGAAAATATACTTGACTACAAAACTGGCTTTGGTAAAATTAAAAAAATGCTACCAATATTATAAACTAAAGTTTCCAAATCATACCACATTCATCAAACTTGGGGCAAGAGAGAATATGAATGTATATGTTTAAAAATTGGGTCTTTCATTTAAAGTAGGTATCTAATATATAAGATTAACACATACTATTAATATATTTTTAGCTTCATTAATTATATTAATAGTATTAATTAATACCATTCTTTAGCTTTGTGCTTCCAAATTAAGAATGGCAGGTTCAAAACAATTATGCAGTGAGGATAAATTGAGCATGTCATCCACTTATGATTAATCTACTTCATGTGAGTAGCAGAGAAATTTCACATCACTAAGAGTGGTCCCAGGAAGTCTTCCTGACTAAGGAAGACTTTTCTGATTTGAAAAGTGGGAAACAAAGTATAAGGGTTTGGCTTTTGGTTTTTGTTTATTTGCCACTGTCTTGGTTGATAATGGTGACATCTGACAATCAGTATATAATATAAGGAATCAAATAACAGTGCAAGCAAAATGGAAAGGTGCCTACCGAAATAGTTTATCACTCCTTCTTATAAATTCCACTACCTATGTGCATTCCTGTTCCACTTAAAGAAAGGTGAAGATATAAACTCTATTCTTATTGGACTAATTTAAGACATATTTTAAGTGCAGTGATTTTCTGTTTATGATTTTAAATGGAAGTGCTAAGATGTCTATAGATATATTCAAAATATATCTATATCGAGGTTTCTGATCATTTTGCTTTTAAAAAGACATACAAATATAAAAGAACTGGCATATATCTAAATCAATCAAAATAAAGATTATAATTCTACCACACAAAACAAATTTAGTTCCAGCAAATACATTTTGAGATTGAGGACTAAAGTTAGAGATTTGCAAAAGGAGTAATACAAGAAGATACAGTACAATTTTGTGGCTTTCCAAAACTTATTAAAACTATGACCTTGAATTTCTGTGTATGGAAAACTGAGCTCAAATGTTTGAAGTGATTGTTGATATGTTCTTCCCTCTGGTGGAAAAAAAAAAGTAGACTTTTTTGTTTTGGTTTGGATTTTTTTTGCCACAGACTTGTTGCAATTTTAGGAGAAACATTCTCTCCAGAGATGGTTGAAGATTTCAATAATTATGCTGGATCACAAGCCTCAACCTATCACTTCTGGGTTACTCCTAAGGTTTGCTTCATATTTTCATAGACCACGTAGCTGATGCCTACAGCAGGGAGCACCTTCATGAAGTTTGGGGTGATGCCTCTGTAAAGTCCTGGGAGTCCTTCTTTGGAAATTATTCTTCTAAAGAGGCCCACCATGTTCAGCTGTGGGGCTCCTTCCAGCATGGCTAGAAAAGAGAAAATTTGCAACAGCTTAATTGAAGCAAGTTTTGTTAGAATTACAATAAATAGGATTCAGAATGATATTCTATGATATAATGAAAGGTTAACATTTATTCTAAGGGTTCTGAGAAAATATCTCTTTATATAATTCTCTTTGTACAGCATCTAATAAGTGAGTGCCCTGATGATAATGTTGGTAGTAGCAACTATTATTGAGAAATGACTGCAGGCTAGGTACTGGGTTAGTTTCTTCCACATCAATTGTGCAAGGTAACTGCTATACCCATTTTGTAAATGAGGAATTGGGAGATGTGGAAGGGTGGAGAAGCTTGACCTGTAACCCCAAGACAGGAAGTGGTAGAGCAAATCTCACATGGTCTGCCTCCAATATCCATTCACTTCCAACCGCACCACCCGGGCCTCTCTCATTCCTCCTCTTGAGTCAGGTGCAGAAGAGAGAACAGTAGGCAGAAGATGGGAAACCTTTGGAGAGCTTAGGCAAAGTATAGAGGACCTGGGCCTATAACATTAGCAGGCAAAAAAGGAAGGAGTATAGGTATAAGGAAGGAGTGTAGTACAGTATAACAAAGACAAGGGCAGGACCAGGTGTGTGTGTGTGTTGCAGGATGTGGTTATCACACTGGCAGCTGCAGGTTAGAGGTGGGCGGGTTAGGGATGGGGATGTGGAGACGAAGTGAAAAAGTAAAGGTGGGCCAGAGTATTAAAGGCTTTGAAATCCCCTCAGCACCTGTTTGGACTTCACTCTGAAAAGACTGAACAATTGCAAAGACATCTGAGCACGTGTAAATGATTAGACCTTGACATTAGAAACGGCAGGTCTAGCCGCCCTACACAGCTCCCGATTGCAGCTGGCACCCTGGAGGGCTCACTGGGAAGCCTGGGTTTGAATTCTAGCTCCACTGTTCACCAAAAGCATAACCTGGTGGAAGTTCCTTAATCTCTCTCCGCCCCAGTTACTCATCTGAAAAACGGGGATAATAAGAGTGTCAGTCTCTTAAGATGACCACGATGGCTACAGAGACAACAAACAAGAAACAGGGCCTTTACTCCTCACGAGTTTCTGTGTAGCCACGTGACTGTCTCTCAGCCCCTCCACTGCGCCATGCTTCTTCCTGCCCCGGTGCCTTCACATGAGATTTTTCTCAGGCTAGAAAGCCCTCTCCCACCCCACTGCACCTGCTTGTGCTCAGCAGCCCCACCTGCCTTTCCATCTCAGCACACACGGCTGCGTTCCTCAGGGCTGTGTTGAGGACAGCAGACTGGGCCGCCTCCTGTGACGCAGGCATCCCATATGGGTGCCGGTTCCAGTTCTGGCTGCTCCACTTCTGGTCCAACTTCCTGCTAGTGTGCCTGGGAAAGCAGTGGAAGATGGCCCAAGTCCTTAAGCCCCTGTCATCCATGTGGGAGACCTGGAGGAAGTTCTTGGCTCCTGGCTTCGGTCTGGCCCAGCCCAGGCTGTTGTGCTCATCTGGGGAATGAACCAGCTGATGGAAGGCCTCTCTCTTCATCTCTCTCCCTCTCTGTACTCTGCCTTTCAGATAAATAAATAAATAAAATCTTTTTTTAAAAAATGGCTGCATTTGGGGCCAGTGCTGTGGGGCAGTGGGTTAAAGCCCTGGCCTGAAGTGCTGGCATCCCATATGGGCGCTGGTTTGAGTCCTGGCTGCTCCACGTCCGATCCAGCTCTCTGCTATGGCCCACGAAAGCAGTAGAAGATGGTCCAGGTTCTTGGGACCCTGCACCCACGTGGGAGACCCAGAGGAAGCTCCTGGCTCCTGGCTCCGGATCAGCGCAGCTCTGGCTATTGCAGCCATCTGGGGAGTTAACCAGCAGATGGAAGACTTCTCTATCTCCACCTCTCTCTGTAACTCTTTCAAATAAATAAATCTTTAAAAAAAAAAAAGATGGCTGCATTCTCCAGCTCCCAAGTTAGGTTACAGTCCCTTGCTCTGTGCTGCACTAACCAAGGAGAGGTTGGATGGATGTCATTTCTCCTCTAAAATGGCAGGAACCACATCTGAGTTGCTGACTGCTCTAACCCCAGCACCTGCCAGTGTCTATCTGACAATGGCTCAGGAAGTATGAGTCATCTAATGATGGACAGCTTGCGGGAGGAGTGGTTGGGAGAGGGGTTAGAGATGGAGCTGCAGATACTGAGGGTGTACTATTTAAAGAAATATGGTACATGATACTGTCCAGGCAACAAGAAGGAAAAACAAGCACAGAATGCATACTTTATGATAGAGTAGGTGGCATACTGGCCGCCAGCAAAGAGTAAGAAGTGAATAACCAGTGATCTGGCAGAAGAACCAGGAGGGGACAGTGTGATCAAACCCCATGAGAGAGTCACAGTGAGGAGGAATCAGGGTTGAGCAGCTGTAGGGTCCACGCAGCACTAATAATAAGCAACTCCATTCACCAGGAATTTAACAAGTGCCAGGTTTTACCTATGCTGCTGTTAATTCTTACCACACTGCACAATTCTCATTCCCATTCACAGGTGGGAAAATGAAAACTCGAGAGTTCTGGGGCAGTGTTCTGAACCCAAATTCACCCAAACGCATGCATTCAAAGTACCAAAAGAAATGTCTTATTTTGCTTATATATAAAACATACATCCTGCTTACAGGGCACAGGCATTGTAGCTGTGGCATTACAATTTCATGAGCAGGGAGAGATTAGGAAAAGAATTTCTGTAAAGGTCCCTTAAGGAGGCAATAACAACAACAAAACATGGAGAAACAGAATGGATGGAGAGATGCCGTCTTAGATGACACTGTGCTGCCTCAGTAGAACTTGAAGTTCCAGAGCACATTACTGACACTGCCCTTTTACTATCTTCATTTCTCTGATCAAAAACTCACCTTGAGCCTGCATGCGTGTTCTCACCAAAGCCAAGGGATAGCTGGCCAACTGGCCACAGGTGCTGGATAAGGCACCACACCCCAGCAATACCAGAACTCCAGGGTTGACAGAGTCTTTTGCAAAATTATCTAGCCAGTGGGACTTCAAGAGCTGCCAGAGAAAGAGAAAAAAGAAGAGAATGAATGGCAAAGTGTACGACTGCTTTCACTCGAGGTGAACATTTGCACAGCTATTCTCCTCCTTATGAGAGATGGATAGGAGCAGCAGGTGCTGTTGAGAGGTACAGGCCACTGGAGGATCAACATAGGCACCTACAGTGGTTGCTCACTGTCTTCTAAGCAAGCATGAAAGTCAACAGTACACCAATGTCGTGAGATCTAAAGCACATTTCTTACACGAGTACTAACAAAACAATATACTACTACTTTCTGTATCTCATTTTCCACTTTGCACATTATTTCATTTGGGCCTTAGAAAAACTTGGACACTGATGCATTATCCCTGACTTCATAAATGAAGAAAACAAGGGCCGGCGCCGCGGCTCACTAGGCTAATCCTCCGCCTAGCGGCGCCGGCACACCGGGTTCTAGTCCCGGTCGGAGCGCCGGATTCTGTCCCGGTTGCCCCTCTTCCAGGCCAGCTCTCTGCTGTGGCCCGGGAGTGCAGTGGAGGATGGCCCAGGTGCTTGGGCCCTGCACCCCATGGGAGACCAGGAGAAGCACCTGGCTCCTGCCATCGGATCAGCGCGGTGCGCCGGCCGCAGCGCGCTGGCCACGGCGGCCATTGGAGGGTGAACGACCGGCAAAGGAAGACCTTTCTCTCTGTCTCTCTCTCACTGTCCACTCTGCCTGTCAAAAAAAAAAAAAAAAAAAAAAAAAGTCTCTGTGGAGTTTTCTAACAAGAGTCAGGTGTGCTGACCCATAGGCCAGGCTCTTCTCTATTATCCTAGGTCCCTGTAGTTCACTAGAAGGCAGCTGTTGGGAGAAATTACATGATCTACAGCTTAACTTCTTAAACATAAAATATGTTAAGTATAAAAATGCTAATAGGTAAAAAATTATACCTAGTCCAAATGTTTATATTTTTTAATCCCATAAGATTGGAGGATCACTTGACGGAAGTCTTGCATGCTATATTCCAAGCACTGAAATAAGCTGCCAACCAATAAAACTGTCTTTCAAAAATGAATGAGAAATTCAGACCATCTCAGGAAAACAAAAATCAACAGAGTTCATCACCACCAGAGCTGTCCTACAAGAAACACTAAAGGGAACCCTTCAAGTTGAAAATAAAAGACCACAAACAGCAGCAAAAAACCACATGACAATATAAATACCATGGGGAAGGCAATATATAGAAAACTAAAATCCGAGCCGGCGCCGTGGCTCAATAGGCTAATCCTCCGCCTTACGGCGCCGGCACACCGGGTTCTAGTCCCGGTCAGGGCGCCGGATTCTGTCCCGGTTGCCCCTCTTCCAGGCCAGCTCTCTGCTATGGCCAGGGAGTGCAGTGGAGGATGGCCCAGGTGCTTGGGCCCTGCACCCCATGGGAGACCAGGAAAAGCACCTGGATCCTGGCTCCTGCCATCGGATCAGCGCGGTGCGCCGGCTGCAGCGGCGGCCATTGGAGGGTGAACCAACGGCAAAAAGGAAGACCTTTCTCTCTGTCTCTCTCTCACACTGTCCACTCTGCCTGTCAAAAAAAAAAAAAAAAAAAAAAAAAAAAAGAAAACTAAAATCCTACAGCATTGTAATGGAGCTGATAAATAACTTTTGAAATCTAGTATATATTTTAGAAAACAAAATCATAAGAAGTAACTGTGAATGCATATGAATAGAAACACAGCAGAGAAAGAAGTAATTTGTACCATCAATAACACAGGAAAGGGGAGGTCAAAGATATAAAGGAGGGGAGTTTTTACGTGTGAGTGATGTAATCAGTATTAAACAGGCTTTTATAACTTCAATATGTTTTATATATTTGCAAGAGTAATGACAAAGCTATAATGTCTATAGAATATACACAAATGAGAAGGGAGTTGAACATGTCACTACAAAAAATTCAACAAGATACGGAAATACAAATATTGCATGACTTCACTTATGAAGCATCTAGAATATACAAATTCATACAAAGTAGCTAGGGGGTTATCAGGGGTTGGGGGAAGTAGGGGTAGGGAGTTATAGCTTAACAGTTAAAAAGGTCCTGTTTTGGAGTGATGAAAATGTTTAAGAAATATTTTGTGCTGAAAGTTACACAACATTGTGAGTGCAATTACTGCATTGAATTGTACATTTAGAAATGATTAAAATGGCAAACTTTATATTTTGTCATAATTTTTAAAAAATTGATAATGTCAATATACCAAAACCATTGGACTGTACACTAAGTAGATCAAATGCAAGTGGTATAGGAGCTGTAGCTCAATAAAGTTTTTTTTTTTTAATTTCAATATAAATAGTAAATTCCTCTAAGAAAGCTCCCTGTACACATCCCAGCAACCCCTCCACCTCAGGATGGGTCCCTGCTAACCTGTGCCCTGGCAGACGCCTTCCACAGCACAACCACCACACTGGGCCCTAGCTGTGGACTTCTCCATCTCCCTCACCAGACCTTCAGTTTCTTAAAGGCAGACACTGCATTCTTATTTCAATCCCAAGATTCAGTATCTAACTCAGTGGCTGTTACACAGTATGCAATCAATGTTTGTCAGATTGATCAATTATTAAGTGATGGCAATGACAAGGTTGACCCAAGATTCGTACTGAGCTGTCTACTCAACACAAAGATAGAATTTGAGTTACCCACATGAGTCACTTGCTGGCTTTGCCACTGACAGATTTTGACAAACCAAAGAAAATGTGACATTTTTGCTTATTTTGTCTCCCACCACAAAGATTCCTAGCACCATCTTCTAAGCTGAACAGCTATACCTGAATTTGAGTCTACTCTCTTCATTAACCAAAATACATCAGAAAGAAATCTAACACAAAAGGGACTCCATGCACTTGTCCTCAAGTACTCAAAGTACTTGAAAAGAAAGATCAAAGAATGCATTCTAGAGCCAACTTTGGTCACTTACTGTTTTCTGGTATACATCCACCTCTTTATAGAGAAATTCTAACAATAAGAGCTATTTAAACCCATTTTCAGAATCAAGACACTGCTGCTCACTCACCTCATACACAGCAAGGTCTATGCCTGCATAAGGTATGATGCCTAATAAATTTGGAACATAACCTTTGTAAAAAGCTCCAAAACCTTCATATTTCAAAATCTTCTTGGCACAGTCATATATTCCAGAGTATTGTCCAGTTTTGCCTACAGCCAGTCTGGTTTTCATAACCTGGATATGAAAAAACATGATAAAACATTATTCTTCATATTAACTCTATCATCATCAAATTCAAAATAAGAAATTTTACAAGGAACAAATACCCACACATATTGTAACTCAAATGGTTATAAAACTGGTTAATAGATTCTCCCTAGCATATTAGCTCTACTGAGGAGGTAAGATAGGAGCCAGGAAGACTTACTTATTGCAAAGAGGATTTGAATGAGGGTAGTGACAGAGGAACAAAACTGACTGTTGGTCGATTTGGTAGCCAGTGATGGAAACACTCCAGTGTTTTGGCTTGCACACAGGATGGGGACAGAAGGGAATGGGAAGTAATGCTATTGAGATGAAGGATGTAAGAGGAAGTCAAGTATTGAGTTAGGAGACTTTTCTGACGAGTGTATGGAGCAATAGGAACAATTGCATTGTGATGCTTGCAAAGCTATGATAACATGCATACCACAAAGCAGTAGAAATTAAAGAGTGTATCTTAGATCTTTTCAGTTATTAAAAATTCTTTGAGAGAGAGACCAAGATGGCATAATAAGGAGAGAGCTACTGCTCTAGTCTAGGGGAATATAGTTTTAAAAATGTGGAGAGAGTGCAATCTCAGGCAAGAGTTAAGGAGAAAATGGCAGAAGAAACTCCATGCAAATTAGAGGGACACCATGGACCTACGTGGAGGGTGTAGACGCACACAACTCAGAACCCCAGCAGCCGAGAGGCTCAGCACCAGTTTTGGAGAATGAGGTGAGACCAGACTGCAGTAGCCCAAGCCACTGGAGATAAAGCTGCAGAAAGAGCCTGGCATGGGTCCAGCTTGGAAGCCTGTGGGTAGACAGTACACCTGCCAACATTAGGGGAAAGGGGGGGCACGTTTCTTTCTCCCTGACTACCCAGCACCAGCATCCTATAACTAACTAGTCAAGAGAGGGCAGGTGCCATTTTGGACATATGTAACAGCTGCACCAGCTCATGTCTGTATGCCCAGCAACCAGAAGAGAGGAGATGCCTAACTCTGGCTAGGAGAATTGACAGGAGGCTGGGTGCTCATAACTGTGGGACCCTTGTGTGCTGAGACTGTTAAAGCATGCATGGGAGGGTGCACGGTGTGGCTGGGTCTTAGGGTAGTTACTGTGGGCAGCCCCACACACTCGGGGCTCCCTGAATCCCTGGTGAGGGTCACTGCTATAGGATCCATGCTTACACCAAGGACTGCAATGGAGGAGGGGGAGAGGGAGGAGGGAGAGGGAGAGAAAGAGGAGAAGAAATAATTAGGAAACTAAAAAACAGTGTTGGAGATTTGTGGGATACTATCAATGGACCCAACATACAGGATCTTAGGAGTTCCTGAAGGCATGGAGAGAATGGATTATAAGGCCTTTTTAGTGAAATAATTACAGAAAACTTCTATAATTTGGTAAAAGAAAGGAACATCCAAGTACAGGAAGCACACAGAACTCCTAATAGACATGACCAGAAAAGATCCTTACCATGATACATTGTAGCCAGACTCTCCACAGTAAAACATAAAGAAAAGATTCTAAAATGTGTACGAGAGAAACACTAGATCACTTTCAGAGGATCTCCAAATAGACTCACAGCTGAATTCTCATCAGAAACCATACAGACTAGGAGAGAATAGCGATATATATTCCAGATCTTAAGAGAAAAAAAAAACAATAAACCCAAAATACCATAACCTGCAAAGCTCTCATTTATGAATGAAGGTGAAATACAGACCTTCTATAACAGGTATTGAGTTTGTCACCACTTGTCCAGCCATACAAAAGATGCCTACAGATGTGCTATACACAGAAACACAGAAACATGGTCATCACTATGAAAGAAGGTGAAGGCAGAAAATCTCCTAGTAAAATAACAAAGGAAATCCAAAATAAACAATGGGAATATTTATGGGAAAATGGCAAGGCCAAGTCTTTACTTATCAATAGTCACCTAGCATATAAATGGCTTTAACTCTCCAGTTAAAAGATACAGACTGGCCGAATGGATTAAACACAAAACCCATCTATTTGCTGCCTACAAGAAACACATCTCACCAACAAAGATACACAACAAAGTGAAAGGAAGGAAAAAGATATTCCATGCTGACATAAACCAAAAAAGGTCAGGTATAACCATCCTAATATCAGACAGAAAAAAACTTTAACACAAAAACTGTTAAAAGAGACAAAGAAGGGCACTATACAATGATTAAGGGATCAATTCAATAGGAAGATGTGACTATAATAAACATATATGTACTTAATTACAGGGCACCCGGCTATTTAAAAGTAATGTTAATGTATCTGAAGGGAGATGTAGACTACAATACAAATAGTAATGGGGGACTTCACTACCCCACTTTCAGGAAAGGACAGATCAACCAGCAGAAAATCAGCAAGTAAAAAACAGTTAATCAACATTACAGACCAAATGGACCTAATGGATATCTACAGAGTTTCTCATCCTACAGTTGCAGAATACACATTCTTCTCACCAGTGCATGGAACTTTCTCTAGGATGGATCAAAGGCTAGGCCATAAAGCAGAAAATTCAAAAAAATGAAATCATAACCATACATAGTCTCAGACCACAATGGAATGAAACTGGAAATCAATAACTCAAGAATCTCTAGAACATATGCAAACACATGGAGATTGAACAACATGCTCCTGAATGAACAGTAGGTCAGAGAAGAAATCAAAATAGAAATCAACAAACTGTTGAGGAGCAGGGTTTTTTTTAATATAGTATTTGTTGAACTCTTTACTTAGTATAGAGTTAATCTTCTTTGTATAAAGTTAATTGAGAATAGGTTTCAGTAAAAAATAAGAATGGGAATAGGAGACAGAGGAGGAAGAAGGGTGGGAGAGCTGGTATGGTGGGAAGAATCATTAAGTTCCTAAAATGCATCAAGTTTGTATACCTTAAATAAAAGGTTTTTGAGGGAAAAAAGTTCTTTGATATATCAAAGATATCAACATCTACTTTTTTTTTTTTTTTGCTCTAAAGCAGGAGTTGGCAAACTTTTCCTGTAAAAGTCAAACAATAAATATTTTAGTTTTTGCAGGCTTAAAAGATGAGGTCTGTTACATATCCTTTGCTTTCTTATGTTTTGTTTACCCTCCTTTAAAAAATTGTTTCCATTTATTTGAAAGGCAGAGATAGAGACAAAAAGAGAGAGAGATTTCACCTGCTGGTTCACTTCCCAAATGTCCACAGCAGCCAGGGCTGAGCCAGGTCAAACGCTGGAGCCTGGAATCCAATCCAGGTCTCCCACATGGATGGCAGAGACCCCAGCACTTGAGCCATTACTACTACCTCCCAGGGTGCACATTAGCAGGAAGCTGGATCAGAAGCAGAAGTGAAACTGAAAGCCAAGCAGTCCAATATGCCTGTCAAATGCCTGCCCCTACCTACCTTTTTTTTTTTTTTAAGAATTATTTTATTTATTTGAAAGACAGAGATACAGAAAGAGGTAGAACCAGAGAGAGAGAGGTCTTCCATTCCGCTGGTTCACTCCCCAAATGACTGCAATGGCCACAGCTGAGCTCATCCAAAGCCAGGAGCCAGGAGCTTCTTCCAGGTCTCCTACGTGGGTGCAGGGGCCCAAGGAGTTGGACCATCTACTGCTGCTTTCCCAGACCTTAGCAGAGAGCTGGATTGGAAGTAGAGCAGCCGGGACTCAAACCGGTGCCCATATGGGATGCCAGCACTGCAGGCTGGGGTTTTAACCCACTAAACCACAGCACCAGCTCCACTACTTGCCTTTTAAACACATAACCATTCTTATCTCAAGAGGCTGTGTGCAACAAGGAGGACCATAGCCGCCAACCCATGCTCCAATGGAAGAAGGTCTAGTTAGGATCACCATCATTCTAACAAAATCCTGAGGATCCCTTATGAAATTCATGGCACAGAAACTCCTCAGAGGGAACAGGAGTCACAATTTCTCATCAACATAGTGGTACTTAGCCTTTCAGATGGCCCCCAATAACCTCTGGATCCTGGTATTTGCACCCTGTGTGGTCCCCCCACACTCTGCCAAGGTTGGATTGTGGGACCTTGCTCTCTCATCACTGGCTGTAGGGAGAGCTGGCTCCCATGCTGAGAGGATACTCAGGCAGCCTACAGAAAGGTCCACGTGGTGAGGAACTGATATCACCAGCCAGTAGCCCATGAGGCCTGTAACACCCACACCTGGGTAAGCTTGCAAACACACCATGCCCAGATGAGTCGTGAGTTGACTGCAGCCCTGGCCAGCACCTTGACTGCAGGCTCTAAAAAGCCCTGAGCCAGAAGCACCCAGTGAAGCTGCCCCCAGATTCCTATAGAAACTGTGAGAAAGTAAATGCTTATTTATTGGAACTGCTGGTTCTGGTATGAGCTGTTACACAACCTCAGAGAATGAACAGACACAAGGCTGGCAGGCGTCACGGGGGTACTCACCTCCATGGGATAAATGAACGTCTGTGCGGTGGCTCCGGCCATCGAACCCGAAATAAATCTCTCAAAGGTTCCTATTTTTTGTCCTTCCTCAGTAAGCAACTTCTTGTACTGCATGAATAAAGCATTAAATGCACATTAGTATCTGCTGCAGACTGAGCTGTGCCCCCCAAATTCAGAATGTACTTAGGGATTTACCCCAACATGATGGTATTAGGAGGCGGGGGCCTGAGGAAGTGCTCTGGTTTTATGGAGGTCAGAAGGGTGGGGGTCCTCTTGACAGGAGTGCCCCTCTCAGAGGAGACACCCAACAGCTGTCATCTGGCTGTCTCTCTCTCTCTCCCCCTTACATTGGCACTGGGCAAACACCCTGCATGCACACATTGAGGGGACGGCCTCCTGCAAGTCAGGATAAGAGGCCTCACTAGGAACCAATGACTGGGCCTTGCTCCCAGGCTTCCCAGCTTCCAGAACTTTGAGAAATAAACGTCTCCTGCTTTTTAAGCCAGTCTGTGGTATTTTGTCATGGAAGGCTGAGTTAATTAGGACAATACCAAAAAGCAAATCAGCTCCTAGAGGCTAATTCACTAACAATGCAATGATGTGTCTCAAAATCCACACACTGCATTAATAACGGCAGAAAGGCAAGGCGTGGAGACCAACACGTTCAGTTTACTGCACAGCGGTTTCCAAGTTGGACTTCAAAGGATACACATTCCAAAGATCAGGCATAGCTGCTCCTTTGCTAAGACAGAATAAGGGCATTCTTTCCCAACGCACAGAAAAATAAAGGGTTAACAAAGCTTTGACAACCTTCAGACACTTCCCCCATAAAGTTGTTAAAAATGCACTTATTTTTACTACTATGAATAAAACCATTAAGCAACAATTATATATCAACCAAACAACTTAGAAAACTAGCTTTTGTAAATCACACATATAATTATCCTAACACATCAACCGCAGCACCTCCCAGATCCACTAGTACTAAAGCAGCCCAACCAAGGGTGGAAATATAACCTAAATGTGGCCAAAATATTGGGATGTTGATACCACGAGCTCCAGATTCCGACAAAGCTGGGCTGCAATCAGAGCCACATGGCCCTGAGCAAGTGCAAGCATATGGCCAAGCTGCAGTGTCCTTGACTGTGATAACAGCACCAATCTCACGAGGCGGGTGAAAGGAGTATGTGAAATAATGCACCTAACAGTGTTAGCACAGGCTGGGCACAAGGCAAGTATCCAGTAGATGTTACTAACATTTTTTTTAAGTTTGAAAGTCAAAGTTACACAGAGAGAGAGAAAGAGAGGCAGAGAGGCAGAGAGGCAGAGAGAGAGAGAGAGAGAGAGAGAGAGAGAGAGAGATCTTCCATCTGCTGGTTCACTCCAATTGGCCGCAACAGCCAGCGCTGCACTGATCAGGAGCCAGGAGCTTCCTCTGGGTCTCCCAGGTGGGTGGAGGGGCCCAAGGACATAGGCCATCCTCTACTGCTTTCCCAGACCACAGCAGAGAGCTGGATCAGAAGAGGAGCAGCCGGGTCTAGAACCGGCGCCCATATGAGATACTGGCACTTCAGGAGGCGGCTTTACCCACTACACCATAGTGATGACCCCAGATGTTACTAACATTTTGAAGTTTCTCTGCCCTTTTTGTGTTTCTGTTATGGGTTTTTCCTCCTAAATTTTTTTTAGTAATAACTCTTTATTTAAACACTCTTAGGATCCCAAACCCCATTTAAAAATAAAAACTGCAAAGCACCCCATAAACCCCCTCATCTAGTGTCAGCCCTTCCGACACAGCTCCTGCTCTGAGAAGGCACAGTAGTCACGGAGGCCTGCTGGTCCCCTTCCACACTGCAGAGTCACAGAGTATGTGGCTCAGTGCACGCGTGGAAGCTCACACAGGTCCCGAGAACTCACACGGAGCTGAGCTATCGACTCACTCTATAAGTAATAACTTAGACTGGACCACAAGAGCAGTATGGGGGTAGCAGAAGAGACGGACATCCCTGCACAGGGAAGAGGAACTGGGAGGTGACAGAAACACCGACATGGAAACAGCAGGCACAGCTTTGTAATGGGAGCCACTTCTAAGACGCTAGAAGACCCCTTTCCTGTGAGCCCGAGGCAGGACGCCTCCTCCCGCCGCGCCCGACAGCCCAGCAGCTTCTGGGTTCACAACCAGGTCCTTCCAGGTAGGAAGCGCTCCTGGAGCTGGGACAGCAGAGGCCAGGGTGGAAGCTAGGTCACACGGGCATCCACCCTGGGTCTCCTCACCAGGGCGGCTCGGGCCCGCCGGGTCGCAGGCTGCTGGGCCATCAGCCTCTTTCATCCTCTGCTCCTCACCCGCCTCTTCCACCGGCTGCACTCTAGTTCGTTCGTGCAACCCCGTCTTTCTTCTTTTCTCCCAGCACCTCCAGCCCCATCATCCTGAGATAACGAAGCCACTCATTCTTGGGCACGAAAGTCAAAGTCGGAATGGAGGTCTTCCCCTGCTATCTGTACAGCACAATGGGGCACTGCAGGGCCTCTGGCTTCTCAGGGTCCGGCTCGTACTTCAGCACTACGGTTCCCTTGGCTTGATCGTAGGTCTCACTGCTGAGCTTTCTCAAAAATGAATTTTCCTGGGTCAACAGTATCTTAACATCTTCATGGGACACTAATAATCCTTGAATTAATAAATGGATACAGTGTATATATTCCTTCCTGTGCCAGCCGGAAGGCACAATCAAAGTCTTCACCACTGTTATTTCGACACCAGGCTTTTATCCCTGTGTTAATGACCTTCATGCGGCCGGCGCTGCGGCTCACTAGGCTAATCCTCCGCCTAGCGGCACCGGCACACCAGGTTCTAGTCCCGGTCGGGGCACCAGATTCTGTCCCGGTTGCCCCTCTTCCAGGCCAGCTCTCTGCTGTGGCCAGGGAGTGCAGTGGAGGATGGCCCAAGTGCTTGGACCCTGCACCCCATGGGAGACCAGGAGAAGTACCTGGCTCCTGCCATCGGATCAGCGTGGTGCGCCGGCCGCAGCACGCCGGCTGCGGCGGCCATTGGAGGGTGAACCAACGGCAAAGGAAGACCTTTCTCTCTGTCTCTCTCTCTCACTGTCTACTCTGCCTGTCCAAAAAAAAAAAATTAGGGAAAATGACCTTCATGCGCTCACTGTTGTTCAGAAGCACATTGCGCAGCTCCTTGGAGACCATGTAGAGCTGCCTCTTCCCTTCTGTGGTCTGAGTTAACAAGTTCTTCTTTGGGAATGAAGAATCCAGAGCATAAAACTTTTCAATAGGTGGAAATAACGGATCGTCTTCAGGAATAAACACAAAGAGGTTTTCTTTAAACCCAAATAAATAATTTCATTCTCTTTGATGGAGGAAGGCCCCACACACCATCCTTCTTATTCCCACTGACTCACGAGTTCTCAGCTTCCTGGATGGCTTCCGGATCCTCAGCCCCAGAGGCTGACTGACCATCCAGCTCAGGGCTGTCTCCAGGTCTCTCTTCTGCAGGCTCTGCAGGGCTGGACTGCGTGGGGTCTCTGGTCTCTGCAGACCTACTTTGCACCTTTGGCTGACGTTTATTCCATGGAATTGAAGATTTTTTCACTAATACTGCCACGAAGAACCCTCCAGTATTCTGATGATGTGATAATATTCTAAGGCACCGCTCCAAGTGCATGGCCTGCAGCTTCTCTGGGCCCTTGGGCCGGAACATGGTGGGGCGGATCTGGGTATGCCTGCTGTGGGGAACATCATCCCAGTGCGCAAACCACTGTCCATCTCTCGTCATGACCTTCCAATGTGTGAGTCCAGGCATCCATTTTATTTATTTTATTTTATTTTTTTTGACAGGCAGAGTGGACAGTGAGAGAGACAGAGAGAAAGGTCTTCCTTTGCCTTTGGTTCACCCTCCAATGGCCGCCGCGGCCAGCGCGCTGTTGCTGGTGCACCGCGCTGATCTGATGGCAGGAGCCAGGTGCTTCTCCTGGTCTCCCCTGGGGTGTAGGGCCCAAGCACTTGGGCCATCCTCCACTGCACTCCCTGGCCACAGCAGAGAGCTGGCCTGGAAGAGGGGCAACCGGGACAGAATCCGGCGCCCCGACCGGGACTAGAACCTGGTGTGCCGGCGCCGCTAGGCGGAGGATTAGCCTAGTAAGCCGCGGCGCCGGCCCCAGGCATCCACTTTAGTCCTGGCAACTCAACAGATACATCTGCCAGTTCCAGAGCACTTTCACTTTTTTCCAGCAGCGACGCGAAGATGGTTTCATCCTCGATGGGGTTCAGCGAACACATGGAATACGGCATCCTCCCACCTTCCGCCAGCTGCTCGGCGCCTTGCGTTGCAATCCACAGCTGTAAGCCGTGTAGCTGCAGGTGGGGTTTAAGGTGGTCCACTTTTTCCAAACATCAATGTTTTTTCTCATGGTGCCATCTCCGCTGCAGGGGGCGTCACAGAGAATACGGTCGTAGAAGAGAAGCTCCTTCCTGCCGTCCACGTCCATCTGCAGCCAGGGTATGCTGGACGCATCGTGGTTGACCACCATGATGCAGGGGCTGCTCAGCCTCTTGGTCTGGTGTACAAGCAGATAGCAGCGCTTGTTGTCCACATCATTTGCGATAACAAAGCCCTCTGGAAACGGACGTCCATGTCGGCATGGAGCATTTCAATGAGGTGTGTGGTCTTTGATCCAGGTGCTGCACACATATCTAAGATCTTGTGAAGGGGCTGGAAGCTGAGCAGCAGCGGGGGGATCATGCTAACCGCTTCCTGGCGACTGATAATTCCAGATTCAGCTTCGCTAACGAGAAACTGATGAAATCTTTCCAATTGTGGGGACTTTCTCAAGATTTTTCAACTTAAATGTGTATGCCAGGCAAGTTCTTCAGGATACCAGCTCAAGGGCTGCGGAACTTCCACTTTCTGGCCATCCACCTCCAGCGCCTCCAACTCCTTGAAATACTTGTTCTTCAGGCAATGCAGGATCTCTTTTGCGTGGCTCTTGTACCCCGTGATCCTCAGCGTGGCGGGCAGTGGCTCCCTGAGCGGGCCCATGGCTCCCATCGGGCTCGGGCACAACGCGGAGCTCCTCGTAGTAGAGCTTGAACAGCTTGTTCTCCTTGATGATCTCGGGGTAGCCGCCTTCCCAGCCCGCATCGCAGCGCTGCCCGCTGCCCTCGGCGCAGTCTGCCCCAGCCTCGGCTTGCGACTGCTGTGGGAGCCACCAGCCCCATGCCCTCCACCCCATGGCCCACGCCGCGCGCAGACACCCGCCCGCCTCCGCCGCCACCGTCCTAAATTAATTTTTTGATTAGCGTGTATAGGGTACAGAATCAATTGATCAACCCAGGCAATTAGGCTTATCTGTTTCCTTACGTTTTCTTTGTGTTTACAGCCTACCAGCTCCTCTCTTCCAGTTCTGTAAACAGCATATAATGCACTACTGGGAACGACAGTTGCCCCCCTGTCTTGTGGAACACTTGGACTTGTTACTTCTGTCTGTGTTTTGGTACCTGTTATCCAACCTCTCTCCTTCCCTCTCTCCCCTCACCCTTCCCAGCCTCTGGTAATAATTATTTTCAGTTTCAAACACACTAATTTTCTTTAACTTCCACATAGGAGAGAGAACATATGGTATTTGTCTTATCTGGTTTATTTCCTATACCACGGTGAATCCAGTCCCATCCATTCCAGTGCAATGTCAGGATTTCATTCTTCCTTCCCACTGAATGATATTCAAGTGTGTTTATGTACCACATTTCCTTTATCCATTCATCCATCAGTGGACACCCAGGTTGATTCCATACCTGGGCTATTGTGAACAGTGCTGCAATGAACAGGGGAGTGCAGGCATTTCTTTCATATGCTGATTTCATTGCCTCTAAATATATAACCAGAAGTGAGATAACTGGGTCACATAGTCAATCCATTTTTAGTTTTCTAAGGAATTGCCATAATGGCCATACTAATTTGCATTATTGCACTCCCACCAACAGTACATAAGTGTTCTCTTTTCTCCGCATGCAGCATTTGTGAGTTTTTGTCTTTTCGATAATAGCCATTCTAACTGGAGTGAGATGACACTGCATTGTGGTTTGGATTTGCATCTCCCTGGAAGCTAGTGGTCTTGAACACTTTTTCATGTATTTAGACGCTATCAGCATTGTTGTTGTTGTTGTTGTTGTTGTTATCCTATCCTTATACAACGTGGAGAGGAAAGTTCTGCCCAGACACAGGACTATAGGAATCAGCCAGGCAAGCCAGATTCCTTCTTGCAGAAAGGTGAGGTGGGTCTGGAGAGGCAAGGCGCTCCCAACTCGTGACGGAGAAACAGACAGGTCAGCGGGGCGGGGCAGACATGGGCATGGAGAAGAGAAGGTCAGGGAGGCACCACTTCCCTGAGGATCCCTCCCTTACATCCGCACACAGCCCCGCAGTGCAGTGACCCCCTGCTGGGCGGGCCACCTGCTATTCCTTAGGACCTTTGGAGCCCAGTGCCACACTACAGGCTGACTTCCTCCAGGCAGGGCTGTGCCTTTCTGCTCGTGAGATAAATAAATTCTGTTATTTCATGAAGGTCCTGAAAGAACAGGTATCCTGCCACCCCTAAAAGAGACCAGGACTGCCGGCGCTGTGGCTCAACTAGGCTAATCCTCCGCCTTGCGGCGCTGGCACACTGGGTTCTAGTCCCAGTCGGGGCACCAGATTCTGTCCCGGTTGCCCCTCTTCCAGTCCAGCTCTCTGCTGTGGCCTGGGAGGGCAGTGGAGGATGGCCCAGGTCCTTGGGCCCTGCACCCATATGGGAGACCAGGAGAGGCACCTGGCTCCTGGCTTCGGATCAGCGCGGTGCACTGGCCATAGCAGCCATTGGGGGGTGAACCAACAGAAAAGGAAGACCTTTTTCTCTGTCTCTCTCACTGTCCACTCTGCCTGTCAAGAAAAAAAAAAAAAGAGAGAGAGAGAGAGAGAGAGAGACCAGGACTTCCGAGGCCGTGATTCCTGGACCACCAGAATGCTACATAGCACTCCTCTCTGCACAGGCCCTCCTGATTCTCCTGCATGTCAGACTGTCACAACCACTGAACACCCTCTGTTAAACCACAATAAAACCCAAAACCTGCATGTTGACAGGAGCCATGACGGCATCTTTTACACCGGACCCACCGCAGCACCTATCAGAAGTTCTCAGTGCATATATAGTGACTGGTGAAGATTAAATATTTAAAGGATGGAGAGTCTGGGACTCCCGTGCCCAGACTCAGAGGGAAGAGCTGAGGGCAGAGAGCCAGGCACTTAGCGTCACCAAGCTTCATCCCCTCTCGGGGAAGGGAGGGGCTGACTGTCCCAGAGACTTTCAGTAGTCTGCCAGCACCGCAGGCTTAGATTTTCTCAAGGGAGATATAAATGGGCTCTCAGAGCCTCCTGAGATCCTGCCCATCTCAGTTCTTGCTCCCCTTGGTTGGGAGCCTGCAGCAACACCTCTTCCATCTTTTTCCTGTGCTTTAAGAATAGGAAGCCCACCAGGCAGGCAGTGCGGTCTTCCTGCCTCAGCTCCTCCCCCCAGATTACCCACGACTGCTTACATCTCTTTCCTTCCAGGCAGGCACAAGAAGAGCCCTTCTGCAGCCAAGGGCTCATCCTTCTGGCACTTTCTGGATGGTGCTTATTTCTCTCCCAGGCCCTTCCTACCCTCTTCCCCTCCCCCCTCAAACACATTTCCTCAGCTGCTACATTAATCAGCATCTCTTACCTATGTACTTTTTTTAAGTTTAAATATGTATTTATGTTCACTTTGTTTGAAAAGCAGAGAGACCTGGACAAATAGATCTTCCATCCACTGGTTCACCCCATTGAAACAGTTACCCTAAACTTACCCATCTCTGGGTTAACAAGTCTTAAAAGACAATTTCCTTATTGTGTTCACTATCCTACAGCACTTGGCCATCATGAAACCCTTCTCTTCCAGTAATTTCTGGGCCAACACTCTGCATTGCCTCCTGTCCCTGTGGCCATTCCTCTCAGTCTCCTGTCAATGTTCTCTTCCTACTGCTCCCTTTAAGCTTCTTCCCCAAATATTTCCCATTCCACAAGCACTTCTCAACCTATCTTCCCCATTGCAATGACTTCAGCTGGATAATAATCTCTCCATCAAAGATCTTGCTCTTATTTGTAGATGATACATCCACTTGCACATTGGACAGATTTCCCCTACATGTCAGAGAGGCAACTCCAACACAGCATGCCCATCATGGAGCTGCAGATGATATGCCCTGTGCTTATGCTTGTTCAGGAACCAGAGTATCACCCTTGAGTCTTCTCTTCCTCACCTCCACATCCAATCAGTCCGTGAGCTCTGTTGATTCAATTCCCTAAATATTTTTCAGTTCATTCCTTTCTTCTCTACTCCCCTACAGACATCACCTCACATAGGGGATCACCATTTCATAACTGGATTATTGGCATGTGTCCTTAGAGAGTCTCTCTACCTCTGGTCCAGCCTCACTCTCCCCTATCACCTTCTCCATTTATTTTCCAGGTTGATCTAATGAAAAGTAACTGTGCTGGAGCCCGGAGTGGGTTAAGCCGCTGCCTGTGACTCATCTGTGTTCCAGCCCCAGCTGCTCCTGTTCCCAACCATCTCGCTGCTGATAGCCTGGGAAAGCAGTAGAAGATGGCCAGCCATTGTGGCCATCTGGAGAGTGAATCAGCAGATGGAAGATCTCTGTCTCTCCCTCTCACTCTGTAACTCTGACTTTCAAATAAATAAATAAATAAATCTTTAAGAAAAGTAACTGTACTCATTTCACTTCTCTGTAAAAAATGTTTCAATATCCACACCCAACATTCAGGACGAAATGGAGACTCCTGTTCCGCTTGGCTCTGCCTGTCTGTGCAGCCTTCTTTGGTTTCATCTTCAGAGATGCACCCCACCGCACTCTTTCCTACGTTTCTCACCACATACTGCTGCTTCTGCTTACAAAACCATCCTTCCCTTCATCTCAATGGCCTTGAGACTTGAGCAGGCTTGGGTTCAAATTCCAGTTCCAGTAGTTGTGTCTTTCCATTCATTCCACAAGGATTTAATGGCACTGGGCAAGGTGCTGGGAATAGAAACCTGGAAAGAAATAGCTGCTGCCTAAGGAAGCTCCCGGTGCCACAGAGGAGAGGGTAAGAACTGGGGTCATCAAAATTCAGTGGCAGATCTCCTAACAGAAGGAAACAGAGCTATCCATAACAATGCAGGAAGTCTCCTGATGCAAATAACTTCCGAATGCAGTCTTGAAGGACAGTCACCACCACATGACACCCAGAGGAATGGTGTGTGTGTGTGTGTGTGTGTGTGTGTGTGTGTTGCTGGTGCAGGGAGGTGATGGGGGTAGGGTAGTCAAATATGACTGTTGCTCTATGGATGTGCTGAGCTAAGCTTGACATAACTCTGGAATGTGCAGGCAGAGATAGAGCTGTAGAGATGAGAGGAAGGGTGTTTGAATGGTGGGCACCTGGTACACAGGTGGAAGCTGAAACCCCTGCACTATACACACACCCTGTCAATGAGAGCACAGCCTTATCCCTAGCTGATGAGGTATCTGAGCGAACTACAGGCCAAGATGAAAATACCCTTTTTTCAGTTCTCTAAGCTACTAGCTATTCAGTGAACAGAACCTATCTGAAGTGAGTTTGCTAAGTACTCAAGGAAATTTGAGAATACATTTGGCATGATATTTACCCTGAAGTTATTTGGAATTCACTTGGAAAACAATGGATTTTTCCATTAGCCAATGGGAAATGAGATGGTCTGCAATTTTACTCTTCAAGGAGGCTGCCCGCCTCAGGCACTAGCTATACTTGGGAAGCTTGGAAAAGGCAGGTGGCCAGAAGAGAGTCCTAAGGGATGAATGGGCCTTCAGCAGGAGGGGGCAGAACAGAACCATGATAGGCCCCAGAGACCATGAGAACACTACATCACACTATGCAGTGAGCTTTCTCTCGGTGTCTAGGGAAAGTTAGTTTGCAGAAATCAGAATATTGCAAAGAGGGCTCAGAAAGGAGCCTGGATAGACAGAAGCAGAGGATGCCTGTTTGTTTCCAGGGTAAGAATTCAACAAGTGGCATCAAAGTGTTCTAATACACAATAACCATGGACTTAAAACTAAACTCCCTGCAGATTGAAAGAAAGGCATATGCTTGAATATTTATTTCCTTTAAGCCAGCCTTGGCTTTCCTAACACAAAATCTAAGTATGTGGTGAATAAAACCTGAAGGCATCTAAACCACGAGCCTTTAGTAGTTGTTACTTGAATGCTCATTCAGCTAAGGAAAGCATTCTTCCCAAGGACAGATTCTCGTAAGGTCCTGGCAACTAGATTTTCTCCACCCTTCTATTTGCCTCTCTGTTTCCTCAGCCAAGAAAAGGACACCACTACACTTGCAGTCTTCTCAAGAGTGTTCTGCTGCTCAAGAACAAAATTCCCTCCAGAATAATCTAAAATGGATTTAAAACAACACAAAAATATGGATAAGAGTTCAAGGTCCTTAGGGTCTGTGATAAACAATAATGGAATAAACAAGGGGAAAAATAGACGTGTGGCTGCTCAACTGGACAGGTCTGCCAATGACCATAAAGAGACACCCTTCTAAAACTCACTACCGTATCCCCTCCTAACACCGGGGGAGGCTGTAGCGATACCCTAAACATTCTAAGTTAACCAACCCCAGAGGCAAGTTGACTCAGAGGCAAATGGCATTCAGCCAGCACCGCCTGGGCACTTCCCACACGCCAGGCTCAGTCCCAGGACTGGGACACACTGGGACGAAACCGAGCTCTGCCCTCTGGGGGCTTTCACTCCACGTTCAGCTCTGTTTCCAGGCAATGCAAATTACATGAGACTGCAGCTTCAAAGTGCTCCTTCCAGAGCGTAGAGGGGGATCCTTCCACCAACCTAACATTACTGTGCTGCTTCTATTCAGGATTCAAAACGAATGCAATAAAAATCCACCTTTCCTTGAAGAGCTACTTAGAAAGGAACACAAAAGTCTTTCCTTATAAATAATCAAGCCATGAAATGCAGATTCCAAGAATTGCATCACGAGGACTCACTGAGTTTATCTCCTTTGAGAAACTCCTCAGAGGGCACATGTGACAATGCATCATGCATTAAGAATCCCAAATGCACCATGCACTACTTTTTAGTGAATCAGCCGACTAATTCTTCCTTGTGAACAGATTCCCCAGGGGACATCAATTACCTGCTCATAGGCCCAGAACTTCACGGCTGTCTCAGGAGCAATCTTAATGACATTTGTCCCATTTCCTCTCCACAGGGAGCGGACACCTCCTTCCTTTATCATCTGTCGAAAGCCGCCAAATATGTTCATTGATTTTGAGCCATGCACCTAAAAACAAGAACAAAATTATATAGAAACACTTGGGACATAGTACTGTCACTGTTCCTAACGTGACCATAAATCAATTTCGAATACTGTTTACGACACCAAGGAAATGTATTTGAAAATGAAATACAGAAGGTTGAGAAACACATAATGATGGGAGGGACTATCACCACCATTTTAGATGCCTGGCTCTGAATCTAAATCCAGAATAACTACCGTCCACAGTGTGGGAAAGCAAAGACATGATTAAAATTAAAATTAATATGAACAATGGCATTCATACGAAAATGTGGACTATGGCTATGAAATTCCTTGGAAATGTAAGCAAACATTTTAAGAGAGACTTTAAACAAAAGTATATTGCAGGTGATGCATTTCGTCCCCACTCTCCCACTCCCCCCCACCCCCATAGTACAGACCTAACTACACAATGAACCTGAAAATGATTTAGATACTATGTACGTCAGAGTCCAGACACACAGTGTGCACAGCCTGAAGCCAGACTCAAACACCGTACCTTCCGTGACATGTCTAGACAGGATACTAACTGCCCAACCCAGTGAGGACTCATGAATTACTTAATGTCTGCCACAGAGGTGGTGATCATTCACATCTACTGGCCCTTAGGACTGATAGTATATTAAAAACCAATGAAAGAAGCCACAAATAATTCAAGAAATCACCCAGCCTTCTGTTTCAGCATGCACAAAATGAATGACTACCATGTAAAAATAAACAAACCAGCAAAACAAGCTGGAAGGTGTTAAAGACTAAACCCCCTCACGACCATGCTAAATCCCTTGTGGCCAACATGTGATTGAGCCCCAACGGGGTCTGCAGTAGTCTGCACACACCACGCCATGGCAATGCCGGGAAAGTTGTTTGTGGAGACCCCACAGGGCAGGCAGCAGAAGCCGTGCGTTGCCAGTTCCCCAAACTCAGCGCAGTGCACTTCACTACTTGGCTGACTCTAATCAGTATCTTTTCCCTGTAATGAACCCTGACCACGAGTATAACAGCTTTCCATGATTTAAGTGAGTCTTTGTGGTGTCTCAAACCTACAGGTGGGTTTGGGAACCCCCACTCTTACAGAAACTAGAATCCAGCAAAAATCATTTTATTTTAAATAAACCAATTTCACAGTAAAATATGAGAAAGGAAAGGAGGCTTACTCAAGTTCTCTCAGACACTCCACTATTTTTCCTAAAGAAAAACACGTATGCCAACTCCCTCCCCTCTTTTCTTGAAAGCACTATCTTTGCCCCTAAATAAATGAGAGTATTTAGATGCATTTTTGAATGGGTGAGAGCTTAAAATATTGCCAGAAATATTTTTGTACAGAAACTTAAGTTCAAGCATTAAGTAATGCTGCCCATAGGCATAACAAACACAACTCTTAAAAGTATTTTTTAATCAACTGCTGTGTTCCAACAGGTGGTTCTGTGTATCTGACATTTTCACAGACCTGACTCACAAGCAAATTGTCTAATTCTCATGAGCATCCTTTTTGGAGATTCTCACTCAGAATTAAGGAGAAGGAAGCCTCCATGGTTCCATGTGTGTGAGAACCACGAACTTCACTGGCACAGATACTACATTGCTTGGCCAATCTGCTGCAAGGGAAAAGTTACTTCATTCTCTGGGCCTCAGTTTCCCTACTGATAAAATGAAGATACAGTGTCTGCTTTCCTGGGCTCCTGTGAGGACTGAATGGGTTACCGCAATGAGAACCAAATAATTATTTGGTTATTATCCACTTTGGGCAGCTATAGTCAACCTGTAAATCTAGGTCTTTATCTGCTAACTTCAGCTTCAGAATAATTAAAAAATTTAAAAATTGGGACCAGCGTTGTGGCACTGCAGGTTAGGCCGCCACCTACAATGTCAGCATCCCATATGGGCGCTGGTGTGAGCTCCCTCTGCTCCACTTCCAATCCCGGCCCCTGCTGGATGTGCCTGGGAAAGCAGCGGAAGATGGTCCACAGGCCCCTGCCACCCACGTGGGAGATTCTGATGGAGTTCCAGCTCCTGTCTTCAGCCTGTTTCAGTCCTGGCCATGGCAGCCATTTGGGGAATGAAGCAGTGGATGGAAGATCCCTCTCTCTGTCTCTCTGTGTAACTCTGCTTTTCAAATAAATAAATAAATCTTAAAACAAAATTTTTAATTACACAAGGATGTAATTTTTTATAAATCACAAGATCCCAGATTTCAGAAAAGTCTCATTTTTGATAAAGAACCTAAAAGAGAAATAAAATTGAAATAATTTAAAGAGAACAATACAATAACAAGAGACTCTTTTATTAAACATTGAATAGTCACACAATGGCAAAGATGAAAAGTTTCTTGCACACACACACCAACAATTTAAGGTCTGGCAGAATACTGCAGCACTTCCATGAGCTGAATTTAGAAGTAATGACAATAAAATAGTCATTTTTTTTTTTCTTTTAAGATATCAAAGACCATGACTGAGAAATCTTAAAACTTCTTCTTCAAAGCACCACATTTCTCCCTGCTTCGGAATCCCTGGGACAAGCTCAGACACAGACACAGAGCTCACCTGCATCATGACTTTCAGGCGATCCAGGGGGGCAGTGCTGGTTCGCGACACAGCCCCGGCAATCCCTCCGGCCAGAAGCTGCCTCCACCACTGCCCGGACTTTCTCTCCTCTTCTGTGAATTCATCCGGAATAGTTAAACTATCCCCTATGTCGATTCCCTATTAAAGTGGGGGGAAAAAAAAGATGCCGTGCACCTTCAATTAAAAACTGATACTCATAGAAGTTTTTAGTTCCAGAGAAGAACACATGTTGTTGTATGGTTGAGATCAACTTTACTCCTTGGGATTTATGCCAACCAGCTTCAGCAGAGAGAAGACTACGAGACGTCTACTCAATGCTAAACAAAACATAGTATCAGCTCACGAGAGGAAATTCCACAGCAACTGCACATGTACAAAACTAACAGTAACAACTACAGCTTCCTTCATAGATGCAGAGTAACTTTTCTCCTCTTTGTCAAGGTCAGAATGAGAGGCCAGCATTTGACCAGGCATAGTGAACCCTTTTTTGTTAGCACTTTTCATAATGCCAGAAAGCCACAGCTAACTGGTGAGGGCATCTTTAAAGGAATTAGCTTGTCATTTCTTCAGAGATATTCTCTTTATCTAAAAAGTATATTCCTCATACCATGATACACATTTTAAATATGTAGATAAAACTAAAAATACTATAAATGTGAATTTCCCTAAACTCATTTCCTATGTTGACTCTAAATATTTTCTAATGAATCTGACTTGTCACTTAAAGCATGCAATGGATTCCACAAAAAATTTAGCTAACAGGAAGGTACTGTTGGAGGGGCTGCGCCATGGCTCACTTGGTTAATCTTCCGCCTGCGGCTCCAGCATCCCATATGGGTGCCAGCTCTCTGCTGTGGCCTGGGAAGGCAATGGAGGATGGCCCAAGTGCTTGGGCTCCTGCACCTGCATGGGAGACCAGGAAGAAGCACCTGGCTCCTGGCTTCAGATCAGCGCAGCGTGCCAGCTGTAGTGGCCATTTGGGGGGTGAACCAACAGAAGGAAGACCTTTCTCTGTCTCTCTCTCTCTCTCTCACTGTCTAACTCTGTCAAATTAAAAAAAAAAAAAAGGAGAAAGTACTGTTGGAAAGCATCACTCCACCAATCTATTCTGAACATGACTATGGCTGGAGAGGAACAAAGAGCCTCAATGATAATGGTTTTCTAACATTTTTACCTAAATGATTTTAGCATAAAAGGTTTTATAGGCAAGAGTGTACAGGTAAGGAGTTATGCTCTGGTAGCTCCCCTCTCACCCTTCATTTCGTTATTAATAAAATGGACATGGTAGCCTCAACTGTTATCAACTGCCTCCAAAGATACAATAAAAATCATGTAAATAAAACTTCACGTTTTTCCAGGCAACTGGAATACAAATACAAGATAATTTATACTCATGATTGAAAAGGCATTCAAATCAGCAATTATTAGTAATCCATGGAAGCTGGTGGGCATGGTTACCAGTAGCAATATGAACCCCTGGCTTCATTTAGTGCACAGTAAATTTACAGAAATCCCTGAATGTGTGGAGAAGAGAGGCTCACTAAGAAAATACCATCCCTATGGAAAGTTCCCAGCGCTTTCCCGGGGCAGACTGAACAGTCACGGTACTTTATTTTCACCAGTGCATTTTGGAAGAGTATTAATGAGACAATCCAACTTGGATATTCTGTGCAATACAAACCGGTGTGAAGAGCTGGGCAGCATAATCAAAAAGATTCAGTAAATGATTATTATAAATGCCTCATGCCCGAGACTGCCAGGCAGTCTCACTAAACAAGCTAAAGTTTCAGAAGGGAACTTTGGTCCTATCATCAACGGCCAAGGAAATAAACCCGCAGCAATCAGGAGACGTGGAGATAATTCAGACAACACAGGACCAATAAAAGTAAAAAGCCGAACGCTGAAATGCCAACAAAAGCCAGGCGGCCCATTGATCTGGGCGCTATTTCTTCCAAGTTTTGAGAACAGCTGTGTTTTATGCAGTCTGGGGGTTAAGATACTCTAAATCTACAACCCACAGAATGATCAGAATGCTACAAGGAGCTACCCACACCTAGGCACCCTGCCCCTCAAGGGTTGGAGGGTCTGGGGGTGAAATCTGTACCCATGGCTTCCAGCTCCAAGTGAGTTCACCTATCAGGACACAGACATGAAGTGTGCTTACAGTAGAGTGTTTCCAGAACCGGATGATTTCTTCAATGTCTGCGACAGGGTTGAATAAGAAGTAGTCTCTCCATTCATTCCAATCCACCGTCATTGTCCCGTCAGCATCAATGCTGAAAAATTTTAAACACGATTAAAGAACAAAACAAAGTTGGTGAATGAAATATCACCGTTGACCATTGTGCAGAATGGTGGTTACTCTTCCAGCTTAATATTCTTATTAAATGTTAAATCCCACTTATAGGTAAAGGTTGTTGGAAATGGCAGAAAGCATTTTACTGTCTTGCCAGGTAATTCATCTAGGTAAACATGGATCCAGAGATTACACAGAGAGAGCTCACCAAAGAGTGCTCTCAACACTCTGGCAAGCCCTAATCAATTAGCTATCAAACATAAAAACTGGAAGGTAAAAACCGTGAGGTATGGGGCAGCGCTGTGGCCTAGTAAGCTAAGCCTCCATCTGTGGTGCCAGCTTCCTATATGGGCACCGGTTTTAGTCCCAGCTGCTCCTCTTCTGATCCAGCTCTCTGCTATGGCCTGGGAAAGCAGTGGAGGATGGCCCAAGTGCTTGGGCCCCTACACATGTGGAAGACTCAGAAGAAGCTGTTGGCTCCTGGCTTCAGATATACCCAGTTCCAGCCATTGCAGCCATCTGAGGAGTGAACCAGTAGATGGAAGACCTTTCTCTCTGCATGAGAAATCAGGTGCACCAGCACCATATTTGGCAGTCTCTCCTCTTCCTAGTTATCTGCAGAGCTACTCCTCCCCTGTCCCAAATCTAAAATCCCAATGGGTCCATCTCTGGCTCTGCATTATGTGTCACTTATCTACTTGTCTATTTGTGTAGCAATTCCACGGTCTTAATTACAGTTTTATGACAACTCTTGATATCCAACAGGACAGGCCCTAAACTGCTAATGTTTCTTGAAAAATGCCATGGTTATTTTGGGGTCTAACATAGGTATATATTTTGAGATCCAGTTTGATCTCAAAAAAAAAAAAAAAAAACTACATAGGTTTTTTTCCAGTAGCAATGAATTTCTATTGTGCATTTGAACAGAAGGCATATCTCTTCTGTACTGAGTCTTCTTTACTATCTTTTAATTTAATATTATAAGTTGCTCTGATAAATGTATTGATCATGACGCACTGTTTTTACATACAGCTGATTTAGTTCACTAATATGTTCCCTAAAGTTTTACACTTAAGTCATAAATTATATTGACCTCTCATTTCCTGCTTTCCTTACTTATTCACCATACACAAAAGATAGGACAGTGTACTTCTATTGTGGAAATGTTTGTAGATCTGCCCTTCAACAGTTAGCAAGAACCATCTGGGGCTGAAGTTTCCTTTATAGGAAAAATTTTAATGCCTGATACAATCTCTTTAATTGTTCAGGCACAGTGGACTATTTCTTCTTTGTTCTGATAAGTTACATGTGTTTTTTAAAAAATCATCTATTGCATATTTTCCATTTTTGATGAAATTATAATATTTTATCTTGTTAAGATTTCTAATGAACCTATTTGCAATTGAACATAATTTATTCACATCCCATTTATCTTCAGCAATCACTTCAGAAATTGGTCTTTCCAACAACTAGCTTTTGGCTTTGCTTATCTTGTCACTACATATTTGCTGTACAGTTCTATTTTCTTTATTATAAACTTCCTTCCTCTACCTTCTTCAAAATTATTGTGGGGCTGGCACTGTGGCATAGTGGGTAAAGCCCCCACTTGCAGTGCCAGCATCCCATATGGGTGATGGCTCGAGTCCCAGCTGCTCCACTTCCAATCCTGCTCTCTGCTATGGCCTGGGAAAGCAGTAGGAGATGGCCCAAATCCTTGGGCCCCTGCACTCACATGGGAGACCCGGAAGAAGCTCCTGGCTCCTGGCTTCAGATCAAGGCAGCTCTGGCCATTGTGGCCATTTGAGGAATGAACCAGCAGGCGGAAGACCTTTCTTCTCTCTCTCTCTCTCTCTCTCTCTCTCTCTCTTTTCTCCTTTTCTCCTTTTCTCTCTGCTTCTGCCTCTCTGTAACTCTACCTTTCAAATAAATAAATAAATAAATATTTTAAAAAATACATTATGGACTCTCTTCCCTAACTTAGCACACTAATTTTCATCTTTAATTATTCTTTAATAAAACCACTGGGACTATAACATTTGCCTAAATATCATCTTAGAAATATACCATTTGTGGGGCCGGCACTGTGGTGCAGTGGGTTAAAGCCCTGGCCTGAAGCGCCAGCATCCCATATGGGTGCCAGTTCTAGTCCTGGCTGCTCCTCTTCCAATCCAGCTCTCTGCTGTGGCCTGGGATAGCAGTAGAATATGGCCCAAGTCCTTGGGCCCTTGCACCCACTTGGGAGTCCTGGAAGAAGCTCTTGGCTCCTGGCTTTGGCTGGTGGAGCCAACTGGGGAGTTAACCAGCGGATGGAAGACCTCTCCCTCTGTTTCTACCTCTCTCTGTCATTCTTTCAAATAAATAAAATAAATCTTAAAAAAAAAAAAAGAAATATACCACTTGTTTTAAAATTTTCAAGTTTTTAAGTCAAACTACCTGTGAATGTCCACTTATGATTTCCTCTTAGAACCATAAGTTACTGAGAAGTATCATTTTTGGAAATATTGGCAGTTTGTATAACTCATTTCCATTGTTGACTTCTAATTTAACACATAATGGTCAGAGAAGATAGTCTTTGTGATACCAATTATTTATAATACATTGAGTATGGTCTTATGGCCTACTGTGAAATCAATTGTTAAACATGTTCCATATGTACCTGAGAAAAAAATATTTGTACCTTTTCTAATTTTTTGGTATAATATTCTGTTATATGTTCATCAAACTAAGCTTATTTATTTAAATCTTTTTGCCTTCATTGTTTTTTCTCTGCTTGACCAACCAAATACAAGAAGAAATGTGTTAATATTTCACTATATCGACATATATATGTATTGATATAGATATATTAATTCATCCCCATAATTCTATCAACCAGATCAATTTTTTTCTATATTTATGGTGACAATTATTATTTTCATTTTCAATTATTTAAAATGTGGTGACATTATTTTCATTAATGCTTTTAGCCTTATATTTTCCTGATATTAATACAGCCACTCCAGCTTTCTTTTGGTTAGTTTTGCTTTCTTTCATCTGACAGTCTTGCTCTTCCAATAACATTTACCTTGGTTTTTATTTTATCATGCATTAAAATCCACTGTAGGGGGCAGCATTGTGACATAGCAGGTAAAGCCATCACCTGCGATATCATGTGGTTGCTGATTTGTGTTCCAGTTGCTCCGCTTCCTATTGAGCTCCCTGCTAACATCCTGGGAAAACCAGAAGATGATGATCCAAGTGCTTGGCCTCATGTCACCCACATGGGAGAACCAAATGAAGCTTCTGGCTCCTGGCCTTGGCTTAGCCCAGCACTGGCTCTTGGAGCCATCTGGGGAGTGAACCAGTGGACGGAAGATCTCTCTCTCTGTTTCTCGCTCTCCTTCTTTTTCTGTAACTCTTTCAAAATAAATCTTTTTTAAAAAATCTACTGCAATTTAATTGGCATCATAAAAAATTTAATATGGCTTTCATCCCTATGGAGAATAATGTTTTCAATTTTTTATATTGTCATAAAAGTTTCAGTATGAAGATAACGTAATTCAGATGTACCCACACCAAACTGAGAAAGTCCTGACTGACCAGAGATGATTCCCTTTTAACTTACTCTTCACCCATTCCCAGACCCCTGGGAAAGAAGATAAAAACTTTATTTAGACTATATTATTTGACAGTAAGGAATGAAAAAAATAGTATTGGGCATATTTTGGTGGGGTTTGAACTTATTTCTACCATCTCCCCTTTCGCTTCTACATTCCCCTCTTTCTTTGATTGTCTGATTTTATACTTTGCTTTTCCACTTCTTATCTCACTACTTTGAAAGTTATACACTCAACTCATACTTTTAGTGGTTTCCCTTGAAATTTCACCATGTACACATAACTAAATCTAAAAGTGCTGTTTGACACAGCTCTTCTGAGTCAGATAATAATCTTTTTTTTTTTTTTTTTTTTTTTTTTGGACAGGCAGAGTGGACAGTGAGAGAGAGAGACAGAGAGAAAGGTCTTCCTTTGCCGTTGGTTCACCCTCCAATGGCTGCCGCAGCCGGCGCGCTGTGGCCAGCGCACTGCGCTGATCCGATGGCAGGAGCCAGGTGCTTCTCCTGGTCTCCCATGGGGTGCAGGGCCCAAGTACTTGGGCCATCCTCCACTGCATTCCCTGGCCACAGCAGAGAGCTGGACTGGAAGAGGAGCAACTGGGACAGTGCCCAGACAGGGACTAGAACCTGGTGTGCCGGCGCTGCAAGGCGGAGGATTAGCCTAGTGAGCCACGGCGCCGGCCAGATAATAATCTTAGACCTAGTATAAACTACTGTTGTTCAGTTCACTAACTGACTATGATTATATTCATGGCTGGTTCTAATGGAGCACTCGACCAGCCCAGAGACCACCAGCAGAGAGACAGCCCACCATGGTCAGGAAAGCACCTCCAGAAACACTGCTCAGCCCATTCTCCAAACCCAGTGTGGACACGCACACCTGCCTGTCTGCCTTTTCCTCTACCCAGAATGTCTTTCCACCCAACTTTACACCAGGGTAACCTCTATTTATCCTTCAGTATTTTTTGAAGGTCTGCTATCACAAAGAAAGTGTTAGTATTGTGTTCGTTTTATTTGTTTATTTATTAAAAGTGGGGGTGGGGGGGGAGAGAGAGAGAGATATCTTCCATCTACTGTTTCACTCCCCCAAGTATCCACAACAGCTGGGACTGTGCCAGACTGAAGCCAACAATCAAGAACCTAATCCACATGTCCCATGTTTGTGGCAGAGACCCAAGTACTTAAGCCATCGCCTGCAACCTCCCAGAGTACACATTAGCAGGAAGTTGCAATCAAAAGTAGAGCTGGGAGTAGAATACCGGCATTCTGATATGGGATGTCCAGTGTCTTCATCGCTGAGCCAAATCAGATAACGTGTCCTGTACCCTCAAAATTTATGAGGCAGTGTGAAAGACAGATACTACACAATAACAAGCATTAGCTAACATTCATTGAGCATTTTCTAGATATTGTTCCAAGAACTGCAAAGTTAACTGACTTTATCCTTATAATAAGTCTATGTACTTACTACAGTCTGCTTTACAGAGATGCCAAAGATTTTGTCCTAGGCTACAGAGCTAATAAATAGAGTGGAATGATGTCTATAAACCCATGCATTCTAACTCTAGAAACTATACTTACAACCACTGAGCTACACAAAGCAGTCAGTGGTTACAAACCACAAGCTGCATAGATAAAGAATAACTTGGGCAAAGGTGGGAGAGGAGCTAATTTAGATAGGATGATTCATCTGTTTGAAGTTGCCGAACCATCTCAAAGTTCCTACAGGGTAAGGAAAGGGCTCAATCTCTTAGGCAACCAGAAGTGCAAACAGAAGCCCCCAAGTTAGAAAAGACTTCAGTGAATTCAAACAAGTGAAAAAAAATCAGTTGGAGTACAATTAACAGATTTCACACCTGATCAGCTTAACGTCTTCTTTGAAGAGACAGAATATCCAGTTGTGAAGAGAGAGGGAAGCAGGAAGAACACAGCACACAGCTGCAGTGGTCACTGATGGGATGGAAGACAATGGTGGCTGGGGTAGATACACAAAGCTTCAGACCTGGGGTCAACTGAGAATAAAGGCATTACATTTCTGGCTACAGTTCACATAGCTTCATTCCTCTCTAGAAATGGTCGATGGCCTCAAAGGGCAGGGCTAAGAAGGGCATCAGCAGCATGTCTCAGGGTTAGGGGGAGAGCAAGGGGACTCCTGAAAGGAATTGGATCAAGAGGAGACAGACGGCTGGTGGAAATGCAGAGCAAGCAATCTCTGCACCACAAGCCAAGTGCAAAGGAAATATGTAAAAGCTGGAAGAGGACCAGAAGGGAGCATACAATGGGGTGGGTGTTGGGCAAGTGGTAAGATGCCACTTGAGATGGCTGCATCCCATTCCCAAGTGCCTGGGCTTGAGTCCCAGCTTCACTCCTCATTCCAGCTTCCTGCGAATGTGCACCCTGGGAGGCAGCAGGTGATGGCTCAAGTGGCCAGGCCCCTGCCATGCACATAGGACACCTGGAATGAATTCCCAGATCCCAGCTTCAGCCTGGCTCAGCCCCAGGTGTTATGGGCATTTAAGGAATGAACAAGTGGATGGGAGATCTCTGTCTGTCTGTCTCTGTCTCTCTGCTTTTTAAGTAAAAATTAATCAATCAATTAATTTAAAATTATTTAAAAAGAGAAAGGAACATATAGGCATTTGAGACCCAGAAAGGACAAGACAGCTACAGCAAGATCCTGAGAGGGAGTGGGTTGCCAAGGCAGAACGGAGATGAATTAGGAGCTGGGGCAAGGAGTACAAAGCTAAGGTGAAACATGAGTCACCAGCCAGAACACTAAAGTCTTCAAGGATGGAGGGTTGGGGGGGCAGGGGGGAGACCAATTGGCAGGTGCCAAGGTCCTCAATAAACCTGGGGGAAAAAATCTAGAAGTAAGAAAATATGAAATGAGATGGAGATAAAAGTCAAAAAGAAACATGGATTTTCATTCGAGGGCAGATGATAAATAGGACCTCAGTGGCCCACACATTGAAAACATGGACCTCGGCAGTTATATTTCAACTGAGTAACTCCACCCTTCTGTGCAGATGACCTGGCTACACCTGCTTCCATCAGCACCTTTCAGATCTCTGGGACATGGAGGGAGAATGCAGTGGTGGAAAAAAAACTGGCATGTGGAGTTGCATGAGTCACATTGATGGCTCAGCCCTTGAGGGAAGGCCCACAGCTCCCAACATTGAAAATCCAGGTCATGGGGCTGGTGCTATGGCCTAGTAGGTTAAGCATCTGGCTTTGGTGCCAGCATCCCATATGGACACCAGTTTAAGTCCCAGCTGCTCCACTTCTGATCCAGCTCCCTGCTGATGGCCTGGGAAAGCAGTAGAAGATGGCCCAAGTCCTTGGGCCCCTGCACCCACATGGGAGACCCAGAAGAAGCTCCTGGCTCCTGGTTTCATATTGGCCCAGCTCAGGCTTTTGCAGCCATTTGAGGAGTTAACCTGCGTATGGAAAAACTCTGTCTCTATCTGTGGCTCTGCCTCTCAAGTAAACAAATAAATCTTTAAAAAAAAAAAAAAAGGAAAGAAAAAGAAAACCCTGGTTACATTTGGCCTTTTAAACATTTTGCTAGTATTTTTAGTGAAGGAGTAATAAACATTAGTATTAAAAATAGCCAAGTGGGGCCGGCGCTGTGGTTCAGCAGGTTAAAGCCCTGGCCTGAAGCGCCAGCATCCCATATGGGCACCGGTTCTAGACCCGGCTGCTCCTCTTCCGATCCAGCTCTCTGCTATGGCCTGGGACAGCAGTAGAGGATGGCCCAAGTCCTTGAGCCCCTATACCCATGTGAGAGACCCGGAAAAAGTTCCTGGCTCCTGACCATTGTGGCCATCTGGGGAGTGAACCAGCGGATGGAAGACCTTCTCTCTCTCTCTACCTCTCTCTGTGTAACTCTGTCTTTCAAATAAATAAAATAAATCTTTTAAAAAAATAGCTCGGCATTACCAAAGCATACACCACTCATTAATCATCAGGGAAATACAAACTAACACCATAGTGAGAGGCCACTTCATACTCTCCCTGTGTTAGTCAGGGTTGCCTAGAGAAACAGAATCAACAGATGATTAAAATCAAAAGCTGTGAGGTCAACATTGTGGCAAAGCAGGTGAAGCTGCCACTTGTGGCACCGGCATCCCCTATCAGGACACTGGACTGAATCCCAGCTGCTGCAGTTCTGATCCCTGCCAATGCTCCTAGTAAATCAGTAGAAGATGGCCCAAGTGCTGGGGTCCCTGCACCCACGTGGGAGACCCAGATGCCGCTCCTGGCTCCTGGCTCTGGCCTGGGCCAGTCCTAGCTGTTGTGGCCATTTGGGGAATAAACCAGCAAGCAGATGGAAAATCAATCAATCAATCAATCTCTCCCTCCCTCCCTCCCTCATTTCTCTCTGTCACTGTGCCTTTCAAATAAATAACATCAATCTTAAAAACAAAAATGAAAAGACACACAGTTAAAGGCAGCACTGTGGATGTGATGTGGAGAAACTGAAACCTTCACACATTGCTCCTGGGATGCTAAACAGTGCAACTGCTTGGGAAACAGCTTGGCAGTTCTTCAAAATGTTAGGCAGATTTAGTATACTGCACTCCAGGCAAATACTTAGGAGAACTGAATACATGTGTTCATACAATACTATGAACATGACTGCTCAGAGCAGTGTCATGGACAGCCAAGAAAATGAAAACAAGCCAAATGTCCATCTATTAATTTATAAATAACATATGCTATATATACATACAGTGGAGTATTAATTGGCCTAAAAAAAGGAGTGAAGTACTTATCTGTGCTACAACACAGATAAACTTTGAAATCACACTAAGTAAAATAAATGAATGAATGAATAACAGACACATAGGAGATGTACAGAAACACAAATCCACAGCGACAGAAAGTAGGTCATGAGTCACTGGGGGCTAGCGGGGATGGGCTACTTTCAGAGGTGAGGAGACGCTCTGAGTTAGTGGTGATCATTGCCTACATCATTGCTGTGAACATACTAAAAACCACTGAACTTTAAGAGTGGACTTTACAGCCTATGAATCAATAAAGCTATCATAAAATAATTATTTATAAAGTTAAGATAGCTACTTTTTTTAATCCTCCACCTTGCGGCGCCGGCACACCGGGTTCTAGTCCCGGTTGGGGCGCCGGATTCTGTCCCGGTTGCCCCTCTTCCAGGCCAGCTCTCTGCTATGGCCAGGGAGTGCAGTGGAGGATGGCCCAGGTGCTTGGGCCCTGCACCCCATGGGAGACCAGGAAAAGCACCTGGATCCTGGCTCCTGCCATCGGATCAGCGCGGTGCGCCGGCTGCAAGCGGCAGCCATTGGAGGGTGAACCAACGGCAAAGGAAGACCTTTCTCTCTCTGTCTCTCTCTCTCACTGTCCACTCTGCCTGTCAAAAAAAAAAAAAAAAAAAAAAAAAAGATAGCTACTTTTAAACATCCACCCCTCTGCTTCCTCCTTTGCTATGGACTGACTTGTCTCCCCTCACAAAATTTCTATGTCGAAGCCTTTTCCAATGTGCCTATATTTAGAGACAGATTCTCTAGGAGGTAATTAAGGTTGAATGAGGTCCTAAGGGAGGGCTCTAATCCGATAGGACTGCAGCCTTATAAGAGGAAGTGAGAGTGATCTCCTTCCTGTTCTCTCTCTTCTTTCCTCTCCCTGCTCCTGCTCCTGCTCCCTCTCTCACTCCCTTTCCCCCAGACACAGTAACAAGTTGGCATCTGCAAACCACAAAGAGAGCCTTCACCAAAACCCAACCATCCTGGCACTCTGATCTTGGACTTTGCATCTCCAGAACAGTGAGAAAATTAATTCCTGCCGTTGAAGGCAGCCCGAGCTGACACACACACCTTTACCTATTCTGGATCTGGGGCTTAGAATTTGCATTACTCCTAAAGCCACCAAATGGAATATAGGAATACTAGTTGTGGCCCAAGAGCATGAGGAAGAAACCCTACTGTCCTGGCAGAGTGTGATTTTAGAAGCAGAATGCTCTAAGTGCAAGGTCCCAATGTCAAAATCCTTTTTTCTTCTTTTCATATCTCAGTTTTTCATTCCCTCTGCAGACCTTCCTCACCCAGTGCTCACAAAAGTAACTGTGATGAGCTTTGAGACTTCAAGACTTCCTACTGGGCATCTGCTTATAAAAGAAAATGTGAACACACAGAATGAGGAAAAATGCCACTGGTACAGATGTAAAAGGAGATAAATTTGACAACGAAGTCATTTTGCAGAAACATTTTTAGGTAATGTGGAAACTAAAAACAATCACAAGAATATTACCATAATGCACTCTCCTTTCTTATTTCTGTTATCATTAAAAAAGTGGTCCCAAGAGTTGGACACCATAAAAATAAAAAAGAATCATCAGAAATTACTAAAAAGAGCTGCATTGCCAACAAACCAAGAAACCTAGAAGAAATGAATAGATTCCCAGACACATACAACCTACCTAAATTGAGCCATGAAGACATAGAAAACCTAAACAGAAAACCAAGACAGAAACTGAATCAGTAATAAAGACCCTCCCAACAAAGAAAAGCCCAGGACCAGATGGTTCCACTGTTGAATTCTACCAGACATTTAAAGAACTCCAATTCTTCTCAAACTCTTCAAAACAACTGAAAGGGAGGAAATCCTCCCAAATTCTTTCTATGAAACCAACATCACCTTACACATTCCTAAACCTGAAAAAGATGCAACAGAAAAAGAAAACTACAGACTACTTTCCCTGATGAACATGGACTCTTTCTTTCAAGGCCTCAAAGTGCAGAGGAACAACAGCAGGAGATGTTAAGTCTACAAATGGGCAGTCCTTTTCCCCACCAGGATTCTGAAAGTGACTGGATAATTCATTCTTTCAGGATAAGGAGTGTCAAGATTCATCATATTATTGACTATTCACATGACTGGATAAGAGACAGGGCTCTCCTTGCTAGCACAGAAATAAATACCAGTATGAATCTGCAGAACCCAGAGAGCCCTCTTTGTACTTCGATATGTAATGACTTAGAACAGCCCTTGTTTCAACTATTGAGGAACAGGTGTTTTTTTTGTTTTGTTTTGTTCTTTGGTTTTTTTGGTTTGTTTGCTTGTTTGTTTGTTTGTTTTTTGTAAACTGTTGAACTCTTTACTTAGTACAGAGTTGGTCTTCTGTATATAAAGTTAATTGAAAATAGACCTTAGTGGAGAAGAGGTCTGGGGATGGGAGAAGGAGGAAGAGGAGGAGTGATGAAAGCATGGGAGGGAGGGTGAATATGGTGGGAAGAATCACTATATTCCTAAAGTTGTACTTATGAAATGCATGAGGTTTGTATTCCTTAAATAAAAGGTTTCTTTGGGAAAAATAAAAAATACTAGCTAATCGAATCCAACAACACATCAGAAAGATCATTCACCAGGACCAAGTGGCATTTATCCCTGGTATGCAGAGATGGTTCAACATTCATAAATCAATCAATGTGATACATCACATTAACAAATTTAAGAACAAAAGCCATATGATTATCTGAATAGATGCAGAGAATGCGTTTTATAAAATACATTTTATTTCATGAAAACTCTAAGAAAACTGGGTATAGAAGCAACATTCCTCAACACAATCAAGGCAATTTATGACAAACCCATAGTCAATGTCCTATTAAATGGGGGAAAGTTGGAAGCATTCCCACTGAGATCCGGAACCAGACAAGGATGTCCACTTTCACCATTGCTATTCATTTATATTTATGGAAGTTTTATACAGAGCCATTAGGCAAGAAAAAGAAATCAAAAGGATACAAATTGGGAAGGAGGAAGTCATACTATCCCTCTTCGCAGATGATATGATTCAATTTAGGGGATCCAAAGAACTCCACTAAGAGACTATTGGAACTCATAGAAGAGTTTGGCAAAGCAGCAGGATATAAAATCAACACACAAAAATCAACAGCCTTTGTATATACAGACAATGCCACAGCTGAGAACAAACTTCTGAGATCAATCCCATTCATAATAGCTACAAAAAAAATTACCTTGAAATAAATTTAACTAAAGATGTCAAAGGTCTCTACATAACAATTACAAAACATTAAAGAAAAAAATAGAAGAAGATACAAAAAATGGAAAAATATTCCATGTTCATGGATTCGAAGAATCAATATCATCAAAATGTCCATACTTCCAAAAAGAATTTACAGATTCAATGTGACATCAATCAAAATACCAAGGACATTCTCAGATATGGAAAAATGATGCTGAAATTCACATGGAAACACAGGTGACTCTGAATAGCTAACACCATCTTAACAAAAACAAAGTGGAGGCATCACAATACCAGATTTTAAGGCATACTACAGGGCAGCTATAATCAAAACAGCCTGGTACTGGTACAAAAACAGATGTGTAGACCAATGGAACATTATAAAAATGCCAGCAATCAACCTAATCATCTACAACCAACTTATATTTGATCAAGGAGCTAAAACCAGTCTCTTCAAGAAATGGTGCTGGGAAAACTGGATTTCCACAAACAGAACTATGAAGCAAAACCGCTACCTTACAACTTACACAAAAATCCACTCAAAATGCATTAAAGAACTAAATATATGACCAGGTACCATCAAATTATTAGAGAACGTTGGGAAAGCCTTGCAAGTTAACATAGGCAATAATTTCTTTGAAAAGACCCCAAAGGCACAAACAATAAAAGCTAAAATTAACAAATGGGATTACATCAAATTAAGAAGCTTCTGTACTGCAAAAGAAACATTCAGGAAAATGAAGATACAACCGACAAAATGGGAGAAATTATTTGCAAACTACACAACTGATAAAGGATTAATAATCAGAATATATAAAAAGATCAAGATACTCAACAACAACAAAACAAACAACCCAGTTAAGAAATGGGCAAAGGACTTAAACAGGCATTTTTCAAAAGAGAAAATCCAGGCTGGCGCCGCGGCTCATTGGGCTAACCCTCCGCCTGCGGCGCCGACACCCCGGGTTCTAGTCCCGGTTGGGGCGCCGGATTCTGTCCCAGTTGCTCCTCTTCTGGTCCAGCTCTCTGCTGTGGCCCTGGGAGGGCAGTGGAGGATGGCCCAAGTGCTTGGGCCCTGCACCCACACGGGAGAACAGGAGGAGGAACCTGGCTCCTGGCTTTGGATCAGCGCAGCACACCGGCCCTGGCGGCCACTTGAGGGGGATGAACCAACAGAAGGAAGACCTTTCTCTCTGTCTGTCTCTCTCTCACTGTCTAACTCTGCCTGTACAAAAAAAAAAAAAAAAAAGAAAGAAAGAAGAAATCCAAATGGCCAACAGACACATGAAAAAATGCTCAGAATCACTACCCATTAGGAAAATGCACATCAAAACCACAATGAGAGTTCACCTCACCATGGGAAGAATGACTTTCACTCAGAAGTCAACAAACAACAAATACTGGCAAGGATGTAGGAAAAAGATATCCTAATCCACTGTTGGTGGGAATGTAAACTGGTAAAGCCACTATGGAAGACAGTACAGAGATACCTCTGAAAAATGAATATAGACCTACCATATGACCCAGCCATCCCACTCCTGGGAATTTACCCAAGGAAAATGAAATCAGCATATGAAAGAGTTATTTACACCCCCATGTTTATTGCAGCTCAATTCACAATAGCTAAGACATGGAATCAACCCAAACTGAAGACTAGATAAAGAAATTATGGGATAAATACACCACAGAATACAACACAGTGGCAAAAAAAAAAAAAAATTTTTTTTTGATCATTTTACAACAAAAAGGATGATACTGGAAAACATCATACCTAGTGAAATAAGCTAGTCACAAAAGACAAATACCATATGTTCTCCCTGACCCGTGTAACTATCAGAGCACCTAAAATGCAATCTATAGAAGTGAAAGTGACACTTTGAGAAGCAATAACTTAGACAGCCCTTGTCTTGACTATTGACGAATAGTTGCTTTTTTTTTAATACTGTTTGTTAAACTCTTTACTTAACATAGAGTTAAACATATGTGTATAAAGTCAATTGAAAATAGATCTCAGTAAAAAAATAAGAATGGGAACAAGACAGGGAGGAGGAAAAGGGGTGGGAGGTCAGGTACAGTGGAAAGAATCACCATGTTCCTAAAGTTGTAATTATGAAATGTATGAAATTTTTAACTGTAAAGCTGTATAGTTTTGCATACATTCCTATGGACTTCTTTCTAAGGGTACAGTTTAAAAACTTGCCATGGGACCCCAAATCCCCTTAAGCTGGGTGGTAAAAATACCATCTTAAGTGTTAAGTGATCATATGGATAGGATTAAGTGTCTGGTGATAATAGATAGAATTAAAAAGGAATAAATGCTCCAACATGGGAAGCAGTCCACACAGCAGACTCAGAATGACAATGGCTTTAAGTAGCACTATGACCTCAGAATCAGCCCTTAAGGCATTCTGGTCAAGAGAGCATTTCAGGCACAGAATACCAAGACACTGTGGCAAAAAAAAAAGTCCTACAAAAAGGACCTCAGTGGATGAGACCCCAATGGAAAGAAGTGGTCATCAAAGAAGGCGGTACTTTTTTCTGAAAGGAGGAGAGAACTTCCACTCTGCTTATGGCCTTATCTAAATACTGATGGAGTTTGTGTATTCAAATTGCTTCCATAGCCTAGGCAGCTCATGTCAAGAGCCTCAGGTGGTCACTGATCATACATAAGAGTGTTACTTGTTAATTGTCAACAGGAATCACTGTGCACTAACTTCCCATGCAGGATCTCTATCCTCAAAGAGTTGTATTATAATTATGTCTAAGTGCTTACAAAAGATGTGTCATTCTTGGGTGCTTCTTTAAAGTTAATTAAGTTCCAAAAAAAAAAAAAAAGTGAAATTAACTTCAAGATGCAATGACTTTGAACAGCCCTTGTCTCAACTATTAAGGAAGAAAGAGTTCAGTCTGAGTTTACAGTTGCCTTCTGACACTTAAAATATTTGCATGCATAGAAAATGGAAAAAGATAGTGGAGGTGCAGTGTGGATAAGGCATTGTGCAGTGTAACAAGGTATTTTAGAACCACACTTGCAAATACTCATCATCAGTAATGCAGACCATTAAGATAAATATCAGAAACAATCATCAGTAAGAAGAGCTTACCTTTGAAGAATCAACTCTGCTTGTTGCTCAGAAATGGTCAGGCCTAGTGTCTGGAGAGACTGGACAATTTCTGAAGCTTCAATTTTTCCTTTAAAAAAATGAAAATGGCAAAAATCAGGAGTCAGAATTGACAAGGATCTTACAAATCATAAAGTTTGAATCTCTCATTTAATAGAAACTTTGAAATGATTAAGGCAAAAATATGCATTTTTATGAGTTATGGATGTGCTTAAATATACATGATGACATCAATATTTAAACAAATGCACAAAGCAAGTATTCACACATTATTTCATTCAGTAGTCATAACAGTGTTGTAGAGAATGATGCTCCTCTGAGGACAATGACACCGGTAGCTCAAGTGGCCTTACCAAGTAATGAAATGAAGAAATTGCAGGGGTTTGTGAGTTTAGCCTAGCTGTTAAAGACACCTGTGTTCCACATCAGAGAACCTGGGTTTGAGAACTGGCTCTGGCTCAATTCCAACTTCCTGCTAATGCAGACCCCGGGAGTCAGCAAGGATGGCTCCCCAAGCTCCTGCCACCTACATAGGAGATCTGGATTGTGCTCCCAGTCCCCATTGTGCTCATCTGCAATCAATTCTCATTATCCACTGTATTCCTCTTCTGTATCACTTGAGCACTGAATCAGCAAATACCGAACCATTGTTCCTATGGGAACCATTGTTCCATAGGTTCCCCATGAGCCTCTGACCGTGATGTTTTCATCCATCATCAGTGCAAAACTTTGTCTCTGAGTGTTTCTACTTTAAAATACTTCACTGAATGTACAGTCTTCATTCACAGACATTGAACTCATGGTGAAATTCAATTCCAGCTTAAGGCATAACATGGCCTTCTTGAGCTTAGGAACACGAAACAATGCTTCAGCCAACACTTGGAAACATTTTAAAATGTGAAATTACAAAATATACAAAAATGCAAAAAACATGATACAAAAGAGACCACAAAAAGGGCAAGAGCTGGAGCAAGAAGGCATAGCGTCCTTGCCATGGTCTCCCTCCACTAGGAACGTAGGTGTTGAGCAACTGCAACTTTCCACCACTCTGTGCTCATCCAACATGACCAGGAAAGCACTGTGAGTAAACATTTTGGGGTAAAATCGTACCAAGTTGCAGAACCCAACAATAATGAGCATCCACAATATATGCTTTGCTTTTAGGAAGTTTGATAAATAAAAATAGGGACCTACAGGGAGAAATCAAAATACACAAACAAGAAAAATTAAAGAGGATGCTGTTTATATTTACTCCAAATGTATCAGCATTTCATTTTTAATTGTTTTCACTGATTTGTTTAGAATTTCTGAGAGAGACAACTGATGAGTATATAACTCATGCACCAGGATGACGTGTGTCTAATTATTAGCGGTTGGTCCTGGGATAGCCCCGTATCCGGCTACTGCCAGCTCTGATGGTACACAGTTTTCTCTCAGCAGCTGCACTGGAAAGGGTCCAGGTTGGGAGAGAAGTTTGCAGGGAAGAAGGAAAGGTGATTGGAAGAACTGAATGTCTCCTCACTTGGGGCATATGGTCAAAGGATTATTAGAGGCAACAAATGTCTAACAAATGTCAGTGCTTCTTGGTTGACAGATTTAGATGATCATCAAAACCATTCAAAGGGTTTAGCTTGTTTGTTTGAAGGAAGTTGCTTTGAATTTAACTGAAGTCAATGTTCAATATAAACCAGCAGCTGGCAAACTTTAAGGCCCATTGACCATTTCACAATACAGACCCATATTTTCCCTCATTCTATTTAATTTAAATAACAAGTTGACCAATAGAATGACTCTAAACATTCATAAGTATTAGAGGAATTTGGGGCTGCATTGAAGTGTTTGTAAAACCCCCTCTTCCTATCAAGGCTGCCTCTGATGACAAGGACTCTGTGACTCTGCCCTTTCACCTACTGCCCTTGTTCTTGCTGGGACTCTAAGCTATCAATGTACATAGAGAAGCCATAATCTCAACCAAAGGTACATCCTTAAATGTTTATATGCTAACTTTCCCCAAATTTGCAGGATCAGATGGTGTCTAAATTATTTCAAGAAGACTAACAAATATAAGATAACTGGACAGTCTTTTAAATTTTAGAATATACAATATTCATTCCTATATACAAACAAAAATAAATCTCTATCCAGAGGGTAAGAAAAAATATGTATTTTTAAAGATTTATTTATTTGAAAGGCAGGGTGACAGAGAAGAGGGAGAGAGACAGAAACCAAGAGAAAGAGATCTTCTATCTACTGGTTCACTCCCTATATGGCCACAATGGCCAGGTTTGAACCAGACCAAAGACAGGAGTCAGGATTCTGGTCTCCCACATAGGTGGTAGGGGCCCAGGTACTTGGGCCATCTACTGCTGCCTTCCTAGGCACATTAGAAGGGAGTTGAATGGAAGCAGAGCAGCTGGGACTCAAACCAGCACTCTAATATAGGATGCCGGTGCTGCAAGCAATGGCTTAATCCACTGTATCACAATACCAGCCCCTATGTTTATGATTTTTAGCCCATAGCTTTAAATCAAATCAGTATAACGTTCCATAATTACATTTTTTGACAGGCCACATCCACTTTTTAAAATTCAATGGACAAAGCTTTGTATGAGCTTTCTTCACTGAAAATGAATTCTACATGAAAATTATGTTATTAAGAAAAGTAAGTATTAACACAAGTAATAATTATCATCTGAAAAAGAGAGACTAAATATGCATTGTTTTAGACTCCTGGAAGCAAAATATGTCTTCATCGCTGGAGATAAATAGACAAGAAAAACGCACCATCATTGTTTTTGTCCAAACTCTTAAATGCCAATTTCATCTTTTTCTCATGGTCTTTAAGGTACTTCATAAATTCTTCAAAATCCAGCTTCCCATCTTTGTTGACATCTCCAGTAGTAAAAATTTTCTACAAAAAAAAGACACTTTAGTGATATTATGGGCTAAAGTGCTAAATTACTTGTATATAAATTTTGAATAAATTGACTATTTCCCTAGAAAACTAAAGTGTGGGGAGCAACCCGGACTGGACTGAGTTACTGAAATTAAGACTTATTCTATGCATCTGCTCTCCCACAATATGGCGCTGGGAGAGGAGAAAACAGCTTCTACACAGCTGCCTCCAGTTCAACCAATAAACTGTAGGACCTACTCCTGATTGGAGGAGAGCAGCGTACTCGGCGTGTGGGCAGCCGAGTTGGGATTGGCAGAGGAGGACTATAAAGGAGGAGAGAGACGGCATGCACAAGGAACATCTAAGGGGAACATCTATCTGAAGGAACACCTGTGCAGCCCCCGAAAGAGCCGGCCGGCAGTGTGCCGCTCCCCCGCGGAAGTGGGGAATGTGGCAGGGGGAACCGCCCTTCCACGGAGGTGGAAGGGACGGTAGCCAACCCAGGAAGAACCAGCAGCAAACCCGGGGAGGGCCGAGCAGACAAAAGAACAGCGCAGGGTCCTGTGTCGTTCCTCCACGAAGACGGGGAGCGACATAATGGTGCCGTGACTCGGATATGAAGCCTAGGCAGGGTTTAGTGTCGTTCCTCCACGAAGAGGGGGAGCGACATAATGGGGCCGTGACTCGGATAGGAAACTTAGGAGGGAAGAAACGGGAAGAAGTGGAAAATACCGGAGAGAGAGACTAGCAAAGAGCCTAGGGGAAAGCTGGACGGAAAAGGTGCCGGAAGAAGCTATTGAAAGCCTAGGCATAGACTCGGATATGGACTGTGGGAAAGAAGTTAGGATTGAAAGCGAAAGTGAAAGCTTTCATAGACTCGGATGCGGACTATGGCAGGGAAGCTAGGAGATTGAAAGCGAAAGTGAAACCTGGAGGAGGCTTGGACTCGGATACGGACTGTGGGGAGAAGCCAGGAGAAATGAGAGGAATATTGTTGGAAGAAAACTTAGGGAAACATACCGGGTAGAGAGAAATGTTAGGGAGGATGAAGCCGCGAGTGCAGGCTGAGGCGAAGACTTAAGCCAGCTTGGAATTCTTCAAGTCAGCCCGGGGAGCAAAAGGCGAAAATCTGGAACCAGAGGCAGAGACGTGGGCCGCCAGGTTGGAATTCGCCAGGTTAGTCCGGGGAACTTGGACTGAATGCCGGTGGTGGCAGAAACATTCGCGGAAGCCGCCACGTGCAGAGAGAGCACGGGGCGTGAATAGATAGGGAACGCGGGGCTGGCGCGAGGCCGTGGTGCGGGCACGAAGTGCGTGGAGACCGCGGAGCGTGCGTGCAGAGCCGGGAACCCGCCGGCGGGGCGAGGCGCCGGGAAGCCGCGCAGAGCCGTGAAGCTGCCGCGGGGCGAGCCGCCGAGAAGCAGCCTCGGGGCAGGCGCCGGGAAGCCGCAGGGATAAGAGAAACAGAAGTTTAGAAGTAAAATGAGAGAAATAAGAATGCTGGTAGATAGAAGTAAAATAGGAGAAATAGGAATGCCCGGACATAGAGAAACAGAAAAATAAGGCCTCCCCTCAACATGGCAATGAGAGAGCTTGGATTCGGTCTGCCTGATTAGGACGATAAGCACCTGCGGGCGGCTAGCAGCTTATGCGCCGCAGGTCACCGAAGACAGGCATGAATTAACACCAGTAAGTCTCCCCACAATACGGCAATGAGAAGGCTTGGATTCGGTTTGCCTAATAGGGCTTGTAAGCACCTGCAGAGCAGAGCATGCACTGCAGGGCACCGAACACAGGCACGCATCAGCGCCTAAAAACCTCCTCACAACATGGCGAAGAGAGGACCCGGATTCGGTTTGCCTGATTGATAGGACTTGTAAGCACCTGTGGGCAACTCTAGCAAGTAGAGCAGAGTGTGTGCCGCGGGACACCGAAGACAGGCGCGTATCAACGCCAAAAAATAAAAAGAAAGGGGGATCTGTTGGGAGCAACCCGGACTGGACTGAGTTACTGAAATTAAGACTTATTCTATGCATCTGCTCTCCCACAATATGGCGCTGGGAGAGGAGAAAACAGCTTCTACACAGCTGCCTCCAGTTCAACCAATAAACTGTAGGACCTACTCCTGATTGGAGGAGAGCAGCGTACTCGGCGTGTGGGCAGCCGAGTTGGGATTGGCAGAGGAGGACTATAAAGGAGGAGAGAGACGGCATGCACAAGGAACATCTAAGGGAAACATCTATCTGAAGGAACACCTGTGCAGCCCCCGAAAGAGCCGGCCGGCAGTGTGCCGCTCCCCCGCGGAAGTGGGGAATGTGGCAGGGGGAACCGCCCTTCCACGGAGGTGGAAGGGACGGTAGCCAACCCGGGAAGAACCAGCAGCAAACCCAGGGAGGGCCGAGCAGACGAAAGAACAACGCAGGGTCCTGTGTCGTTCCTCCACGAAGACGGGGAGTGACATAATGGTGCCGTGACTCGGATATGAAGCCTAGGCAGGGTTTAGTGTCGTTCCTCCACGAAGAGGGGGAGCGACACTAAAGTACCAATTTTAGCCAGGTATATCATTATCCATTATAGTTAAGACCTGCCATGAAAAGAACCATAGCCCTGCAAAAAGATGCCAGATCTTGTGATAAGCTTTCAATTAAAACAATTACACACCCATTTCCATGAAACATGGCATTTTAAGGCTAATGTAATCACACTCTAAATTTCTTGACATGTACTTTATAAACTCCAAAAGCCAAACATGACCTAGCATAGGGTTTAAATGTCTAAAATAGTATTTTTCCTTTGATTTCTAAAGTTAAAAATCTATTCCTAAAAATGATCCTTACTAAAAGCTATCATAGTAAACTGTCCATTTCTATTAATAGAAATTGTTGCTTCTGAGAAAGAATGATTTTATGAGATTCACTATTACACATGAGCCCTCTCCCTCCACCACCACCCATCACAACAGTCACCCACCCACAGTTTCTACCACTCTGGTGGTCTCTTCTGGGTAACTAATGTGCTGTTGTGGCACGACGGTAGAATGGCTAAACCTCCAAGCTCTGGACTCAGAGTGAAAGGTCTGAACCTTGTGAGCCACACTAAATCTATATTTCCAGTGAGATTTGTAGTTTAAAATGTAACATTAGAAAAGAGGCTAAAAATCAATGATCAGATGCTTACTTCAATCTGAAGACATTAGAAACAAAAAGCTGAAGGAAAAACATAAAGAACAAAAGGTAATGAGGAAGAAAACAACACTGAGAGCATAAACAGTGCCAAAGATGGTCCTTCGAAAACATCATTAAAACTGACAAACTCCTGAACTTGGCAAATAACTAACATCAGAAAATACATGGAAGTCACCACATACTACAGACATTAAAGATCTCATGAACAGCTTTATATCAAAAATATGAAAATCAGATACAATAGAAAAGTGCCTAGAAAAAGAAAATACATACAAAAATCACATAAAATCATAGAAAATGTGAGTATAATAGTCCAATAAATACTAACATAATTTAATATGTACATTGAAACATTGTCATAAGGAAACTCCAGGCCCCTGTGGTTTTAAACTAATGCCTATCAAACTTTCAAGGAAGAAATAATCCTATTTTCCAGAGTACTGTTAAGGTGGGAAAGATTTCAAACCCCATTTCATGAAGTGGGCGTATCCTTGATTCCAAAATCTAAGAGCAGCATGACAAAAAAAAAAGTAAAATGACAGGCAATGTCACTAGTGAAATAGATACAAAACTATGAAATAAATTGCTAGTAAAGCAAATGTAACATAAACTAGTTAAACACTGTGTGTATGTGTGTGTGTGTGTGTGTGTGTGGTGCACACTGATAATAAGATGAGTGTATTCCAGTAATATCAGGTTGGGTTAACATTTTTAAAGAAAGAAAAGGAAGGGAAGGAAGGATGAGAGGGAGGGAGGGACAAACACACATTTAGGTTAAGATACCCACATCTCATACCTGGTGTATCTGGGTTCAATTCCCAGTTCCAGCTCCTAACCACAGCTTATGGCTAAAGCAGACCCCAGGAAGCAGTGGTGATAGTTCAAGTAATTGCATTCTTGCTACCCAAGATTACATTTCCCAGCTCCCAACTTCAGCCCCAGCCCAGCCCTGGCTTTTGCAGGCATGTGGGAAGTGAACCAATGGTTAAGAGTCCCTTCCCTCCCTCCCTCTCTCTCTCTCTCTCTCACCCTCCCTTTTTCCCTCCCTCCGTCCCTCACAAATAAATAAAGTAAAATAGGGGTTGCCATTGTGGCCTAACAGGTTAACCCACTGCCTGCAACACCAGCACTCATATGGGTTCGAGTCCAGGTTGCTCCACTTCTGATCCAGCTCCCTGCTAATGTGCCAGGGAAAGCAGTAAAAAATGGTCCAAGTGTTTGGGCCCCTGCACCCACATGGGAGACCCAGATGAAGCTCCTGGCTTTGGCATGGCCCAGCCCTGGTCATTTTGACCATTTGGGGAGTAAACTAGTGGATGAACAATCTCTATCTCTCCTCTCCCTCTCTCTGTAACTCTGCCTTCAAATATATAAATCTTTTTAAAAAGTAAAATAGAAATTTTGTCACCACATTAACAGAATTAAAAAGTCATATAATCATCTGAGTAAGTATTTGATGAATTTAATACCATTTATGATTAAAAACTCATCAAACTTGGAACAGAAAGCTGCTTCCCTAGTCCGATTAAGGATATCTACAAAGAATTCTAGCCTATTCTGTGTATGCTAAATCTGAGTAGGATTCTCTTGATTAAAATACACCAAGTGGCAGGCTTTAAAGCAAACAAATTTGTATTATGTCACTGAAAAATAATTACTACTAGGGCCGGCGCTGTGGCGCAGTAGGTTAATCCTCCACCTGCAGCGCCAGCATCCCATATGGGTACCAGTTCTAGCCCTGGCTGCTCCTTTTTTTTTTTTTTTTTTTTTTTGACAGGCAGAGTTAGACAGTGAGAGAGAGACAGAGACAAAGGTCTTCCTTTTCCGTAGGTCTTCTTTTTCCGTTGGTTCACCCCCCAAATGGCTGCTACGGCCAGCGCACTACACCAATTCAAAGCCAGGAGCCAGGTACTTCCTCCTGGTCTCCCATGCTGGTGCAGGGCCCAAGCACTTGGGCCATCCTCCACTGCCCTCCCAGGGCCACAGCAGAGAGCTGGACTGGAAGAGGAGCAACTGGGACAGAATCCAGGGTCCCAACCAGGACTAGAACCCCAGGGTGACGGCACTACAGGCAGAGGATTAGCCTAGTGAGCCGCGGTGCCAGCCCTGGCTGCTTCTCTTTCAATCCAGCTCTCTGCTATGGCCTGGGAAAGCAGTAGAAGATGGCCCAAGTGCTTGAGCCCCTGTACCTTCATGGGAGACCTGGAAGAAGCTCCTGGCTCCTGGTTTCAGATTGGCAAAGCTCCAGCCATTGTGGCCATTTGGAGAGTGAGCCAGCGGATGGAAGACCTTTCTCTCTGTCTCTCCTTCTTACTGCCTGTAACTCTACATCTCAAATAACTAAATAAATAAAATTACTACTATTTAATTCCTTTTAAGTTAAATTGAGAATGATCTTCATCTGGAAATTATTTCCTGAACACTTATACTGAGGTTTGTGTAACCAAAAAGAAAATGTCAGAGGGTTCTGGGGACCCATTTATGTACAGAATTTTCATCTAAGAAGTTTTTTATTTTAGCCAATGGAAATATCAGTGCATAGCTCTCATCTAGGAAATGACAAGTTAAAGGACATCTATAACCCCATCTCTGAACAGCTTGATATTTTTTGTACCCATTTCTCATCTGAATTTTCTTGTAAGCTCCTCTGTGGAAATGAATGAAGACCAACAAAGTGAGAGTCAGCCATCTTCAGTGGTGTTTTGGCAGAGACTCAAAGGCAGGCAGAGCACTTGGCAAGCTCCATTGTGGATAAAATGAAGGCTCCATGTGTGCAGGCTGCTGGCACTAACTAAAAGCGGGGCAGATGGGTTAGAGGCACACACTTGGCCTCCTCTGGTTGGTCCTCAATTGTAAACAGAGACAAAACACAGGGAAGCAGCAAGTGTTGCAGCTTAGCAGTTAAAACAGGAATGTCTCACTTCAGAGTGGGTAGGCTTGATACCCAGCTCCAGTTCCTGACTCTAGCTTCCTGCTACTGGGGACCCTGGGAGACAGCAGTGGTAGCTCAAGTGGCTTGGCGCCTGCCACCCTTACGGGAGATCTGGACTTTATTTCTAGCTCCTGAATTCAACCCCTGTCCAGCCCTGGCTGTTGTGGGCCCTGGGAGAGTGAACCAGCAGATGAGGGTACTCACTCGCTCACTTTATATATATGTGTGTGGGTGGGTGTGGGTGTGTGTAGGTGTCTGTGTGTGTGTGAGAGAGAGAGAGAGAGAGAGAATAAATAAAAAATAATTTAAATTTTGTATTTAAAAAAAAGGACAGCTTTCAGTTTTAATCAAATCCTGGCCATTTAGGGCTGACTGCTACAGAAGTCATCACTTCGGGGTTGTCGTGAGAGATAGCCATCTACTTCCTGCAAGCCTGCCATAGCAGGCTGGTATCCTAGGCTGATTGTTATGGATAAGGGGCAGCTTTCCTGGGCAGGTTTCTGCAGGCTGTAGGTCAGGGTGCTGTCTTTATTTATTATCAGCCATTCAGTCTCTCACCTTTCACAGCAAAAAGCAAAACAAATCATTCATGAAACCTACTAGCTGGCATAAGGAAAAGTTACATCTTTTGTACCTTAGCACACAACATGTAAGTATCATTCCTATATTTATTTATTTATTTATTTATTTATTTTTGACAGGCAGAGTGGAGAGAGAGAGAGAGAGAGAGAGAAAGGTCTTCCTTTGCCGGTGGTTCACCCTCCAATGGCCGCCGCGGCTGGCGCGCTGCGGCCGGCACACCGCGCTGATCCGATGGCGGTCTCCCATGGGGTGCAGGGCCCAAGCACTTGGGCCATCCTCCACTGCACTCCCTGGCCACAGCAGAGAGCTGGCCTGGAAGAGGGGCAACTGGGACAGAATCTGGCGCCCCGACCAGGACTAGAACCCGGGGTGCTGGTGCCCCAAGGCGGAGGATTAGCCTAGTGAGCCACGGCGCCAACCATTCCTATATTTTTTAATCAACTGAATTCTCAGTCTATATAAATTAATTTCTTACTATGGAAGCTGGAAACATGTGGGGAAGGACCACTCACCAGAACTTCCAAGAAATGTGACTGTCACCCAAGGAAAAGCCAAACACTGCTCCTCTAATGTATAACTCTCTGAGGATGCCTCTGCCTTGCGTTTGACATGTGAGCCCTCATCAGTCATCACTGAGTATACAAAGCCTGTATGTGGTTCATACCATTGCCTACCAAAAATGATATGCAAGAAATGTGTTTCGGGGCCAGCACTGTGGCACAGCAGGTTAAGTCACCGTCTACAGTGTCGGCAGCCCATACGGACGCTGGTCCAAGTCCCAGCTGCTCCACTCCAACTAAATACACCTGAGAAAGCAGCAGAGAATGGTCTACGTTCTTGGACTCCTGAACCCACATGGGAGACCAGAAGAAGCTCCTGGCTTTTGGCTTTGGACTGGCCCAGCTCCAGACATTGCAGCCATTTGGGGAGTAAACCAGGAAGTGGAGGATCTCTCTCTCTCTCTCTGTATGTGTGTGTGCGTGTGTGTGTGTGTGTGTGTGTGTCCTCTCTCTCTCTCTCTCTCTCTCTCTGTAACTCTGACTTTCAAAGAACTAAATAAATCTTCAAGACAAACAAAAAAAGAAATGTGTTTCAAATGATTGAATTTGTTTATGGAAAAATCCAGAATTCCTTAAGAACGGCTAGCATATCAGATAAGTAAATAGAAGTCATACTTGGGAATCTAATTTAGCATTAGCTCTCAAAGACAAGACACCTCCCTTTTTTAGGAATTAAAACCCTGTGAACCTTACAGAGATGTCGTTTGGACTGGACTGGCCATAGACTGCATCCAATCCAGGCTTCTGCAGCCACAGACGAGGAAGCCAGGATGCAGTGGCTGTTATGTGGAATGTGCTCAAAATACAACCGGTCAGTGAACGAGTGGGTGCTTAAAATAAGACTCCCAAGGTTTACAGTCTGAACAGAAAAGGATTGATGGGTATGCAGGCTACCAGCGACAGATGAGCACACCCAAAAAGGTAAGCCCAGAAAGAATACAGTTGTAGCCAACATCTTGAGAGCAATCCAGAGTAGAAAACTGTATTGCCTCCAGAGAGAAAACTGAGGAAAAAAGCTTGAGAAAAGTATTAGCTATGTTGGGTTCTTCTTAATAAACAGTAACAATGGCCAAACCCCACCCCTGAAGCCCTCACAGTGGCCCAGGTCAAGTTCGGGGAACCTTCACCCCCTCTCTTCCCTAGGTTTTTTCCCGGGGCTCCCAGCCCCCCAAGGAGACCCACCTGCTCTACTTCCAGGGACTGAGTGACCCCTAGATCCTTCAGGCCTTCCTGAAACTCAAGGATGTCCAAGCTTCCATCGTTATCATAGTCCAGATACCAAAAGAGATCTCCATAGAGAGCATCCATCCAGAAGTCTCCGGAGGCAGGGGTGGTCCACGTTACGGCCCCCGTGAGTCCGCCCGGGGTGCAGGTGGGAGGGACGAAGGAGACCTCTGCCCACCACAGTGCACTGGATGGAGACTTCAGACAACAGCCTCCAGGAGGCGCAAAGAGAAAGCACCTGTAGCAGTTAAAGCGAAGGGAGGAGAGGGCGCATCATAACGGCTCCAGGGCGGAGGCGCGCGCGGGTGTGGGCAGGTGCGCCGTGGGCCAGCGCTGGGGTCGCCGTGGGGCTCTGGGGCAAGCCGCCTCTGGTTCCCATCATTCTGGGAGACGGATCCGATGCCCTGGTTCCCACTGCAGGAGGAGCTGAGAGGGGGATGACACACCATGGCTCCTCAGAAACCTCTGGACAGATGCCATCCATCACAGGGCTGTCTCACAGTAGAAATGAGTTTAAAGAAAAATAGGCTGGGGCGTGCTGGGACGCACACCGGCGCATCTGATGGTGGAGGTGTGCGGACTTTTTCTTAAAAACGTATTGGATGGCCGGCGCCGTGGCTCAATAGGCTAATCCTCCACCTTGCGGCGCCGGCACACCGGGTTCTAGTCCCGGTTGGGGCGCCGGATTCTGTCCCGGTTGCCCCTCTTCCAGGCCAGCTCTCTGCTATGGCCAGGGAGTGCAGTGGAGGATGGCCCAGGTGCTTGGGCCCTGCACCCCATGGGAGACCAGGAAAAGCACCTGGCTCCTGGCTCCTGCCATCGGATCAGCGCGGTGCGCCGGCTGCAGCGGCGGCCATTGGAGGGTGAACCAACGGCAAAGGAAGACCTTTCTCTCTCTGTCTCTCTCTCACTGTCCACTCTGCCTGTCCAAAAAAAAAAAAAAAAAAAACGTATTGGGTGGCGCCTGTCTAGGAATCCTTCCTCTACAGCTGAGGCCCGGAGAACTGCCGGTGTCAGGACTGCAAACCAAAGATCATCAGCCCACGTGGACCTTTCCTGCTGTGACCCCCACACCCTCCTCCTCGCACTCCGGGTCTTCACTCAGCGTCTACACTCAGCGTTGTTCTAGCCTTAGGCTATTGGCAGCACATTTAGGAGGCTAGTCCCAGAACAGGTACAGTGAAGCTTGCAGGGTCCACAGAGCAGTCACGAGGCCCTCAGGAGCCCCGGACCCTGCAGCTTCTAAATACCCATGCTGCAGAAGCAGGGGGCCCTGGCTTTCCTAGACCTACTCGTCTATCTGGGGCCTCTCAGGGAAATGTGGAGGTGCAAAAATGCCCTCTTTTTATAATATTTTCCTAAATGTGGAGTGCTCTCTAAAACGTTAATTATTAAATTTCATGATGAAAATTTCCTTCAGCCACTATGTGCAAGTGCTGGCTGGACATGCATCAGACAGCACCAGGAACATAAAGAGGCTCACTGTGGCTCTGGCACCCTCCTTCCATAGGTCCCCTCCAGGAGGAAGCTACACCACTGCTCGGCTTAAGATGTAGGCTCTGCTATAAACCTTTTCCCCAGATCTGTTGAGCAGTGGCACACGTCCAAGGCTATCTCGCAGAATGGGCTGTGGCCCAATCAAGAAGGAATTCTCCCACATTTTTCCCCTGTGCATCACAGAGAATGCCAGTGGTGGCAGAGACCCAGAGACAGCCACCCCAGCAGAGAATAAGCATCAGATTAGCAAGCATCTATGGAACCAAGTAGAAAAGAAAGAAGTCAAGGCCAGGTAACAAGGAACCAGACTGGCAGCAGTTTACAAAACTGATGGGAGACAGCAAAACCACAGAGCTGATAGTCTCATCGAGCGAAAGGCGAGTATTTTTGTCAAGTGGCTCTTGTTACTTTGCAGATTATCCTGTTCGTTATTTGTAATTTTACAATTGAGGTTTCCAGGCATTAAATAACTTACCCCAAGGACACAAGTTTACCATGGGGTAAATTTTTTTTTCTTAATATTTCTTTTATTTATTTGAAAGGCTGAGTGACCCTTAGCACGACACCAAGAAGGAAAAGGTATTTTTCCACTGCAAAGGAATTCCTCCATTTCCTTCTTTCTTTTAGGAACTGTATTTCCACACCAGAATTTAGAATATAAATCAGGAGAAAACACACAAGATACTGATGTCATGTATTTTAGATCATTTGACATAAATGTAGCTGGAATTGCCCTGTTTTTCTTACACCATAATCTCCCTGCCGTAACACCCTACAATGCACACCTGTTACTTCCATACCATGTTTCCTTAGTGTCGTGCCAGAAATGGAAGTTTCTAATGACTGAAAAGAAATTCCATCCCATTCCAACATTTGCTAAGCTGCTATTTTTGTGTGTGACTTTATTCCATCTGTGGTTGTCAATACAAAACCTAGCCAGAGAACCAAGAGATTTCCGAGTCTAAGAGTTACAAGGGCTCTTCAGTCAGGTGACCCAGTCCAACCACTCCCCTGACACTGCCGCCTGATCTGTACTGAACGCATGGGACACAGGATCCTTAGAGTTCATGATCTAGTACCTGGGACAGCATATTCTTTTAAGGTTTATGTTTAATGAACGTTCACACCCAGTCATACATGAACTTGTTGAAAAAACTCTATCCAGGAGGCAAGGATGGTATTTGCATTTTATCATGTATTCTTTTGTTATTTATTTTCATTTTATTTGAAAGGCAAAGAGAGAGAGAGAGAAAATGAATGAATCTTCTATCTACTAGTTCACCAAATGCCTACAACATCCAGGGCTGGGCCAGGCCAGCCTGAAACTCCATTTGGCTCTCTTATATGGGTGGCAGGGTCCCAAATACTTTGAGCCATTATGTGCTGCTTCCAAGGGTACACATTAGCAGGAAGCAGGACTAGACACAAAAGAGGCAGAACTCAAACCAGGTACTC